>NC_083116.1:114737574-115337574 GCF_949774975.1 Lagenorhynchus albirostris | reverse complement strand
CACATTGAAACAATAAGAAACAAGCATTTTATATTCTTAATAAGGAATGTATATAATCCTTACCAATGTGACAGGATTAAGAATCAGCTCCTCATTTATCCTAAGGAAATATCAGAGATGTGCATAAAGACTTATGTACAGTGATATTCATCATACTCATTATACTGAAAAATAGAAAACAATCTAAATGACCAACAGGGGACTGGTTAAATAAATCATAATACATCTATTCATATGTAGGAATACTATGCAATGGTTAAAATCAGGGCCTCAAAGAAAAATTAATGATGCAAAAATATGATTGCAATATATTAAGTTAAAAAGGATACAAAACTAAATAGTATGATCCCAATTTTGCATACCCCCCTCCCAACATGTGTGCATGTAACTGGCAAAACATATATAAAATCTTATCAGTAGTTACCTGGGTCATAGGATTTTCTTCTTTGTACTGTATTTTCAAAATTATATGCATTTATTATATATTTTTTATAAAGAGAAAAACAATCAATGTAACTAGAAAAATCCATTTATTTCTAGTTAAGGTGCCCTTACATGTGCTTTGCTATTCCTCTAGCAACTAAAGGTCTGCTAGTACTCAAGACTATTCTATTTTCTAGACTAGGGTAGGAATGACCACTGGTTATATTTACATTATTAAGTTTTAGAGGAAACTTTCAGAAGCTTTTTTTTTTTCCTCTCTGATGGTTTCCTGTGGTTGTGGCCTCAGAAAATAGATACGGTTTTAGGCCTGAATCCATCTCATTTTTTTGGAGTGTACCCCTAAGGGGAATTCTGCTTATGAAACAAGAGTATGTTGAGATAAGAATAAAGAAACGAAAACACGGTAGCCAAAATTAAATCTGCATTGTGAATAGCAAGTATTGGAACTGACACTGCAGAAAACAGAATCCATGCCAAGGAGGACAAACTTGAGTAAATGAAAAAAAAATGAAAGAAAAGATTAAAAAACGATGGAGGACAGACGTAGAAATAATCTATGAATAACAGATGCTCCTAAAGAAAAAACCCCAGCAGTTTAATCAATCAAAAGTATAAGAAAACTTTCCAGTTCCGGAAGAAAATACCTGAGACTGGAGACTGAGAAGGTTCAACAGAGATCATCAACACCAAGACATGTCCTGGCAAATGTTTTTAAATTTCAAGGATAAAGATATAATCCTACAAGCATACAAGCAGAAAAAAATAGGTTATTTTCAAAGAAACTAAAATCAGATTGACCTCAGATTTCTCCTCTGCAACAATAAAATGCCAGAAGACAATGAAGTAATGACTTACAGAGAGTTAAAAGGGAAAAGTTATGATCTAAGAATTTTATACCTTGTTCTACTTGTTCATATACAAAGATCACAGGAAATTCTTCTTAGTTCTGCAGTCTTATAAAATTTCACCATCCTGGTAGTACCTTTTTCATAAACTGTTCAAAGGTATGTCTTAGACCATTGAAAGAGAAACAAAATAAGAACTCAAGAATACTGAGGTAGGAAAGAATTGGTGAAGTATATTGATACCAACTTAATATCTAGAAATAACTGAATAAAATAATTAACCCCAATAAAGGAGAAAGGGTCAATAATGAAGAATAAATAACTGATATAAGTATATAAACAATATAAACCTTTAGAAAGTTAAAGGTAAGATTTGTAACCTCAGGATAAGTTAATGTGGACTCAAATTAAAAGAGGTAGTGGAAGAAGGGAGAAACTAAGATTCTAAATTCTCTGTCTTTCCTAAAAAGATATTTTAAAACCACTGCTTTTAGTAACTACCAAATAAATATAAATTTTGGCATGCTTTGAAAAAGCATACAACAACCGAGAATTATACTTATTCATTGCAGTCCAAATCAGTGGAGAATATAATAACTGGCAAAGACTGTGAATAGTACTTTATGCAGGCATCACATTCAACCCTAAGCACGGAGGTAGGTATAATTACCCCTATTTTACAGATGAGGAAACCAAGGCTCAGCAAAGTTAATTTGTGAATGGCAGAAGCAAGGTTCAAAGCCAAGTCTTTCTAGCTCCATAATTCTTTCTTCAATATTTCATAACCTCTTCAAACAAACAAATCCATAAGGCAGAAGAAAAAAAACAAACCATAAGGAAAAGAATAAAAAACTTAAAATAGGATGACAGAAATAATTCCAAAAGTAATAATGTAAGAAATGTAAAGTATCTAATTAAAGCAAAGTGTCTTACTGGATATTGGATGCTATTACAGAATTATTGATGTTTTTATGAGTGATGATGGTATGTTTGATGTTTATAAAAGTCTTTATCTTTTAAGAAATATAAACGTAAATATTTATGTCTGAATTGATGTATCTAGGAGTAGCTTCAAAATAATCCACTGGAGCCAGGGAGGGGAAGAGAGAAAGTAGTGTGTATGATGGGGAGTACAGATGAAACAAGACTGGCCATGAGATAATCTTTGAGGCTGGGCTATGGAAATATGGTGGTTCATTATACTATTCTCTCTACTCCGGTATGTGTTTGAAATGCTTGATAATAAAAATTTTAATAGTCTTAGGTTATATTTTTAAGAAGCTTAAAAAATCCACACCAGTATTTACCGCTTTAAAGAGAAAGCCAAGCAAAAACAGATAAGCATAGAAAAGCATAAAGAAAAAGAAGAAAGCAAGTGTATGTATTATTAAGGCCAAAAATAAAATGTGAAGCAAAAACCTTAAGCTGATTAAATAAAAAGGTGATTTGATTTGGACTAAAAATATAATTAGTACTTAATACATACAGTAATAATAATTGTTATCATTTACTGAGCAATTACTGCACACCAGGCAAGTACATCTTTGATGCTTCTAAGAACTCTGTGAGGCATTATCACTAATTTACAAATGAGGACATTAAGCTAAGATGGGTATGTCAATCTTTTAAAGCGCTGTATCCTCAGCCCCTAGCAAAATGCCTGGCTGGCATACAGTAAGTGCTCAATAAATATTTGTTGAATAAATGAAAAAGTCTAATATCCTGCCTAAAGCAAATAAGTAGAGCTTAAATTCAAACCTAACTCTGATTCTAAAACCCCTACTCTTAATCACATTTAAATCTTTTCATAATATTTCATAGTAAGAGTGAAGATGTTTATTTCCTTCTGTGTATGTTTCTGTTTGTCAGATTTTCTATAATCAGCCTGTGTAACTTTTTTCAGACGAGTCATTAAAAATAATAAATGCAAAATAGTACTGAACACTTAAATCACCGACTAACCTAACCACAAAACACAAAAGGAGATGTTCTGGGGACTATAACATGAAATAAATGGACACAAGTGGAAGGGGAAATTTTAGCACACTAACATCAACTAGCATAATGAATAAAACAGGACAAAGCATTTGATGTAACTTACATTAGAATAGGTAGATATTGAATTTTATAATGTAAAAAGAATATGGGTTCAAGTTATCTATGAAAAGTTATAAAAGACTGACCATGTTCTAGGCCATGAAGTAAGTCCAAAATTCTTAAAAGCAGGAACTCTACAGATATTTTCTGATTATGACAAAAAACTGAATAAGGAAATAAAGCACTCATTCAGAAATCAATATTATTCTAAATAACTACTGGCTCAAGGAAATAAATAATAACAGCTATCATTTATGCAATGCTTATTTTGTTCAAAGTACAGTGTTGGCTATGTTGCATATATTCTCTCATTTAATCCCAATTAATCATTAATCAACTATGAGGGATGTTATTATATAGAGAAGAAAAAACTTAGGTTGAGAATTAGTAACTTGTCCAAGATCACAGGGGTATTAAGTTTGCGGATAAGACAACTGAACCCAAGTCTGAATCCAAAGCTCACACTACTACACAGAAATGATGTCATATTACTGTTAGAATTCAAGTATAGGCATCTAGCTGTGCTCATTTTTCTCTATTTATAAAATAAAATTTTGTAATAAAAAGTGGAGAAAACTACAACTCTTAACACATGTTCTGAAAATGTCCGTTTGTTAAATACACTACACTAAGAAGGTAATGGTTCGTTTTTCTAACGTATCATTGATCCGACGTAATATTTAAAATTGCATAATCTCCTAAAAGAGACTCCTTTGAATATATTCATATTCTCGAGAGGGCAATTAAAAAGGAAGAAACCATAAAATCAGATAAAGTAGGGAATATAAGGTAAACATGATTGTCACTAAATTTATTTCTAAAAAGTCACTATTTTCTGGTACTTATCTGCAATCCATAAGAGTTCAATGGAATCTTAGCCAGCATGGATTTGAATCCACCACTAACTGTGGGCAAGCCCTTAAAGCCTCTCTGATTTGTGATTTCTTCGTGCATAAAATATGTGGATATCTAAGGGCTTTTCCAGCTTGAAAATGTTATAATCCTGTGACTTTAAGGATTAAAAAAAAGTATTTAAAATTTTGTGGGGTTTTTACACCTGAGGAAATTACTAATTCTGTATTTAAAGCTGTTTTGTACGTTATTTCTAACTGTAATTCCTTCTTTCTTTTCTGCATCTAAAATACAGTTTTATCTATATCCTTCATTGGTACCTTTGTATCCAAGTGTAAACAAGGATAATACCAAAGAATGGATTGTAACAAATGCTGTCACCTGAAAGAGAAGTACTAACAAAGAGAAAATAAATGAAACATTGTTTTTCTGTGCAGATTAAGGAACCTAAAGCAATTTTATAATTTCCACAATCCAATCTTACCAGTCTTATTTTACTAGTAAAGTGTCAACTTATTTTTTAAGCTACTCTGTGTACGCCCACTGCTATTTATGCCTTCCTAACACCTTCAAACTCCACCTCTTAGTACCACACGGAGTTGGCAGTGTTTCCCAAACCTGTGTGATGATCAGAATCACCTAAGATTCCTGTTAATAATACACTACCTGGCCTTACCTCAAACTGAAACGGAATCAGAAGTTCCAGAAGCCCCGTGGCTCGGTATTTCATTTTTTAAACAGGCACCTTAGATGACTCCTGTGATTAGGTTAAGTCTGGGAAATCACAGTGTAGAGAAAAGATCATGGGCTTTGGAGCCTGACATACCAAGTTTCAGAACCTGGCTTTGTCCTTTATTATAGGTGTGACTTTGGGCAAGCTACTTAACATGAGTCTCAGTTTTCTAATCTACAAGATTTGAATACCAGTTATGCCGGAGGTTGTAATAAAGTTTAGTACGCTTAGCCATGCTGGGTGCCCAGTAAGTGTTAGCTTCTCTTTCCTCCTGCTCATCTTGCCAGAGGAATTGACAAATGCAAATACTTGAGGGTATTCTGGTGAGTCCCTTACCCTAATGGGTCCACTTCCATTTCTAGGGCTAAAAGTCTGAGTACTAGATAATTCATTAATGCATTACTTGGTTTGGCTAATTTAAGTCTTAGGAAAAAGTCTAATAATTTCTTCTGGTTTCCAGAGGCTTAGTGAAGTCCTTCTATCTAAAACAGATACACCATGATGCCGAGCCGAGCTTCAAAGCCCAAGCTTTATTTGTTATGTGACTGTGGCAAAATTACCTGAACCTGTTTCCTCATCGGCAAAACAAGTGGTGCTTAAATGTTTGATGAACTGAACCCAACATGTGTTACTGATAACATAACTGTTAACTAAAAGTCACTTTAATTAAACTTACACACAGTCTTACAAACATTCTTATGAACAAAACGACAGCAATAATAGCTTGCCAGTAAGTGAAACAAGACAGAATAGGACTTGCTCAAATACACAAAAAAGAGCTTAACAGCCAAGCAATATCAACTGTACCTTAACACAAAGTGTATTAGACAAGTTTGGAACTGAACTTACTTAGGAAAAAACAATCCAAACTACTCACTCATTAAATATATATACATATATATATATTTAAAAGTACCATAGGTATAAACACAACCAGGCAGCAAGGTTTATTTTTGGAAAAATGAGAAATATAGTTTATAATTACAGCTCCATAATGAATTCTAGCTGTATATGTATTAAGCATAAACACTATTAATAAGAGGACTCTACTAAAAATTGTTAGTATTAACTGTCCAGATAAGCTACAAAATAAAAGAAACCTAAAGAAATAAGAAAAAAACTAAAAATCTGGGAACATTCATTCAAGACAGAGGAAAAATTTTTAAAAAAATAAACAAGAAAATAACAAACCTCAAATCCTACTGAAAGTAATGTAAAGAACCATAGCTTTTCTCTCAACTTATTTATTCTTTAATACAACTATTTTCTTTCATTTAGTTCCTGCCCTTTGCTTATGTTTATTTCCAGACATTTAATATTTTTACTGCTATTTTGAATGAGCTCTTTTTTCCCATTATCATTTCTAACAAGGAAAACTATTTATTAATTTTTAAATATATATTCTGTTTAATACCACCTTATTAGACCATCATTAGTTTTCACAAAGCTTTTTAGTGGTCTCCATAGATTACCTAAGAAGATGATTATATCATCTATGAATAGTTATCTTTTATCCTTCTTTTGAATACCTTTTGATTTTCTTGTCTAACTTCATTAGCAAACTCTTGTAGAATGTGAAACAGAGGTGAAAACAGCAGGCACAATTTTAATGAGATTGCCCATAATATGTCTCCATCAAGCATGATGCTGGCTACTGGTCTGAGACTATTTTTTAATAATGTTAAGGACACACCCTCTTCTTCCTATTTTACTGTTTTTTTTTTGCGGTACGCGGGCCTCTCACTGTTGTGGCCTCTCCCACTGCAGAGCACAGGCTCCGGACACGCAGGCTCAGCGGCCATGGCTCAGGGGCCCAGCCGCTCCGCGGCATGTGGGATCTTCCCGGACCGGGGCACGAACCCATGTCCCCTGCATCGGCAGGCAGACTCTCAACCACCGCGCCACCAGAGAAGCCCTATTTTACTGTTTTTAATTGAGAATAGACACTGAATTTTATCTAATGCTTTCTCAACTTTTTTCCTAACTTTTAAATTAGAAATGATTATATATTCACAGGAAATTGCAAAAATAATAGAGAGGTCCCATATACCTTTAACCCAGTGGTTACATCTTACACAACTTCCTGTCAAGACCAGGAAAATTATACTGGTACAATGCCCAGACCTTACTCAGATATCACTGGTTTTACAGGTTCTCGCGTGTGTGTGCGTGTGCGTGCTCATTATTACACATTTTATCACATGTATAGGCACCTGTATCTACCACCAGAGTAAAGATACCAGTTCTTCGCCATCAGGATCCTGCGTGTTGCCCCTTTACATCCACCTCTCTCCCACCCTTCTTCCTAACCCTGGCAACCACTAATCTAGTCTCCAATTTTGTCATTTCAAGAATGTTATATAAATGGAATCATATGGTATGTAACTTTTTTCCACTCAGCACGAATTCCCTGAAGATTCGTCCAAGTTGTTGTATCAATAATTCATTCCTTTTAGTTTAGTAGTATTCCAGTATTCCATGGTGTGAACATACCACAGCTTGTTTAACTATTCACCCATTGAAGGACATTTGGTGTCTAACTTTTGGATATTACAAATAAAGCTGCTATGAACATTTGTGAACAGACTTCTATGTGGACATACATTTTCATTTCTCTGGGATAAATGCCCAGGAGTGCAACTGCTGGGTTATATAATAAGTGTATGTTTAGTTTTTAAAGAGATGACCAAACTATTTTCCAGAAAGGCTGTATAATTTCACTTTCCCATCAGCAATGTATGAAAGATCCAGTTTGTCCATATCCTCACCAACACTAGGTACTGTCACTATTTTTCATTTTGGGTATCCTAAAAGGTATGTAGAGATATCTCTTTGTGGTTTTAATTTTCATTTCTCTGATAGCTAACCATGTTGACGTCTTCTCATATGCTTATGTGCTATCCATATATCCCCTTTGATGAAATGTCTGTTTATCTCTTTTGTCCAATTTCTAACTGGACTATTTGCCTTTGTTACTGTTAAGTTTTGAGAGTTCTTTATATATATTCTAGATACAAGTCCTGTCTCAGATACAGGTGTGCAAATACTTTCACCCAATCTGTGGCTTGTCTTTTCATCCCCTTAACAGGATCTTTTTCACAGAGCGAACATTTTGAATTTTGATCAAGTCCAATTTATTATTTTTTTCTTTTATGGATTGTGCTTTTGGTGTCTGGTCTATGAACCCTTCACTTAGCCCACAGGCCCAAAGATCTTCTCTTATATCTAAGTTCTAAATGTTTTAGAGTTTCCACGATCCATTTTGGATTAATTTTTGTATAAGGTGTGAGGTTTAGGTTGAGGTTCACTGTTTTACCTATGGGTGTGTAATTGCTCCAAGCACCACTGTTGAAAATGCTATCTATTTTTCCTTCATTGAATTGCATTTGCATCTTTGAAAAAAATCAGTTGGCCGTACTTGTTTGGGTCTATTTCTGGGCTCTCCATTCTGTTCCACTGATCTATGTATTTATCCCTTCACCAATACCACAGGATTTTGATTACTGAAACTATTTAGTAAGTCTAAAAGTTGGGTAAAGTGATTCCTCCCACTTTATTTTTATCCTGTTTTGGATATTTTAGTTCCTCTACCGTTGCATATAACTTTTAGAATACGGTTGTGTTAAACCTATAGAAGAATTTGGGGAGAACTGGCATCTTTACTATGTTGTGTCTTCTAATGTATGAACATGGTAGACCTCTCCATTTATTTAGACCTTTGATTTCATTTAACATTTTTTAGATTTCAGCACACAAGCCCTATACATGTTTTGTTAGATTTATACCTGAGAAATTTTTTAAGCAATTACAAATGGAACTATGTTTTTCCTTTTGGTTTCCACACATTCATTGCTAGTATATAGAAACACTATTTTTGTATGCTGATCTTGTATCTTACAACTTTGCTGAACTCACTTATCAGTTCTAGATTTACGTAGATTCCTTGGGATTTCCATTGGAGACCTCATGTCACTTGCAAATAGAGACATTTTTATTTCTTCCTTTCCAATCTGTATGTCTTTAATCATGTGTTTTGCACATGATTAATATTTTTATTCAACTTTAATATGGTGGACTACATCAATTGATTTTTTGAATACTGAACCAGTCTTACACCCCTGGAATACAACCCACTTGGTCATGCTGTATACTTCTTTTTATATGTTGCTGGATTTGTTTCGCTAATATTTTGTTGAGCATTCTGTGTCTATATTCTTAAGGGATACTGATGTGGAGTTTTCTTGTCTGTACTGTCTTTAGGTCTTGGTATCAGGGTGATACTGGCCTCAAAAAATGAGTAGTGATATGCTTCCTCTTCTATTTTCTGGAAGAGAATGTGTAGAATTCATGTTATTCTTGATGTTCCAGATCCTTCTTTTATCATTTCCTTTCTGCTTGAAGAACGACCTGTAGTCATTCCTTCACGGTCTGTTACAGACACATTCTCTTAGCTTCCCTTCACCAGAGACTGCTTTGATTGCACCTTCACGCTAGAAGGATATTTTCACTGGGTATAGAATTCTGGGTTGCAGATCTTTTCTTTCAGCACTTAAAAGACAGTGTGCCATTTCCCTCTGGCTTCGATGGTTTTTAATGTGGGATCTACTGTCATTTGAATTATTATTCCCCTATAGGTAATAGTTCAGTTCTAACTGCTTTTAAGATTTTTTGTCTTTTACTTTGATTTAGAAACAAATTTTAACTGTGGTAAAATACACCTAGCATGAAATTTACTGTCTTAACTGTTTTTTAGTATGAAGTTCAGTATGTTAAGTATATTCACATTGGGTTTCCCTGGTGGCGCAGTGGTTGAGAGTCCGCCTGCTGATGCAGGGGACGCGGGTTCGTGCCCTGGTCCAGGAAGATCCCGCATGCCGCGGAGCGGCTGGGCCCGTGAACCATGGCCTCTGAGCCTTCGCGTCCGGAGCCTGCGCGTCCGGAGCCTGTGCTCCGCAACGGGAGAGGCCACAACAGTGAGAGGGCCGCATACAGAAAAAAAAAAAAAAGTATATTCACATTCTTGTGCAACCAATCTCCAGAATTTTTCATCTTGCAAAACTGAAATTCTATACCCATTAAACAATTTCACATTTCCGAAGGTTTGATTTTGATGTGCCTAGGTGTGGATTACTTTAGTTTACCTTATTTGGAGTTCAATCAGCTTCTTGAATCTGTAGGCTTACATCTTTTGCCAAACTGGGGAATTTCAGGCATTATTTCTTCAAGTCCACCTTTTTTCTCTGCTTCTGAAACTGTGGTGACATGAATATTAAATCTTCTGTTAATGTTCCCAGGCCCCTGAGACACTCCATTTATTTTTCAGTTTATTTTTACTCTGCTATCGATTGAGTAATTTCTATTGCTCTATCTTCAATTTTATTGACTCTTTCCAGTCACCTCCATTTTTTTTTTTTTTTTTTTTTTTTTGGCTGCACCACATGTGGGATTTTAGTTCCCTGACCAGGGATCGAACTCGCACCCCCTGCAGTGGAAGCACAGAGTCTTAACCACTGGACTGCCAGGGAAGTCCCTCCATTCTTCTATTGAGCCCATGTAGTAAGTTTATTTCAGTTATTGCATTTTTCGGTTCTAAAGTGTCCATTTTCTACTTTATTTCTTTTCTGAGACTAATTTTTCATTTGTTTCAAATGTGTTTGTGGTTGCTCACTGAAGTATTTTTATGATGGCTGTTTTAAAATCCTTGTCAGACAATTCCAATACATGAAGCATCTCCGTGCTGGTATCTGGTGCCTTTTTTCTCATTCATGATGCAATTTTCTTGGGTCTTAGTGTAAGTGAACTTCAGCTGTATAATGGACATTTTGGAGATTTTAAGACTCTGGATCCTATTTAATCTTTTTTAGCAGGCAGTCTACCAGTTGAGGTGTAGTGTGAGGGCAGGGTGAGTGTGTATGTTCAGCTTCCTGCTGGGCTCCGCCAACACCACCCTGGCAAAAGTGGAGCAATGACTCACATTGCTTTTTTGCAGATGGGTGGGATGGAAGTTCAGCTTCACTCTTGTTCCCAGTGAAAGTGGGGCACCAACCCATACCACCTCATTGCCTCTGAGCAGGGGTGCAAGCTCAGCTCCCTGACAGACCCTACTGACAATAGGAAGAGGGGAAGTGGAGGGCTGACTCACACTGCTTCATTGCTGCAGGGTAGAGTGGAGTTCAGCAGAGTTCAGCGGAGTTCAAGGTAGACTTCAGCTCCCTGAAAGGCCCAGCTGACAACAGGAGAGGGGAGAGGGAGAAGTGGGGTGCCAATCAGCCCTGCCATCTACCACTCTGTTCCACCTTGTAGATGCCAGATGGAGGTGGCATCTGGGCCCTACTGCATCAGCGGAGGGGGGAAGCAGCGTTGACCAGGCCACCTCCAACCATCTTGTTCTGCCTTGTTGATGCTGGGTGAGGGTGGACCTCACTGACACAGGGCGGGGGGAGGCTTAGTGGGGACTAGTCCTACCTCACACCACCTTGTTATGCCTCATTGCTTCCAGGTTGGAGTGGAGGCTCAACTGGCTGCTGGACCCCACTGACACTACCCTAGTGAGAACACCACCTCCTTCTGTAGGGAGTGGGACAGGCGTGGTGGTGAGGGAATATCAGGTCCCTGCACAACCTGCCAAAGCCACCGAGCAGGGGGAATCAAAGTGCTGTTTGTTTTTGCTAGGCAGCGAAGGGGAGAAGGGGCGATTAGGTCCCTGATCTGCCCAGCCACAAGCACTGCCACTTGCTTCTTAGAAGCAGGGTGGGGTTTTTCTGTTGGTGTTTGGCTACAGTAGGGTGGGTATTGTCAAAAAGGTTTACCGTTGTTAGCCCACCCTTTCTTTAGTCATCTGGCTAAAGACAACAGGCTTTTCTTGGAACCCTTTTTGTCTGCGCCTGTTGGTGGTTCCAGGTTGGAGGCTTTTAAAACACCCTGTCCAGGATATATGGGAGGCAATAAGAACACCCAGGGAACTCACTACTTGTGTCATTCCTTTAATCCCAAAGTCTGTAGGCAGTCTGCTTTCTAATTTCCACCTTTCAGAGTGTTCCTGTACTTGTTTGCTGTGATGTCTTAGGTGTTTTAGTTGTAAAGGAAGACCTAGGAGGAAAAGGACTCCTCCACCTTGGCAGAACCAGAAGTCTCCACCAAGTGATTAATTTTTATGTTGAAAATAACATTTTCTGTGTGTGTGTGTGTGTGTGTGTGTGTGTGTGTGTGTGTGTGTTAAAAGAAACTTTACTGGGTGTTTGGGGTAATGACATTTATTTTCTAGGTTTCCACATTATGGTTAAAAATGCACTATGGAAAACTGCTATATAACATCATAGATCAGAACTTTCCCCTAAAGTTCCGATTATGTTTATATCATTCCTGGCTAATTTAGCTTGCTTCATGTTATTCAACTGCCAGTCCACCTCAGTACTTTCACACTATAATATTCCAAAGGAAAGAATTCTATCTCATTCATTATCACCTAGTACTATACCACACAAATTCAGAACAGCCAGGGGGAAAAGATCCCTTTAAAACTCATTTTGAGCTCCTCTTTTTAATAATCCAAGGCAAATCTTATTTTTAACTTGCCTGTGACATTTCTCTCTTTAAGTAACCCCCCTTACTGCTATCAACATCCATTGTGATAGTTATTTTTCTTGAATTATACCAAGAGCCAGGAGGAACTTGAAGGAAAGAAGGCCAACAGGGGTTTTGCTTTGCATTTTCACTACTTTAAATGAAACGTCTGTATATCTCACTTTAAGAGATGGATCCTTGAAAATTCATTTATTTGTTGACTTATATTTAATTTCAGAGATTCTAGACTTTTTGTTTTGACTGACCTTCAATTAATTCCTGTACTCTTGCTTTAAATAAGAAACTATAGAATAGTATAACAAGACTGAGGAGACTGTAAGGAAAAATATCACTGCCTCAATTTTTGCTTTCTTTGTATAATTTGTTTTATAATTAATCCTTTAACTCTTCGTTGTGTTCCTCTAGAAACTCTGTTCTGGCTGGGAGAAGGTGTGGCCCAGGTGAAGCAGGGCTCTATTCACCCAACTGGAAAGCCATTGTTCTAGAAAAAGCTTTTTATTTATCACATCTAAAAATAAAGGAAATCTTTTAAAAGTGCAAACTGAAACTAAGTTTTCTGAGAACTATGTATATAACATGACACAGATAAGGATCTTCTATATCAGCATTAGAGCGAAACTCCATTTAAGTCCCTAAATCAGCAGCAAAATAAGCACGAGAACTATGGATACAAGTAGACAATAAGCACATGAAAACATCCTTCACATTCCCAGTCATTAGAGAAATGTAAATCAAAACCACAATGAGATACCACTTTCAAACACACTAGGGTGGTTATAATGAAAAAAACAATAACAAGTGTTGGCGAGGATGTGGAGAAACTGAAACCCTCGTGCATTGCTGGTGCGAATGTAAAATGATACAAACAAGTTGGAAAACTATTTGGCAGTTCCTCAAAATATTAAATATAGACTTACCATATGACACAGCAATTCCACTCCTAGGCAAACACCCAAGAGAACTGAAAACATGTTCACATAAAAGCTTGTATACAAATGTTCATAGCAGCATTATTTATAATACCCCCAAAATGGAAACAATCCAAATGTCCACCAACAGATACACTGATAAACAAAACTGCTATAACCACACAATAGCTTACTCAGCCATAAAAATGAAGCACTGACACATGCTACAACACTGATGAACCCTGAAAACATTATGTTAAGTGCATGATGTCGACACAAAGGCCACATATCATATGATTCCATTAACATGAAATGTCCAGAATAGGCTAATCTACAGAGACAGAAATTAGACTATTAGTTGCCAGGGGCTGGGGGAAGGAGGGAATAGGGAGTGACTGCTAATGAGTATGGGATTTTGGAGGTCATGAAAATCTTCTGGCACTAGATAGTGGTGATGGTTGCACAACTTTGTGAATATACTAAAGACCACTGAATTGTATACTTTACAAGGGTACAATTTTGTGGTATATAAATCATATCTCAATTTTTAAAAAGATTAACTAGGGCTATTTAACCTAAGAATTAAAAAACCCAAAGGGGGGGAAAGTCACCAATGATCAACGTTTCTTTAAATTTCCTTTTCTTTTACTGTAGCAAGATAATTGGCAACTTTTTCAGGTTGTGCCACATCCTGTTTTCTGGCACTCTGAGGGAAAGTCAAATACATTTTTCTGAAAAGAAGATGCAAATATAAAGAGGTAATGATTTAATAAGCTGCAATTAAAAAACAGAGCACAGTTACTCAAGCACACACCTAGGGGCTTCTGTATGGAGAGGTGTTAAGTTACATCTGGACAAACCCCCTTTTTCAAGTACAGTAGTTTTTGTTTCAAATTCTCACTTGTAAGACAGTTGTTTAGAAATCTCAAAAAAATTTCCCATACGATGTCACATACGATGCTGTTTCTCAGGCCAGCTCACAAAAGCTTATTTTACCCATGCTGTATTTGGAGAGTAATATCAATTTTGCTTTTCTAAGTCTCCCTGTACGTTCCCATGAAAACATCTGCTCAATACAAACCACCTGGACCCTTTTGCCCTTAGGAGGAGATGTCATCTAGACCGAGTCACTCACCTCTACGCTGTTTTCAACCAAAGCAGGGCAGTCTAGTGGAAAATCAGTGGGATTGCAATCTGCGAGACCTGGTGTTTGAACCCTGCCTCCTCCACTTAATAGCTGTGCAACCATGAACAAGTTACTTAACCTCTCTAGGCTTCAGTTTCCTCACCTGTAAGTTGAGGTTAATTACATCTACCTTATTCAAGTTGATATACACAAAGCGTCTAGTCAGAGAGGGCACTCAGTATATGTTAATCTCCAAGATGAACCAATCTACTTTCCCAGTATTAATTAGCATAGTATAGTGAACAAAATGCACCAATTCTGATAGCTAAATTTCCCCAATGCTTCGATGTTATCACTTGAATGAGAAATGTCACTGTAAAGTTAGTAAAGTTGTAGAAAGTGCAGAATGGTTATTTGAGGGGCATGTACCACTTAGGAGGGCTTATCAAAATCTTCAGGGTAGAAGAGAGACAAGACGAAGCTGATTAAACATAATTTGAAACAGCATATTAAATATATTTTTCATTTAGAAAAAGCTTTAGCCTATTAATTTCAAACTACAAGTAAGAAAAGGTAGAGTTGAAAAACACTGGTGTAGAAAAAAGGGTTCAGTTTGTGCTAATTCTATAATCTAGAACTGTGCTGTTCAATGTGGTAGCCAATAGCCACAGATGACTATTAAAATTTAAATTAATTAAAGTTAACTTAAAAATTCAGTTTCTCAGCCATACTGGCCACATTTCAAGTGCTCAGTAGCCACACATGTGGCTGGCTAGTGGCTACTGAATGGTACCCATCTAGAAGCTGGGGTTTTTTTTAAGTGCATCTTTCCTATTATTTTATATTCTTTTCAGGTAGACTCCTCTGCTCCTAAATGTGAAAAAGTGAAATAACATCCTGGGTAACTGAGGTTTTTAGTAGAGATTCTACAAGATTTCTGGAGTGAAGATTTCTCCCAAAACATTGCACTTGAGGTGCACTTCAATCTATTAATGTCAAAATGAACTTTTGTTTCAGGCTATCATTTGCCATCTGCTTCTAACACATATCAAATGGCTGAACCAAGTTTCCTATAACAAGTTTTGTGGGCCAAAGGATTAGACGCAAGCTCACAGAAATCTAGATGACCAGGTCAGACATGAAGATGAGATCATCATCATATGTAAGATTATAAAAATCAATTAACATGGTGGATAAAACAATTAATTTTTAAGGTATGTAAGAAACCATGGATAGAGTATTAGTTAAGATGGGAAAATCTGATTTAAGTTATGCTACTGCTGTAATTCTATTTATACTAATAGAGGGGAAGACTGATAGGAAGTATAAAAGTGCTTTTGGATTTACACATAAATGTAGGATTATCTAATATTCAGGCAACTAGCACTATTTCATGAAAAAACAAAACAAAACACAAAAATACCCTCCAAAAGACAATGTGGAGAGCTGACTCCAGGTGGGGCAGTAGGCTAGCCTCCTGATCTTTCGTTCATTCACATTCCTTTCTAGCTGATACCTTCAAGAGAAAAAGGTACATATTCAGAGTAGGTAATGCCAGTAATTGAGCTATTCCGTTATGGTATGCTGAAGCATAAAATCACTGTTTGTTAGTAGGTAATACGCCCCTCGAATACCCCTGACTCCAGAGGTATGTGTATATAATGGGCAGAGATCAGAAAAAGGGTGAGGAAGTCATTTTACATCATTGGTAAGCTGTAAGTAAACTTCTTTTTAAAGATGAAGTAACAATGTTCCCAAGTTAAAAACAGCTGCATCAAAATGTCATTAATCCTAGCTGTTTTCTAGTAACTTCAAGTTTGAAGCAATTAATTAAAAAAGAATGGGAGAAGTAGACAGATTGACAGCAGCATAAAATAGCAAATGATAAGAGTTTTTAAAAACTATGAATATTAAAAGTAAATTACAGAGTAAGTCCATGAGGGAGCCATTTAGTAGGGGCAATTAGCTTGATATTAAGGTAGAATATGACCATTACCTTTCAAAACACTGAATTTTAAAAGTTTAAATTATTTCAAACTTTTATTTAAACTACTGCATTTAAATTTTTAGTCCACTATTAAGATGGAAAATAGTTACACAAATTAATTTAGAAAGACTCCAATTCAAAATGAAACAAAAACTCGTTTGACAGTTACAGAGAAAAAGATTTGATACAGTCAATTAAACATTAACAGCTTGCTTCCAGGCAATACTGGATCATGTTACTGTAGTTATCAGACTTTCCAAAACTGTGTTCTGCAAAGCACTTGTGTCCTCTGAGACTTCAATAGATGGTTCATGAAAAAGGGGTGCTGACATCAAGTCTCAAATGCTGTGAGCTATTTCCTTTTTGCAGATTCAGCATGTACATTATCATCTTAAAAGTTCTAAGATGTTATGCAGTAAAGACATTGGTCAGATCTCATTTAATTCCACAATCCCCAAATTTATTTGATTATGTCACGCTCCTTTGGTTTTTTTGGAGGGAGAAGATGGTTGTTGGGGCACAGACACACTTTGAAAATTTTCAGAGACTTCTCAGTTGAAAATACCATGTGGACTATTGAAAGTTCCTTAAGTACCAGTATCACATAACAGAACAAAAACCAAAGGATTGTATTTCTAGACAGGAAAAGCCAGTCACTCATGGCATATTCAAATAACCAAAATAAATGTGTTTATAGTAATGGGGAGGGAAGTGTGCCATATTAATTTCTGTCCCTAAAAAATGAAATTAACAGAACTGATCCTAAAATATAAAAAGGTGTGCACATTTTGTTTTGGTACTTTTTAGAAAGTAAGTTAAAATTCTACCTATTGATGCTATATATTGACTTTATTTCTTCAGAGACACACTTCCTTCAAGAGGCTGACATATAGGGTATACCATATTTCAACAATTATAAGACACCATCGTGTGTGAGATATACTATTATCTTATATATCACTAAGAGAAAAAAGCCCCTGCTGATTAAACAATGACATGCCGTGGACTGTGAGAGGGCTTCCAATTTGAGCAACGTTGAAATATGAACATTCTTTTCTTCCTTCTTCCGCACATATTCTTCAAAATGTTTTTTATGTGTTTCCCCCCTCTAAAGACAATATTGAAGAGGGGAACAATATAAAAAAGGATAAGATTCAAGAGATTTCTGTTCACCTTACCCTTACAGTTATATTCAGATATTATAAAGGTTCTCTTTAAACAGATCAATCAAACAAACCATTTTGTTTGTTTGTTTTTCTTTTTGTTTTTTTTTTGTTGTTGTTTTTTGCGGTATGTGGGCCTCTCCCGTTGCGGAGCACAGGCTCCTGACGCGCAGGCTCACAGGCCCAGCCGCTCCGCGGCATGTGGGATCTTCCCGGACCGGGGCACGAACCCATGTCCCCTGCATCGGCAGGTGGACTCTCAACCACTGCGCCACCAGGGAAGCCCCAAACAAACCATTTTTAATTGTTCTGTTTGATTCTGGAAAAATTACCCCAGAGGAAAAACACAGAACTTCCTAAGACAGTGCTGTTTGAGAGATGATTCATTATAACTATTATTTATTAAATACAAACCATGTACTGACCCAAGTGCTTTACATATATTATCATTCGATTCTCACCACAACCCCATGAGGTAGATATTATTTTCATGCCTATTTTACAGATTAGGATGTTGAAGCATAGAGACATTAAATAACTTGCATAAGATTACAAAGATATTAAGTGGCAGAGACAGGGCTCAAACCCAGGTCTTCATGGCTCCAAAATTTATGTACTTTAACACTTTGCCATACATCCAAATTATCCCACAAAGTAGAATAAGTAAAATTGAAATATTTAATTGCTAGTAACTAATGTATTTGCTTAAAATAGCCAAATGTATTAAATGATAGTTATGTTCTACACAGATACATTTTATCCTGTTTTATACAACGAATAGAGTATATTTGTGTTTGTTTTGTTAACTTGACACATTTTACTTAACAATTAAAATTTACAGTTGTTTTATCTTTGCTTCTATGCTATTTGGTATTAAATTGAAAAACCAGAGTATCTGAGATTTGGTAACTGTCCCAGATTAACGAAAGGCACAGGAAACTGTATCAACTCCTAAAGATGGGGGGGGGGAGTGCGATAAATCTAATGCCAAGTATTAAAATGCAACTGCTTGTTTTTTCTTTCTATTACATGAAATGGGGAACGGGATGTGTAAAATATACATTTACTCGATTGCATTCCAATGCTTTAAAACTTGTCATTCACCAAAACACATAAACAACTGAGCACTATCACACTCATGCATTACCAAGAGACCACCAAGATGTCACTGTTGTACACTGTAATCTGAACCACTGGGTCTAAAGCATCCAGTCTGCACTGGACAAACTGGGCCACTTGACGTCATCCATCATTCACAGCCTGGAAGATCACATGTCCCTGAACACGGAACTCTAGAGCAAACCTTCTCAACGATCACAATGGTATAAATTTTTTAGTGGATGATAAAGTAAAAAAAATCTTTAGAACAACTCTTCTGCAATTCAGACTTCTGAGAAATGATCTGCTATATATATATATTTATTTATTTATTTATTTATTTATTTTATTTTTTTGCGGTACGCGGGCCTCTCACTATTGTGGCCTCTCCCGTTGCGGAGCACAGGCTCCGGACGCGCAGGCTCAGCGGCCATGGCTCACAGGCCCAGCCACTCTGCGGCATGTGGGATCTTCCCGGACCAGGGCACAAACCAGTGTCCCCTGCATCAGCAGGCGGACTCTCAACCACTGCGCCACCAGGGAAGCCCGATCTGCTATATTTTTGATCATTCTATAATTTACTGAATGTCACGTCCTTGGTCAAGAGTGCACATCCCAATTATGCCACTCTTCTTATATAAAAATAAGACATACTCATTGTGATTTCCAGAAACATACTAATGAAAAGGCAAAGTCTGCCTATACTTGTTTCTTTAATTGGATAAGTTTCCCTCTTTATCTTAAAATTTAAATGTATCAAAGAAGTTTCTCGTTTTGGATTAACCCCATCAGTATAGGATCAAGCTTCCAAAATAACGCAAACCTTCCTAAATTCTAGTTTAACAAAAACTGATATTATAATCACTGAAAACAACAAAGTGTTCAATAATGTGTCACAGTTACTCGACAGTTGACATGTAACAATACCTGTCCTCTCCTCAGATCTTCACTTGGGGGAAAGAAAAAAACCTGAAAGGTGGTAAAAATGAAACAGGAAAAGGAAAAGAAACTTAATAAAACATTATTTTTTCAAAATCAAAGATCACACTTTAATAGAATGTTTTTCCCTACAGATGAAACATAAGAAACCTAATATTGATACAGTGGAAATATTATAGAATCCAATAAAATCTTTGAGGTTAAAAATGGTTGCACACCCACTGAAGATGGTTTCCAAAACAAGGGTCTCATTTTTTATAAATAAAATATTTATACAGTTAATATTTTTCAATGCACTATGGAACTTGTCATTTAAAGGAATTCGAGGTAACTATTTTTACATAACACATTTCTATAAAGCAAAAAGAACCTCCTTAATTTTATTATTTTTGAAAATTGTTCATATTTACATTTACTATAATATATCTTTACTAAAAATGAGAAAAAGGTGTCACTTTAGGTCAGGTTTATGATCCAGTAAATGTCCCTAATAGCAGTGGCAAGAGTTTGTAGAAAAGAATAGCCACAATTCCTGGATATCCATCTCCTAAACAGTCAAATATTCAAAAACACACTAGCGTCTTTAACTCATTAAAGAGTTCTGAATTCACCTGGACTATTTAGGAAGCTATTTTGTTTTTAATCTTGTACCAACCTTGACTTTGCTCACATAGTACTTCCTTTATTATTCTAAATTTGCTTCTTTAAACATTTGGCATAGTTCTAGCCTATCATGTTTTGACCCATGTTTGAGTTCAACCACAAGGGTTTTTTTGTTTTGAGCACCATGAGACCCATGTGAGGTCAAGAAGACATGTAAAGGAATGAAGAAACTGCCTGTACTTTTAGTGAGGTACTCAGTTCTTTTAAGATTGCTCATATTTCAATGTAAGATTAAAATGATAAGAACAGAGATAAAATTGATAATTACCCTATTCCTGACCTTCATAATTAATTCGTCGGTCATCTAGGGGGCCTATACTATGTATGCGCCAGGCACTGTGTTAAGAGCTGAGGATACAGAGAAAAAAAAGAAGTCTCAGCTTTGAAGAATTCACAGTCTCCTAGGGAAGAGACCATAAATGTAAATTTCTATAGAGATCAACCCTGAAATCTTTTAGCCTGAAGAGAAACAATCTGGTGTTTTTACTCAAATGACTATTTTTTAAAAATCGTAAAATACAACTATTCACTGATAAGAACTTATACTGAGGAGGAGATGGCATAATGCTAAGCATAATACTAAGTTCAATATCAGACTTCCAAATGAAAATTTTCAACCTTTTCCTTACTGGTTTCAGTATTTCCAAATTTGCATCAGAAGTAATTTACTTGAAACAGCTGAACAACCAAAGGCAATAAATATCTAAAGGCAATTTGTTAAAATCTAATTTCAATAAATCTAGGCAACACTGGCTCTGACTGACATACCTTATGCCAGAATATCAAGAAAATTACTTGAAAATGGCAAATTGTGGGAACCTATCTGCCAGGTTCTGGAAACCATGACAGTAACTGAAATAACCAGGCTTTAACAAATGAGATATCTTATAATACCATAATTGTTTTTGAAAAATACTTGACCTCTAACTACCGGTTTACTTATTTATACTGATTTTTTTCCACAAAAGATTTGAAACAGCTACCCTAGCATAAAGCAAAGCACATGAATTATATCCATCTGGCTCTGAATTATGGCTCTGCCATTTACTATTTATAATCTTTGTGCCCTTAACTTTTGAGATCAGTTTCTTAATCTGTAACAATGGGGACCATAATCCTACTCTGTTGGGTCATAGGAAGGATAAAATGAAATAGCATGAGCACAGTATCTGGCATATAGTAAGTGCTAAATAAACATTAGCTTTGTGCTTTCTTTATCCAATTGTATGCTATATAGAAAAAGGATCAGGTGGAATTTTAAATGACTTTTTTTTTAACACACTGATGCGTGCCAAGCAGAAGTGTGGACTGATTACGAGTTGCAAATGTTAACGTTTGCATTTAAAAATCAGGCTCAAAGCAAATTCAATTTCTTTCCACAAGGTCGGCACTCTGAGAACACATTTTAGCTATATTACTTAATATAACCTTTTAGCTATATTACTTAATGCAAAAATTTTTCTGAAGGAAAAAAATGAATGAAAAGAGCCCCGGGAGCACTATGTTTCATACTATCCAATTCCAAAGATGATTAAACATTCTAAATTTGATTTTCTTACAAAAAATGCACAATATTAGACTGGCTAACAATTTTAAATGAAATTCTCGTAGATTTCCTTTAAAAATTTTTTTTTCAGGAAACATCTATTAATGTGTTTTCTATTGAAGAGCAGCGTTTCGTTTAGGTTTTAAAAATATGATCCAAGTCGCAAAATACTAAGCACCAACCGTAAGCACTATTACAATTCTGCATGCGATAAAGAGAGAGCAAGTAAACATTTTATACAGCAGCGGAGGTGACTAGGGAAAAAGTGCAAAGTGATTTGAACTGATCTCCGTCCGCCTCCCCCTCCATTCTACCCGAGAATGCAAGTGTCCCGCATCTCAGATCAAACTGAGCCTCGGTCTTACTGACGTAACCAGTAACCCTATCCACCTCTCACACTGCGGAGGCCGGCAGGGCAGCGGCTGCCGCCAAGTACACCACTCATCAGAGCCTGCCCCATTCCACCCCCGCGCTTCAGTCATGCTTTCCAGAAATGGGGTCACTCGCTCAGTAACTATTACACACACGCAGCCTATCATCCTGTAATCCCCCAAAGTCCGCTGTGGGGAATAGAAGACAGCAAAAAGTCAAGAAGGAAGAATCACAGACGCGCCACCATCAGGAATTGATTTTCCGCTCCGGAGAGGAGCGCTGATGCCCTGGAATGGGTCTTGTCTGGATTATTTTCGCAGACCCCGAGTTGGTTCTGGGACAGGGGCGGCTGCGAAGAGTCGGGCGAATTCTGTTTTGCCCTGTTTAGGTATAGTGTTTGGGTCACTCGGGTGGGTATCTCAGGGACGGTCACCAGATCGCAGACAAGGAAAACCAGAAACCCCTTTACTGCGGCCGCTGATCTCCTTGAATACCACCCTCTCACCTCCATGGACAGGAAACTCAAGTTAAACTCGCAGGGACGGGGTCCTCGAGCTCAGGGACCTCAGAAACGGGGCGGGGGGGGGTGGTGGAGGACCTCAGGCTTCCACTCTCTCCCTTACAGCAGCAGAAACCGCTGCGGCAGATGGGGGGGGCAGAAACCCTTGGCTGTCCCGCACCCCTTACCCGAAACCCTCACAGGTCGCCACCCCTGCCCTGGGCCGTTCCTGCCCCCGCGCGCCCGGCTCCCCGGGGCAACCCCCTCCCCCGGCCGGGCTCGAGAGTCCCCTCTCCCCAGCGAACCCAATCCACACCCCTCCCGCATCCCCCAAAGTCACCGGGGTCCAGGGAAGCCCCCGACCAGGCAGGGCCAAACTTCCCAACTCCTCGCCAGCCCCCGCTGCGCCTCCCGCTCCCCCCACGCAAAGTTGATGAAAATCGGCTTCTTGCAGAGCCCCGGCGCCCACTCCAAACCCCACGCGCCACCACACCACAGCCCCCCGAGGGAGGAAAGGGAGGGGAGAGTGCGGGTGGGAGGAACAGAAGAGCAAATAGATCAACCCCAACTATCCAAACCGGAATCCCGAACCAAGGGGAGACGCGAGCGGCAGAGGAAGGGGCCGAGTGGTCGGCTCCCGGGAGGGGAGCGAACTGGCGGGGGCGCGGGGAGGGGGCGCGCCGGCCCCGGCCGCTCGGCTGCACTCACCTCAGCGCTGTCGGACGGGCTCTCCACAGCCATCTTCTGCCACGGGTCCGCCAGCTGCGCCAGCGGCATCTTCCCCCCCGGCCCGCCGCCTTCACCGCCTCCTCCCTCCCCGCCCGCCCCGCGGCCGGCCCCGCTCCGTCGCCGCCCGAGCCACACGGCAGCAGTGGCGGCAGCAGCTGCAGCAGTAGCGGCGGCTGCCCGGGAGAGGGCTCGGCGCCGACACCGACCCTCGAACGCCGCGCGCCCGGCTGGAGACGCCCGCGCGCCGAGCGAGAGCCTCGCGCCGCTGCCGGGCACCGGGTCTCGCCCCTTTCTTCCTCTCCTCCTTCCGCCGCCGGGACTACAGCTCCGCCCCCCCGCCGGTTCCCGCGCCCGCTCCCAGCAGAACAGCAGCCCCCGCGCGCTCCGCTACTTCCGCTCACAACATGGCGCCTAAGCGATACCTGTCTCTCAGAGCGAGGCTCGGCCGTCGCCGCCACCGCCGCGCGCACCCGGGGGCGGGGCCTGGGAAGACACGCCCCTGGCCGCGGCGCTCCGCTAGTCCCTCCTTCCTCGCCCCAGCCACTGCTTCTGGGCCTCGCCTTCTTTCTGGAAGGGCGAGCGGGAGAGATCTGGGGGCGTCGGCTGGAGGTGGGGGAAAGAGGGAAAAGGGAAGAGGTGCGAAAGGCTGGGAGTTTCTAAGTGCCGCGAGTCCGAGCAGGTTGAAGGCTCCTCGGGGATGCAGAGGAGTGGTCCCCGCCCAGCTGGGGAGAGAGATGGGCGAGGCGCAGGGGGCGCAGTACAGTGCCGAGGACCCGGGGAGGGGGCGTCGGGTGTCTTTTCGGCGCGATTCTTCCATGGGTGCACGTGGGCGCGCCGAGTCTATGGGCACATCCCGTAGTGGCCCAGGACCCGCCCTCTCCCAGGGTCACACGATGGGCATTCACCTGCCCCTCCACCCCCCACGACGGGGACACGGAAGGGTATGTGTCCCGGAGCCGCCTGGGGGTTCGGCTCTCGGTTTGAGTCAAGGCTCTCCAAATTGACGCTCTTGTGTTATATTTTTAATATTTGGAATTAGTTTGTCTTGCATGACTCGACCCCCCGCCCCAAGTCCGCAGAGCCCTGGGGCTTCAGGCCCGACCCTCCAAGCGCGCCCCCTCCCCGGGTCTCCGCTGCCTAAATCCCTCACGAAGGAGAAAACAAGGAGGTTCTTTAAGGCTGCCCCTCTCTGCAGAGGTTGGGGAATTATTTATAAATATCTTGTTGGCAGGAGCCCGGGGTTCCTGCTCTTCTGTTGACTTTAAATAAAAGATTAGATTAAAAATCAGGCTGGCGGTGGGTGGAGGAGGGGGGAGAGGGAGAGCTTCTAACTCCTCCCGCCCGAGATAGGGAAGCCCTAGGTTAAGGAAACCCAACCCCCAGAAGGCAACGGAGGGCCGAGGACGGGGAGAACTTGAGGAGAGAAGCCTGGGCGTCTGGAGTGGGTTGGGGGGAGGGGGCGGAGGGTTCGACCCCCTGTTCCCCGCGCCAGGTGCCGCGGCGAGCTCAGTGCGTCCGGGCAGAATTGTGTAAAAGTCCCCAGGCTGAGTGGAAAGCTACCGCAGCGATCGCCTAACCGCCCTACAAGGAGAAGGAAAAAAGTAAAGGGAAATCTCCAGGCCGGCCAGTGCCTCTATCCCCTCAGGCCTCGGCCCAGGCGTCCCGGTCCTCCCACGCCGGGCGACCACAGCGCGACCCCCGCTGCGCTCCTGGTGCACGCCTTTTAACAGCTTCCTTTCATCCTCGCGGGACCCGCACACCTGGAGAGCCCTGGCCTCCCTCCCTAACGCAGGTGTGAGGATGAGATTAGAGCCCCACACCTAGCCGGCCAGGTCTGCGCGGGCGGTGCAAGGTTTCTCTCTGGGCCGAGAGAGGCAGGTGTTAGGCTCTTTCTGCTGCCTTCGCCTGCGCGCCCCTGGGCACAGGCTCGAGGCCCGGGAGCCTCGCGGCCACCTGAACAGGCTCCATCTGTTCAGGGAGCCTGAGGAGGCGGCCGGAAATACTCGCTGCGCGCCCTCTCCCGCAGCCTTGGACTCAGGGGGACAGCTCAGGGTTGAGCAACATCTGGGCAGGCTCAGCGTGGTCTGTTGGGTGGGGGTGGGGAGGACTGAGCTCGTGATTTTGTCACCTCCCCCAACATGCTGATTCAAGTGCTGCAAATCCAATCTGGACCCAAAACTCAGCTAATTTGGCAGCCACCGTCTCTGTAACTCCTGACGGTAAAACCAGCTTGCAGAAGTTTGAAGATAAGGAGTTGTGTATTGTTTTTCATTTATGTACAAAGTGCCTAATTTATCTTTCATTTATATGGCAAAGCCACGTTACCATTCCTTACAGCGAAAAGAAGTTGGTCAATTTGGTTACTTTAAGGTAAATTAGCCCCCCAACGGTGATCAATTATTCCAATTAACATTCTTTCTTTAGTAAAAACATACATAGTTGAAAAGAGTTACTGTGTCTAACACTGTCCAGCGCTAAATACGCCGCTCAAAGGGTGAACTAACCTTTTTAAAAATAAATCAAACTGTATACTGAAAAGTTGATTTCGGTATCAATTTTTATTCATTTCCTTTTACCTTGAGAACTAGAGGAATAACTTTTAAAACAGCGAATTGATCTGTAAAAGTAGTGTGAACAGTGGTCACATTGCAGGAGTTAAGCATTAAATGAACTTAATAATGGGCTAAAGTACCACTAGCACAGCTGTCTCGCACATAGGATCAACTTGTTAAGTATGTGAATTGATTCGGGAAAACACTATTCTCCTTTCTTTTGCCCAAAAAGAAAAGAAAGCAATTTTTTTTTCCTTTTGGTTAACAATAAACTTTTTTCGTTTTTTCATTTATTAAATCCAAGAGTGGTGCAACCACTCACTCAGGCTGGGAGAATTTGGGGAAATCAAATGAGGCTGGGGGATTTTTCTTGCAGGTGGCAACAAAAAGAGTTATTTGAACATAGAAGGTGATATTGCCCTGAGCAGGATTACTTTTTTTTTCCCCGTGTTTAAGAAAGGAAAACTCTTAGGTATTCAAAGAATAGCTGCCTCTAGAGAGCACCTGTGCAGGGTAATATGGGAGCCTCTTGAGCATTTAAAATAGGTTGGCTGGTCGCTACCGAGATGTGCTATAAGTGTAAAGTTCACACCAGATTTCAAAGGCTTAGTACCAAAAAAAGAATGTAAAGTAGCTCATTAATAATTTTATAATGACTATGAGTTGAAATGATACTTTCAATATATTGAGTTAAATAAAATATTTTGTTAAAATTAATTTCCTGTTTCTTTTCACTTTTTTTTTTAATGTGGCTACTATAAAATGTATACTTCCATACGTGGCTTACTTGTCAAGATTGGCATTATAGTTCTACAGGACAGTGCTACGTTAGCATTGAGCCTTTTATATATTCCTACAAGTCCTGTAATGTTAAGTGATATCCTCACATTCCACTGTCTTTTTGGGCTCCTCTGTGCAAAATCAGCAGAAAGGGTGGATTCAGTTACCTACTGATTCTATACCCCTCCCCCCAACACACACATAAGTCTCTCAGTCAGAACCAAAATATTGGAAAGTTATTACTTGAAACTACAGCAAAGGGAAACAGCAAACCTCAGTCGAAAATCTGGACTAGATTTCCAAGAAATGATTCCTGCTGTATGACAGGACAACCAGATTTAACCTCCTCTGTCCCCAACAATTTCCTGCTATAATTATAACCTTTGTATACAAGTTCAAATGGGCATTTACTTAACAAAATAACATTTGTTCAAAAAATGGAGTTACATCAGTCTGGAAAAGTTACAAGATGACTAAACTATGGCTCATGGCACAATCTCTACCTCATATACAACCAATACTCACAGCTATAGGTTTGTCCCTATAGAAAACAAAGTGTAATCATCAGTGCCCCTCTGAAACAAGTGTTTTCCCTCTACATTATCTGAGCATTTTTACTTTTCATACAAAAAAGAAAAAGTAATCACTAGAGACTATTTAACTATTTCTTTCCAGTGAGAAAGAAAGATAAAACTTAGGCTCAAATTTTATCTTGCATAAGACAATAATTAAACAAAATATGTGGTGACATCTTTTTTCGTGTGTATGAGTTTCATCTTTTCTTTGAAATTTCCCAAGTAAAAATTATTAACAATATCTTCCTGAATGACACACATCTTAAGAGACAACAAATTCTTCTACACCCATTCGAACATGTTTTTTACGAGAATTCAAATTTTGGAAAACGTAAGATCTTCTCTAGATTCTCCTGCAGATACAAAGTTCAATGATTCTGGAGTTGCATGTGATGAAAGATGCTAATAAAATCTGTAAGGAACTAAGGGGAAGACAATCTATGATACAAATACTTGAAACGTTTAACATTCTTCAGGGTAAGGCGGTATGGGATCATGATAAGAGCAGAGCTAGGCCTATGTCCAAACTCCAGTTTCCTTTACATCTCTAAGCTTCAACTTAAAGGCCTAAAAGAGGGTCTGGTACATAATAGTTGCTCAGTAGATACTGGCAAAATCAGCTTTGTTTTCCTCATCTGAAAATAGGATAGGGACTTCCCTGGTGGTGCAGTGGTTAAGAATCCGCCTGCCAATGCAGGGGACACGGGTTCGAGCTCTGGCCCGGGAAGATCCTACAGGCCGCGGAGCAACTAAGCCCGTGCGCCACAACTACTGAGCCTGTGCTCTAGAGCCCGCGAGCCACAACCACTGAGCCCGCGTGCCACAACTACTGAAGCCAGCACACCTAGAGCCCATGCTCTGCAACAAGAGAAGCCACCGCAATGAGAAGCCCGTGCACCCCAACGAAGAGTAGTCCCCGTTCGCCGCAACTAGAGAAAGCCCGCGCACAGCAACGAAGACCCAATGCAGCCAAAAATAAGAAATAAAATTTAAAAATAAATTTAAAAAAAAGAAAATATGATAATAACACCTACCTTGTAGAATTTTGAGGAAGATTGAATGGAAATAATGTCTGGGAAGCATAAAGCACAGCGCCTGCCACATAGGAAGAGCACTCAATAAATGGAGCTATTGTTATGAGCTTCAGAAAGGGAGTATTCCTGCATATATAATGCAGTTCAAATACTTCACTCCTAAAAGTTATTTCTTTCCATTTGTTGTGTGAGCATTTCATTATGGTATAATCTATTTCTTTAGGGCACTCTTGTATCAGACACACACAAAAAAGAAACCGTGAGTAACTTCCTGTGGAATTCAAATAAAAGAGCACGTAGGGTAACGTCCTGTTCTGTTTTTCAAGCCACATATGTTGAAATGCAAATGATTACAGGTCAGTTGCCTCATAGGCTATGATCAAAACTTTGTTTACGTAATGCTCAAAGGAAACTAACTAATGTATGATTCAAAGTTAACATTACCTGACTCATACTTATGTAGGGAGGACTGGAGGAACAGGGAAGTATGGAGGAAAGGTCTGTGTCAGACATGCTTTAATGTTTTCTTTTATTGATTTCCAAAATGTTTAATCCTTAGAGGTGTCAGTTTGTTTCAGAGTTGTTAGAAGAGAAAGAATTATGGGGCTTTGAGACTTGACAAGGAACTAAGAACCCATTCTTGGAGCTTTAATAAGCTACTGTTTTCCTCCAGCTTTCATTCTACTAGAACAGAAAAGACCCACTAAATGTTCTTGTTTATAAACACTAATTCATAAAAGGGAGATAATACGTTAAAATTTCATTTTCAAACTGATATTAAAAACGACTGCTTTTAACATTAACCAAAAATCGCAGTATAAAGTACTCCTTCAGAGGATAAACATTCCCATTTTATAACTATCAATTTAGTCTGGTTGGTTAGAGCAGTGGTTCTCAAATTTTTTTTCAGTCCACAAACCATTTTGAAACAAAACCCCAAGAACCACCAGTTCTTACTCACCACTATGGAAAAAAACCAAAAACCAAAAAACAAAAACCCAAACTTTATGGAACTGTTGCTTTAGAACGTGGCTGTTATTGTGGTTACATTTCTTATTTTTAAAGTTTATATTTGTGCTTTTGAATGTAGATTTGCGTCTGCAGCTAGAAAAGATTCTTTAAAAAATATGCTAACTTTTTTAGCGACTTGCATTTAAGATCAGTCTATGACCAGACCTTAACTGGGGAAGTGACTTTGGGGAAAGCTATGGCATCACATGGAACTTGATTCCTTGACCACCGAATGAACCTCAGATCTCTATGTTTGGGAAATCTGAAGCTTTAATCACAAAGATGTGTGAAAAATTATGTGAATGGGGCAGTGTCAAATCAGGTCTGGTGCTGGAAAAACTGGTTGTGGATAATAATGCCATATTTGTAAATGAAGTACATTTTCATCAAACAACACTTCACTTATGATTTCAGTAGCTTGTTTTCAAGTCATGTTCCTGGTGACTAGTAAATAAAATAAATACTTTGGGGAGGTATAAATATTAAGGAATTCCTTTATTTTAAAAAATCAAATTTAAATAACTTACAATTGCCTACTAAATAAGGAATGAATTCTATAGATTACACAAAATTTAAAGAAACCCCACCGAATGAAACTATATGCAAATGTTGAGTGTATGTGTAAGCCAATTAAACCAATTAGAAGTTGCATTGGCAGTTTTGGACACTTTACCATCTTATCTAATGATTGTGATCTTGACAATAATAGATAGACATTTATTTCATACATACTATGTGTCAGGCACTATTATAAGTGTTTCATATATATTAACTTCTTTTTTTTTTTTTTTTTGGCCATGCCGTGTGGCACGTGGGATCTTAGTTCCCAGACCAGGGATTGAACCCATGCCCCCTGCATTGGAAGCATGGAGTTTTAACCACTGGACCGCCAGGGAAGTCCTATATTAACCTCTTTAATCATCATTGCAATCCTAAAAATACTAAATACATATTAATAGTAGCTAACAGCTATTGAGTACTTAAAAACTGTTAAATGGTTTGCATACATTGTTTCTTTCTAACAATAGGTATTTGTTAGCAAAAGTGTTTTATTGGGATAAAGAATGAATGTTTTTCACTATAATTAATTCCTTCAAAAAATTCAGGAAAATGCTTGGGGAAAATGTACCATAAGATATAGTCAAATAAGTACTTAAAGCATCCTTATTAAATATATCTGCATGTCATGTTGCTTTCTTATTCTTTATTTCACCTTGGTGGAGACAGCAAGATTCTGTGAATATCATTTTGAAAAAAAGAAAATAAGTTTTAGTTTCTCCAAAGAATAATGTAAGGCTTTTGAAAGGATGCTAAAGGAGATAATTTTCAAATGAAAACTTTCCCTTCCATAGTTCATCATGAGTCTTTACACCACTGTTTCAGGCTGAATTCTGCCCACCCTACACCCCACTCTCACAATGATATGTTGAAGTCCTAACACCCAGTACCTCAGAGAGTGACCTTATTTGGAAACGAGGTCATTGCAGATATAATCAGTTAAGATAAGGTCATACTTGAGTAGAATGTGCCCCTAATCCAATGTGACTGTTCACCTTATAAGAAGAAGGCCATGTAAAGGCAGAGGATTGGAATAATGTATCAACAAGCCAAAGGTTGCTGGCAAACCATCAGAATCTAGGAAGGGGCAAGGATTCTCCCACAGGTTTCAGATGGAACATGGCCCTGCTGCCACTTTTATTTTGGACTCCTAGTCCCTAGAATTGTGAGCAATAACTTTCTGTTGTTTTAAGCCACCCAGTTTGTCGTGCTTCATATGGCAGTCCTAGCAAACTGATACAACACAGAGAAGATTTTTGCTTATACACTTGCATAGCATTTTTACTTCTGAAAACACTACATCTTCTACTAAGGAATTTCTAAAATAGTAGGTGCATCTCTGTAAGTAATAGGGCAAAAAATAATGATAGAGAAGAATTTGAAATATGTTTAAAAATGGACTAGGAATAGAATTTAGAACTTAATTTCTTCAGGTTAAACACTTACTGCTAACAAAAATAATCCCTGATTCTTATTTATAGATCTCTGGAATCCAGACAACTCTATATGAGCAATCCCCCCTCCCCGACAAGTATAGTATGCACTCGCTGTTATTTACTAAACTCAAGTGGAAAAAAAAAATGCTGTAGCATCCTAAATCTGTCCTTCTGTCTGGGAGGTCTGTATTTGAGCCATATGGTTTTCTTCCTTTAGAAAGTAACTTGCCTCTACTTCTCTTCCTGTATTTCTCAAGGTAGTTTTTGGCATTATCATCTACTTAGTTCACCAGATTAGAAATCAAGGGTTTATCCTGTCATCCTACCACACTTCCTCTCGCCTCCATCCCCTATGTTATTTGACAGCTAGATTTTGTTGATTCTCCTTTCTAATCTATCTGGATTCTGTCAAACTTTCCTATTCCACCACCCCAGAGTTTGCCATATCCGGCCTGTATTATGACAGCTCCCTTTAGAACCTTCCAGACTTTCACCAGTTCTCCACACTATGGCCAACAGTTGCTTCCTAAAATGAAAATCCCATCTTATTTATCCCTTGCTTAAAACCCACAGCGGCTTTTCTTACCTCAGGATAAAATCCCAGCACCTTTGCATAGATGCAAGACACCTGCCTTTTTCTCCAGTCATTAATGACAATTAAAGAGAAATAATTAAGGATTTATCATGCCTTTTCTTGTATAAACAGTATTTCAGGCCAACCATGTAATATTAGTTGATGAAAGTTCTTTACAGAATTATATCGAAGGAATGACAGACTTAGAAAAGTGCCATTTTGAAAACCATAATGAAGGAGCTGATTCAGGCAAAAATTGTAAATGAATGAAGCCATTAGATGAAAGGTGGATGGAGAACTTGAAATTGGAAGGATCAGGCTATCACCACCTGAACACAATGACCAATCTTAGCATCAAAAAAATATGGCACAACCAAGCACTGTAAGCCTCCTCTGTCATGCGACAGGAAGCATATAAGACCACCTATGAAGTATTCTTTCCAAAAACCTGAAATGGAATTCAATTAAGCCTCTAGAGCTGTGCTGTCCAATATGGCAGCCACTTGTCACAGGTGGCCATTTAAATTTAAATTAAATATGATAAAATTTTAAAATTCAGTTTTTAAGTCCCACTAACCACATTTCAAGTGTCAATTTTCACATGTGGTTAGTGGCTATGGTATCGGTACACATTATAGAACATTTCCACTGTGGCAGAGAGTTCTATTGAACAGTACTGCTCCAGAGCTAACTTCTGTCTTTGAGAAAAAGGGGGTTAGAGAAATTAAACGACACCAGAGGCAAACAAGTAGACAAATATAAAGAATGTGATATATTCTGCAGGTTTAGTTGATTCGGTTTCTACAATAAATCAATGGAATGAATAAAAAGGGGGAGGGGGGTTTCCCTGGTGGCACAGTGGTTGAGAGTCTGCCTGCCGATGCAGGGGACATGGGTTCGTGCCCCAGTCCGGGAGGATCCCACATGCCGCAGAGCGGCTGGGCCCGTGGGCCATGGCCGCTGAGCCTGCGCGTCCGGAGCCTGTGCTCCGCGGCGGGAGAGGCCACAACAGTGAGAGGCCTGCGTACTGCAAAAAAAAAAAAAAAAAAAAAAAGGGGGAGGGAGTGATGCTTTATACTGAAAGAGACAACCAAATGTAATGTGTGGACCTTGTCTGGATCCCGATTTCAACAAACCAACTGTAAAAATACTTTTGAGATAATCATCAAAATGGGATTATGGATGGAATTTGGTGGTTTTAAAATTTTACTGAACTTTGGTATCCCATTCAGCTCTTGAAATGCCCATTTCCCTGACTTTAACATCTTCAGCAGCTTTAAGTGAGAAGAAGGACTCCAGGTCTGGCCACAAGACATCCTGAGTGTAATGAGTGAGGAAGCGGGGCGCAAGGCAGAAGCAGGCAAATGTGAACATCTGGAATGGCAGAAGGGTTGTCTCTTCTCTGACAGCAAAAGGACAGCAAAACAAATCCCTGAGTGCAACAGAACTTTAGAACTACTCTAAGTTTGGAGCACTCTCCTAGGGATGTGTGCTGTCTGGGAGCCAGGCAGGGCAGTGGTTCTGAGAAGGATTGGAGGCAGATTGTGTTATTAATGGGGAATAACCAATTTGAGGTGAAACCAAGAGACCAGAATTGAGGTCCAGGATCAGGAGATACGGCTGGTATGAATGAGAAAAGAAGGTGAGAGTGGGGTTGGAACTTCCACCATGCTATTCTAAGCCGGGATAATTGGAAAAATCATGCGAACTCCAGAATCCTGGAGACAAGAAGGTCAGATGAGCAGATTGGTCTCCTCTTCCCTCCACTGAGGAAAGGCTAAATTCTAAAACGCTTTCTCTGACAGTGGTCCTTATAAACAGAAGAGTAGAGAACCATTTTCAAACCCCACTTGCTAGATTGGTTTCCCTTAGTTCTGGACTGGGCAAAATTGGTTTTCTTTGGTTCTCTTTTTCCTTCTCTCCCCAAAATATGGGTTGTGTCTGAGGTCCTATCTTCTACAAAATATTTTAATTGTGATAACAAACAAATAAAATGTACTATCTTATCCATTTTACAGTGTATAGTTCAGTAGTGTTACGTATATTCACATTATTATGCAACCAACCGATCTCCAGAACTTTTTCATCTTGCAAAACTGAAACTCTGTACCTCTTAAACAACTACTCCCAATCTCCCCTCTCCTCTATGGCCACTGCCATTCTACTTTCTGCTTCTGGGAATTTCACTACTTTAGATGCTCATATAAGTGGAATCATATAATATGCCTTTTTTTGTGGCTGGCTTATTTCACGTAGCATAATGTCCTCAAGGTTCATCCATATGTAGCATGTGTAAATTTCCTTCCTTTTTAAGGCCAAATAATATTCCACTGCATGTACATACAACAGTTTGTTTATCCATTCTTCTGTCAACGGACACTTAGGGCTGTTTCCACTTCTTGGCTATTGTGAATAATGCTACTATGCACGTGGGTGTGCAAATCCAAAGTTCTTTGATGACGTGGTAGATTGCAAAATGGCCATAAATTATTCCCTCTTTTGTATCCATGCCCCTTTGTGATGGGACTTTGCAGTTTCTCCCATCAAAACGCAGAGTTTATTTCCCTATTACTTGAATCTGGAACAGCCTGATGACTAGCTTTGGCCAATAGCATGAGATGGAAGCAATGTGGTACTTGTTCCAAGTCTGAGCCTTACGAGGTCTTACACACATCTGTTTGCTCTCTTGGAACCCATGTGAACAAGCCTAGGTTAAACTATTAGAGGATGAGAGAGCATATGGAGCAGAGGTGAGCCATCTCAGGTGAGGCCTGAAACACGTACATTCTATATAATGCATATGTAGCAATTATGGAGTCATACAGTTTGAATGGTGAGTTTTATCAAAATCCATTTCGACATAATTCCAACAACTGTCAGCAAAGTTGACTTGGCGGCTCTACTGGCAGATACTGAGTGAGCCCACAAGAGACCAATATAAATGTCCAGCTGAACACAGACCAAATTGCTAGCCTGCAGAACTATGAGCTAGATAAACGATTGTTGTCTTAAGCATTTTTGATTGGCTATGCAGCAATAGATAACTAATAAATATTACTTCTCTTTCAACTATATTCATTCTTCCTTGGAGATCTAATCCAATTTTATAGGGACTTCAGTGATCACTTCCGTATTGAATGACTCCAACTCACTCTCCCCAGCTTTGACTCTGATCTTTTGCACAGCTCTACCTTGAATTTGGAACTCCATATTGGATACTCCATCTGCATATCAAGTTAACACTCCAAACTGAATATTTCGAAACCTGGGTTTGTCATCCAATATTCAAGCCTTATATCCTCTATTGATGTTTCTATTTCTGTTGGTGGTACTACCATTCTTTCAGTCAACCATACTTGAAACCTCAGTGCCATCTCTGATTCCTCTCACTTCTTCCCTTAGTCAGATGATAGTTTTCAGTTATTTTTTGCCATATTCCCTCACTTTATATCTGTAGAACTACGCACTCATCAACACTTCCTCACTGTTCTCACATCTCTGGCCTCTGCACCCTCCAATTAATCTCATACAGTGATTTTAGATTCATTCTTCTAAGATACAGAATGATGAGTTCACTTCTCAGGTTTATTCATTACCAGCATATTTTCCTTATGTCTACTGATCTTAACATCTGGGTCATCTCCACTGATTCTCTCCACTGATCGTTTTGGTTTTTTTCTCTTGAGTATGGGTCATGTGTTCCTATTTCTTCCTATGTCTAATAATTTGGGATTGTATCCTGGATACTGTAAATGACATGTTTTAGAGATTTTGGATTCTGTTCTGTTCTTCCAAAGGATCTTCTGGTTTGTTTTTGCAGGCAGTTAACTTGGCAGAGCTCAAATTCCAAACTGCCTCCCCCATGGTGGGCAGCAGCTGAAATCAAAGTTCAGTTTTGTCTTCTTTTAAACCTTACCTGGGCTTCTTGGAGTCTGCCCTGTACTTGTGTACTTCCAAGATCACCCAGAGATTTAGGCAAAGTTTAAATACAGAACTTAAATTACTCCCTTTCTGTCTTTCTCCATTCACAGATTCCTGCCCCCACCCCTCCCCACTCCAAACTGTCCTCTGGTTCTTCAATCCAATAAGAATGCAGGTTTAGCCGCCCTCCTTGATGAAGACTGGGACTTGCCTTCACGCAAAAAGCTGTAAAATGAATATGGGAAACTCACAAATATTTGATGTTGTCCTTCCAGTGTTGACCCCTACCCCCCAATACCTTCCTGCTTGTTTGCTCTCCAGTGTCTTCAGGTAAGATTTTAAAAAAAATCTTGTCCAGCATTTAGAGTTGTTATCTAGAGAAGGGTGGTCACAAAGGAGCTACTCTCACATTATCAGGAGCAGAATCATTCCACAGATTTAAAGCCTTCCATGATTCTCCACTAAAATCTGTGGACCAAATCTAGGACTTGGTATCTATTATAGGTTCTTCTTAAATGGATCACCCGTGCTTCCCCACTCCTGCTAAGCACTTTCCTGTCTCTGAGCTTTTGTTCACTTTGTTCCTTCCTGTTAAATGCCCTTCTCATCTCCGCCTATCAAAATGTTATCCATCTTTAAAGTGCCCCAGGACTTGGTCCTAGGTCTCTGTTCTACTCGATCAACACTTTCTCCCTATTGATCTTATCTAGGTCCATGGCTTTAAATACCATCTATATGCTGATGATTCACAAATCTATAGCCTCAGCCCTTATGCCTCCACTGAGCTCCAGATTTGTGTGTGTAACTGTCTACTAGATATTTCCACTTGAATGTCCAACGGGCATCTCAGACTTAACGTGGTCAAATTAGAATTCTTGTTAATCTTCCTCCTCAGCCCCATTCCCTCTGCAGGCCTTCTCAATAAATGTCAACACTATTCATAAGCCAAAAGTCTAGGAATCATCTCTAATTGCTCTAGTCCCCTTACACTCCACGTGCAATCCATCAGGAAATCTTTTGGCTCTATCTTCACAGTAGATCTTGAATCTATCCACTTCTCTCTAGCCCTCTGGCTACCACTGAAATTTAAGACAACATGATCTCTCACCTGGACTCTTCCAGTTGCCTCCTGAGAGGCAACTGCTCCTACTCGTATCTCCTTACAATCCCTTTTCCACCTTACAGCCACAGCGAACTTTTACAAATGCAAACCAGATCACGTTACCCTCTTGCTCAACCATTTAATGCCTTCCCAAAGCACTTAAAAGTCCAAAATCCTTCCTATGGCCTACATGGTCTTACACAATTTGAACCCTATCTACCCCTTTGACTTCATCCCCTATCACTCTCCCCGTTTCTCATTACACTCTGCCTCCATTGGCCCTATTCCTATATCTTGATTTCACCACTCTCAAATCTTTATTTCCTCATTGTCTGTCTTCCCTGTTGGATTGTACCTTCTGTGAGGGCTGGGACTTTTCCAATAAAATTTTTTTGGAAGAAGGAATGAATTCAGCATCAATGCACTTTCTCCACAACGCCTTTCCTGTACCTCTATGATGGCAATATACTCTCACTCTCCTTGAATTTTATGTCCACATCTCTTTTAGCATGTACCACTTCCTGTCTCATGTTGTAGTCATTTGTGTATGTGTTCTATTGTCCCAAATTAACTGTGATATCAGAATGGGCAGAATCCCTGCCTGATTCACCTGAATATTCCCCACATGGCCTACTATAAGGCTTTGCACAGAGCGATGCTGATAAATGTTGAGCAAAATGAATAAATAACCATGTCATTATTTATTTCTATCGAAGGGGAGTATCATTAACACTAAAAACAGTGCCAACAGCTGTCTTTGGTTAGGCTACTGCTAAATTCCTTTGGAATTAAGAAAACATATTTCACTAACATCTATTTTATGAAATGTTTTAAGTGGTTTGTAATGTTTTAGAGCTTCATTAGAAATGGTGGAAACTACTGAAGTATTCTGCCTGAGAGACATTTGAACAAAACTGCCTGAAATGTTCATGCAACCAATATATCTAAATGTTCTAAAAACATACCAATGAGTCATGACTAATTCAGCCAGCAGAATTTCGTGGGTACATTCTATATAATGGATAGGTAGCAATTCTGGAGTCATGCTCGTAAAGTTTGAATGTGAGTTTTATCAAAATCCATTTCAACATAATTCCAGTCCCTGAAATGGAAAAGTTTTCACTTTAATTATACAAATCTCAGACCTGAACCTTAAATAGACTGCTTTTTATGATCTCATCTTTCTCCTTGGCTCCCGTTTACCTATTCTTTCTAGTTTCCCAGCCCTTGCTGCTGAACTATGCTTTTCCCGGTACTGTTTCAAGCTTCTACTCAGCATCTAAACTCATTCACAAAGCTCATTAATGCCATAACAGCTTCACCTCAGAGAGAAATACTTTTTAATGTATTTTTTCATCTCATAGAATGATTCACAAGTTTTACTGCTATAGTTTGCTCGTCATTTTTAGCTCTTTTTACTTGCTTTATTAACTTTTTGTACAGTAAGACCAATGTTTTCGATTGTGGATTATTTATTTGGTGGGGGGCGACTGTTTCCTTATTTCCATTTTCTCTACTTTTGTATTCTGCATGTATTCTGTTGTATTTTGCTCAGGTTCAACAAAGAAGAGTTTTAATAAATTGAAAAGAGAAATTGAAGCAAAGCCAACATGGAAAAATATATGACTGAAAACTATGTGACCAAGGTAAATGAAATGCAAAGCTAAGATGCTGCTAATCTTGAACTGCAAAAGACATTGCTCATAAATGACACCGTGGAACAAAGTATTAAATAATTCAAGACCACTGATGTCATTGTTATCCACATAAAAACATTGTGCAGATGATGAATAATCTTTTCTCTTTTCAAGTTACTTCATGTAAGAGATTTTCCGTGTTCTACTCATCTTTTTATCCCAGTGGTTAAGCTTTTAGAGTAATGCACAAAAGTCTAGGTAACATGCAGTGAAGCCAAAGTATTGCTCTTTTGTATTTATACCAGGGGAGACTTATCAGTTAGGATGTTTTTTACTGCAAAGAGCTGAAGACCTAACTAAAGGAAGCCTAAGGAATAAGGAAATTTGTTATTTTATATAAGGAGAGAACTAAGGGTAGAGTGATTGCAAGGTTAATTAATTCAGTGACTGACAATGTTATTAAAAGCCCAGGCTCCTTCCATATTTTTGCTCTGCCATTCTTAGAGAATTGGTTTGCTCCTCAGGCTTGTCCCATCGTGGCTGCAAGACGTCCACAACAGTTCCAGCTGTCATACGGAGACAACATAAATTTATGTTCTCATAGTTCTGCTGCCTAGAAGTCCAAAATCAGTTGTTGGCAGGGTTGGTTCCTTCTGAAGGTTCTGAGGGAGAATCTATTTCATGCTTTTCTCCTAGCTTTTGCTGGATGCCAGCAATCCTTGGCGTTCCTTGGCTTTCAGATGCATCCCTCCAATATATGCTTCTGTCTTAACATGGAGTTCTCACTTGTGTGTCTATGTGTCCTTAAATGGCCTGCTTATACGGATACCAGTTATTGGATTTATGGCCTTCCTAATCCAGTATGACCTCATCTTAACTAATTACGTCTGCAAAGACCCTATTTCCAGGTAAAGTCACATTCTGAGGGTCTGGATGGACATGAATTTTGGGACACCATTCAATCCAGTACAGTGGTTAAATGCTTTCTAGACCCATATGACCCTTGACAACTTAATGGGAAAGAATTTTTCTAAGGGGAAGTCAGTAGCCTGTCTGAAGGCAAGTGATATGAAGAACATTATAATGAACTTCTTTCATTATTAAAATAATTACACTTCCATACATAAGTGTTTAACACATTCCTGTACATACAACTCTGTTAAACCTGCTATTTTATTTTTGAAGGGCTCCTTTTCTATTCTCTGAATACTTTATAGGTATCGAGCAACTCTCAGTATAATGTCCATCCATATACATGTGTACATGTGTGAGACTACATGAATACTGTAGGTAGCAGATAGCTTGCTTTGCAGGGAATGATTAATGACAAATATATATTTGATGAGGTTTCAAAGAAATTATATTAAAAGAAAGAAAAACAGAAACAGAAAATCAGCAAACCCGGATTTGATAATATTTAACAATACAATTTCCCCAAGTATGTCCAATCAGTTGTAAAGGTCTTGACGCAATCTTCCCCAAGTCTTCTTCCCTCCATAAATATAAACTCAAGGAAACCCATTCTTAAATATCTCTGGTACTGTTATTGCTCTACCCTTAGATATTAAGATGAACACAGATTTTAGCATGCTGGACTCTCAAGGTAAAAACTGGCCAGTAATTTATTATGGTTCCGTGGAAAATTGGTGAACTCAGACCACTTCCCAGCATTGCTAGAAGGGGCAGGAAAGAAGATAGGTGAGTAAGGAACTGGTTAATGTCATAGAAGACTCCATTTTGGTCTTTGTGACAAATATGGATAATATCATGTTCTTCCCCTGTCCAGAGAGTCTTAGAGGAGTTGGTGGATAAATTGCCACAAATATAAAAGCACCTTGTTCTCTTATGCAACAGTCATCACACTTATAATTACATATTTACGATCTTCCCCATTCTAATGTAAAGCCCATGAGACCAGGGACTAAGCCTGTCTTATTTATTTTTGTGTCCCCAGAGCCTGGCACAGTGGCTGGCAAAGAGAAACAATGAAATATTTGTTCAAGTGAATTGAAATAGAAAAGGTCTTAACTCCTTATGGGTATGGATAACTTTACTACTAAATATTGAATGAGATTTCCTGGTACCCGCTGACTGTTTAGATGATGTATGGGGCTGACACTTCAAGGTATTCCCAAGTAACCATTCTTCCCATCTTTAGGTGGAAACATGGCCATCCAAAATGAAGACTATACTTGCTGGTTTCCCTTGCAACTCGCTGTGGCCAAAGGGATATTAGCAGAAATGATGTGTGGCAGTTTCCAAGGATCTTCCTTAAAAGATGGCCAGTGTGTGATCTTTGCTTCTTATCTTATTTTCCCTTTCTTTCTCTTGCTGCCTAAAGCACAGGTATGGAGCTCTAGCCACTATTTTAGACCATGGGGATGAGGGTCACATCCCAGAGTTATATGGAGCTTGGGTTCCTGAGGACTTTGTGAAGCAGGGCTGCTGTAGCAGCCCTGGATTGATTACTTCTTCTTTTTTAAAGATTTATTTATTTATTTATATTTTTGGCTGCTTTGGGTCTCTGTTGCTGTGTGCGGGCTTTTCTCTAGTTGTGGCGAGCGGGGGCTACTCTTCGTTGCAGTGCACGGGCTTCTCATTGGGTGGCTTCTCTTGTTGCAGGGCACGGGCTCTAGGCGTGCGGGCTTCAGCAGTTGTGGCACTTGGGCTCAGTAGTTGTGACTTGTGGGCTCTAGAGCGCAGGCTCAGTCGTTGTGGCGCACGGGCTTAGCTGCTCCGCGGCATGTGGGATCTTCCCGGACCAGGGCTCGAGCCCATGTCCCCTGCATTGGCAGGCGGATTCTTGACCACTGCGCCACCAGGGAAGCCCTTGGATTGATTACTTCTTAATTTTTATGTGAGAGAGAAAAAAATTTTAACCTTGTTTAAACCACAGGTATTTTGAGTCTTTGTTATTTGCTAGATAATATAAGGTAATCCTTCACAACTGGTGTACTCATATACAATATGATCAACCCTAACTTGAAAATCTTTAGACGTAATTTTAGGATGATACCGAAAAAATAACCTACTTATTTTATCAAGTCCGTATGCCACATTTATCAATAAGACATACTTTTTTGTGGACGGTATTCTAAAAGCTGAACAAGGAGGTCATGATGCAGTTTCCAGAAATTATTACCTTACAAACAAGCTCAGGTTTTATGAGAAATCATTAACTATAAAATATATAAAGAGTAATCAAGAACAGAGGCATGGACTTCTCTAGCTGAGTTCTGGTTATCTGTCTGAAATAGTTCATGCCTCATTTCTTACTATAAATCTTTCGACTGTCATTGTCAGGCATTAATCAAAGATCACACACATAACAATAATTCTTCTGTAACCAAAGACATGATTGGTACCTCCAATTACAGTAAACTTAATAATAATATATAACTAGAAAAACAGTCAAACATTGCCAAGAGATTGACTATGGAATCTGTCTGTCTGGCATGATAAAGTTGTTTGATTCCAACAGTTTAGACTTTGTGGGAATTTCATTGTATTTACCTTGTACAATCCTTAAGAAAGTTTAAGTAATAATGTAGTATAGAAATATTGAGGGGAGCACATATGTCTTTATCTGCCCTGGTGTGGGAGAATGCTAAAGGACATAAGTTGCACTAGGGTAGTAGTTCATCAACATTTTGAGGTCAGGATCCCTTGAGAATTTGATGTAATTTATGGATCTGTCCCAAGAAAATACCTATATTCAAGGTGGCGATATATATTGGAATTATCTCCTTAGCACCTTTCTTCTGGAAACTGCCTTTCCATCTACTTGGTTATCATAGGAGCCCCAATGCTGGTACAACATAAGCTCATCCCTGGCTGCATGTTATTGGTCAATGGATGACCACGTGACCCAAATCAAGCCAATCAGAGTCTGAGCCCAGGACTTTTTAGAACAGGAAAGGAGAAAGAGGGCCAGTCTCTCTTCAGATACTCGAAAAAGTAAAATGTAAAGCTCTGAAGTAGTTATTAGCCATGTTTCCCAACACATAGAGAAAGTCAGTTCGCAGCAAAGGAGAAGAATAAAGCCAATGAGCAGAGAGAAGTATGACAGAATTCACCAAATGTATATTTTATTTTAGTAATTTCTAAGGCACAGCCAATCACATTGCTGACTTTGAATTCTGTGAGAAATCTTTATCCTAACTTCCTCTTTCTGCTTGAACAACTTTAGTTTGAGTATTTTTAACCTGCAATAGAGAGAGTACTATCTAGGACACACAGGTACATGTGAAACTGTTCCTTCAGTATCAGGGCATTAACCAGGGCTTAAGGACTCCGCGTATTAGTGTAATTACTCGGGATCAAATGGATTTTGCTAATTAGACATGAATCAGCTATTAAATGAAGTAAATTCAACATGTCTCATACTTACAATAGTCTGATAGCAGGTTATGTTATCGTATATATGTATGAAACAAAACTTTGTTTCATTAGCAGTATCCTACAATTCACCTTTCCCCTATTTCATACTTTTCCATCCATATTTATCAAGATTTTTAAAACGTTTTAAGTGCTTTTAACATTAGCCTATTGATTTTCCTTTTGAATATAAAATGAGAGAGAAAAGAAACAACAGCATGCCAGTTTATTTCCTGCTGCTCTAGGAAGCAATCAGGTCCCAGAAAACTATAAAATAAAATTTATAGGAGTCCGTTTTGTGAACCAGAATGAAAATTTTATTAATTTAGAGAGAGGTGTAGACTTTTCTAGTGACTTGAACCACAGAGTCTTTTCTCCAAGGTACTCCCTTCCTGATATAGCTAGAAACTATCTTATTTATCAGCAGGCCATACTGATGAGGATGGAATTACAGAGAAGAAATCAAATGATGATAAGAGATAGACTATCCAGGCTTTGCTATATCCAAATGAACTACTCTTCTCAAAAACAGAATAGTAGTCTATGGGAAAGTTCTAGATATCCTTCTCATTGCATTGAAAAGTTTTTTTCTTGCCATCTATTCTGCTGGATGGATCCCGGCTATCTTCTTGAATTTTATTAATTTTCATCAAAGACATTGCCTTCTTTCTGATTTTTGACTGATTCACTGTTCATGTAGTTCCTGGATTTCACCTCTACCTTCTGGGCCTGGAACTCTTTATTACTCGCCAGGTCCAGCAGGCTTGACCAGGAGAGGGTCCACAGAAAGCTGAATATTGAACGCAACTCCAATTCCCATAATAAGAATTTAATGAAACTAAAAGAAAAATATGGAATGACTTATGCAAATTCTAGGGTCACAGCCTGAGAATAAACCTGTAACCTAATTCTGAAAGGAGAGACTAAGCTCTTGGAGGATGGAATAATTCTCTCCAGCCAAGTCTGTTCCCATTTCATTTACACGAGGCCTCCCCTTTTATAAATAGGTAGATGTGAGAGAGTTTCCACACTAGAAGATACTGCCTTTTATTACGTTTGCAATAGAGTAGGAGCTACACATAGTAGTTCATCAAAGAGATTCTGTCAAAATCTGGAGGCCCCCATATTTTCTGCTTTAAAATATTCATGCTCCCTTTCTTACTATCCTCTTGCTTGCATAAATGCTATTGTGTTTCCAAAAGAGAGCATTTATAGGCTTTAGAAATGTACATGGGTTGTGACATTTGTAGCCAGGGTCTGACATTTAGATGGGTTCATATTCAAAACATGTCATTCAAAATTAGCACAGGAGCCAAGGAAATATAGTCAGAGAAAAGTGACGATACACACACTTCAGGGTTTTACTTCAGGCATTAAGTAGGAATTGAATTGACTGAAATAAAAAATGCCTGCAACAGGGTTCTTGTGAGTAAACCATCTTAGAAGTAGATCTTTCAGCCCCAGTCGAGGCTTCAGATGACTGCAGCCCTGACTGATATCCTGAATGCAATCTCAAGAGAAACCAGGAGCTAGAACCTCCTAGCTAAATGACTGACAAATCCCTGGCCAACAGAGACTGAGATAATAAATGTTTATTGTTGCTTTAAATTGCTAATTTTGAGGTAATTTGTTATGTAGCAACAGAAATTGATACAGCCTATAAGGTACATAATCTTGCCCAAGGCTACTTCTCTGACTGCATCTTGTACCACTGTTCCCATTGCCCACTGCCTCTAGCCACGGTGATCTTTTTAGTATTTATTGACTCATTAAGCATGTCCCCTCCTCGGAGTCTGTACTCTTACTGTTTCTTCTACCTGGAGTGCTACTTCCCCAGCTTTCTACATTATTTACTGCTTCAATTCACTCATGTACAAATAAGAAGATATATTTTAAAAATCAATAGTTTTTCCTCTTTTCTAGCAATAAGTACCTAGAACAGGAAATTGAAAAAATCTATTCCATTCATAATATTGAAAAAAACCCACATGAGATTCATAACAGAAAGCTAATAAGAAAGGTTCAGAACTACCATGAAAAGGCGAATAAATTCAAATTGAAGGTCATAAAACAAGATCTGACCAAACGGAAAGACACTTTAAATCTTGTAGGAGACAAGACAAAAAACTCGATTTTCTCCAATTAATATATTAATTCGATTAATTCTAGTTAGAATGCCAGTAGCTGAATTTTTATAAGTTTTTTTAAACTGAATAAAATATCCTTTTTCTCTTAGGTGGAAGAATAAATGTCTGAATGTCTGAGAAGAGTCAAGGCATTTTTTTTGGAAATATCACAATACAAAGGGCAACATTTTGCCAGATGAGCGAACATATTATAAGGCCCAATCAATACGGTAATTGAATAAGAATAAACAAATATTTCAATGGAAAAAAACAGTCCATAAAAAATTCCAAAACATGTAAGAATTTAGTAATGACAAGTAATTGTGGGAGAGAATGGAGAGTTGTGGGAGACAACAGAGAATTGTACGAGAAACATGGAATTATGTGAGAGGGAATTTTGAGGACTGAGAATTATGAGAGAGGGAATTGTGGGAGAGACAAGGAATTGTGGGAGTGAGAAAAACTGTGACAGATGTAAGGAATTTTGGAAGAGACAAAGAATTGTGGGAGAAACCAAAGAATCACGGGAGAAAATGGACAAATGTGGGAAAGACAGGGATTTGTGGTAGAGAATGGGGAATTATAGGACAGAATGGGGAAATGTGGAAGAGATAGACTTCTGGAAGTAAATGGAAAAATGTGGGAGGAATAGGGAATTGTGGGAGAGAATGGAGAACTGAGGGAGACATTTGGAATTGTGGGAGAATTGTGGAGAGACAAAGAATTGTGGGAGACAAAAGGAATTGTGGGCGAAACCAGAGAATCCCAGGGGAAGATGGAGAAACATGGAAGAGACAGGAAATTGTGGGAGAGAGTGAAGAGTATTGGGAGATACAAGGAATTGTGGGAGAGGCAAGAAACTGTGGGAGAAATCAGAGAATTTAGGGAGAAACTAAAGAATTTGGGGAGAGACAGGAAATGTGGGAGAGAACGGAGAATTTTAAGAAGAGAAGGGTGACGTGTGGGAGAAGGATGGACTATTTAATGCATGGGGTAGGCATAACTGGCCTGTGCATCTAGAAGAAAATAAAGCGAGACCTTATACACTGTACACACAAATAAATTTAAGATGTATTAAACACTTAAGTGATAAAAATAAAATAATAAACATCTTGTTAGAAAATCTAGGAAACTACACATAGCAAGTGATTTTCTTAACCAAAACTGAGGTCAGGTATATTTGACTTTATAAAATTGTAAAAATGTCCTTAACTTTAATGGACTAACAGTATATTTGGAAAAACATTAGCAACATCAGACAGACATAATAATACATTTAATAAAAAGAACTTTTAAATTCAATGTAAGAATGGGTAAAAGATTTAAAGAGGCAAGTATTTCAAAACATTGTTGAAAATAATTGACCTAAGTTCTTGAAGGAACACACCTTTTTTTTTTTTTTTTTTTTTTTCGGTACGCGGGCCTCTCTCTGTTGTGGCCTCTCCCGTTGCGGAGCACAGGCTCTGGATGCGCAGGCTCAGCGGCCATGGCTCGCTGGCCCAGCTGCTCTGCGGCATGTGGGATCTTCCCGGACCAGGGCACGAACCCGTGTCCCCTGCATCGGCAGGTGGACTCTCAACCACTGCGCCAACGGGGAAGCCCAGAAACACACGTTTTTTATTGAACGACTGAAGAACATTTAAAAAGTCTAGGGACTTCCCTGGTGGCGCAGTGGTTGAGAATCCACCTGCCGATGCAGGGGACACGGGTTCGATCCCTGGTCCGGGAAGATCCCACATGCCGCGGAGCAGCTAAGCCCATGTGCCACACAACTACCGAGCCTGCGCTCTAGGGCCCACGAGCCACAACTACTGAGCCCGCATGCCATAATTAATGAAGCTCACGTGCCAAGAGCCCTTGCTCCGCAGTGAAGAGTAGCCCACGCTCACCGCAGCTAGAGAAAGCCTGCACGCGGTAACGAAGACCCAACGCAGCTAAAAATAAATAATTTAAAAAAATAAATAGAAAGTCTAGATCAGCTAACACTTTAGATGCTTCAACAAGGTTTTTTTGTAGAAGAGCCAATTTGAAGATAAGTATCCAAAACACGTGCAGTTATAGGTCCTAAGCTTTCTGCGTTTCTATTTTATACATATAATTTCTCTGCCTATAGAAAAAGAGGCCGAAGTGCAGATCCAGATGGTCAACATCAGATGAAAAGATACTCTTAGCAAAGGGAAATGCAAGTTAAGGTAACAATGAGACATTGCCCAAGGAACAGGTACAAAATTTTAAAGTATCTATAACTTATTGCTGGTTGGATCAGGGGAAAGGACACTCTCATTCACTGCTGGATGAAATTTGACCTGCTACAGCTTTTTGCAAGATAATCTGGCAGCATCTATCAAGACTAAAAATATCCAAGCCATTTGATCTAGTCATCCCTTTTCAGGGTATCCAGCTCTTGGGAATTAAAAGCAATAATTGTGAATACACACACACACACACACACACACACAGCTTGTACTAGCAGAAGATTATCAAAGAAAATGCCCATCAATAGGGAATGGTTGAATAAATTATGGTATACCCACCCAATGGAATATTGTGCAATCAGTCATTTTAAAAATGAATGAGAGGTATACCATTTTACTTGGAAATTTCCAAATGGTGTTTTTGAATGAGAAAAGCAAGATGAAGAAAAGCAGTATAATAGAAATCCTTCTTTCTAAAACAATGACCAAAAAAACCCCTTAAATGTTGTATGTGCAGGTGTGTGTGTGTGTGTGTGTGTGTGTGTGTGTAAAATATGAACTCGGAGAAAATATGTATCGATAGAGACTAAGTTGCTATCACGGATTACTTGAAAGGGGGATATAGGTCGGGGAGGCAGGCGAGAAATGGGGAGAGGGAAGCCAAGTTGAATGGGAAAAGAAGAAGAAAAGACTGCACCAAAAATCCAAATGTGTATGATATGATCAGATTTATGCATTTTTGTAAAATTATATTTGTGAGTAGAAACATAAAAAAGCAAATTTTTTCAATGTGAATACTGGATTTAAAAAAAAAAGTAAATGTTCTAAGCTCAGGGCATTATTTGAAAACATTTTTATAAGGTGAATTCTTGCCATGAAATTCTTTTCATTTTTGTCCTTTCCTTTTCCTCTTTCACTACAAGCTGAAGGCCAGAAAGAAGTGGTAATGCAAAAGTTCTAATTGAGTTCTGGTTCTCATAAATTTTCTCTAAGGAAAGAGAATTATATTTGCCAGTGTGTCCTGAAATTTTCCACAGAGATGCCCTTTAGCAGATGACAATAAATTCATACTTTTCATTTTTCTCTTTAATATTTGCATGCTTGATAATATAAAAATATTGAAATTACTTAGTCAAATTAGTTAATGTCCTGTTTGATATCAGTTAGGGTCTTGCCTGGAAACAGATGGCACATTCAAACCGGGTAACTGAAGAGGGTGTGACAGAGGGACTATTTACAAAAGCATTGGCGGGGAAACCAGGAAGGGATAATGCATCACCCTGCAAATAGTAATATTGAGAAGCTGTTACTACCTCTAGGTCTGGAGAAGCAAGGGGAGAGAGTGGCTGTGGGGACTCAGCTGTACGAAGTGGGCTGTCTGACAGTAGCCAGCCTTCAGCCGAGGGATGGAGCCGACCTGTGGAGATCCTGTGGAGACAGAGCTGAGGGAATCGATACCCTCTAATCTTCTGCTGATGCTCCCCATTCTTCAAGCTCAATCAGAAACCAAAAGACAAAAGGGCCCATTGATGCAGTCTATACAGGTCAGCCTCTAGGAGCACAGAATTGGGTAGAGAGGGATAGAGAGTGGATGTGAAGGGGCAAAGATTTCATCACTCTTTTCCACAATCAATTTCTTCAGATAATTTGATGGTTGGTAAAGACGAATTATAATATTTAATCTATGGCTTCAATTATCCCGTGAACTTGGCCTTATACTTATGGGTATCCATCAGTATATTTGAACAGCTTAGCGTGAAGCCATATGATACTGTCATGTGACTTAGATGCCACTCAACACACAGAAGAGAAGCTCCTGAGTTGAAGACTCAAGGCAAGTAAGCTCTGGTAGGAGTTGGGAAGGAGAAAAGGGAAAGAAAAATTTAAGTTTTCTCAAGGAGGAAGGAAGAGCTTGGGGCATAGGGCATGAGGTTCAGAAGATGTATCTCACTAATATAGCTATTTTGCCTAAAGTTGGTTATATTCAGATGTATGTATGTAGACCAAAGATTATAAGTCTAGGAGTTAGAATACCTGGGTTCTGGATCCCTGCTACTCCCTATTTCTGGCGTTTTGGGTACATCATTTATTCTCTCTGAGCCTGCTTCATTCTCCATATAAGTAGAGGGTAGGACTAAAGATTGAAGCTTCCGTTCGGTTCTGCAATGTGTGTGATACTATTATTTCACCCAAACTGACACCTTAAGATGACTTGATAAAAACCTTAAAGCTGAGTTGGAAAAGAAGTTCAGAACAAGAGTCTAATTAAAATTATGATTTCAAGCAACTTCTAATTTTCCCCTTAGGATACCTCACCATAGAATTCAGCAGGCCGCTAAGATACAATAAGCCTCCCTATTCAATGAGCACTAAGTTCAAAGCGTTATATCCTTAGGGAACACTTTCATTAGGTAATGACAATAGAGTATTTTAGGAAGAGGCAGTCAAAAGCAGGGGATAAGGTGGTTTTACTGTATTATAGCTGAAAACCATTGAATAATCCCCATCCTACTTCTTGTAGTATCACATAGAAATCTTAAAAGAAAAATACTAGTAAGAATGAAAAAAATACAAAGATGGAACCATGTACACGATGGTCAATTGCACCCCTTCCTCTTTAGCAGAGGGAGTGACTATCTCAAGGTCACCCCTAAGTTATATGAATGGGTATAAAAACCGTAATAATATCGCAGTGGTATGCTGAGACAGTGGCAATGGAATTCACAGTTTGACTTTTTCTTTCTTATTCTCTTACGCATTAAATGTTCTTGGAGCATTTTTATCAATCCATTCTCTCTCTCTCATAACTGGAGGAAAAAACTAGTATCTACAAAGATTTTTTGGTGATGGTACTTGCTACCCAGAGCGTCTCTTAATTTTGGAGCAACATTGATTTAGGTCTACTAGATCGCTTCATACCAACAATAAAAAAGGAGAGAGCCCCCCCCAAATAGGGGAAAAGTAGAAGCATCTTATACTTTATGAAGATATGAAATGAATAACTTTATTTTAGAGATACAAAGCCCTGAGAGTTGGCAATAATATCTAGAATCCTAGAAAGCCAATATTCTATGACAGTTATTCAATGCTCCATGGAGGAAGATGTTCTGTGATAGAATATGGCATAGCCTGTTAGTCAATGTTATATGGGGGATTAAGAAAGGTTAGGACCTGTGATTTGGTCCATCTGCTGGGGGCAGAGAAATCGAGAAAAGAGAAATTGTTGGGAAAACAGAAATCGAGTTTAGCAGATAAAGTACAACATCCAAAGGGAGTGGTCAAATCATGTTGTCATTTCAGGCAAGCAACCAGCACTAGGAGTTTGAGGAGAGATACCTGGGAGTCCTAATGAATAGGCTGAATGCATTTAGAAGGAACCTGGGGAGGAGAGAAATGGATGAATCCAGGTAGACAGGCAGTTAAGGTAAACAGGTAGCAGGGCCACCTGCTGGAGTTTAGGAACAGGATTGTATTGGTTTGCCATGGCTACCATAACAAAGCACCACAGACTGCGTGGCTTAAACAACAGAAACTTATTGTCTCACAGCTCTGGAGTCTAGAAGTCCACAGTCAAGGTGTTGGCAGAGTTCCTTCTGAGGGCTATGGGGGAAAGGGTCTGTTCCAGGCCTCTGTCCCGGGCTTGTAGATGGATGTCATCTCCCTGTGTTTCTTTACATTATTTTCCCTGTATGCATGTCTCTGTGTCCAAATTTCTCCTTTTCATAAGGACACCAGTCATATTGGATTAGGGCCTTCCCCAATGACCTCATTTTAATTTGATTATCTCTGTAAAGACCCTATGTCCCAAATAAGGTCACATTCTGAGGTACCAAGGGTCAGGACCTCAACATGATTTTGATGGGGAGGAGGGGACACAATTTAACCCATAACAAAGACTGAAGACCATAAGATGAAGCCCTAGTGCTAGCAGGGATGGGGGATTACCAAGATAGCAATTCAGACTCAGTCCAAGACAGAACTTGGATGTTAAAGCGGGGGCACATGGTAGGCAGACTCTTGGAAATGAGACAATTGTCAGAACTGGAGTCTGGGTCCAAGCCTGATGCATTCTCAGGTACCTGAATTGAGGTACAAGAACTACTGAAGGGCGGGATAGGATTGGCTGTCCAAGCCTGCATGCAGTTAAGAGGAGGTCTCAACTTCTGGGAGAGGGAGGCCAGCAAAAATTGAGGTTCCATGGGGCTCCAGGAAGAACTGGGAAATTCCATGGAAATGGAAAATCAAAGTGGAAGGCATTGACTTTTTATACTCCCTACTGAAGCCTGTGTAGAGACGTTTTGCCAAGACTACTTGTTCCCCCTCCTTGCCCCAGTGGGTGTAGTCAGAACCTGATTATCTCTGCTCCTGATTTCCTCAAAACTGGAGTGCGCTAACCCTAGGTTCTCAAAGGTATTTTATGGACAGGTACTTGAAGCCACAGGATAACTAGGGTTCATATTCCTAGAGCATCACTTTAACGTGGAGATTATAATGGAATCAGATGCAAAGTTAGTGTGAATTTTTATAATAAATTATGAGATGAGAGAAATTTCATGCTTGCAGAGAGTACAGCTGACTATTTGGGTCACACCCATGTCTCCTTGACACTCATCGTTCCTGTACAAGCCAATCGGTGTCTTATGTTACTACAAACACCTGCGACTCTGCCTGCGGGCTTTCTCTTGGTCAGAGCAGCAGTTAACAAACCTGGGATCCATCCTAAGCCAATGATGAATGGGAGTTGAAATTTCAATACCTCTGCTTCCTTGACTTTGGGTGGGGGTGGGAAGGGAAACTTTGATTTACGTTCTGTACTGTTTCCCAAAGGTCCCCTGTAGGACTGAGCCCTCGGCCCACAGAGGTAACCTGCTCATTAGTGTACCCTGGATTGGCTTCCTTCCCTGTTTAGCACACTTCCCCCACTCTCCCATTGGTGCTTCTTGGGTTTACTTCCCAAATAACCACTCAAATCCTACTCTCCAGGTCTGCCTCTGGGGCCACCTGCCCAAGATGCTGAATCTGGTTTGAACCAAGTCCCCAGACTCTAGGGTGGGTAGGGTGATGGTGAAGTTTTAAGAGTTTATACCCATCTGCCTTTAAAGGAACTTTGCTGGTAAATTAAGAAATACTGGCTTAAAAGACAATCGTATTGCACTTGAAACTGTTAAACCAGTGGTCCTCAACCTTTTTTCTTCCCCTAACTCATCCGTGAGGTTCCACATATTATCTTCAACAATTCAGGTGAACTCTGACAAAAACACTTTAGGTTATTCTCCTTTCTTTACCCTCCAAACACAGAAACATAAAAGTAGCAAGAACCCCAAAGCAACACACCAGCCCACACCGAACCCCAGTGCCCTAGGAACTCACCACGGATCATCGAGGACTTACCACCATGATTCCCCCAGAACTAGCTTCGTTCCCCCGAGTGTGATTTACCTTTTATTTGAAAGATATGTATATAAAAATGTGCTGGTGGTTTTCTGTGTTGCTAGAAATGGGTTTTTTTTTTTTGGCTCTTATTTAAAAATGAGAATTACAAAAGAATCTCCCAGGACTCTTCATTGCTGCTTAATAAAACACACTTCGTAGCAGAGATGTCCCTTGACTTGAGCTCAAACAGTACAAACTGCTAAGTGGGAATTATTCCATTATCCTTCACCCTGCTCATGCTTTATTACTTAATCACACTGCTTTACACGGCTGTAAGTGAGATTACAGTATCAGGCTAAAGAGGTGGCACATTCAGTTGCTGCTGCTGCTTCTACGAATATCGCTCCATGATCTATGTGCTTTTTATTTCAATCTCCCTTCACTATTTCTGTAAACAAATTTTGGTAGCATATAAAGGAATACAATAAATAAGTGAAACAATAAACAACCTGCTCTTGGAGTAAATTGAATGCTAGTAGAGGCATTTCTATCGATAACTTAAAATGTTTATAGTTTACATCATTCTTTATTAAAAAGTGCAGTGATATTAAACTGTACCAATTTAGTCTTCCTGCCTCTCAAAGGAGTCCTTAAGATAAACAAGCAGGTATGTTTGAAAAAAAATTTTAAATAACAGTAATAGAATTGCTAAGAAAGACATATCCAAAGTGAACCTACTGGGATGCTGGAATGGTTCCTATTTAATTTTCTATGTTTTTACTCATATTTCTACACAAGAATGTTGAATAATAATTAAGGTACTCCTAATGAAATGAACATAATTATTGATTTGCAATGTTACTTATGGAGAAGCCACTAGCAAAATTCATTTATATCTAGGGTTTACTTTCGTCATGTTTATAAAGTAACCTCATGAAATTAGTGCTATCATAAGTGGATTATTCACCTCATTTGTTTACTGAAACGCTGATTATTTTTGGATGAACCTGAACCTGAAGGGAATGGTAGGGCCCTTTCCTCATTTTTCATTAGGTTTAGAGAGTAATCCAGCTTTAAAGATATTTCTCCCCCTCCTCCTGCAAGAATTGAGTCTCCGGGCTCTAAGTTTTCACTTTTGGCCTTGGAAAAGGTTTATGTATATATTATGAGGTAATTTTAGTAATACATTTATTATTTATAATCTTTAAAATATAGTTGTCTTTTCATGAGGCTTTATAGTGATTTTCTCTTGGAACTTGATCCAGACTCTGGGATCATGCAAAAAAGCTCTCTGTATTCTGGGATTTAAAAAAAAGGCTGGTAAGACATTTGTAATAAGTAGGACGCATGTGACCTTAAAACTACAGGATTCTAATTGTCCTACTGTGACACTTTGATTTGTTTAGGACATTTATTAAAGGTCAGAGAGATGCCCACTTCTAGGTGTCAATGGAACCAGTGCTGGTTTGAAATTCAAAAGAAATTTGAATATTGTAATGACATCACACCCTCTCTTCAGTAAAATTGGCTTCCTCTCCCTCCTCCCTACCCTATCCTCACTTTTGATTGTAAAAACAGTATTATAACACCTAAGAGCATTAAGAAACAAAATTCCTAATACTATTATCATCTCTATTTGTTGCCTTCTACTCTTTGCCCACACACATTTATATTTTTAAACATAGTAGCAATCACAGTATATATACAGAATATCGTATTCTGCTTTTTTATCGCCAATTCTTTTTTGAAAAGAGAGCTGGAATTTCTATAAAGAGATTATAAAATAGGACTAAGGAAGCTACATCACTCTAGCAGGAAAAAAAAAAAAAAAAGGGAACATGTGTTGATTGCGTGAATTTCAAGCTTTTCAAAAGTGATGTAACATTTACCTCAGATTCTTTAACCATAGATTTGAACCCAACCATCTTGGGTTGGAAAAGGGTATGGAATGTAATTAAACTAAAATTTGTGAATGAAAGTAGAGCAGCATTTGCTTTCTGACAGATTGCTAATTAAATGCCACGGAAGACTTGCATATTTAATTTTAGCCATGTAAAGAATGTGCAATAGTTCGTAGGCAAGAGTTTGGGCCAGGAAAGAAACAACTATATTTTTAGATCATTTCGCTATCCTTGTTAATTTATTATCCTCTGATGTAGCTGAAGTGTAGAAATGGAAAAGTTCCTTGACTTGATCCAGAGTTAGGGTTTTGCCAGGCAAAAGGGCAAGATACTTGAGGATAACGGCAAAAGAATGGTTGAAGTGATGTGCCATGAGTTCTAGACAGATGAAAACAAAGTAGAAGATGTCAAGGGGCTGGAGGTCTCTGTAATAAGAACAGACGTAATGGTAAAAATAGAGCAAGATAACTGGAAGAACGGAGGGTTGTATTCAGCAGGTTTATTAAAACTGAAATAAATCTGAAACGCAAGTGAGTTGGCCTATTTAAAAGTTGTTTTGGTTTTGTTTTGGGTTTTGTGTTGTAAAATATCAATGCTCGAATAGAGAATAAGGCATGGGAATTGAAATCCATTCATTAACTCACTCCTGCATTAATTCAACAAATACCTTGCTAAGACCCACCCTAGGTGCCAGGTGCTATTCTAGGGACTGTAAATATAGTAGTGAAGAAGGCAGAAAATTTTTTTTTGATGGTTTGGAATTTATACTCTAATGGAGGAGCTAGGCACTTAGCAAATAAATATCAACTTGTAACAAGAAAAAGAAATTATAGCAAGGGCATAGAGTCATGAGGGCGGGGGAGCTATTTTAAACATGATGGTCAGAACAGTCAAGCGGGGGTGGGGGTGGGGGAATGCGAGGAAGAACACAAAGGAAATGAGGGAAGAAGCCAAGCAGATACCTGGGGAAAGGACGTTCCAGGCATAAGAATAGCAAGCGCGCAGGCCCAGAGAGGGGAAAAAACTTGGCAGGCCTGTCCCTAACATTTGTGAAGCCCAGGGCGAGAGTGCAAACGGAGGCTCATGAAATTTATGTCTAGACATTAAAAGTTATAAAACATATCCTATCATCCAAACTTGACCAGTATACCTCCATATTGGCCAGGAAGGACAGGTCTAGATTTAGAATTCTCGGACTCCTCAGGGTTCTACACAAGCACCTGGTGGTACCGGGTGAGCCAGCCTCTGGCATCTGGTCCCAGCCAGAGGCCAATCCCCCTTTCTCTTCCCATCCCAGGATCCTCCCATCACCATGAGGGGTCTTGCACCATGTGAGTGGACATCCCTGCCTACAGGTCCAAGTTCTGTTCACATACCCCCAAACAGCTGCCCTCTGATGGCTCCTTGGAACTAGGGATGTGCACACCCGTGACACAGTCTGCTCTCTGGGAAGATGAACCAGGGCAGAGGCCCATGCTGTTCCTGGAAGCCAGCTCTTGGCCATTTGGGCAGCCTATCCTCGGGTACTGGGCACCCAGAATGTGGTCTAGATGGGGCACAGCCCCTTGACCCCACTGACTCTGCCCTGTAGGGAAGGGTGTGGCTGGGGGAGGATCAGAGCAACACCCTTGAAATCACAGAGGCCAGGGCAGTGGCCCCTTTTCCAGGACCTAAGGGTGGCGCTTTTGCTTGTCATGCTTGACGAGGAACAAAGAGACGAGTCCCTATATCCTCAGGATTTGAACTGTGATGATGGAGGAGATATGAAACTTCCGTTCTGTGGAGGGTCTATAAAAAGTAAAGGAAGGAAGAAAAGAAAATCAGAATGTATGGAGCATCTGTGCCGAGCCTGGCTGTGTGAAATACACTTTGGCTCGTGTGATCTAATGTAATCTTCCAAATAACCCTGGGAAGTAGGCTTCGTACTCTCCTGCATACAGTTAAGAAAAGAAAACAAGGGAGGTCACTTCCTTGCCCAGAGTCACACAGCCAGTGAGTCATGGAGCAGAGGCACAAACCCAGGGCTCCGACTCTTTCTAAAGCCCGTATTCTTTCCACAACAGCACGTCACCTTTGAAAGACATCCTCAGAGAGAGACTTCATTTGGAAGGAGAGTGAACAGCAGTAAACAAGGAAAATCCTATACTTTTCAGAGAGGAAAATGGCTGCAGGGGTCCCTCATCCAGGGCTGGCTCCTCTCCTGAGGTCTCTAGAGCTCCTGGGAGTCCATGAGGATAGTATGTTAGTTTATGGTCTTGAGGTATTTTTTTTAAACTGAGGTAAAATTTATATACAGTAAAATGCACAGGTCTTATATGTATAATTTGAAGAGTTTTGTTTCGCAAATGCAAACACCCATGTAACCACCACCCCAATCAAGACATTTTCTCAATCCCAGATATTTCCTCAAAATATGTCCCTCATCCCAGAAATTTCCCTGTGCCTCTTTCCAGGTACTCTCCTCCCATGATAGGCAACCACCGTTCTGATTTCTATCACTGGGGATTCGTTTTGCCTGGTTTAGAACTTCATGTAAATAGAATCATGCAGTCTGTATTCTTTTTATCTGGCTTCTTTTGCTCAGCATGTTTTTTGTTTGTTTGTTTTGTTTTTGTTTTAGATTTATCCACATTATGGGATAAAAGGAGTTCTCTCCTTTTTACTGTTAAGCATTCCATTGTATGACTATACCACCAGTTGTTTATCCATTCATTTACTGATGGGCATTTGGGCTGCTTCCTATTTTGGGCCATGATGAATAAAGTTGTTGTAAATATTCCTGCACATGCCTTTTTGTGAATGTGTGTATTCATTTATCTTGGGTCTAGACACAGGAGGGGAATTGCTGGGTCACATGGTAAGTATAGATTTCACTTTTTAAGAAACTGCCAAGCTTTTCCAAGGTGGTTACGTCAGTTTACACTCCCACCAGTAATGTATGAGTTTCCATTAATAAACTTATTTTTAATTTAATGTATTCAATTTTGAAATGTTCCAAACATAAAAAAGAATAATACTAGCTGACAGCCTTGTATCTATCATTCAGATTTAATACATTAAAATTTCCTGTATTTGCTTCCCACCTTAATAAAGGAAATATTACAGATGCACTTGAAGACTCTCTTCCCATCTCCTTCCCCTTCCTCCTCCCTGGAAATTAGCATCATCCTGAAGTTGGTGTGTATCTTCCCACATCTGTCTATTTTTAAGTATATGACAGAATATATGAACTATTTTCAATATCTCACCAAGTCTAACAAAGATGGCATATATTCCTGTGATAAGTCTGGCCACGGTATTTGAAACAGCAGCCATCTTAATAAGCTCAATTTAATTCTTATTTCCTATTTATTGTTGTTTATTGATTCTAATATCTATAACTTAGGCTGTTTATGCCTGCAATTAATAGAAAATGGGGAATATTAATTTTATTTTAACAGGCAATTTACAGGGCAGATGGAAATCCTTCAAAGCTTGGAATCCTTGAAGGAAAAAATAATGAGGAAGTTTTTGGTGACTGCGCTGGTGGGAACCGTAGAGCTGATGTAACCCTCCCATATCACAGATAAAGAAACTGAGTCTCATACCGATCGTGACTTGCTAGGTTTTTATGGCTACAGAATGCCAGTACCAGAACCAGGCCTTCAGATGTCCATTCTAGAATTCTCTTGACCACAGCATGCAGCTTCCATGTCGCTGAAGGCGATCAAAGATGGAGAAGGAAGAAAGAAGAAAATGTGATGTGCAGGGGGGAGGAAGGAAAAACTTCATAAAAACAAGACGGCAGAAATGTGGTATTTTAAGGAAGAGGTTTGCCCTTCATATGAATGATTCTTGGATTTTGGTGTATATTTTTGGTAGCAGTATGTGGTGAGTCACTAACAAAGAGCTTAAGACAGATGAGTTAACATAAATGGACCAAAATAAGCTGTGGTCTCTAGGCTGAGCAGCTGTTGGCCAAACCTGCCAACAGTTTATTTCCCAGAGACACTTGCAGCAGGTTAAAGTGAGCAGGCGGTGAGTGCCACATTAGAAAATTCCATACCGTTCAGAGCTTCCTGTGCCTGAGATGTGGCTATCCAGGGGGAAGAGGAAAACTCGCAGGTATTTATTGAAGCCCCACTTTGTGGAAGAGGGTCAGCAGGGCTGCAGGCCCCAGGGGGGTGTGTTAGTGGAGGATAAGGTGGGGCACAGGAGTCAGAACGTCCTGGGTTTTCAGCCCTGATGCGCCACTAGCTGTGTGACCGAGGAAGATTCCTTTAGCTTCTCTGTGGCTCTCTGTTTTTCATCTTCTGAATGAGGGGCTTTGATTGGATGACCTCCTAAGTCCCTTCCAGTTAAAACATGTATAGTTCACATTTATTGAGCGCTTACTTTGTGCCAGGCACTTCATGAAGTACTTTACCTATGGATCTTTCCCCTCCATTAAACCTTTGAGGCTGTTTCAACAGTAGTCCCATTTTGCAGAGAAAGAAACTGAGGCTTCAAGAGGCTAAGAGACTTGCCTGAAGTCACGTAGCGATGTCATGAGCAATGGCAGAGCCTGGACTCAAATCTGAGACTGTCTCGGAAACCTGGCTTCTTAATCACCATTCTGCATCGTCCCTTCTCTCTGGGCAGGAAATTAGGAATGAGTTAGCGTCACATCCTTCTCCCTCTCCACAGCTTTTATCTGCTTCTAATTGTTATGCTTTCATTGCACTGCAGTGGATTTCCCGATCCTAGCTGGAGTCCTGTACTGCATCCACACACTACACTGTGGGTGAATGGCTTTAAAGATAGTAAATCACATTCAAGACACACACCTCACACAGGACAGAAATAGTGTTGAGCAGGGCACAGCAGGGCTGATTCACAGCATCATTGTCGTCTTGAATATTTTGTACATACTCTCTACTGGACATGGTGTACTTGGTGTTCCTGCTGATGTCACTGGCAGAAATGTCTCCTGAGGAGACACCCTGTTTGAAAAGCCAATTCAGTATCCTCCTCTATCCTGATTTAATATGATAAGGCCATGGCAATGGCTGTGATAGTGGCAGCTCCTTTGTTCCCTTTCATAAATAACACGTAATTTAAGCAGCTTCCTGCACTGCCTCTCTTCCAACGAGAACATCAGACATAGGAAAAGCACCCCTCTTTCTAATAGAAAATAAAACGAACTCTAAGATCGTGGGTGATTTTATCTAACCTCTGTTCAAGATCAGCCTTTAGTTGCTGACTACAAATCCTGTTAAAATCTGTCAGGATAGTTATAACTGAAGTCACACTTTCCATAGTTCTTTCTTTGATGTCTACATATATAAAAATGGAGAACTGAAGCATATCTAATAATTCAAACCAAAACAGAACTGCTGGTTATATTTATTGTGATGTTTTAAGACACAGAAAGTTTGAGCTGAAAAGGGAAGGGAATATACACTCAACCTTCTAAGTCAAAAGGCAAGCAGTAAAATACAGCAGATTGCATTAATGACCTTGATTCTTCACCTCTTCCTTTAGTCACATCCATTACCACGTGACCTTGGAATTTCTTTCACTAAAGAGTCAATTTTCCCTCCCCTTGAATATAGGTTGGCCTTGTAGCTTTTGGCCAATAGAATGTGGTGGAAGTGATGCTATGTCAGTTCCAAGTCTAGGTCTCAGGAGACCTGAGTGTTTTCATTTGCTTGCTCTTCTTCTGTTTGCCATGAGAGTATGCCCCGATTATCCTGCTGGAAAATGTGACATGAGGAACAGAGCTGAGTTGCCCGTCGTTGCAGCTGAGGTTACCCCAGATCAGCTGAGCTGCAGCTGACTGCAAGACCTCTGAGCTCAGTTGAGATCAGAAGCACTGCCAAGTCTAAATTGCCAACCTACATATTTATGAACTAAATAAATGCTTATTGTTTAAAGACCTTGAGTCTTGGAGTGTTTTGTTACACAGCATTATGCAGTAACTGATGATTGACACAGAAAGTGAGACTTTAGTTATCAGAGAAATATCCAGGAAGTACTTAGGGGTTGGGAGGATTACAGGGAGCAGCAAGAATCAAACTGAGATTTGACACAAATCTGAAGTTTTTCCAAATCAGCACAGTTATGTATACCACTCCAACAGTCATTCTGCATGCATATACCGAGTCTGTGATTGGTAAGACACTATGCTAGGAGGAATACCTAAGGAATGGCAGCCCAAGAAAAGCAAAAGTATAATGACAGACACGATTCATAGAGGTTGGCCACGGGAATGAGGTTGGTCAAATGGTTGAGGATGTTTAGGCTGATGGAGAAGGGTGAAATCAAGGAGCTGGCTCTGGGGCCAAGGGTCAGGGAGAACAGTGACAACGGGATAAAGTTAAAAGCCTCCATAAAGAGGAAGGCATTGAATCTCAGTTATGGAAGGAAATACCGATATCAGATGTGTGTCTGTGTGACTAAGTATTAAAATAGAAAATAGGTAAGATTAACATAAGAAAACATAGCAAAGCTGTCAGTACACCCCTGCCCTGAAACTGTCCAGTTGAATGGGCTCTGGACAGTTTCTAGCTGCCAGTTTCTGTATCCCTGTACCTGAGGGCTTTTTTTCCAGAATTATGGAAGGTCACTTTACAGGTCAGAAGTGCTGGGAAATTAACATCTACCTCCCCCCTCAACATCCCAGCAGCAATCCTCAACCAATGACTACGGCAGCTGGTACATAAACATCCCAGCTGTCTCAGCTCTTGGGTGGGATGATTTTGAAGCATGTATTTTATACCTTTCCCATAGCTTGCCCACAGAATGAAGCTCTGGTCACCTATTGTGGCAGTTGGCTTAACATACCCTTCATCTGTTGCCTTCCCTTCCCTTCCCTGTCTCACTTCCCTACTCACTCCAAGGCCACTAGCCTCCTTTCCGCTCCTCTTTCTGCCCAAGAGCCTTTGCAGTTGCTGCTCTCTCTCTGCCTGAACTGCTCTTCCCCTGACATATGCACGACAGACTTCTTGTCACTTACGTCTCAGGCTAAATTTCACCTTGTCAGAGAAGCCTTGCCTGGCTACCAAATCTAACACAGTTTCATCATCTGATCTTAATTCTCAATGTCAGTCACTGTTTTCACTCAGATGTGTTTCTCGCTTGTTGGTTTTCAAATGCTTTCGGCGAGAATGCCAGTTGGCACGACCCTTTTGGGAAGGCTGTTGGGTAGTAATGTCCATCAATAGGAGAATGCATAAATAAATTGTGAACTATTCTACAATGGAATACTACACAGAAATATAAAGAATGAACTGCTGCTACGCACAGCACATGGATGAATTTCATAGAAATTAGGATGAAAAAAAGGGAGCCAGGCACAAAAGAGAACACATTATATGATTCCATTTCTATGACATTCACGAACAGGCACAACTAATCTATGCTGGGAGGAGTGGGAATAGTGGTTACCTCTGGGTGGGAGGATATTGCCTGGGAGGGAGACTGAGGTCCTGGAAATATTCTATATCTTGATGCGAGTGGTGATGACACGGATACGTACTTATGTAAAAGGTCATTTAGGTGTATACTTATACGCACACTCTATATATGTCATACATTAAAAAAGAAAAAAGTAAGTTCCGTGGGAGCAAGGGTATTTTGTGACTTGGGCACTACTGTCTGACACGTAGTATGCCATCAGTAAGTACTTCTTACTTACTAAGTGAATAGATATGGATTTGTATTAAAAAATTTTAACCCCCAAATTAAGTAGAGTTTTATTGAGTACCTATTCCACTTGCTGTATAGAGGAGAGGAATCAAAGGTAAATCAGCTTAATGAAAAATACACAATTATATAAAATGGCAGCCTGTGATAAATGCTGTAAAAACAGATGCCAAACAAAGTGGTAGCAGAGCTAGAAAGAGAGAGCCATTTCAATTTTAGCTTTGGGGGAAGTGAGATTTGATCTGGCCCTGGAAATATTTCTGCAGGTAGGGCTGGGTGGGAAAAGAGACAAAGAAGGGGGTGGGTGGTGAGTGGCAGGGAACAAAGACTCTGGAAGAGGAAGCCCAGGGCACGTTTGGGAAATGGAGAACCTTGAAGCAGTTGAAGTCAGGGGTCAGAGTCCTGGGGGAGGGAAAGATGAGCGTCTGTCCAAGCAGGTTGGGGCCTGCTCTAAAAGGGCCTGGACTACTTTGCAAGGAGTTTGGCCTTCACCTGTAGGGATGGAGTTTCAAGTGTCTTAAAGCAGTAGAGTAACTTTGAAGAGAGAATTGTTATCCTCCCTAAATTAATATTAAAAACGATGTTCACTTACAGAAAAATCTGAAAAGCCATCCAACACAAAGGACACACACCTGATATAATCACTGCGATTGCCTTCATATGTCAACTCTGAAATACTTTGCAAAAAATGAGATATAATTCACATACCGTAAAATTGGCCATTTTAAAGTGTACAATTCAATGCATTTTAGGACATTCACAAGGTTGTGCAACCATCACCACTGTCTAATTCCAGAACACTTTCATCACCCCCCCCCAAACTCATGAGCAATCACTCTCCATTCCTCCTTCCCAACCCCCGACAATCACTAATCTACCTTCTGTCTCTGTTTTTCCTAGATACTTATCTATGTATACATGTGCAAAACATACACACACACACACACACACACACACACACATACTTCTCTCCCACCCACAAAAATGGATTTGTTAATACTGCGAAGGGAGCTGTGTTTACTCTTGAATATATATATCTTGATTCTTGAACATATCAGATTGGCTTGTGAAAAATTAGCCTGGGTGGCAGGGCAACAATGGATCAGAAAAAGAGGTTGGGCGCAGTGACACTGCTAGGCAACACCTGCAGTACTGGGGCAAGAAGGTCATGCAGGTACGAATGAGGACGCCGGCAGTCTACTGAATGGTGTGGTGCGCCTCCAAGATCCCCACCTCAGGACTCGGGCATGCGGTAGCTCAGCTGCAGGAAGGGCTGGTGGCTGGTGGCTCTCAGCTGAGTCTCCTTTGGGGCCTTGTACTCACCAGAGGAGAGCTCCCAGCCCCAAATCACATTCATTCTCTGTGACAGCTTACATCCAATAATTCATCAGTGGTGTGGGGGAGGCAGTGGGGGCAGTTTATAAAGGCCATCCCAGCTCTAGAGCTCCCTAAACGCTGAGGCTTTTCTTGTGACTGTATTTCAGCCCAACTCCACTCCTTCTTCCCAGCCCTGCTAACCTCGCTCCTCCCCAGGTGCTGTTCCTAATAAACTTCCTGCACTGATCTCTCTTCCTCAAAGTCTGTTTTCCAGGGGACCACAGTCGTGGCAAATATTTAGGCTAGAAATGGAGCTGGCATAGGTAGATGTCTTTGTGGAGCAATTGAGTGGACAGAGCTTGGTGACTGATTAGAGATATGGGGTGGGAAGGGTGGAAGAGTTAAAGAGAAGGAGCAAAACACATACACATATATAATTTATAATATATATAAATACACACACACACACACTTTATATATATGTAAATGCACAATACATTCTCAGGCACTTACTCAGGGTCTACTTTGTACAAGAAACACTTTTGGAAGCTGAAGGTGCGAATCTTTTTTTTTTTTTTTCCCGCACCTCACAGCTTGTGGGATCTTAGTTCCCTGACCAGGGATTGAACCTGGGGTCCCACAGTGAAAGTGCCGAGTCCTAACCACTGGATCACCAGGGAATTCCCATAGATCTGGTTCTTTTTATTTATTTGTTTGCTTGTTTGTTTATTTATGGCTGCGTTGGGTCTTTGCTGCTGCACGTGGGCTTTCTCTAGTTGTGGCGAGCAGGGGCTACTCTTGTGGAGCACGGGCTCTAGGCGCGCTTCAGTAGTCGTGGCTCGCAGGCTCAGTAGTTGTGGCTCATGGGCTCTATAGCACAGGCTCAGTAGTTGTGGTGCACTGGCTTAGTTGCTCTGCGGCATGTGAGATCTTCCCGGACCAGAGCTCGAACCCGTGTTCCCTGCATTGGCAGGCGGATTCTTAACCACTGCACCACCAGGGAAGTCCTAGATCTGGTTCTTTTGTTCAATTAATCCACAGTATGTTGGGGCAGACAGAGAGTAAACAACTAATTCTAATACAATTTGTTGCACACCCTGGTAAATGATAGGGAAAAGTGATGAGGAAATATTAAAAGATGCCGCCAATGTTTTAAGCCGAGGTGTCTTGAAAGATGGTAAAGCCATCATGTGACATGGAGAAGGCAGAAGAAAGACGTTGTCATTAGAAAATAAATATCAAGGTTAATATGTCCTCCAAAGAGTTGGAAATATGGGTTTGGAACTCCTGAGAGAGGTCATGAATAGAAATACATATTTAGGTGGTATCTATATAGAAATGACAGTTAACGCCTTGGGAGTAGATGAGATTGTCAAGGGAGATCATGTAAAATGGAAACCTGAGAAAGATCTACAGCAGAGCTGAACTCAGGCTGCCAGTCCCTATGTTAACACCCATGGCAGACATAGGTAATTGAACATAGGGCCTCAGAATCCTTCTCAACACATGGCTTCAGGGAGTCACTGCCAGCAAATCCATTTACCCTTTCTGGTTTCTTCTCAAAGTCTAGGTGTGGTAATCAGGAACAACTGTGGGCATCCAAGGAAGGTGAGCTGCTCTGGTTATTAGGGGCAGAGAAAGCACCCAGGAAAGCAGGGGAAGTACTAGAAGAGTGGGGGGGGGTCCCAGAAGAAGAGTGTTTAAAGAAGGAAATAATAACATTTATCAAATGACTAAGTTGAGGACTTGAGGAGACAATGAGATTTGAAGGGGGAGGCCAGTGGTGACCAAGGAAAGTGGTTTCACTAGTGGTTTGCAAGAGAAGAGAGGTGAAGGAAGTTGGAGTAGAGAATGGGAGGAGTTCCAAATGCTCAACTATAAATGCACTGCCTTGAACCTCCCTGCGGAGCGTATTAAATATGCATTTCTAGGACTCACCCCAGAGCCCTGGCCTCAGGGTGTACTCTGGCCTCCCAGGAGCTCTTCTATCAGGATTATCTGTGTGGCAGCGAGAGGCTAGAAGCCACAGGTGGGTGCTCGCTGTAGCAGATGCTGTTGATATCCCTTTCACATGCATTCAGCACTCACCGTTCAGTACACACTGCTGGCGTGATACACAGGCACATGTACTCTCTGCCTGAGCTGAGGACTTTCTCTGGAAACTGGAGCATGCTGGCCTGCTTGCCAGAAATGCCAGAGAGGTAATTTCCTAGGGAGCAGCCTTCAACCAAGAAGGACAGAAGTTGGTGGATAAATAGCTCAACTTGCTCACCTCTCAGGTGGAATAACTCAGGGCTAATTTTATATCATCTCCCAGTACCCCCCAGCAGGTTTGAGCCAGAGGATGCTCATTAACATACTCTGTATTGGCTTCTTTCCCTCTGTCTCACTTCCCTACCCTCCTGTTGGTGTTCCAAGATCACGTCTTGCCTAAACTATGAGTACCCATATCCCGGTCGGTCTCGGAGTTGGCTCTTGGGGAAACCCCAAATTCACCATCTCATTTCCTCTTCCTGGGCACATAGAACAACTACATATTCCGGTGGCTCTTGCAGTCTGGTTGAGCCCAGGTGACTAGGCTCTGACACATGGGCAAAAGTGATATACGTCACCTCTGGGCCTGGCCACAAAACTCCTGGTGTGATCACCCCTCTCAATCTTTCCTCTCCATGGTGACTCCAGAGGCCATGTGTTTAAGACGGCAGCATCACAAGATAGAAGTTGCCTGGATTCCTGAGTCAGTGATTGGAGGGGACCTACTAAGGAGAGCTGTCCCACTTGTACCAGATTGTGACATGAATGAATGAGAAACAGAACTTTACTACGTTAATCACTGAGTTTTTTTTTTTTTTGTTACAGCAGCTAGCATTAACCACCCTGATTAATATACCTGCCCTCTCAGTCTTCCCTCACTCAATTCTCAAAAATTACTGCTCTCCATCCTTCTTTAAAAATTTCCATTCCCTCAGCATGGCTAATAACATAGCTGAAAACGGCCATGTGTTAAATGCAAGACACAATTATCTGATGAAGTACACTCAGTTGTGAACAAGAAGTACCAAATTATCTCCCCAAAGATACTTCTCTTTTCAAATGGATTCCTTATTGGTACAATCTATGAAGGAGATGTTCCTTAAGTATGCTGAGCCTTCTCATTGTCTTTGCGTAATCACTGGCCCAGCCTGTTCCCAGCTTTACCTGTACTGTCCACAAGAAAGAGGGGTCAGCCACTTCTAAGAGATTGCTGAACTCTGGCCTCTGTAATAAAGCCCAAACTCCTCAACCTGGCATTTCCAGCCATCCCTGGTTGGCCCCAACCTGTATTTCTACCCCGATCTTTGCCCCGCTCCCCTTCCTCCATGAAACCTCTCGAGAATCGTACTTTTGACAGGGTGTGCTTTCCCAACTCCACACCTCGGCTCCACTCTACTCTCCACTTGGAGTGTCCTTTCCTCACTTCTGCTCCTTTCTAGATCCAGCCCCCACTCACAGGCCTGATTCCAACTCTATCTCCTCTCTAAGGCCCTGAAATCCCATTTTGCCTTCCCTTTTGTTGCTATGACGCAACTGAATTTCAGCATTTGCTGCTTATTATTATTTACATCTTTTTATGTGTTTATGTCCTCTCTTCTGAACTAGAAATGAACTATTTAAACAAAACATTATGCCCTTTTCTCTTTTTAATCCCTTTAGCTTTTAATATATAGTCAGGGACATGATTACTGAAGATAGATAGAGATACAGCAAATTGAACTTCTTAAAGATCACAAATGCAAAGTCTCGTTAACACATGATTTAAAAAAAATATTATTTGGAAATAATTGTAAATTAACAGAAAAGCTGCAGGAATAAAAATAGTATAAATAACATCTGTAAATACCTTACCTAGATTCACTTATTCACTTACTGTAAATATTTTACTTCATTTCCTTTATTTCCATATCTCTATCATCTATCTTTCTGTCATATTCTCTTCATACACACACACACACATACACACACACACAGTGTTGTCTGAAGCATTTGAGGGTAAATTACATGCATGATGACGCTTTACCCTTAAATACTTCAGTGTGTATTTCCTAAGAATAGGGCTAATCTCTTACCTAATCACAAGAGAGTGATCAACTTCCATCAATTTAATACTGACATCACACATTTGTATCAATAATTTGTTCCCATTCCAATTTTGTCAAGTAACCCAATAATGTCCTTCATGGCATCTTGTCCCTCCAATACTGGACCCACTACAGGGTCAGATATAGCACTTAGTTGTGTCTCTTTAGCCTCCTTTAATCTGGAACATTTCCACAGCCTTTTTTTGTCCTTTATGACATGACTAGTTTTCAAGTTAACACACCTCCCCCTTTTAAAGAATGTCAAAATTTTAAAAAACACTCCTAGGTTGGCAGGCTATTTTATATACATACATCTGGATGGATGTGGAGTTTCTGAGTAGTGTCATAACCAATCCCACTGCAAGACTCCAAACTTGAACCTCCTTTTATTCTCATTCTGAACTTATAACCAATGGCAATAGTTTTAATGCTGCCATACAGGAACCTTTGCCTTATTTTATTTACAATGCCTTTCTCCTTATTCAAGTGGAGTTGGAGTGGAAGAGGAAATCACAAATCTCTTTCTCCTCTAGCTTCTGCTGGGCTGCAGGCTGCATGGGAGGAAAAGTCAATATAGGAAGTGAGAGAGTAAACTGAGAAGTTGAAATCAAAGTGGTAGGCCGCTAAGTCTTGGCTGTGGTGTATCTCAAAGCATTTTTACAGACAGCATTCAGCCATCATTAAATAAAATCCCTATGCTGTGGAAAGCGAAGGCATTAGTAATTTCCGTTGTCTATGAGTGGAAACAGAGACACTGACAGGCGTAATGGCTTTTCTACTTTGAGTCTGAGAGGCAATGAGGAATCATGGAAAGAGAGCCGATAAAGGAGTGAATCTGTTCAGGAGAGTTGAATCTATTTATTACCATCGCTGCCAAGGAGTTATATAGCTCAGCAAGTCATATCCTCTCTGAACCTTGATATCATTATCTGTAAAATGAGGGTTTGGAGTGACTAGACTCGCCCCAAGTTTCCTTCAGTGATTCTAAAATTCCACGATCACGAATTCCAGCACACATTCAATGCACACCTGTGCAGTGTCTACTGTGTGCTGGGCACTGCGGGGCAGTAGCAGTGGAGGGAAGGCATGTCAACAAAGAATTGGGAGAAGGGCCACAAAAGGGGCAAGTTCAAGATACAGGAGTGTTACAAAGAAGACAGTAAGCAGCTTTCCCCAGGGAGTTGCACGCTTCATAGAGGAAGCGTCTGACAGTGGTTGTTGAACCAAGTCTCGAAGATGGAGATAGGGCATTCCAGGCAGAAGACGCGTGGCCCTTTGTGGATTGCACTTTGGATTTGAACACAGTGTGCTCGAGGTTAAGTGAGGGTGGTGAGGCTGGAAAGGTAGCCCGGCAGGGCCAGATCTAGGAGAGCCACTTTTCCAGGTAGAGAGGAGTTTGAGGGGTGGGGTGAGACTTGAGGCCAGGAGGTCTATTGCAGAAGATAAAGGATAACGGATTGAGAGACACAGGGGAGATGAAGCAGCAGAGTGGTCGGAGACATGTTTAGGAGAAAGAATTGAGAAGGCTCACCAATTGAGGGCAGGGGGAGGGAGAGAAGGGGCTGTCACAGGACTTCCACGTTTCAGATTTGTGCAGGGGACTGGACTGTGGTGCTATTAACTGCAGTCGGAAGTCCCCAAGGAGGAGCAGGTTTGGGAGATGTATGAGTTCACTGTAGGATGTGTTGGCTTGGCCTAGAGATGTGTATGGGACACCCAAGCGGAGATGGCTAGCAGGCCGTTGTGTAAATGCACCTGGAGCTCAGAAGTCTGGGCCGGAGACACATCTGACGGTTAACATATTACAGGTGTGAAGGATGTCACTCAGGGACGGTGTAACTTTAGGAAAGGACTGTGCCTGAGAGGGAAGGACAGGAGTTCTGTTGTCTTATTAGGTCTGGATTCATACTGCTGAGACCTTCTTAGCAGGTAACTTTGGGCGGGTAACTTTGAACCTGTTTCTTCATTTTTAACAATCAGCCCAATTTGTAGACTTATGAGAGTTTGAGATTAAAAGAAATCCAATCGATGGCACTTGTAAGAAGAGCAGAAAGGGCACCCCAGGAAACACCATTAAGCTGATATCTAACAGACATAAGATGGCTCCTGACTGTAGGTTTCAGGAGGAGCCATTTGCTAAGTTGCCACATTAGTTTGTTACCAGTTGCTTAATTTCTCTGAGCCCTGGCTTCCTTTTCTTCAAAATGGAGATAATAACTACTCTTCCGGTTATCTCAGAGAACTCTTTTGAAAAGCAAGCAAGATAAGGTTTGTGTGAACACTGCAAACTGAGATATAATGTTAGTTATTATCAAAATGAATGGAACAAAAAGATGTGGCCAATTCCTCAGCATATTTTGTGCTGTTACCGCCACGGAGTGTCTGTCAGCATCAATACTGAGCAACGTTCTAACTAGTCAGTGGCAGAACGGGAATAAAACCCAGGGTCTCTGACTCTGGGCCATAGTTATGCTAATCCCTGTATGAGGCCATCTTACTACCTGGGAAAGAAGAAGTAGAACTGTGGACTGCAAACCTTGTGAGACCACCAGGGGCTTGGGGTCTCCTGTGATGACGACTTCGTCTATTCTGCTTTTCCTCCGATCAGGAAGTGTAAAAATGTGATCACAACTCCTCCTAAAACTTCAAGTTCTCGTTTCCAGGTGGGGAAAGATAACCCCCTCTGCGTAAATAGTAGCATTATTGCAACAACATGGAAAGCCTGCCAGCACCCAGAAAGCCCTCAATAGATGTTAGTTCACTGGGCAGGCCAGATACAGTATTCAGAATGGAAGAAGTCAGCAGTATCCACTGGGTGAGGCAACCTCAGGTCCAAACTAGTCCACGATTACACAGGGACTAGGCCAGATTCTGGTCTGGGGGCAACGATGGGCGAGATTGACAACCGGAGCTCACCTCCAGGTTGCTTTTACTTCCATTTTCTCCCAAAGCGGCTAACAAACCATGCGAATGATATAGATGAGATAAGAATGCAACGATGGAGACGCAGCTCCCCTTCACTTCTCTTGCTTAGAATTCTTAGTGATCTTGGCAGCCTGAAAACAGTAAGACGTTTCCTAGGCCAGAGGAACCCAGAGTCGTGGGCCCGCAGCCTTTAAAACTCCATCCATGTCAGCATCCAGAAACAACTTGTACAATCATGTAAGGCAGTAGCCTGGCACTTAGCAAGCCCCTCACTCAGGCCTGAATTCCTGCTGGAGCATCACAGGGGCAACTGCCTCTTATCTGTGCCTACACTGTGGGCCCTAGGAGCTTTCCATTTATGGTTACTTACAGGTTTTCTGTAGCAGGCCTGGTGATGGCCTATAGCACAGAACTAAACCCTCCATCTCCTTCTTTCTCTTCCACTCCTTCCCTTCCTCCCTTCTTTCCTTCTTACCTTCTCTCTCTCTTTTTAAAAATAGACTTTATTTTTTAGAACAGTTTTATGTTGGGCTTTGTCTGATGCTTTTCTTATGGTTGAACTGGGGTTATGGGTTTGGGGGAGGAAGATCACAGTGGTAAAGTGTCATTTTCATCGCATCACATCAGGGGTACATACTAGCTACCTGACTGATGACTTTCGCCATTAATACTGGTCATCCGGCTGACACGGTGTTTGCCAGGTCTCTCCACTGCAAGGTTACTCCTCATTTTCCTTCTTTCCATGCAGTCCTCTTTGGAGGGGAGTCACTCTGCACAGCCTACATTTAAGGAGTAGGAAGTCAGGGTCCACTTCCTACAGGGTGGGGTAGCTACAAAATTTATTTTCAATTCTTCTGCATGGAAGATTTGTTTCTTCTCCCCATTTATTAATTTATTCAATCATTTATTTATATCAGTATGGACTCATGGATATTTATTTTATACTTTCAGTTATAATCCAATACTACTTTCTTTCTTTTGTTATTCAAACTGTTCCAGCTTTGACCACTGGGAGGTCTTTAATTATTTTTCATTTATTCACTCAACCAAAATGCAGTGCGAGCTTACTGGATACTAGTCAGAGAAGATTCAAGAATGAACAGGGCTTGGATTAGCGCAAGATGGTGGGGTAGAAGGACGTGAGCTTACCCGCTGCTTCGGAAAACACCAAAATCGCAACTAACTGCTGAACGACCGTTGACCAAACAACGCTGGAACCTACCAAGAATGAACAGGGCTTAGCTCTCCCTTCAAGGAACTCTCAGTAGGGGTGGCAGGAGGGAGGAGAGACAGGCGAGAAAAGATACAAAGACATGATACCATGGTGAGTGCCTTGGCAGACGACGGAAGTTCAGAATGTTGGGCTCGGTTACGCGGATTCACTTCCCTGCCTCTCTCCTGAGCATTTCTGACTGATCGTCTTAGGAGAACCTTCCGCTCCACACCCTGGGTTAGTTTCTCTTTCTTCCCTTGGTATCCAATCGCTGCACTTTCCTAGGCAGGGCAGTATTACAGAAAGAGCATGGCACCCACCACAGATAATCTAGATTGACACTTAACAGATATATAAGGCGGCTCCTGACTATAGCAAAAAAGGACTGTGATAGCCCTTTGTTAGCCCTTTGCAGTTCCTGTGGGCATGGAGTAGCTTATGATTATGCAGAACAGGAAGGGAAAGTCAGTGAGACCTGCAATAGCAGGAATTTGATTTTAGTCCCTCCCAACCTGCAGCCTTATGGGGGTCCCAGGAACCTGCTCTCTCAGCCTCCAGCTTCACATTTCCAAAGTCCGGCTCCTGGCCAACCCTTGGTTAATCGACATTTGAGCAGTAATTATTTTTAGATTGCCCACTATACGTTCTGCCACTCAGTGTTATGCGATCATGTAATGAAATCCATGCCCTAGTGCATTAACTAACCTTTTAAAAAAAAACCTTTCAATAGCATCTCCCCCGCCTCCCCCTTCACAAAGAGCTGGCAAAAAGCTCCTGGACTTGAGTGCTAAATGTCGAACCATTAAAAACGCTGGTGAAAGCTATGAAGTCATCAAGTATTGACCTGAGAGAACATTTAGCACCATCTGATTTCTCCATCCTGACATCAACATGAAACGGACCTTACATGCCAATGAATCACTTTCCCTATTTAAGTTCACAGGGTTTGTCTAAAATAGCTCCCCTGGTACAAAAGGAAATTTCAGCCTAGGGATTATAATGGTGAGTGGTAGACTCAAGTTCTATTGCTTTCTCTATAAGAAAAGGAGGGCTTACTAAAACTGGATTCTTTTGGGGGGGCGGGGGAGGGATGATAGAGTAGAAGTGTCTTCTTCTTCACAGAAGCCATTAGGAAATCAGAAATCCAATCTCACGTGTACTACATTTTCTTAATATTCTATGTTCTCCAACTATAGTGTGAGGAACTTGTTCAAAATGTAGGTTCCAGCCCCTCACACAGGTATGCTGATTTAGCTGCTATAGCAGATGATGTGGGGTCCCTGCCTATATTTCCTCAACCCTTACAATTCCAATGCACCCAACCTGACCACCAGTTCCTAGCACCTTCATCTTTTTGCCAGAGGGCTATGATTTTGCAGGCCAGAAGTACCAGGGAATTAACACCAGCCAAGTGCAGCTTCAATCTATGACTGAGGAGAGCTGGTGTCCAAACACCTCGACTCCCTCTCTTCTTCACTGGCAGGATGCTGAGACGAGTGTACTATGTTGTTTTCAAAGTTTCCAGTGGGATGAAACTCCAGTTACCCATAGTAGTAACTGGCATGACAGGACACCTTTTATTGGCTGCCTTCCCTTACTAGTGTTTCCTGGGACCACCTCCCCAAATCAGCTTTCTGCAGTTGAATCCTTGTCTCAGGGTCTATTTCTGAGGGAGCTCAGACTAAGACAGTTGGTCTGGAGTTGAGCCCAGTAATCTGCATTTTTAACAAGCACCCTAGGATGATTTGATGCACGTGGCACAACATAAGACATTTTGAGAAGCTCTGTTTTGTGACTTTTATGATAATTAAATGTAAGGACACTAGCATTCTTTACTGGTCTACCATCTTCTAGAGCCTTTGCAATTCCCTTGAGTCTTATGACTATTGCTTGCGGGGAGAGAGATGGAGAGGGAGAGGGAAGGATTATCTGCTTGATCTCTTTCCTCCAGGATCCAGGCTGGGGTTGGGAGAGGGAAGCCGGATGGTGTCCGGTTAAGTTTCATCAGGAAGTCAGGGGGGTATGAAGGGCACTTGGAGAGGAATTGAAGGGGATCATTCCTGAAAGAGCTGTTTCAAGGAAGCACCACGAGCGGACAATGAAAAGTTGAGGAATGAAATAGGACTGCTGGGTGTTGGAGCAGTAGAATGGCTGGGTCATGACCTGGAAGTGCTGAGTAAAGATAAAGTCAGAGGTGAAGGGACAGGCCAAGGGCATAAAGAGAGGCCTGCTCAGGGCTGATCACATGAATGCTGCTGGTTCACTCTGGAATTTCCCATCATATGTCCTTGATGTTCCCTGTTGGGCTGGGGACAGACCAGTATAGATGACCCCTGAGACAGACTAAACATGAGATCATGGTACACACACATGCCACAATGTGTGCCCCACCCCCACCCCCACAAACACCCATTTGAAGGAAATGGTACTGAGACAACTTTGAAGACGACATCATGCAAAGAAGCAGAACTTTGTTGGATTTCCTTATACTTATTTTCTGGTTTAGGGTTGTTTTCATTTGACATTACATGTCTTTTCACAGTGTGGTGCCTTTAATGATCTTAAACTGGATCTGGAACACACCCTTCAAAGAGCTCAGCAGGAAGCAGCCACATACCCGCTGAACTGCTCTTTGTTCTGAATCCAATCCGGAGTGTCCATTCCAGCCTGTGAGCTGGTTTCTGCTCCTGCTACTAAAGCTCCCAGGTGAACACCAGCTCATCTGACAAAGACCCTTCCCCTGCCAAGCCTTCACCAGGTCCCCTTCTTTGAAGGAGATGTACCCTGTCCCTTGTGCCTCCAGACACTGGCTGGGATTGGGTTCCTCCTACATCCCACTGAAATCAAGATGCTGCCACTCTTATTGATCTTGCCCAGAGCCTTTTGCTGTTGGGCTCCTGCCCACCAGATTACCAGATAACCTTGACTGTTGGAGCCAGCAGGCCCTGGAACATTGTGATATAGATTGCTGGCCATGTTCCTTGGGACCGGCTTTATGGACCACTCAGAATATTTTGCCAAGCTCCTTTGAACCCTGCTATGTTGCTCCAAAATTCCAGCACGTTTTGCAGCTGAGCCTGCATGGCTAATTGGGAAAAAAATACTTTAAAAAGTAACAACTACAAATGTAAGCTCTACCAACAATATCCATCTGTTTTTTCATTGGTGTTTCCCAAGCCCTTTGAACAGTGCCTGGCACAGTAGGCATTCAATCGAACTTTGTTGAATAGATGAATGATATGATGTTGACAAGGAAGAAAAGGAATATGGCATGTTACATAGGGAGCTTTTCAATTAGCTCAAATATGTATGTGTTATAAATGGAAGGGGGACTAGACATAACTTTTTAATGAAGAGTTTCAACTCAGTGGGGATAGAGACATGAAAGTGTTTTATTTAGCTTTAATCTCTGTTTCCAACTGTGCTCTGTCTTATTGCCCTTCCCGTTTTCTTAATAACATCTTGGGCAGGTTCCATAACTTTCTGGTCACTTTTGATTATTAGAAGTCCAGTCCAGCTTAAAATTTCAATTTCAACTTTGATCTCAATCGCTCATTTCCTCTCCTTGCCCAAACCTAAGGTTGAGCTGTGTTGGAGTGGCCTGATCTAGCTCTAAACTATATCCTTCACTTAATACAAAAATGTCTTTTACTTAATGGGATGCTATTGTTACTCTCTCTTGGTTGTTATGGCTTTTTGGGTGCACACTGCCAGGCCTCTGTACCCTCTTGGTGGCAGCTTTCCAAATGCTGACTTTCTTATGGGGCACATGGTGAATTCCTTAGGGCAGTGGTCTGTGAGATCAGAACTATTTGCTTATTAACACTGAGATGTCATTTGTCTTTTTCACTGTGTTGGCATCTCCAATGATAATGCAAAAGCAATGGGGGATAAAACTGCCTGTCCCTTAGCGTGAAGCAAAGCAGTGACACTAAGTTCTACTAGTAGTCATGGTATTCTTCATTGCTGTCACTCTTGGTAACAAAACAAAACAAAACAAAACAGAATCCAATTTCAATTAAGAATCCAATTGACGAAGCAGTAAAAATTACTGTGTTAAATATTGACCTTTGAGTACACACCTTCTTAATACTCTGCATGATAAAATGGGAAGTGTGCAGAAAGCGCTTTTGCTGTATACCGAAGCATGATGGTTATCTTGAGAAAAATTATGTGTATGGTTGGTTGAGTTGCGAGCTGAACTAGCAACTTATTTTCCTGGAAAATCATTTTGACGGGAAAGAATTCCTGACAGACAAACCCTGGTTATTTAGACTCAGGTATGTGGCAGCCATTTTCTTGTAAGTGATTGAAGTAAACCTGCCACTTCAAGGAAAACAACTGACACCATTTGTTGTCAGTGATAAAATTTTAGGTCTCAAGCAAAAATTAAAATTTTGTAAAACTTGTATTCATCATTTTTGAGCATGAAAGCTTCCCAGTTCTTAAAAAAATTTCTGGTGAGCTGACTGGTGAGATCACTGGTGATATTAACAAATGTGACTTTTTGAAATTATATAATGAAATATGTAAACATTTGGAACATCTATGTAACTCAGTGAACCAATATTTTCAAATTATCAATGCATGATTTTACAAAATACGTATGGGCAAAAGATTCATTCAAAGTACAAGATAGATGGATTTTAATGTAAGAGTGTGAAAAGTTCATCGTTGTGGTTTCAGATTTCACACTGTAACTCACGTTTAAGAAAATATCTCTTATAGACTGTTACTGTGGCATCAAAGAAGAGTACTTATAATTACCTGAAAAGGCCATTAAACTATTCCTTTTTTGGGGACTTCCCTGGTGGTCCAGTGGGTAAGACTCCGTGCTGCCAATGCAGGGGCCCCAGGTTCGATCCCTGGTCGGGGAACTAGAGCCCACATGCATGGCTAAGAAGAAGTCCGCATGCTGCAACTAAAGATCCCACATGCCGCAACTAAGACCCAGCGCAGTCAAAAAAATAAATAAATGAAAACAAATAAATATTTTTTAAAAATTCCTTTCTTTTCCAACTACAAAGCTGCATGAGGCAACAGACTGAATGCGGATGCAGATGTGTGAGAATATAGCTATCTTCTAAGTCAGAGGTTTGCAAAAATGTAAAACAATGCCACTCACTAATTTCTTTTTCCCTTGGAAACTATAGTTATCTTTCCATAAAGATAGGTTCTTTATGGTAACCTGTAGTGGGCTTTAACGTTATGTTTAAGTGAATCAATTAATAAATATTAACCATTCTCAGTTTTAAGTTTGAATTCAGTAAATATCAATACTTATAATGCACATTAACAAAAGCTCCTTGGGACCTCAGTAATTTTTAAGACTGCAAACGGATCCCGAAACCAAAGAGCTTGAGAACTAGTGATTTAGGGCTTTGACACTTCAAGTCAGTTCACAGACCAGCAGAATCTGGATCACCTGGGATCTTGTTAGAAAAGCAGAGCCCCATCCCAGACTCACTGAATCAGAACCTGCATTTTAATAACATGCCCAGATGATCCACGGGGGCCACATGTACTATTTTAGAAGATGCTGGAAGGCCTCCCCACTATACAGGTCCCTGATGGAGGAGGTCTGGCTCAGTCTCTTTTTCCTCCCTCTCTGTCAGCTACCACCACTGGGTGTCTGCCCCAAGCCCCTTGCCACTGGGGGTCCCTTGATCTAGTGGGCAGCCCTCTTGAGTGGGATGAGGTATGATTGCTTAATCCCAGATATCTTCTTCCTCAGTGTCTCCTTGGCCTGCAGGAAATGCACTCATTCTTGCCTTGCCAGATTGTGCCATGCAAGCACATCCACTGCCGGCGTTCCTCACCATCCTTCCAGGGTGGGCTGTTCCAGCATCCACCTTGCTCTACCCTGTTCTACACCTCCAGGCTAGAAGCAGGCTCCAGTATCCACGCTCACATAAACCTCCAAACTCCCAACACTCTCTCATCTTTAGCATGTGGAGCTACTCACTACTTCTCTGTCCTCAACTTTAGGTCCAAAGTCCCATCCAACATGCTCTAATTTATGAAAGAACAAACACAAGCCTGTAAAACTATTATCAGAACAATTTTAACCCCAAATGAATCAAAGCTAACTCTTTTGGGGCTAGGTTTTTCAATTTATCTTGGCTCACAGAGAATAAAATGGGATTAGCCTGACTGCTTGGGTCTGATGGGGTCATGTCAGTGGGCAGTAGAGAGAATGCAGAAAGGTCAGAACACATCTGGTTAAGAGGGATTGAAGGCAGAGATAACTGAGGGGATCAGCAGAGAGCCACAAGCTGCTATAAATGGATTTATGTCTTCTGACACAGAAAAATGACAATCCAAGAGAATTTAGACAAATGCAGATGAAATTTCTGAGCCACAGCTGGTAATTCTGAGGAACTGTGGGGAAGAGGAGAGCTCAAAGACTGGAAAAGGGAAGATGTCCGAATTTCCCCAGACTTCTCACCTCAAAATGGAAATTGAGTTTGCTCAAAACTCTAGAATGAATTATTAAATTGAGTGGTTTATGGGTACTCAGACAGGGAAAAGGGGGTGGCCAGCAAACAGCCCGGAGTCACGAACTCATGCCCGGTGAGTCCCCAGATCGTAAGTGCTCTGGGCAGATTAGGGGCGTGTTCCGGTGTCAAGACTCCATGACCGGATTTTAGTCCTGTTTGTCACAGTGATTTATAAAAATCCATTTCCTGATAAGATGGAGAATTATGGACTGGATGAAAAACAGTTGGGGGCGGTGTGCCTATGGAACTGGTTGAACAACTCTACCCAGAGAGTGCTCATTAATGTTCAATCTGAAGTGGATCTCCAGTGATAACAGTAATCATAGCAATTATAATAATGATGACAGTAACAGTAGCTGTCACTTACTGAGTTCTTACTATGTATCAGGCAGTGCTAAAAATGCTTTATTTGTATTAACCTATTGAACCTTCACAATTAGTCCAGGAGATGGGAGCTATTATTAAGGCTGGGTGTACAGATATGGAAAGTGAAGCTCAGAGCAATTAAAGCATTTGTCTAAGGCCACACAGTAAGTGATGGGGCTGGTACCCAAACCCAGAGGCTGGCTGCTCAGCAAGCATGCTCCATCCTGTTGAAGATGCGTGTAGATGTTGGAGGATAGATTCAGGATTCGTCAATAGAAATCCTGGCTCCGGGAAGTAGTATTTTATTTTTTCTGTACTAGGTCGCTGTTTGGGGGCATATGATTCAAAACGGATTGGGGGGGCTTCCCTGGTGGTGCAGTGGTTAAGGATCCGCCTGCCAGTGCAGGGGACACGGGTTCAAGCCCTGGGCCGGGAAGATCCCACATGCCGCGGAGCATCTAAGCCCGTGCACCACAACTACTGAGCCTGCGCTCTAGAGCCCGTGAGCCACAACTGCTGAGCCCACGTGCCACAACTACTGAACCCCGCAGGCCTAGAGCCTGTGCTCTGGAATAAGAGAAGCCACTGCCACTCTTGATGAGAAGCCCGCGCACTGCAACGAAGAGTAGCCCCCGCTCGCCGCAACTACAGAAAGTCCGCGCACAGCAACAAAGACCCAGTGCAGCCAAAAATAAATAAATACATAAATTTATAAAGAAAAAACCAAAAAACCAAAACCAAAACAAAAGGAATTGGGATGTGAATGGGGTGTGAGTGCAGCCACCTCAGGCCCAACCCCTGGGACCTAATGCTCAGGCACTGCAGTTGGTCCCTATTTGCCCAGCACAGGTTTTTCTCACTTTCCGTGAGCAGACAAGCCAAGGTGGTGGGAAAAACCGGAGCTGTGGCGTCAGTACAAGCAGGTATGTGTGAGGATGTAGTCAGTATCCTCCCAGGAGCTATCTTTTCTTAAAACTTATCTCTGATTGTGGTGTGAAATGCTATGACCTCTATTTAAGATATCTATCTGCAAACAGGTGGATTGGGATGCCTCTTTCTGAATATCCCCCTCCTCCCTGAATTTCCTCCAGAAAGGTCCCATCACATTGGTGCCTGTGTAGGAACTATTTTTTCCTCAGTCTTTTATATCAGAGCTTCTCAGACATGAATGTGCATGGGACTCTCCTGGGGATCTTGTCAAAATGCAAATTCTGATTCCTGAAGTCTGAGGAGAGGCCCCAAACTCTGCATTTCTAACAAGCTCCCAGAGGATGCTGGTACCTCTGGTCAGTGGACCCACTTGGAGTAGCGAGATTCCACATCACCCTTCAGAGCTCGGAGCCTATTAGTAGCTCAAAAATGCTTAGTAACCTGTAAATTGACCTGGAAATGTCTCCTATTTAAGAACATTAGTTGTTAGTTACCAGGCTATAGAAAACACTGTAGAATATAAGAGGGGGTGGTTTATAGAAAAGGATACTTTATTTGTAATTCAGAGCAAGATCTGACTGACCTTCTGACTTTAGTCATTTGAGGGTTCAAAGATGACTGGGCTCTTATGGAGAATCAAACATCACTGTTACATAGATGGCCAACACAAGGCTTAATTCCCATGACAAAGATGGAAAGACAAGCATGATAGAGATTCGCTACTCACATGATGAGTCAGTGCTGAAGGAAACCCGCTTGGATGACGACATCAAGTCATCTCAATCTAGTATATTTATTTAAAAAATTCATGTATAGGTGGACCTGTGCAGTACAAACCCATGTTGTCCAAGGGTCAACTGTATATTTATTACACAATCTATGTAGTTCCTTTCTTCCCAGTACTATCTTTAAAAAGGAGAACTTTTAATCAAGACAGTCCTTTCCTCTTTGTCACTCTGGAGCTTATGGAAAATATTATGGTTTTTAGCTAAAAAAATTTAAAATACGAGATCTAAATTTGGTTTTTCAGATATTTTTTCTTCATAAAAGTTATAAATATTCTCATTTTCTACATCTTGCACAACACTCTTCTTATCCCTTCTAAAATGAGCCAGGCTCCCTCTCTGCTGCCCCATAGCAAGAAAAATGGAATGGGTCATGTAAACATTCTAAAGCCTGGTCAAACATACCGGAAATGAAGGCTTGCGAAGACTGACAAAGAAGAAAGATGCAGAGACACACCCAGCGCAAGTCCATTGTCCATTTCTAGATTATTCTGAAAGCAAACCCATTTTAGGGTGAGGGTAGGAGGGGGAATTAAGAATGAGAAGCCAAAGATTAAGTTAGAAGCTCTCTTGTTGACAACTTTTTTTTGGACACAATTTTTGAGTAGTGTGCCAAGATGATTACTGATATATGTCTAGGTTTCTGTAGCCCTTGCTGACTTGTGTTTCCTCTCTGTGGCCTTAATGAGTTCACCCATGAATGTTAATTATAACTTTAGGAAGGTAGCAACATCCACAAGCAGCAAAACGCTAGACAAGGGTACGATAATACATCCCTGCCACGCTCTGTTATTTAATATCCCTTTGCCTTATGAGATCAATTTCTGCCCTGGTGCAGAGATTTCTGTAAAAGGTCAGTTCTGATATTGGGAGGGAACATTTAATCAAAAATAGTATGTGAAAAGATAATGAGAGATTATATCAAATAAGAACCTTCATTCCCTCTGACATAAACCAACCACTACCAAAAATATTGAAACGCAAAACTATTGTGTGCTGAGTCATATTTAGAGAGTTAATATTAGCTGTAAACTGGCTACTATACAGAATATTATAATGCAAAACCATTGCGCTATATTTAGGGAATTAACATCATCCATGGAAAAAAAGAACTTATGTTTTATATGATCAAAGTTAGCAAATGCTCTTGTTTCATTCAAGGCAATGCACCAGTTTTTTTTTTAAAAAAATTTATTTTTATTTATCTATTTTTAAAAGTTATTTGTTTATTTTTGCCTGCGTTGGGTCTTCACTGCTGCGCGCAGGCTTTCTCTAGTTGCGGGGGGGGGGGCTACTCTTCGTTGCGGTGCGCGGGCTTCGAATTGTGGTGGCTTCTCTTGTTGTGGACCACGGGCTCTAGCCGTGTGGGCTTCAGTAGCTGTGGCACACGGGCTCAGTAGTTGCGGCTTGCAGGCTCTAGAGCGCAGGCTCAGTAGTTGTGGTGCACAGGCTTAGCTGCTCTGCGGCATGTGGGATCTTCCCGGACCAGGGCTCGAACCCGTGTCCGCTGCATTGGCAGGTGGATTCTTAACCAGTGCTCCACCAGAGAAGTCCCCATCATTTAGTTTTACTTTTTTTTTTTAACATCTTTATTGGAGTGTAATTGCTTTACAATGGTGTGTTAGTTTCTGCTTTATAACAAAGTGAATCAGTTATACATATACATATGTCCCCATATCTCTTCCCTCTTGCATCTCCCTCCCTCCCACCCTCCCTATCCCACCCCTCTAGGTGGTCACAAAGCACCGAGCTGATCTCCCTGTGCTATGCGGCTGCTTCCAACTAGCTATCTATTTTACGTTTGGTAGTGTATATATGACCATGCCACTCTCTCACTTCGTCCCAGCTTACCCTTCCCCCTCCCCATATCCTCAAGTAAATTCTCTAGTAGGTCTGCATCTTTATTCCCGTCTTGCCCCTAGGTTCTTCATGACCTTTTTTTTTTTTACATTCCATATATATGTGTTAGCATACGGTATTTTTTTTCTCTTTCTGACTTACTTCACTTTGTATGACAGTCTCTAGGTCCATCCACCTCACTACAAATAACTCAGTTTCATTCCCTTTTATGGCTGAGTAATATTCCATTGTATATATGTGTCACATCTTCTTTATCCATTCATCTGTTGATGGACACTTAGGTTGCTTCCATGTCCTAGCTATTGTAAATAGAGCTGCAATGAACATTTTGGTGCATGACTCTTTTTGAATTATGGTTTTCTCAGGGTATATGCCCAGTAGTGGGATTGCTGGGTCATATGGTAGTTCTATTTTTAGTTTCTTAAGGAACCTCCATACTCTTCTCCATAGTGGCTGTAGCAATGTACATTCCCACCAACAGTGCAAGAGGGTTCCCTTTTCTCCACACCCTCTCCAGCATTTATTGTTTCTAGATTTTTTGATGATGGCCATTCTGACCGGTGTGAGGTGATACCTCACTGTAGTTTTGATTTGCATTTCTCTAATGATTAATGATGTTGAGCATTCTTTCGTGTGTTTGTTGGCAATCTGTATATCTTCTTTGGAGAAATGTCTGTTTAGGTCTTCTGCCCATTTTTGGATTGGGTTGTTTCTTTTTTTTTGATATTGAGCTGCATGAGCTGCCTGTAAATTTTGGAGATTAATCCTTTGTGAGTTGCTTCATTTGCAAATATTTTCTCCCATTCTGAGGGTTGTCTTTTGGTCTTGTTTATGGTCCTTTGCTGTGCAAAAGCTTTGAAGTTTAATTAGGTCCTATTTGCTTATTTTTGTTTTTATTTCCATTTCTCTAGGAGGTGGGTCAAAAAGGATCTTGCTCTGATATATGTCCTACAGTGTTCTGCCTATGTTTTCCTCTAAGAGTTTTATATTGTCTGGCCTGACATTTAGGTCTTTAATCCATTTTGAGTTTATTTTTGTATACGGTGTTAGGGAGTGTTCTAGTTTCATTCTTTTACGTGCAGCTGTCCAGTTTTCCCAGCACCACTTATTGAAGAGGCTGTCTTTTCTCCACTGTATATTCTTGCCTCTTTTATCACAGATAAGGTGACCATAGGTGCGTGGGTTTATCTCTGGGCTTTCTATTCTGTTCCATTGATGTATATTTGTGTTTTTGTGCCAGTACCATACTGTCTTGATTACTGTAGCTTTGTAGTATAGTCTGAAGTCAGGGAGCCTGATTCCTCCAGCTCCGTTTTTCTTTCTCAAGATTGCTTTGGCTATTCGGGGTCTTTTGTGTTTCCATACAAATTGTGAAATTTTTTGTTCTAGTTCCGTGAAAAATGCCACTGGTAGTTTGATAGGGATTGCAATGAATCTGTAGATTGCTTTGGGTAGTACAGTCATTTTCACAATGTTGATTCTTCCAATCCAAGGACATCCACCATTTAGATTTCATTCATACTGTTGGTAAAATGTCATTGAATTTTTAAATATATCTCATTTAGGCTCAGCTGCATTATGTTTTCTTTTAGCAGAAAAGGAGAGACACAAGTGCAGCAAACATTTCATTTTTAAATGTAAAATCCTCAAGCGTTCCTAATGTAAAACCATGTCAAAATTATCTGTATATGTCCACTTTTCAACAATTTATTAGGAAACATGTATATTCTCCCCATCTAGTACTAGTCCCATCTTCTGCCCCTCTTAGTCTCACACCAGTTTCCATCACTGGGTGCAGCATAATCAGAGCCTTGTAATGGCTACTACAAAATCCTGCAATTAGGCCTGCAGAGGGACAGGTGGGTGTCTCCAGGGGCTGCGAGTTCTGGAAGCTACACAGTGAATTCTGCCAAGGAAAGGGCTGCACATGATGCATCCCCAACACAAGCCCAATGCCTGGAACATAGTGGGTACTGAATAATGTTGATGGCATAAATCCACGGTTGCCTCCTGCCACCAGGGGTCCCAGACTGGACTGGAGGAGAGAATAGAGGCGAGCACTACATTGTGCAAGTAAGGACTCCTAGGGTAATTTACCTCAGGACTCCAAATATTTCACCTGGAGTCATCTTCCCAGTTTACATTGTGCTTTCACATTTCTTATCTGATTTCAGATAATAGTTTACTCCAAACTACCCTCCATAGAGCCTTCAGAGTAATTTTTTTTTTTTTTTTTGCCGCAGCGCACACCTGTGGGATCTTAGTTTCCTGACCAGGGATTGAACCTGTGCCCTTGGCAGTGAAAGTGCGGAGTCGTAACCACTGGACCCCCAGGGAATTCCTGTAATTTTTCTTAATATGAACCTAAACTTGGCGCTCTCCTGCTTGAAATCTTTGAGAGCTGACTGGCTGACCTCAGGATAAAATGTAAACTTCTTCACAGGCATGCTCAGTCCTTCTATATGTAATCTCTGCTCCCCCGATGGTGGTTGCCCACCCTCTCTTCTCCTTAGACACACAGAACTCTCCAGACACAGAGAACCCCCTACTAGTCCCACATTCACACATGCATTCTGCCTTCTCTTCCTGCTGTTCCCTCTAGAATATACCGTCATGCATCTGGGCTGTAACATCCATCCATCCAGTTGAACTCCAAGAACTGATGGGGGTATGGTATTGGTGATGGAGGTATGTGGCACGACTGGCTGAGGGTGCAGGGACAGGAGACATGTTTAGAAAGTCTGCACACAGGATATGAGGAAGGCGATGGAATGCGGACTTAGGACCAATCTGGAAGTTGGTAGTCAAAGCGGAAGTATTATAGTTGCTTAAGGCCAAGGGAATATTTTTGAGTAGAACTGCTTCTTCATACTGAAGTCTGGAAATCCCAACCAGGAAGTCAGGTTGGGATGAGGGGGCATACATGTTGTCTTAGTTGGGGTTCCCTCAGAAGCAGACCTTGAGACAGAATTTGAGTGCAAGTAGTTTGTGTGCCAGGTGATCCCAGGAAGCACTGGTAAGAGAGTACTGAGATAGTGAAGGAAAAGAAGCTGGTAGAAGGAGTATTACTGAGCAGGATACTGATCGATGCACCTGAGAAACAATGGGAGATAATGGAGAATATCTTCCTATTCTACCAGTGAGGTAAGGGAGCTGGGGAATTTATCTACCAACTTCCATTAGCCACTGGTTGAGGGCTGTTTCTGAGTGTGTTGCAGGGAGAAGGGTATTAGCTACCTACACACAGGCTGAGAGGGTTCCAGCAGCCTGAGAAAGCCCCTAAGCAGAGTCACAGGTGCTTGTATTTGGGAATCATTGGGTCAGCATGTAAAGCAATGGTAAATTCCAAGGCTCTTAATACCATCTGCTACACACTAGTACATGGTGGTCGGAGATGAGACAGGGAGAAACAAGGGGACACCAATCTCAAAGACAGCAGTCCCAAGAAAGTTCAGGCAAATGATCGGGATGCCTAAGGGTGGCTCCTTCTGGAAGATCACGGCCAGGCAAGAAGGGGAATGATTATCAGAGCCCTGGGTTAGGTAACAGGAGTTCTGGGTCTGAGTTCCTTCTCTATCACCTTCCACCTGGGAGCCCCCGGCCAAATTACTGGACGCCTATATATCTGTTTCCTCACAAGTAAAATGTGCCATACCTGCTTACAGATTATAGAGAAGAACGAGTGAAATAACTTACAGGAAGCTCTCAGAAACCTGTGCAGGACCATAAAACTGTCCAGAGGAATGAGATGGTGGGGAACAAATTAGGAAGCAGTTTAATTCTAAAATGACTTTTTTTGTTTGTTTGCAACTAGGGAGTTTCAAAGGTGTCTTCTATGAAGGCAAATGCCAATGTCAGGTGAGCAAACAAGCTTGAACACTGAGTTGTAAACATCTGGCTTGGGTAGGGAGTATGTGGACAGGATGCAGAAGTTGCTTCTGGCAGCAAGGAACCGACTAAGTACTGCCACTGAGACCAGCAAAGGCCACTGAGTACAACACTGACAGGTGACACCTGGAGGAAAGGTGCTGGCGTGAAGAGGGAGATGAGGATTTCAGATTTTTTTTTTTTTTTTTTTTTGCGGTACGTGGGCCTCTCACTGTTGTGGCCTCTCCCGTTGCGGAGCACAGGCTCCGGACGCGCAGGCTCAGCGGCCATGGCTCACGGGCCCAGCCGCTCCGCGGCATGTGGGATCTTCCCAGACCGGGGCACGAACCTGTGTCCCCTGCATCGGCAGGCGGACTCTCAACCACTGCGCCACCAGGGAAGCCCGGATTTCAGCTTTTTAAAAATGGGGACCTGAACCTTAAAAGGAGTGAATTGTAATTCAAACACTAATACTTTTCACTTAACTTCTCCAAATCAGTCATCCCAATTAGACTTGTTAAACAAGGCATCAACTAGATATGAACTTTCTCCTGAAGTAAAGGTCAGAATTTTTGTTGTCAGAGGGTAGTCACAATTCTACATAAAATGCAAGTGTGCTGAGACAATCCTTGTACTGGCTCTTGCTGAGTATAATTGCTCCTGGTGCAAGTGTGAACTGTCACAAAGGGAAAATAAGAGGGTTGTCACAGCATCTTGGAGATGGCTGTGATTTTCACCAGGATGTCTAATGTCTTTTTCTCAAGGGATCTTGATAATGGTATAATTTTCAGTGAACACTATTTAATGGAAAGAATTTTGTGAAGGTTTCACAAGATCTAAAGGCTCGACTTGCTGGTGCAGCCCATACACCGGGATTTTCCAAGTGTGGTGTAATAGTGCTCTGAAGAAAACCAGTGAATGAACTAATGAGGGAGGATGGTGCCTGTGATAACAGAGAGAATGCACGACCGCAGTTTTATTAGAGTCAAGTAATATAAAAATACCGTAGTGGGTCTATCTGGGAAGCCCCTAATTCCGAGAATAGGAAGGACGTCACTAGTATTTTACAAATAATCTCTTCAAATAGAATTTCCCCCACTTTATCAGATTCTTCTCCCGCCTTATGCAAAAAGACTTTTATACCTCACTTTCTACTTGCCCGTTATTTCCCCGTCATTTACTAGTTTCCCCCACTTCATTTCTGACCGGTAAACTGCCAGTGACATTTGGCTTATTTTCAAACAGGCAAAAGGAGATACTGGAGTTCGCCAAATGATGATGCACTGTAACTCACTGCAATCCAAAGTCGGAACTCCAGGCAATTACTGCTGGGCTATGAGAGGTAAGAGCTTCCAAACAACATGACTTTATTTCACTGAATAGTAGCCTTTTCAGTTCTTTAGCACTGCCTCTACACCTCCTGGAGCACAGAGAAATAAGTCGGTGTTGATTTACACAGACTTCCTAAGTTCCCGTCGGCCAATTCTAGCTTAAGTCCTTTCCTCCTCTACTCTCCCAGTTGGGTACCTATAGGGATGCCTGGGTTTAGCAAACCCACCTAGAGTCTCTCCTCCTGGCCCCTCCATAAATATGTGGAAGGACCCCTACGACATCCCTTTGTGTCTGTTAGCTTAGCCATTGCCTCACAAGAGACAGAAGTTCCCTTCAAGTTTTCATTTGCTTCACATGAAATAATGTATCTTTACTCCAAAGATGTTAGTCACCTACTCATTATTTCTTTCTGGAGCTTCTCTCTGAAGTTACATCTATTTCTCCAAGACTCTCTTATTCATCTGTTTGGCCCAGAAGTATAATGAGTAGTTTAGGAGAAAACGATCACTAAGGATACAACGAGTGTATTACGTGTCTCTCCTACCTCACTCTCTGGAGGTTGACCTTGTTGGAGCTTGCAGTTGCTAAAGCAAACACTGTGAGGTTATGTCCCTTGACCTGACCTCTGCCTTCCCCTCCAGTCTGATCCATTGCTACACTTTCCTTTGCTCTCTATCTTCCAGTTTACTGCACTATCTTCAGTGTCCTGAATTTGTCATAGCCTCTGTTTCAGTTCTGTCCCATCTGCATCTTTAGGGTAATGCTAGTTGTTCAAAAGATGCTAGGAAGAACATATGTCTGCTGTCTTAGTTTGGGTTCACTTGAAAGCAGACCCTGAAAACAGACTTGGGTGCAGGTAGCTTATTTGGGAGATGGTCACAGGAAGCACGAAGAACATGTGCCTCATTGACCTGGTTACCCTGTGGGCAACTGAGCTCAGCGCCTCTGGGGGCCCTTTGAAGAACCGTGCAGAATGCACCTCAGAAATGTCTTCCCAGTGTTGGACACTGGAGCGTTTATCCACCCTCGTCCGCCATCGCTTGAGGGTTTTCTCTGGGACAGTAACTGCATCCTCCCACCCTAACTGTGCTTCTGGACTGCCCTGGAAGAAACAGCCTTGGGAAAAGCTTTGGGAAAAGTCCTGAGGCAAAAAAGCAGAGAGATGTGGAGAACTATGAGGTGGGGTGCTTGCAGCATGCACGGTACTGTCCACACAGCTGCAGTGGAATCAGCGGTGGGCTGAGGCACATGGTGCAGAGCACAAAAAGTGCTTTACCTTTTATTGGCCTCTTGATGGTTGCATCTTGTCGCCTGCTATGGACTGGACTCTGTGACAGGCACAAGATACAGAATGAGGAACGAAAGTGCATGGTCCTACCTCTCATGAAACTTAGAGCCGGTGGGGGAGAGAGACGTTAAACAACTAGGTAACACATTTAGTTATGAGGTATGATATCACCACAAGGAAACTGATGTGATCGGGAGTGCAGGCAAGGTGATGAGGATGGTGCAAACCGTGTAGGGCTTTGTAGAGAATATTAAAAATTTGGTTTTTTCCCCCGAGCAGTATCAGTAACTACTAAAGAGTTTTAATCAAGGGAGTGACATAAAATCAATCGTCATTATTCATAGGTTCTGTACTTGTGAATACTGATAAGGTCCAAAATTTATTTGTAACCTCCAAATCAAGACTCTCGGTGCTTTACTGGTCATTTGTGGACATGGGCAGAGAGGTGAAAAGTTGGAGTTGCACGACATGCATGTCCCCAGCTGAGGTTAGATAAGGCAACACCCTGCCTTCTTCTGTTCCAGCTCTAAAACTGTAAACAAGTGTCCTTTTTGCAATATATTTATTCAGTGCCACATTTTTCATATTTTTGAGATTTTTTTGTTGTTTAAAATAGTTCCCAAGCTAATGCTGAAGTGCTGCCGTGTGTCTCTAAGCACAAAAAGTTGCAATGTGGTTTGTGGGGAAAATACATGTGTCAAAGAAGCTTCGTTCGGCGTGAGTTACAGTGCTACTGGCTGGGAATTTAATGCTAATGATTCAACAATATATATTAAATAAGGTGTCTTTCAACATAAAGACATATTAAATAAAGTTGTGTGTTGATTGGTTGATGAAAATGTGACCAGAGGCCCACAGGAGCCTAAGTCTGTATTTCCCCTAGGAGCAGTGCTTCAGTTTTTGCGAATTCAGCGCTAACGGCAACTTCTAGAACATAACTACTGCGAATAACAAGTAAGGGCTCTAAAACAGAAATACAGATCAATGGAACAGGATAGGAAGTGCAGCGATAAACCCATACACGTATGGTCATCTGATCTTTGATAAAGGAGGCAAGAATATACAATGGAGAAAAGACAGCCTCTTCACTAAGTGGTGCTGGGAAAACTGGACAGCTACATGTAAAAGAATGAAATTAGAACACTCCCTAACACCATACACAAAAATAAACTCAAAATGGATTAAAGACCTAAATGTCAGGCCAGACACTATCAAACTCTTACAGGAAAACATAGGCAGAACATTCTGTGACATAAATCACAGCAAGATCCTTTTTGACCCACCTCCTAGAGAAAGGGAAATAAAAACAAAAATAAACAAATGGGACCTAATGAAACTTCAAAGCTTTTGCACAGCAAAGGAAACCATAAACAAGACCAAAAGACAACCCTCAGAATGGGAGAAAATATTTGCTTGCAAACGAAGCAACTCACAAATGATTAATCTCCAAAATATACAAGCAGCTCATGCAGCTCAATATCAAAAAAAGAAACAACCCAATCCAAAAATGGGCAGAAGACCTAAACAGACATTTCTCCAAAGAAGATATACAGACTGCCAACAAACACATGAAAGAATGCTCAACATCACTAGTCATTAGAGAAATGCAAATCAAAACTACAATGAGGTATCACCTCACACCAGTCAGAATGGCCATCATCAAAAAATCTACAAACAATAAAAGCTGGAGAGGGTGTGGAGAAAAGGGAACCCTCTTGCACTGTTGGTGGGAATGTACATTGCTACAGCCACTATGGAGAACAGTATGGAGGTTCCTTAAAAACCTACACATAGAACTACCATATGACCCAGCAATCTCACTACTGGGCATATACCCTGAGAAAACCATAATTCAAAAAGAGTCGTGTACCACAATGTTTACTGCAGCTCCATTTACAATAGCCAGGACATGGAAGCAACCTAAGTGTCCATCAACAGATGAACGGATAAAAAAGATGTGGCATATACAATGGAATATTACTCAGCCATAAAAAGCAACAAAATTGAGTTATTTGTAGTGAGGTGTATGGACCTAGAGTCTGTCATACAGAGTGAAGTAAGTCAGAAAGAGAAAAACAAATACCATATGCTAATGCATATACATGGAATCTAAAAAAAAACCAAAAACGTTCTGAAGAACCTAAGTGCAGGACAGGAATAAAGATGCAGATGTAGAGAATGGACTTGAGGACACGGGGAGTGGGAAGGGTAAGCTGGGACGAAGTGAGAGAGTGGCATGGACATATATACACTATCAAATGTAAAACAGATAGGTAGTGGGAAGCAGCCGCATAGCATAGGGAGATCAGCTCGGTGCTTTGTGACCACCTAGAGGGGTGGGGTAGGGAGGGTGGGAGGGAGATGCAAGAGGGAGGAGATATGGGGATATATGTATATGTATAGCTGATTCACTTTGTTATAAAGCAGAAACTAACACACCATTGTAAAGCAATTATACTCCAATAAAGATATATATATATATATATATAAAAACCTCCAACAAATAACGGATACCCAGAATAAATAAAGAATTCCTACAACTCAATAAGAAAGAGAAAGACAACTCAATAGAAAAATGAGCAAAAGACTTTAACACAGACTTCACATTAAAAGGTATCCAAATGGCCAATAAACTTAAGGAAAGGAGCTCAACTTCATTAGCCGCTAGCGAAAGGTAAATTAAAACCACAAGAAGATAACCTTCCTTTTCAATCCGTATGGCTGAAATTTAAAAGAAGGAGGCTAATACCAAATGGAGCAACTGGCATTCTCGTATGCTGCTGGCAGGAGGGTCAGTTGGTACAAATACTTTGTAAACCTGTTTGGCAGTATCTGCTAAGCAAAGGTTCTCAAAGTGTGGTCCCCCCAGACCTATGGAATGAGAAACTCCAGGTGCGTCCCAGAGATCTGTGGTTGAACAAGCCCTCCTGGTAATCTGATTCATGTGAATTTTTGAGAACCACTGTGCTGAAGATAAACATATGCATACCCTGTAACCCAGAAATTGTACTCTTAGACAGAGGTAACACAAATGTGTACAAATATTCCTCAAAAAATATGTACAAGAATGTTCACAGCAGCACCACTTATAATAACCCTAAACTGGCAACAAGCTAAATGCCCATCATTGGTACAATGGATAAATAAACTGTGATATGGTTACTTCATAGAAATCCATATAGCAATGAGGATGAGAAGTCTACAGTTTCATGCAACAATTCAGATGAATAAAAGAAACCAACACAAAGCAATACATGCTGTATGATTCCATTTATATAAAGTACAAAAGTAAGTCAGGATAATGGTTATACTTGGGAGAGACCAGTGGGTAGAAACTAGACAGGGGCTGGAGGAGGATTTCTGGATGCAATTAAGGTTCTGTTTCTTGATCAAGGATTGGTTACACTGGTGTTCAATTTATGAAAATTCATTCAGCTTGTAATATTCATTGTAGACTTGTAACATGGGTACATTACTGTGTCTGTACACAAAGGTTTTTTTTAACTTGACTAAAATAATTACTTTCAAGTTGAAAAAACAAAACAAAACACAAGTGAGGGCTCTGTTAAGCGTTGGCTGCCTCCACCTTTCAGGCACTCTTAGAATACGGTATGCCGCAATGTAAACAGATCAAGAGCATTTATTCAATTAAATTCAACATGTATTATGACAAAACTTACCAAATTAGACAACTGAAGTATGTGCATTTTATCCTATCCCAATCCATACTCATTAACAGTGTGAATTTTAAAAGTTCCAAATGAAAAATCACAAGTGTAAAAGGAGAGGTTAGGAGTTTGTTGCAAACATCCAGGTGACAGATGACAGTCAGGTGGGTCAAAATGGTGGCAGTGGAAATAGAGAAGAGTGAATTCTTTCCAGGTACATGTTGAATGTAGACCAGGCATGACTTGGTGATGGATTGGATTGGGAGGGGGACTGGAGGCAGTTGGTGGCAAGGAGAGAGATGTGTCAGCCATGGATGGCTCAGCAGGTTTTCTGCTTGAGCCAAGGAGCCATCTGCCAAAATGGGAAATTTTGGAATTCGATCAGATTTGGGAGGGAAGATTTGCGTGTCCTTTCTGGCCATGTCATGAGCTTCTAGGTGCTTAGAATGCAAAGAGAAACAGTAAGGTTTTTGAAAGAGACTGTCACGTAAATTGATACTTTCAGGATAATGTGTTGAGAGCTGTTGTAGAGGAATGCACCCAAATGTCTGACGGTAGAGAGAACAGGCTGGCCTGGCTGGGTGTTCAGACATGGCTTCCTTGGTGATTTGGCATCTGAGCTGAGACTTGGAGGATAAAGTCTAGTTGTTCAGCTGAGTATGGGAAGAATAATCCAGTAGTCGCATGTTTAGATCTCCAGCACTTTACATGTACTGTTGTGATGGCCTCCCAACTGGCCTTTTTGGATTCCTCTTCTCAATTAATTCTATACATAATTGGATGATAAAAGTGCAGCTATAGTCATACTATCCCTCTGCTCAGAAACTTTAAAATCCATGCCTGACATTCACAGCCCTCTAAGGCTTGGTCCCAAAGACCTTGCTAGCCTTCTCTCCTACGGTCAGTATATGAGATGCATCATGGCGCTCCTAGGACTGGGTGATATTTGTACAGCAAACAAGAAAGACAGGGCTGTGCTGAAATCTTATCAGAAGGCTGGTATCAAGAAGAGATGCCTGCCATGTATACATCAGGCTAGCACACCTCGATGAGACCACCTAAAAAGCCATCTCCCAGACTCCCTTTCTCTGGAAGAATAAACTGAACTCCGGATGACTTAAATGGGAAAAGGTTTAATGAAAAGATTTTGGGTAGCTCACAAAGTATCTTCAGGACAGGGCTTCCCTGGTGGCGCAGTGGTTGGGAGTCCGCCTGCCGATGCAGGGGACACGGGTTTGTGCCCCGGTCCGGGAAGATCCCACATGCCGCGGAGCGGCTGGGCCCGTGAGCCATGGCCGCTGAGCCTGCGCGTCCGGAGCCTGTGCTCCGCAACGGGAGAGGCCACAACAGTGAGAGGCCCGCGTACCGCAAAAAAAAAAAAAAAAAAAAATCTTCAGGACAGCTGGACCCTAGCTCAGACCTTGGCCGATGCAGCCCAAACTACCAAAAGTCACACCTCAGTGTGACATTCTTCTTGCTTCCAGTCAACACTGGATGTCACAGCTTGTGTCACTGCACCAGTGGCATCGGATGCTGCCACCTCTGCCCTGGAGTCCAGATGTGACTACCACTGCTGCCAGTGCTGTTGCCACCACCATCAAAATGGATTCTCCACTGTCCCTGTTGCTTTCTTTTGTTAGCTCCCAACTCCAAGTCTGGGAAGAGTGTGTGCAATTGTTGGAGTGGTCTCACATGGGAAAGTAATGTGAAACAATAAGTGTAATAAGACATTATCCACCTTGAGGCATCTTTTTCCCATCGCCATACCTACTGCGTCCAAAAACTAAATTGCACAACTTGGTCTACATAATACCAGATGATCTCTAAGGTCCTTTTTGCCTCTGAGAGTCTATGATTTGCTCATTTTCTACAGCAAACTACTCTTTCAGTGGGGGATTTATTCTCCAGGGCAAGGCTATTACAAAAAATATGGATACCTTTCCTGGTTCATTTACTTATCAATTTTATGCTACCAACTTTTGTTTCAAACTAGAATGGAAGAGCAGCTCCCACATTTCTTCAGAGCAACAGACTGCCTTAATGTCTCAGTATTACAAGACAGCCAAAGGGCTGTGTCAAAGATATTTAGTTGTTTTCACTCTCATAATTACACTGGTTTTAGCAAGATGGGCGTGATTTCTCAGGCACTCTATCACAGTTGGGAATATGAAACTGCCTTTCAAAATCGCGAAAAGCAACTCAGTGTATCTACAATACGATAATACTAATCCTAGCTTGACAATAATGCTAGTTTTATGGTTGTACACTCTGTAAAAAGTATATTTTAGCCTGAAGAAAATGCCAGTGTTCAGATAGTTTTGACTTTATTTTGTCTCTCTTGGTCTGTAATAATCATGTTTAATTTTGACACAGTTAGATAAATCCCAAATGCTCTGTTACAGTAAAAGAACTTGGAGCTGAACTAAAAGTTCAGTAATTTGTTGAAAAATTGCATAATCTACCGGGGAAATTTTAGCCCTGTTGACACTGTCACTTAATTATATCAAAATGTAAAAATCGCTGGTCACATTTCTATTGGGTCTTCAGTGGAGGATAAAGTAACAGAATTATAAAATCTCTGATTTGGTAAGGATTGTTAGTGTTCATCGTTTACAGTGTTTCATTGAATTATTATTAGGTTTTCTATGAAAAAAACTTGTTCTGAGATCAAAGAAGTATGGGTGATTCTGCATTCTCTCTCTCTCTTGTGGAGATTCACAGTGCATGTTACTACTTTAAAGGCACTGAGAAATCCTGCAAGACAGAAACCTGTTCACCTTTGTAGCATGCTTCTTAAATTTGGTCATGGAATTTGGTTTTTTTTTTGGTTGTTTTTTTCTTTTTACAAAAACATGTTGACATAATAAGATAATCAAAGGTTCCATGCAGTTTGGGAAACACATCTATCATAGCCTCCTGCCCCATTCATAACATTCTTGTCAGACATATGGCCATCCAGGCTTTGTTTGATGGTTACCTTGGCAAATTCAAAGAGAGCATTAAACAAATAGACATGGGTATTCCGGTGAGCAACATAGTGGCTCTCATTACTACATTGGGACCTTCAAAGAGAGAACACATGTAAACAATTAAGTTGCAAAAGAATAATTTGATGAGCTAAAACATAAAGCCAGCCATTTATCAGTGTAACTTTTATCAAACTATCTCACATTTTCTTAGGAAGACTGTCTTGAGAAATTAAGTACTGCCCTCAACGTGTCACCTCATAGTATTTGGTTTTAAACTGACTTTCTTTTGACATAACTACTGTACTACATTTAGTTATAGTTGATGGACATCAGTAACGTGCTACAGTATTGTGGTGCTAGTGCCAAAATAGAAAATTTCTACATGAGTCAAGAGGCATTTTCACACATTTGTAGCCATAGACTGATCGTTGCCACCACCTGTCACATTTGGAAATGGAAGGTGTGGAGCTACCGGATGTTTTTTGCTTTGGGGCCACGCCCTCTCCCCAGTTCTGCGATATGGCTCAGGTCTGGCCAGTCGATGCAGTCCTTCCCCCTGACTGAAGTGACTGGTTCAGCAATGAGGATATGACCCAAGGCAAACCAATGAAACTCAGTTCTGGAATTCTCTTTTGGGAGACAATTCTCCACGGGTATCTCACATTTTTGCACATGTTGTGAGTGAGGCACTGAATGTCCTTTGCTCCAGACTATCTTTTCCAGGAGGTTTATGTAGCCAACAATCTTGGAAGATTAAGATACTGTCTTCTTCCAAGACTCAAATCAATAGAATTAGAAATGAAAAAGGAGAAGTAACAACTGACACTGCAGAAATACAAAAGATCATGAGAGATTACTACAAGCAAATCTATGCCAATAAAATGGACAACCTGGAAGAAATGGACAAATTCTTAGAAAGGCACAACCTGCCAAGACTAAATCAGGAAGAAATAGAAAATATGAACAGACCAATCACAAGCACTGAAATTGAAACTGTGATTAAAAATCTTCCAAAACAAAAGCCCAGGACCAGATGGCTTCACAGGCGAATTCTATCAAACATTTAGAGAAGAGCTAACACCTATCCTTCTCAAACTCTTCCAAAATATAGCAGAGGGAGGAACACTCCTAAACTCATTCTACGAGGCCACCATCACCCTGATACCAAAACCAGACAAAGATGTCACAAAGAAAGAAAACTACAGGCCAATATCACTGATGAACACAGATGCCAAACTCCTCAAGAAAATACTAGCAAACAGAATCCAACAGCACATTAAAAGGATCATACACCACGGTCAAGTGGGGTTTATTCCAGGAATGCAAGGATTCTTCAATATACGCAAATCAATCAACGTGATACACCATATTAACAAATTGAAGGAGAAAAACCATATGATCATCTCAATAGATGCAGAGAAAGCTTTCGACAAAATTCAACACCCATTTATGATAAAAACCCTGCAGAAAGTAGGCATAGAGGGAACTTGCCTCAACATAATAAAGGCCATATATGACAAACCCACAGCCAACATCGTCCTCAATGGTGAAAAACTGAAAGCATTTCCACTAAGATCAGGAACAAGACAAGGTTGCCCACTCTCACCACTCTTATTCAACATAGTTTTGGAAGTATTAGCCACAGCAATAAGAGAAAAAAAGGAAATAAAAGGAATCCAAATTGGAAAAGAAGAAGTAAAGCTGTCACTGTTTGCAGATGACATGATACTATGCATAGAGAATCCTAAAGATGCTACCAGAAAACTACTAGAGCTAATCAATGAATTTGGTAAAGTAGCAGGATACAAAATTAATGCACAGAAATCTCTTGCATTCCTATACACTAATGATGAAAAACCTGAATGTGAAATCAAGAAAACACTCCCATTTACCAATGCAACAAAAAGAATAAAATATCTAGGAATAAACCTACCTAAGGAGACAAAAGACCTGTATGCAGAAAATTATAAGACACTGATGAAAGAAATTAAAGATGACACAAATAGATGGAGAGATATACCATGTTCTTGGATTGGAAGAATCGACATTGTGAAAATGACTCTACTACCCAAAGCAATCTACAGATTCAATGCAATCCCTATCAAACTACCACTGGCAGTTTTCACAGAACTAGAACAAAAAATTTCACAATTTGTATGGAAACACAAAAGACCCCGAATAGCCAAAGCAATCTTGAGAACGAAAAACGGAGCTGGAGGAGTCAGGCTGACTTCAGACTATACTACAAAGCTACAGTAATCAAGGCAGTATGGTACTGGCACAAAAACACAAATATACATCAATGGAACAGGATAGAAAGCCCAGAGATAAACCCACGCACATATGGTCACCTTTTCTTTGATGAAGGAGGCAGGAATGTACAGTGGAGAAAGGACAGCCTCTTCAATAAGTGGTGCTGGGAAAACTGGACAGCTACATGTAAAAATATGAGATTAGATCACTCCCTAACACCATACACAAAAATAAGCTCAAAATGGAGTAAAGACCTAAATGTAAGGCCAGAAACTATCAAACTCTTAGAGGAAAACATAAGCAGAACACTCTGACATAAATCAGAGCGAGATCTTTTTGACCCACCTCCTAGAGAGATGGAAATAAAAACAAAAATAAACACATGGGACCTAATGCAACTTCAAAGCTTTTGCACAGCAAATGAAACCATAAACAAGACCAAAAGACAACCCTCAGAGTGGGAGAAAATATTTGCAAATGAAGCAACTGACAAAAGATTAATCTCCAAAATTTACAAGCAGCTCATGCAGCTCAATATCAAAAAAACAAACAACCCAATCCAAAAATGGGCAGAAGCCCTAAATAGACATTTCTCCAAAGAAGATATACAGACTTCCAACAAACACATGAAAGAATGCTCAACATCATTAATCATTAGAGAAATGCAAATCAAAACTACCATGAGATATCATCTCACACCAGTCAGAATGGCCATCATCAAAAAATCTAGAAACAATAAATGTTGGAGAGGGTGTGGAGAAAAGGGAACCCTCTTGCACTGCTGGTGGGAATGTGAATTGGTACAGCCACTATGGAGAAGAGTATGGAGGTTCCTTAAAAAACTACAAATAGAACTACCATATGACCCAGCAATCCCACTACTGGGCATATACCCTGAGAAAACCATAATTCAAAAAGGGTCATGTACCAAACTGTTCACTGCAGCTCTATTTACAATAGCCAGGAGATGGAAGCAACCTAAGTGTCCATCATCGGATGAATGGATAAAGAAGATGTGGCACATATATACAATGGAATATTACTCAGCCATAAAAAGAAACGAAATTGAGGTGGACAGACCTAGAGTCTGTCATATAGAGTGAAGTAAGTCAGAAAGAGATAGACAAATACCGTGTGCTAACACATATATATGGAATTTAAGAAAAAAAAATGTCATGAAGAACCTAGGGGTAAGACAGGAATAAAGACACAGACCTACTAGAGAATGGCCTTGAGGATACGGGGAGGGGGAAGGGTGAGCTGTGACAAAGCGAGAGAGAGGCATGGACATATATACACTACCAAACGTAAGGTAGATAGCTAGTGGGAAGCAGCCGCATAGCACAGGGAGATCAGCTCGGTGCTTTGTGACCCCTTAGAGGGGTGGGATAGGGAGGGTGGGAGGGAGGGAGACACAAGAGGGAAGAGATATGGGAACATATGTATATGTATAGCTGATGCACTTTGTTACGGAGCAGAAACCAACACAACATTGTAAAGCAATTATACTCCAATAAAGATGTAAAAAAAAAAAAAAAAAGGGCTAGAAGGATACCAAACTCACAATGTAGCTTACAAGTGTGGAGGGCAAGATTGGGGATTGGGGAGTGGGGAACTTGTGATTTCAATAGTTTATTTCTTGAAAACAACTACCAAGAAAAAGAAAAAGGGAAACAAATATGACCAAATGTTAAAAGTTTTAATTCTGCATGATAGGAATATAGGTATTTATTGTGTTATCCTTTGTGTTTTTCTGTATTTTAAACAGTTCTAGAAATGTAAATAAAAGTAAAATACAAACATTAAAAAGAAAAAAAGATACTGTCTTCCTCCCGAGCAAAGGACAGGCAGGCTTCCTGTCCTGCGTAGTACAGATAATAGTTCTCTCCAGACAGTTATAAAAGATTAGGTTCGTCAAGCTCAAGGCTCCTCTCCTATAATACAATCCCCTGTGTACAGGTGTCACTGGGCCTTCTTTGTATTGCCCTGTGGGAATTGGGTCTGGGGAACCAACACAAAAATGCTGATACTCTAGTTACTGCTATTGCTGTGAGTAATAAACTATCCGTCATCTCTGATCTAGGAGTTTTGTGTCTCCTCCCAGCATCCATGAAACTGTGGCAGGATAAATTGTTAGTTTGCAAAGAGGGTAAAATCTCAGACCCTTCACAGTCCCTGGCACTTCGGTCGCATCCCTTGTTTTCCTGCTGAAGTTGCTGGGGGGAGGGGGTATATATAATACTTGAACCTGCTGGCAGCCATCCTGCCACCACAAGATGTGAGCTTGGCTGACTTGGAATGAAATCAACACAGAGGAGAAAGTAAAGCATAGAAATAGGGACAGAGGGTGAAGGAACCATTATTACAGCTGCCACTTATTCATCACCTACTGCGTACCAGGAGGCATTAGGCAGTGTTTGTACTTTTGTTATCAAATCCTTCTAGCAATCTTAAGAAGTTGGTATTTTACCCGCATTTTACAGAAGCAGCAGCTGAGCATCAGCAATTAGGCTCTTCTTAAATGTGGACAGTAAAGGGAAATACAAATATCATTCTCTTTCCTTTTTATGTAGGTCTTTTCTATTAAAACATTAAATAGGGACTTCCCTGGTGGTGCAGTGGTTAAGAATTTACCTGCTGATGCAGGGGACGCGGCTTCAAGCCCTGGTCCGGGAAGATCCCACATGCCGTGGAGCAACTAAGCCCCTGCGCCACAACTACTGAGCCCGCGCTTTAAAGCCTGCGAGCCACAACTACTGAGGCCCATGTGCCTAGAGCCCGTGCTCCGCAACAAGAGAAGCCACCGCAATGAGAAGCTCGCGCACCGCAACCAGGAGTAGCCCCCGCTCGCCGCAACTAGAGAAAGCCCGCATGTGGCAATGAAGACCCAATGTAGCCATAAAAAAATAAATTTATTAAAAAAATTAAGTAGTATAAACATTAAATGATTTTCCAATAATTATTTTTAAAAATATGTTAAAGAGTAATAGTCAAAGGAGGACAAAGTCTTGGGTTTAAATGGCACATTTCTCTTATTGTAAACTGAAACCATTATCCGCTCCACCAAAACCGATGCTTTTTTTTTCCCTCTTAGAACTCTTAGGCTCAGAAGTGCAAAACCCTTGGACAATTACTGTACCTTTGTGTGCCTCAGGTGTCTCATCTGTAAAGTGAGGCTTGGCGAGAGTACCCACCTTATAGGCTTGTGGGACTAAACGAGTTGCTACCTGCAAGTGTTCAGAACAGTATCTGGTACATTCAAGGTCTCAATGCATGGGAGCTACTTTTGTTACTGTTGTTATCATTTGAGGGGGTGAGAGTGGGTGAGGGGAGCAAGGAGGAAGAGGCACAGCAGAGGCCTTCAGAGAGCCCTGCTTACTGGGAGAATATCCCTCCCACCTCCCTGCTGCCTGTGTTCCTTTGCTTACTCCCACTTGAAAGAGAAAAACAAGCAGAAAAGAATATAACTATCCAACAGTTTGATAACTTCCCTCAGATCAGCATCTTAGGGTCCAGGCTCTAGGTTTCTCTTTTCTATGTCATTAATATTCAAAACTTTGCTATACTCTTCAGTTTTATTATTTGTTCAGATACTTTTTTCTTTTAACATCTTTATTGGAGTATAATTGCTTTACAATGGTGTGTTAGTTTCTGCTTTATAACAAAGTGAATCAGCTATACATATACATATGCTCCCATATCTCTTCCCTCTTGCATCTCCCTCCCACCCTCCCTATCCCACCCCTCTAGGTGGTCACAAAGCACTGAGCTGATTTCCCTGTGCTATGCGGCTGCTTCCCACTAGCTATCTATTCTACATTTGGTAGTGTATATATGTCCATGCCACTCTCTCACTTTGTCACAGCTTACCCTTCCCCCCCCCGTGTCCTCAAGTCCATTCTCTATGTCTGCGTCTTTATTCCTGTCCTGTCCCTAGGTTCTTCAGAGCCATTTTTTTTCTTTTTAGATTCCACATATATGTGTTAGCATACAGTATTTGTTTTTCTCTTTCTGACTCACTTCACTCTGTATGACAGACTCTAGGTCCATCCACCTCACTACAAATAACTCAATTTCGTTTCTATTTATGGCTGAGTAATATTCCATTGTATATATGTGAATATTGTTAATACTACTGGACTATACACTTAAACCTAATTAAAATTTTGTCATATTTTAGATTCCACATATAAGTGATATCATAAGGTATTTGTCCTTCTGACTTACTTCACTCACTATGATAATCTCTAGGTCCAGCCATGTTGCTGCAAATGGCATTTTTCATTCTTTTTTATGGCTGAGTAATATTCTGTTGTATATATATTATGCCACACCTTCTTTATCCATTCATCTGTTGATGGACACTTAGGTTGCTTCCATGTCCTGGCTGTTGTAAGTAGAGCTGCAATGAACATTGTGGTCCATGACTTTTTGAATTATGGTTTTCTCAGGGTATATGCCCAGGAGTGGGATTGCTGGGTCGTATGGTAGTTCTATTTTTAGTTTTTTGAGGAACCTCCATACTGTTCTCCATAGCGGCTGTACCAATTTACATTATCATTAAAATTTATAATCATTTCATACAGGTAGGAAACATTGGTGAGTCTATAGTTAAGAGACTTGATTATTTCCCCAAAGAAAGTGAGTGTTGAATATCCCTTCATCTGTTTAAGGAGCCCTTCCTCTCCTCCGTTCCTGACTCCCTTCGCCCACAGGGACAGAGCAGTTTTAGATATATTTGCACATGGCTTCCTCCTGTATGATTCTGACACTTTAGCAAAAAAAAAAAAAAAAAAAAAATTCTCACGAAGCTTTAACAATGTGAAATAGACACTCCTTTAGAATTTCTTAAAAAAAGAATCGACTCCTAAAATACACAAGTGCATATTTCCCCACTCCTTAGTTCATTTCTTAATAGTTTAATACCAACCTTATTAGCAGCCACTGATTCGAATGGCAACCTTGTTCAGCTCAGTGTTCCCGGGGCATTGCATTCTTTGAGTTTGGCTTTCTCTGTTCTCAAGTTCTGGACTTTTCTCCAGCTCCTCTCTTAGGTCAAGAGGGAAAAAGGGCTAGGGGGTGGGAAGGACATTTCTGCAGTGCATTCTCATCGCCTGCTGCTCCACTTCCTGGAAAGATGTTCATTTTGCTAAACTACAAGTGAGACAACAGAGCCCTTGTTCTCCTATTCGCATCGGTTTCATTCTATAAGGGATTGGAGACGACTGCCTCCTTAATGCTGCGGCAAACAAGCTGGGAATAATGGGAGAATCTGGGATGGGACCAGTCTTTCTTATCTAGTGATGGGTATATGTCAAAAACCAGAACGAAAACAAAAATGAGCAACGATATCACTAATAACATAGTTTGGCAGTGCTCAAACTTTTTTGTCTCTAGTCTAGTGTAAAAGCACTCTTAAAAATAATTGAAGCCCCCAGAATGTGAATTGGTACAGCCACTATGGAGAACAGTATGGAGGTTCCTTAAAAAACTAAAAATAGAACTACCATATGACCCAGCAATCCCACTGCTGGGCATATACCCTGAGAAAACCGTAATTCAAAAAGAGTCATGCATATATACACTACCAAACATAAAACAGATAGCTAGTGGGAAGCAGCCGCATAGCACAGGGAGATCAGCTCGGTGGTTTGTGACCACCTAGAGGGGTGGGATAGGGAGGGTGGGAGGGAGGGAGATGCAAGAGGGAAGAGATATGGGGATATATGTATATGTATAACTGATTCACTTTGTTATACAGCAGAAGCTAACACACCACTGTAAAGCAATTATACTCCAATAAAGATCTTAAAAAAGAAATAATAATAATTGAAGCCCCCATAGAGCTACTGTCTACATGCATTATAAATATCAATATTTACCATATAAGATACTAAAACAGATATTTAAAATTATCAATTCATTTAAGATAACATTAATAAGCCATTACATGTTAACATAAATAACATTAAAAAAATAACTCCTTTCCAAAACAAAAGACATTTAGTGAGAAAGTAGCATTTTTTTCCTGATATAATGTAATCTTTTTTAGCTTGAAGTATAGTTGATTTACAGTGTTGTGTTAGTTTCAGGTGTACAGCAAAGTGATTCAGTTATACATACATATATATATCTATTCTTTTTCAGATTCTTTCCCATTATAGGTTATTATAAGATATTGAATTTAGTTCCCTGTGCTATACAGTAGGTCCTTGCTGTTTATCTATTTTATATATAGTAGTATGTATATGTTAACCCCAAATTCCTAATTCATCGCCCTCCTCAGTAGCACTGTTTTCACATTTTTACAAATCTTTTAATGTCTGGCTTAATAGAAGATTCATGGATTATCTTATCTGCTTCTGTGATATCACACATCGTGTAGCTTTTGGAAAACTCCACTCTACATTTGAAAGGAATGAAAATGAAAAAGATAATGTCTTAGCATTACTATGAAAATAGTTTTGACCTTGCAGACCCCCTGAAAGGGTCTTGGGGACCTTCAGGGGTCTCTGGGCTCTACTTTGAGAACGGCCGACACAGATGAACTTATTTTTAAAGTGAACTCGGTCAGTTAAGAGTCACAGAGGAACTAAAGGATGACACTAAAGGCAAAATCAGATTCTGTATAATTAAGGAGAAAATGATTTTTTTCTTTCTAGGTGACTTGGAGAAATAAGCTTTTGAATAAATCGAGGATAGAGAAAGCCACTATACCAGCACTGTCCAACAGAACTTTCTGCAGTGATAGAGATGTTTATATCTGTGCTGTCAAGTACTGCAGCCACTAGGCACAAGCGGCTACTGAGCCCTTGAAATGTGGCTGGTGGAACTGAAAATGGAATTTCTAATTTTACTGTTCAACTGATTTAAATTTGATCTGACATAGCCGCATGTGGCTAATGGCTACCATACTGGATGGCACAATCCTACAAAGAGGAACTGCCTGGAGGAAGCCACTCCATCTAAGGCATGAGAAATCTTCCCAATGTAAAGAGACATCACATGTCGAAAGAAGCCTCCACTCCCAAATGACCTTTAAGGACACGGTTGATGACATGAAAATGAGGCTACAGTTGGCTTTTCTGGGTGGCTGCCACCACTCTCCTTTTTATAAAGGAGTTCATGATTCTTAGAACTTACGGGTAACTTCTCATTGACTAATATTGCACGACACCATCACTTCCCAGGGTGCACTGTTCTGCCATAATCCCAAATACAATGTCACTTGAGATGACGTGACTCTGTCAGGGATGCCAGGATCAGGGCATCCCCGGAGGGTGGCTGTTCCCGCCCTGAAGGTGGTGGTTCTGGTCAGGGTTGGGATTAGGTACTCCTCTTGCCTCGTCCTAGTCCTGCCGTTGGTCTTGGTGAGATGTGTAAGGGAGATAAAGAGGTGGTATACGTGATAACCCCGGTACATTGTTTCAAACACACCAGGGCCTCAGTAAGTGTTAGCTTCATTGTTTCCTGGGGATGAGGAGCCTGGGAAGCAGGAGGTGGAGCCGGAGCTGGTGAACTAACTGTCGCTGAAGTTCTTGGGCTGTGACAGGCCCAAACCTGGGGTCCTCATCCTGGATCCCAGGCTGGGATGCTCCCAGGACAAGGGGTTGTGCGTCACTCTAAGGCACATGCCTGCGAGTGGGGCCTCAGGTTCCTTATCTCTAAAATGTAAGGTTCGGAGATCAGCGACCTACCCCCACCCAGTTCTGAGAGCTATTCCTTTGCACACAGGGCCACCACCCCATGAAAACGATTGAACTTGATGATCTGTATACGTTTTTCTAGAAAAGAAGAGTTAGCACACGGATCGCTGGCAAGGAACTGCAGCAGTGCTTCCGCTGGTTGAACCCATGTCAAGCCCTCCCTGTGGCACTTGCAGACAATTAAAGTGAGATAATTACCTTGTGGTTTTAATCAGGGTAGCCAATAAAGGTAATTCGCAATAGGTCCCGCCCTGGAATGTCAGCCACGAGAATGGAGAGGAAGTACCTTGGAGAAGATTCAAAGGGAGATAAGACGGTCCTGAGATTGGCTATATAGGAAAAGGAGAGGCAAGAGGTAAAGATATTGTAGGGCAGTGGTTCTCAAAATGTGGTTTCTGGACCAGCAGCAAAGCATCACCTGGGAACTTGCTAGAAATTTCCTGCCCTTACTGAATCAGAAACTCTGGGGCTGGGACCTAGTCATTTGTTTTGAGAAGCTCTCCATGGGACTCTGATGAACAGTGAAGGTGGAGAATCCCCAGTGCAGGGGATGCTGCTGGTGCCCCACCTCCACCCCCTTCCCAGGCTGTGCACCTACCCGCCAGCTGCCAGGAATATTGGTTGCTGGCTGCTCCCAGCTGGCCCCATCTCCATCTCTGGAGACTTGCCTTTGGGCGAACAGGAGCCCCATGGCCTGAGAGGTTACAGCCCCCTGCTCCTGACCCCAAGGCCCAGAGGGTGATATTGGGGTATGAAAGCTGGCCCTTTGGTCTCGAGGAATGACAATGTGTGGTGCAATTTATGCTCTGGACTTTACCTGAGACCTCATCCTTGCCTGCCTCTTTCCCCACCTTCTTCTGCCTCCCCTTCTCCAAAACAGGCTTTTCAGAGAGCAGTCCTTCACTCCATCATGAGCATCTGAATCCCTGTCTCAGGCTCTGCTTCCAGGCAAAGCAGGTGGGGGGCTGGAAAAAGGGCTCCCAAGATGGAAATGAATATGTAGAGAATACATGACTTAGAATCACTCAATCTGACCTTGAATTTAAAAAAAATATTTTTTCAATGAGTAATACATTTACACGCTTCAAAAATCGAAAAGTATAAAATGTGTGGTGAAAGATCTCTCTCCTAACTCATTTCCTGTCTGCCCATTCACCTCCTTTCAAAGGTCACCACAACTGTTAATTGCTTCTGAATGATTCCCGGGATTTAAAAAGTGCATATACGAGTAAATACAGATTTCTATTGTCTTCCTCATCCCTTTTACACAAAGGATAAACTTCTATACTCAGTGCCTGTATCTTGCTATCTTAAAGGTTGGGGGTTGTATTGTGGGAGAATCTCCCCTTTACAAAAACCTGATGTCTGGAATGACACATTAAAAGAGCACATAAATTAGGAGGGGATGGTCTTCTTTTAAAAATGCTTCATTTAATACGAGGTTTGTCAGAGTTCTCCTTTAGATAGAGAATTGTTAGGTCTCAAAAATATGATTTAATCTAACAAAACTTAAGTTACCTTTATCTTTGCAGGAACATATCTAGTGTTTTATATAAAGCAAGCCACTCCTATATTGTTTTGTATCTATCACACACTGTATTGGAATTCGTAAGGACCATTTAAACATTAACACTACTGCACTGAAATTTTGTTATAGTGAATGCGTGTTGGTTAGGGTTTGGCGATCCTATCGTTGAATAAACATTTTTTTGCCAAAATGGTACTTATTTTTTATGAAATTCAATCTGGAATGATCCTTGGGGATCTTGAAAGATGTAGTTCACTGTTTAGAACCTGGCTTTGGAAAATATTTTGGCTTGCCATTCTAGATATTCGGTTTTTCATCTGAACAATCTTTTCAACTCTTTTTACCAGTTCTTCTCTTTCATTTGTTATAATCCTATAACTAAAAGAATAATTAAGGTTTTCTCCCAGAAGGAAGGAGGTGTTCTAAATATTTTAAAAATCGATTTCTTAGAAACAAAAAAATTTGTTTTTCCAATTGCTGAAGAAAGCCTAATTTAGAGCTATTCTTGGGATATTCTGAGTAGTTTTCTGAGCGTTTTCTCCCTTTTTTGACATATCAGATTTATATGGCATAAATTACAATTTCAGGTTCAAAATTTGTCGTCCAAGTTCACTTAAAGTAACACTTTACTGTTAATTTCCACCAGTGTTACACCTAAACAGATTGCAAATATAGAGCAGTGTTACCAACACTGTTTCCACGGAGCAGGGAAGTTGTGAGGTGTTAACTGAATGGAAGAATTTGGTCTTTATAACAGATTAGTGGGTCTTCACTATCTCAGTTATCTTGGAAATTGGGATTTAAAAATCCTCAGTCCTATATATCACCCCTTGAAAGTGCAAAATAAAAATAGGAGTTGTTGCCGCTTCAGCATATGCAGGTGAACGTGAGTTCAGGTAAGAAAGGAATGTGTTACCTAAGGCGAGAGAGAAGACTCTCATTACACCGGGGAGGAGTTTTAACTGAAAGGGCACTTTCTAAATTTCCGGATGAGCCCGCAGAAGTGACAGACAGGGGAGAGTCACAGACTTTTCTCAACAGAATTTTGTGGCAAAACATGGAAAACAGGGAAAGCATTTCATGTTTTACCCATGTGCTCAGTTGTGCCAATATTGGCTGAATGTTGCATAACAACACAGTAGCTGTACTTACCGCAGCTGTCGTTTAAGGAATGTGGCAGATTTGCTTGACTTAAAAATTCTTCCAGCAAAAATTCCATTTTTACTTTAGGAATTTTCCTTAGGAATTGGGGCAAAGGCTCAGAGAAACGCACAGTTGAATGCCCACTGCTCTTTACCTGTCCCATCCTGTCTCCCCTGCTATTTGGGGAGGGCACAGCTGGGGCGGGATCCCAAGGGCCTGGACGGGGTGGGAGGTGGGGAAACTACGTGCTTCACCCAGGGTTGCAGTCTGTGAAGCTGGTGGGCAAACAGAATCAACTCTGTTGAAGTTGGGGATGGAGGCGCTCACCCCCAAACAAGACGAATTGCAGAAACAAGGCCATCTGCGTAATCAGGACCTAGGAAGCCAGTGGCGGGAAAGTGAGCCTGCAGGAATCGTGGAGCCCAAGTGCACTTTTTGTGCAGTTTCCTTGCAGGCTCTCCTGGGCAGCGTGTGCCTCTAACTCTCCCTTCTCTCCCTTTCTTCAGAGCTCCCTTTCACCAGTTGACCTGGTGTGGAACTCTGAAAATCTAAGAGCTCACCCATCTGGAATGTTAAGTGGCAGCATCTAGATAAGAGGGTTTGGGTTACAGGAGAGAAACGAGGCTGCTTTTTCCTTTTTCCTTTTTTTTTAACCTTCCATCGACTTGGTTTATTAAAGAATGTTGTAAATTATACATCACATACATTTACCATTTTAACCATTTTTAAGTGCACAGTTCTGTGGCATGAACTACATTCACAATTACTGTGCAACCGTCCCCACCATCCATCTCCGGAACTTTTTCATCTTCTCAAACTGAAACTCTGTCCTCCCTTAAACCTTAACCCCCAACTCCCGCTGCCGCCAGCCCCTGGCAACCACCATTCTCCTTTCTGCCTCTAGGTGCCTCACCTAAGTAGCCTCATCATTTGGGGGAGCATAAAAATCCTTCATTTGGCTCTGTACTTGCTGGCTGAGGGGCTTGCATTTGAATGTAGACACTACTGATGCGGGCAGACATCAGGACAGACGTGAGTCTGTCCAGTTGGGCAAACGCTGAGCGAGGACACACAGCACATCAACAGAGTGCCTGCGTGCCCATGCGGACCCGGGCAAGGGCCAAGAGGAGGGTGCCATTTTAGACTGGAGCTTGGGATGGAGAGCCTCTGTATTTCAGTTACTCACTGGTAGACAGAGGAAGCTGAATTTTAAAAGCTGTTTAATGAGGGAATGGTGAGGGCTGGGCAAACACGATTAGTCACCGAGCTCCCAGCCTAGGTTATTTATTCTCTGGAGAAGCCCAGCGTTTGTGAGTGGGATGGATTGCCGACTGGGAAGCTGAGTAAATTTGACCAAGAGGCCTAAACCGAGGGGGAAACTGGTCTCTTTATGAGCTCTATTGACACTGAATAGAAACGTGGGCTTAATTCCAGTTTGTTTCCTAGCAAAATAAATACACAAATATCAAGGGAACTTCCTTGTTTTCAGAAAGAGGAAAGAGTCGAAGTTATTATGAGTATAAAAGGCAAATGCAAAGGAGATGAGTGGTTTTGAGGATACGATAAAAATATCTTGGGAGGCAGTTCCACGTAAGTGTAAAAGGATACTCTGAAATCTTTCCTGGCTGCAAGGGCGAGGAGGAGTGAATTACATTCCCCAGAAAGGTTGTGTGTGGGATTATATTTGCGGATATGCTGGGCTTGGACACCGGACCAAGTCACAACATAAACCTTAGAAAAAACTCGTTTGTTTTTTTGCTAAAATCACAACAAACTCATCTCTCTTAATATGCCAACATTATATTAAAGTCTAGAACCAAATATGCATGAAAATATTTATCGAGTGGATGAGTGAACAATACGCATACTTTAGAACTATAGAGTTCCTGGTTTAAAGAAATCCTATGCATTTTAAGATACACTGATACAAAGCCCCTATTCTTGACACTATGTGGCTCTCAGATCTCACTGCTGCGTTAACTTTGATTAAGGATCTTAAGACTACGAAGTAGACCCCTCCTCATTAGGAGCTAAATTGTTAAAACCAGTTTTTTGCCCTTCCAAGCAGAGACTAGTCTGTCCACGGGCAGTGTCTGTTATTACATATAATAAACCGAACATTTAAAAGTCAACTGAGAATTCAAGGTGGGTCCTTTCACACTTCCAGTTTCTTATAGCAGTTTTGAGACTTTGTTATTTACTTAACATTTTCATGTCCTGCTTCTAAAAAACAACACATGCACATTGTAGAAAGTTTAGGAAACAGAAATAGTTGTAACAAAAAATAAAAATCACCGGTAATCCACTATAAAGAGAGAAATTCTGTTCTATTCTGATGTATTTTCTCTAGTCTAATATATACTAAAAACAGAGATTACAGCTTTATATCTCCCTTTTTCATTTAATATTTCATCAGGAGCATTTTTCTCAGCCATTAAAGATCTTTCAAACATGGTTATGATAATGGCTGCACCATTTAATCATGAGGCTGTAACATCCTTTATTTAACTATTCTGCTGGTGTCAGAGATTTAGGTTCTTTCAGGTTCTTGTTATCAGAAATGGCTCTTTGATGAGCATTTTTTCCCCAATAATCTTTGACTTTTCCCTCAGGTCAGAATCCCTAGGATTGGGAATGTACAGTTTTTAAAATTCTTGAAATCTTGTGCTACATTCTTTTTCCTCAATCACACTCTCACCAGCAGAGTATAAGAGTGCCTGTTAGTATTACCCTCGAAACAGAGTAAGCACAGGAATGTGAAAACAAACTTTTCCACTTTGGCAGGTGTAAAATGATTATCTCAGGGTTGTTTGAATTTGCCTTTCTTTGATTGCTACTTAGGCTGAATAGCTTCACTGTGTTAATTGGTTATTTGTGTTTCTCCTGAGAATTGCCTGTTCATGTCCTTTGCCCACCTTTTTTTTGTATTTGCTTGTCTGCCTTTTGTATGCTTGATTAGAGTTTTTATTGACCCTAAAAATAAAGTTCTTTGTCACCAGGAGTAACCAATAGAAAACTCAATAGGAAAACAGAAGTTCATAACAAATTATAAAGTTTTGGGAGGATTCTATGGAGAAAAATTTTAAACTTTATTGAAGGGGGACTTCCCTGGTGGTGCAGTGGTTAAGAATCCGCTTGCCAATGCAGGGGACACGGGTTCGAGCCCTGGTCCGGGAAGTTCCCACATGCTGTGGAGCAACTAAGCCCGTACGCCACAACTACTGAGCCTGTGCTCTAGAGCCCATGAGCCACAACTACTGAGCCCACATGCCACAACTACTGAAGCCCGTGTGCCACAACGACTGAGCCCATGCGCCACAACTACCGAGCCCGCGTGCCTAGAGCCCGCGCACCTCAATGAAGAGCAGCCCCTGCTCACCGCAACTAAAAAAAGGCTGTGGGCAGCAACGAAGATCCAATGCAGCCCAAAATTAATAAAATAAAATAAATAAATTTACAAAAAAAACTTTTTGAAGGACTAAATATATGGAAAGCTTGCTACATTTACACTTAGGAAGACTTAATACTCTATAGATGTAAATTCTCCCTAGGTTAAGCTATATATTTAGTGTAATTAAAAGCAAAAACCTTTACAGGATTTTTTGGGGTGGGGGACTCAACAACAACTGATTCTAAATTTAATATGAAACAATGAAAGTGCACAAAATCTTAAATAATTTTGAAAAAGAACAAAAGATGGCAGTGGGGAGAAAGAAGAAACCCATCCTTGTAGATATCAAGACATAATTCAAAATTACGACAATTTGAATAGAATGGTATTGGCACAGGAATAGACAAACTAATCCATGAAACAGAATAGAGACCTTGCCCCCAAAGAGCCACTGATATGTAAAATGGCTTGTTTCACAAATCAATTGGGAAAAAGACCAACTATATTCAATAAACAGTGTTGGGACAATTGGCTCTCCATATGGAGAAAAGTTAAAATTAGATCCCTAACACGGGGAAGGGGAAGGGTAAGCTGGGACGCAGTGAGAGAGTGGCATGGACATATATACACTACCAAACGTAAAATAGATAGCTAGTGGGAAGCAGCCGCATAGCACAGGGAGATCAGCTCGGTGCTTTGTGACCACCTAGAGGGGTGGGATAGGGAGGGTGGGAGGGAGACGCAAGAGGGAAGAGATATGGGGACATATGTATATGTATAGCTGATTCACTTTGTTATAAAGCAGAAACTAACACACCATTGTAAAGCAATTATACTCCAATAAAGATGTTAAAAAAAATTAGATTCCTACAACATGTCCCCAAGTAAATTCTGCTACATTAAAGTCCTAAAGGTTAAAACAACAGCAAAACAATGTTTCAAAAGAGAAGAAAATGGGGCTTACCTGGTGGCGCAGTGGTTGAGAGTCCGCCTGCCGGTGCAGGGGACACGGGTTCGTGCCCGGGTCCGGGAAGATCCCACATGCCGCAGAGTAGCTGGGCCCGTGGGCCATGGCCGCTGAGCCTGCGCATCCGGAGCCTGTGCTCCGCAACGGGAGAGGCCACAACAGCGAGAGGCCTGCGTACCGCAAACACACACACACACACACACGCACACAAAAAGAGAAGAAAATGTAAGAAGAAGATCTTGATGACCTAGTTCATGCAGTCATTATCTCTTGCCTGGATACTGTGGTCCCTTCCAACTAATCTCTCTGGTTTCTCGCATGCCTCCCCCGCAACCTGTCCTCGGTACTGGAGAACACAGTGACTCTTTTAAATTGTGAGTAAGATAAGGTCTCTTTCTTGCCTCTCCACAGTGGCCCCCAGGAGGCCCCTGCCCTGCCTACCTCTCTCGCTTCATTTCCTACCACCTGCCCCTGCTCGCTGGACTCCAGCCCCACTGGCTTCCTTGCCAATTGCTCCTGCAACACCGCAAATGTCTGTGCCCTCTCAGGGCTTCTTCTCCACTTTTCCCTCTGTCTGGAAAGCTTCTGCCCCTGATACGTGCATTGCTTACTCCCTCATTCCTTCCAGGTCTCTGCTCAGAGTGGCATCCCCCCACCACCCTAGGTGAAGTAGCTCCCTTGTCCCTGTCTATCCACTTACACTTGTTTACTTTCCTTCACAGCACCTTCATTCCCCACAGTCAATTCTATATTTACGTAAACTCCACAAGGGCAGGCCTTGTCTGTCTTATTTATTGCTGTAAGTAACAGCAGAAGAAAGAACAACACAGACACTCAATAAACGTTCATTCAGTGAATGAATGAGTGGATGATCTTGGGTTAGATTGCTTCATTCCCTTCTTCTTTCTCTCCCTCCCTCCCTCCGTCTTCCCTCCGTCTCTGCCTTCTTCTCTCTTTCTTTCAACAAGACATAAAAAGCACAAAGCAAAAGGGAAAAGATGAATAAATTTGTGCATCAAAATACAAAATGTCTGTTTGGCACATGCTATCACAAAAATGTTAAAAGCCATATGATGAACAACAGAAGACACTCAAAAATGATGAGTACCCAGAATATACAAAGCAGCCTTACAAATCAATAAGGAAAAGACAAATAACACAATAGTAATGAACATAAAATATGGCTCGGCAATTCACCGAAGAGGAGACACTAAGGACCACCACCCCCAGGAATGAAAGAGCAGAGGGAGAAGGTTAGAATGTTTAAACCTTAGAGGCTTGGAGCAGGGGCCCCACGGGGCTTGGACTTGGACCTGTGAGGAAGTGGGGCTGACTGGCTGGTCCTGGTGTCCTTGAACTCAAAGGATGCATGAGGACCTTGTTCTGGGAGCCTTGGAAAAACTGCAGTCTGGAATCTACTACTACTACTGGTGTGAATCACCACTGCTGGGGCGAAGAAGCATTAATAGATTAATGCTGACAGGCACAGGAAGTAAACAGGAAGAAGCCTTCACTTTTCTTTCTTCCCCAGACTTCTAGTTTTCTTCTAGAATCCTCTATTGGCAGTCAATATAGAGAGCAGCTGGCAAAGGAGAAATGCGGTTTACAGAATCTCAGCCTCAGCATCACAAAGTGGTATACAGGAGACAGGGTTTGAAGCCGAGGGAAAAAAATAGCTTAGTAACTGACACTCTCCATTATTTGTGAGTCAGTTGGGGAGACAGGGTCTTGTCTCTGCAAGGGGGGTTAGATATACCCTCTCCCCAACCTTGACAGCTAGAGCGTGACCCAGGACATTTGAATGGACTTTGAATCTTGAGAGAGTGATGCCAAGATTGAGGAAGAGTTGAAAAATTACTCAGGGTCGAAAGAGCCATATTGAGAGTCCAGAGGTGGGGATGTCTAGTGTGCAGGTGTGGTAGGACCAGCGGTGGCTCCAAATAAGACTGTTCTTGTGCCATAACTTGGCTGTGCTACCTACTGTCTAGTTGCCCTTGTACTTGCCTGTCTTATGAGGCCATCTCAAGACTTTCCTTCTCTACTTTAATGGCCCAATAACCAGTGTATCCTTTTTCTGCTTATTTGAATTCAAGTGCTCAAACTAATAAAAAATACCATGCATGTGAATTTTAAACAAATGACCAGAAGCAAACATTAGAAAATATCAACAGCTATTAATTTGGGGTGATGGGGCTATAGGAGTTTGTTACATTTTTCTTTGTATTTTTATAACTTTTAAGTTCTCAAAAATAGAGAAAATTAAACAATCATGTGAAAATTACTTTAAAATGCATAAAAGACAGAAATCAGCCAAATATTCAATCACATATTTTCTTATATTTTTAAAAGATGCATTTAACTCTCAAATAGATCTGAAAATGAATTGGTAGATATAGGAAGTGCAGCCTATAGCTGGAAATGTTTGCCCAAAGAGTCAATTATCCCAGTGGCTAATTTTCTGGTCCCATTTGCCAAGTAATACTAACTTGAGTTAGCTTTTGAAAGTCATCATACATTTTAGGGGTATTTTTCTGGTGCTTTATAAATCTTTTGGTAATAGGTTTACACAAGCTGTATTAGTACCAGCCAGAGCTACACACCATTTTAAACCCTGAATTCCATACTCTCCTACTGCAGGTTGGGTTGCCCAGGAAGCAGGCCCTGAGACAGAGTTTAGTGGGCAGGATGTTTACTATGGGTGCCCTGCGAGTCAACACCTGTGGAAGGGCGCAGGGGGAAGCAGGAGTGGACAGAGGGAGAAGCTGACTTGCAAAGCAGGCCTGGCGACAGATTAGGCCAACCCCACTGGGAGCAGTGTGACTAAACGGCCCATCCAAGTTGTCCTATGTTGGGCCCAAATGGTCAGGCCTTTATACCCCTGCCAGCACTCCCAGCAGCGGGGGCGACCAGCCCTTCACAGAAGGGGGCTCTGTGTCCACCACATGCTCTAACATTCAAGGAGCACGTTCTCTGGGTCAGGCCTGTGCTGGGGCACATTCACATTTGTTATATCACACCATTCTCATAGCGCTCTGAGGTACAGGTTGTGTTTTGCATTTTACACATGAGGAAACTTGACGTGTGTTTGTTTTTCCTGATGAAAACCCAGCATGGGGCAATATTTCACAGGTGGCCAACTGCTTGGAGCAGCCTGCCGGCTTCCAGAAAAGGAGAGCCAGCTCTTTACAGGGGAGGGACAAAAATTTGGACTTGCTGTTCTGCTTTGAACTTCCTCTTGTCCCCTGGGGTAAGGGTAATCACTCTCTCTCCTTGCTCTCATTCCCTTTCATTTCAGTTTCTCATTTTTACAAGATGTGTAAGTTAAAACAAGACTCACGAGAGCTAGAAGGAATTCTCATTTCTCTTTTCCCGTTAAGGTTTTTTTGCAAGGGGGCGGTTCGCCTTGACCTAACAAGCACGACTGTACCAAAGAATCGATCTCTGCTCCTCTGACTTGCTGCCCCAGAATCGTTTCCCTGCCCTTCATTGAATTTCTCATTAGTCAGCAAGTGGATGGCCTAGCCGCTGGGAACACAGAGGTGACTCAATTCGTTATCTGATGATCTGGAAAGTTAACACCAGCAGGGTGGTGCTTTAGTATCATCAAGGGAAGCAAATCGGTACCTATTATAACTTCAGAAGCCGTTTCTGCTAGGGAAGCGCAGACACAGCTTTCTCTGTGAGCAGTTTGACAGGGAGCCTGAAGATAACCAGGTACCAGGAGAAAACCAGTGGGAATGAGGCAACCCTGTGGCAGAGCGGGAGAGAGGGGCCTGGGGTGTCTCTCCCGACTGGCTCTCACATCAACGTGTGAGGCCAAAAAACAGCTCTCTGGGCCTTCACTTCTTTCTCTGTAAAGGTTCCTCAAAGCTCTGTGTTTCTACAGAGAGTCACTTGGAAACCGAGGCATAGCACTGGTAAAGACACAAAATTTAAAAAAAAATCATGTAAAAGCATAAAAGATGAACCAAAGGGGTTGTATTAGATATTCCTATTCCTTTGCTTTTTAAAAATCCTCTGAAACTGTTAAAACGGTCCAGTTCTTTTCTTCTTAAGATTTGATGATCACGTGAACTGATGTGGGAAGAGAGGACTTCTCAGCATTTCAGAAAAGGAAGATTCAGTCAATTTTCTTCTGGTGGGGGTTATAAAGCTGAGTCTTGAGGTGGCCAGCTTCATACTTGGAAAGGTTTTAAAATGGACGTTTTCACAATGAAAGGAGGATTCTGAAGAGCTTGGCACATAATAGAGACAATGAAAAATTCCTGGATATAGCAGATTGTGGCTCACGTTGATGAAAAATACTTTGTTGGCCCAAATAAAATGATGAAAGAATAATAATTCAGATGAGCGGCGGCACCAGAGGTGAATTAATTTTTTTTCTTTATACATTTATGTATGTATTTATTTTTGGCTGCGTTGAGTCTACGTTGCTGCATGCCGGCTTTCTCTAGTTGCAGCGAGGGGGGGCTACTCTTCGTTGCGGTGTGTGGGCTTCTCATTGCGGTGGCTTCTCTTGTTGCCGGAGCACGGGCTCTAGGCATGCGGGCTTCAGTAGCTGTGGCACACGGGCTTAGCTGCTCCGCGGCATGTGGGATCTTCCCGGACCAAGGCTCGAACCCGTGTTCCCTGCATTGGCAAGCGGATTCTTAACCACTGCACCACCAGGGAAGTCCCAAAATTAATTTTTAAAATACACAAAGATAAAGACTCAGTAGAGACTCTCTGCTACGACAACTTAAAGGAAATGAGGCCTCTACCTTTTATTTAGTAAAAGTGATGTCAATGAGTTCAAGGACATTAGCACAGCGCCCTGCTTCAGACTCTAGCTCCCAGCTTACTAGCTTTGTGTGTCTGGGAAATCTACTGAAACCTCTTTGAGCCTTAGTTTGTCCAGCTATAAAATGGAGAAAATGTCAGTACCTATGCTTTGAGGATTAAAAACACCTGCACAGTGCCTGAAACAAAAGAGAAGCTCAAAAATATTAGGAGAATATAAATCTGAAATGAACGCCTTCATTTTTACAGGCTATTCTGAAATTGGTAGCAGTTACAGAACAGATAGAGAAGCAAACTGAGGACGTCTGACTCATGAAACTAAAGTCATCTACAAATTCAATTGTGGAGATTTTAGCACAGGGAAGAGAAGCCAAGAATTGAAATTCTATATTCTAGTCATTATGCCTTTTTACAGCAGAACTCCAAAGCTTCATTACTATTTCCTGTCCCTTTAAATATTGCACTAATTACTATGTCCTCTGAGAGTGAATTAACAAAATTCCGTCTAGACTCCTGAGTGTAGAAATCACCTTATTTTTATAAAGATTTTAAACGGTTCCGTCGTGAGTAGATACACGTGCAGCAGGCTATGCATGTCATTGATTCTCTTATCTTAGAAAAAAGGTTAATCAAATGCCCTGTTTGAGAAAGAGATAGAAAACAGCCCCTACTGTTTGTGCTTCTTTAAAATGCTTTCCTGCCGTTATCAGTTGGTTGACTCAAAATGTGACCTTAGCCTCCTGTGGGCAGTGAACCACATCTTTTCTAACTCAAGAAACATAGATATATATCTATGTATGTGTGTATGTATATATATGTGTGCATGTATATATGTATATATTATATCTATAATATATATTATAGTTTATATATAATATATGTGTATATGTATATAATATATGTGTAACTGTCCCCCTTTTGACTCTATTCCATGCTGTACCTGTTCTGAATTACCCAGAATGGAATGTTTCTTCTGGCTCCTTCCTTTCTCCTTGCTGTTTCAGTAGTTTGTTGCATGTAAATATGTATGTATGAGTGTGTGTACGAGTAAAATACTGTGATAACACTTCAGCTCAAATGAATGCAGGGATGTAGCAACCTGACCTTTCAGGAACTTGGGCGAGAACTAATAAATAAGTAAAACGGGCCTCTGAGTGGCTAAAGTAGATTGATCACTCAATCCGTGCACAAAAGCTGGTGCATTTTATTGTAGGGAACCCTCCTAGACCCTTATTCAGCACGTACTTATTTGTACTGAACACACAATTCTTTTTTTTTTTTTTTGCTGCGGTACGCGGGACTCTCACCGCTACGGCCTCTCCCACCGCGGAGCACAGGCTCTGGACGCGCAGGCTCAGCGGCCATGGCTCACGGGCCCAGCCGCTCCGCGGCATGTGGGATCTTCCCGGACCGGGGCACGAACCCGTGTCCCCTGCATCAGCAGGCGGACTCTCAACCACTGCGCCACCAGGGAAGCCCCTGAACACACAATTCTTATCCACACGATTATCTGCCTTCACTCCTACCCACCACAGTTCACAACAGATTAGAAGCAGCAACTCGAATTGCTGTTTTGGGAAAGTACACTCCAGGGTAGGGGTGGGAGTGGAGTGGGGCTGGGGTGTGTGTCACCGCTGATGACTTATAGGAAGGGGGGGAGAAAGAAAAATTATAAAGCAGTCACACGGACTGAAAAAGCGCAGCAATCTGGGACCATTTAGTCTTGGGCAAAATTGACTCTGAGGGCATCAGTTTTACACAGAGGAGAACAATCGTTGGAATTCCTAATTCTTTTCAAATCCCAAAGCAACAAAGAATGGTCAGGTTATGTTTAGAGGTAGAAAATGTATGACAGTAGGTAATAAGATTTCAAAATATTCCAGTCTGAATTGATGAAAACATTTTAAACAGGTTTGCTGAGGCATAATTTACATACTGGTAAATTCATCCTGTTTAGGTGTGTATAGTGCTATGAATTCTAAGGAATGTATATAGTTGTGTAACTACTGTACGTAGCCCTTCAAGTCTGGCTTCTTTCCCTTGGCATAATGCTTGAGATTCATCTATGTGAACTGATTAAAATTTTAAAAAATGTTTTGCACCTTAAACTAGAAGAACTTGCTTATCACGTAAGATTTTCTGATAACTGAGATTTGCTCTACAGATAATATAAAAATAGCGAGTTGTCTTAAAATAAATCCACGCTGTAGGAAAACAGGCAGCGGCATTTACCAGTGGTGGGGAGAGTAAATTTTCAAACTTTCCTACTCTTTCCTAAGTTCTTCCTTCTCTCCTCTACACCTTGTCAAACGAACACACCAGAAAACCTGTGGGAAGTGCCCATAATATTGTATGGCACACAACAGGTGTTCAGTAAACAGTCCTTCCTTTCCCTTTCCCCTTTCTATTCTCCGTTTATATCCCACTTTCTCTTTTTTCCTCACACCCTTTAATACTCTCCCTTCAAGCTGCTTTATAGGTCAGTTAAGGTGAGTAATTATGATAAGAGTTGCTTATTATTGCCCCAATTTCCTTGACTTCTAAGAGGTGCTGTACAAATGTTAATCTTTTTCCAAGCCTCTGGGACTTAGTCACCTGTTGAAAAGTTATCCAAAGAGAAACAGGGCTCACAGCTTTGGCCTTTCATACTGTATTTATTTACACATGTGTGTCAGGCCCATTTTAGGATGCCCGCGGAACTCACCCCTCTTTGAAATTGTCCTTGAGGAAGGGGAGAGCTTAGGCTGCCATGTTTGTACTGTGTAACCTTTGGCCTCAGCTGATTAGGCTGGGAGTGGACACCTGATTTGGGGCAACCAATCACAAGCTGGCTGGTGTAATCAGGTCACCAACTGAGACAAACGAATTGAGAGAGAGAGACTCTGTAGTGGATGGAGTCTTGAATTGAAAAGTGATAAGACTTTTCTCTGGGGGCATGAGAGGCCCCAGAATTAGCCTCTGTCCCCAGCATGCCAGTTGCTGCCTCTTAGTGGCCTGACGAGACTGTATGTCCTCCTTGGATGTCTGTCTGAGGGCTTGCCTGTTGTATTCTTACAGTTACCACTTTCCCTTATTCATGCAAAAGGGAATGGCTCCAGTTCACTGCAACCAAACAAGGTCTATTAGGACAACTGCCTTGCAGTTAGGATATTTATGTTTTTGGTCTTCTGATGGAAATGTGCTTATATATAATAGAATCTTCATGGAATATTTCAAAATTGTGATGTAATCTGTATTCATTTCTTAATACTGTTGTAATAAGTTACCACGAATTTAGTGGCTTAAAACAACATAAATTCATTTTCTTACAGTTCTAGAGATTAGACGTCAGAAGTCCAGAGTCAGTTTCACTGGGCTAAATCAAGGTGTTGGCAGGACTGTATTCAGGCTTCAGGAGAGAATCTGTTTCCTTGCCTTTTTCACAACTTCTAGAGGTCACCTGCATTCCTTGGCTGTGGGCCCCTTCCTCATATCACTCCAACCTCTAGCCTCTCTCTAACCTCTTGCTTCTCTCATCATATCTCCTACTGTCCCCCTTAACCTTCTTGCCTTTCTCTTATAAGGACCCTTGTAATTTTACTTAGGGTCCACTCACATAATCCAGGATAATCTCACCATCTCAAAATCTTCAGCTTAATCACATCTGCAACTTTCCTTTTGCCATATTAGATAACATTCACAGGTTCCAGGGATTAGGATGTGGCTATCTTTGTGGGCCATTATTCAGCCTACCACACTGAGGATTTTTTTTTAGTCTCATAAGGTCAGAGTATATCAGAAGGAAGATTGTATTACTGGAATGTGTGAAGCTGAGTGAAAGTGGAAGAGGAATTAACGGACAAGAGACACAGAATCTTGTAGATTCTGAGTCCTGAAGGCCAGGAGTGGGGAAGTAGAAGCATGTCATTGCAAGGTTCTTATACTATACATGAAGTGGTATATTACTTGAAGGTAGATGGTGATAAGTTAAAGACATGTACTGTAAATCCTAAAACAAACACTAAAATAACAAAGCAAAGAGTTTTAGCTAATGAGCACATGAAAAAGATAGAATGTAATCATAAGAAAACTCAATCCAAAAGAAGGCAGAAAAAGAGGAAAAAAGGAACAAAGAACAGATGGGACAAATAGAAAACACATAGCAAGATGGTAGATTTAAACCCAACTGTATCAACAGTAAGATTAAACGTAAATGATCTAAATACCCCAGTTGAAAGGAAGAGGTGATCAGATTAGATAAAAAAGCAAGACCAAACTATATCATGAAGAAGACATGTTATATTAATTTGATTTTGATTATTTACTTGGTTATTTTCTTTTAAAAATAGTTAAGCATACTAAATATAACTTGAAGTGAACACCTTAGGTGTGTTCTGTGTTGAAATTTTACTCATCAGGTGAAGTTTAGATGTATATTTATTATTGTAAGATTGTAAGATCTGTTAATTTTAACTACAAAATGATTAAGAACTCTCAGCTAAATAAATAAATGTACAGAAAATAGGAATATTAAGAGAGTGCGTTAGCTTAGTAACTTCATTCATAACTTAGGGACTTCATTATATCCTTTTCGAGTCAACAGATGTTTATAAAAGTGTAATAATAATGTACGAAGAAATTTTAAAATCACACATAACAACATTCATGAGATATCATCCTCAGTCCCTGCATAATGAAGAACATAAAGAACATGAAGATAAGAGGAAATTATGTTTAAAAAATGAGCTACATGAAAATATCTCGTTTCTCCACCCACCTCAGGTGAAAGTGAGCATTTATTGAATACCCTAAATTATTGTTTTGATACTGTAACGGCAACTTCAAATTTTTTGACTACTAAAAATTTTATAATGAAATTGCAATTTTAATTAAATTTTGGATAAAAGTTCTAATTTATTCTTGTATCTCAGAAGTTCATTCTGTGATGGTGAGATTTGGTTTCAGCCAAATATCAATTTTAACGGTCAGTCACACGATATTCAGCCGAAACATGCATTCAGTGTGACTCTGTGTGTAGATATTCATATCCTGTTTTCTAAACTAAACATTATAATATAAACATGAAATGCCCTAAGTATCTAATATTCTTTTATAATATGATTTTAAATAACTGTATAAAATAGAATCATTAGACTATCATAATTTAATTATTCCCTTACTGTTGGCCATTCAGTTCTTTGCAAATTTCTGAGTGAATATAAATGTTCTGAATGTCTAGTATAATATATCTTTAACTTCATCTTTGAAATTTTTTCCTTCCCAGAAACCTAACTTCCACTCCTAACGTGTAAGAGTGCCATTTTCCTAAAGCCTTGCCTACGCTATTATACGTTTTATAATTTCTGACAATTTGATAGGCAAAATTGGCATCTCATTATTAATTTAGTTTGCAGTCTCTTTGCTTACTTGGCCCAATTTCTTCTTTTGTGACATTCCTATTTATGTCCTTTCTCTGTGGTCCAATTGATGTTGGTATTTTTCATGTTTATTTACGAGTTCCTGCTTTATACAGTAAGGATATTAACATTTACTCACTAAAAATGAAAAATGTTGACTTAGAAACGCCTTCCATATTCTCATGTGTTAGTTACTTTGATAGGCTCAGATGGAGTGGGCGGAGAGGGAATGCGAGGGTGCTTACTGGGAACATTACTGGTGGGGAGCATGTGAGAGCGGAAATTCGATTCATCCTCCAGACACCTCCAGACTGAGTCTCCTAAAATAATACTGTCAACATGCCTTCTTCTGCTCAAAATCTCCCCATTTATCTTTATCAGTCTTCTAGCAAAGCATAATTTCATCAGCCAGGCATTAACATTTCTCCATATTTTGGCTCTAAATATTTATTTTCAAGTTGTGTTCAACCCAACTCAACTCCATGTATACTAGTGCAATGTTTCAGTGCTCAGGATACAGAAGTGACAGGTCCCTATCTTCAAGGTGCTCACAGAGGAGGTGGAAGTGATAAACAGAAGATTGCATTCGTGATACAGACCTTGTGTGGGAAACATTCAAAATGCACCATGGGGGAAGAGGGGATGGACAGGCTGACTAGAAGAGAGAGGCCATGGAATCTTACCAGGAAAGAGGATGGCTAAAATACCTTGATGGATGGATAACTGTCAGTCAGCCGAAGAAAGGTCACAGGCGAGGAGGGATATCATTAGAAGAGGAAAAATCAGGTGAGATTCAGCTCAGGTCCGGTAGAGGAATGTAGGGGGAAGGGGTCAAAGCTGAGCTGGGCAGAGTCCAGATAGCCTGTTTCGTCAAGGGGGTTGCATTTTAACCTTACGGTAGTGGAAAGTAATCGAAGAGTTTGTAAACAGAGGATTGACCCGATCAGGGTCACGCTTTAGAAAGGCCACCTTGGCTGTATCCTGGAGAATCAATCAGGGGGGAATATTCAGAGTGAATGTAAGTGCCAGTTGGCTTGAGACAGTTTCGATTTACACCTGTTGTCCTGGGATTCTGCCCAGTTTAGCATTTGCCCTAGGTTTTTCATTTATAAATTAAGTATTGTAATTACAAAGCATTAACTTAAGCCTAGGTGAGTCTGGTAGACTTCCATTTTGTGCTTCCAGCTTCTGCCATGGTCTTGTCTAGTAGTGAGAGGCATATTCACTGAGCAGAGGTCTCACTTCATCATGTGGTTAAATCTGGAACAAGACCAGTGATAGCTTACCTCTCTTTTCCTGACCCTTTCTAGATGCAAGGTAGCTAATACCTGCCTTTTAACGAAGGGGAACTTGCAGGTGGCTCCCTGATAAAACCAAGTGGGTTCAGACTTTAGCCGGTAGAGGAATCGAAGCCCTTCCCGTCTCGGGTGGTGGTTGGAGAGATATTTGAAGCTACTGTCCTTGCCATCCTCTTTGTGTGCCAGGCAGTTGCTGTGATTCATGCTCAGAGGCCACCTCTTGGCAGTATCAGTGGGAAATGTAGAGTAGTCTACACTGCTACACTGTCTACACTGCTGCGGAGTGTAGACAGAGTAGTCTCAATTCTTTTTTAAAAAATAAATTTATTTATTTAATTGCCTTCATTTTTGGTTGCATTGGGTCTTCTTTGCTGTGTGCGGGCTTTCTCTAGTTGCAGCGAGTGGGGGCTACTGTTCATTGTGGTGCGAGGGCTTCTCATTGTGGTGGCTTCTCTTGTTGCGGAGCATGGGCTCTAGGCACGCAGGCTTCAGCAGTTGTGGCTCGCGGGCTCTAGAGTGCAGGCTCAGTAGTTGTGGCGCACGGGCTTACTTGCTCCACAGCATGTGGGATCTTCCCGGCCCAGGGCTCCAACCCGTGTCCCCTGCATTGGCAGGCGGATTCTTAACCACTGCGCCACCAGGCAAGCCCAGTCTCAGTGCTTTTGCTACAGCGGTGTTGTTGTTTATTGTACAGTGCTAACCTATGTCTATTTCCTCATTTACTGTATTATTTGCTAATGCTTCTTTTCTGTTGTTTTTGCAATAAAACATTTTGACATCAAACTTAAAGGGAATGTTAAATGAAAAATTAAGTACTGAGTTTTCACCTCTCAAGTAGGTTGATGTTGAGTATATGACCTGCACAAAGTTGTTGGTGCACATTTTTCACCTGCCATGGAGGCCACAGAGACACCACTAACCACGTGGGAAACAGAAAAGCCAAAGCTGCTGAAGAAGCACTATCATGTGCTTCAAGAGGTAACTGCCACTGTGGGGAGACTGCCTGGAGATGGTGATTTACCACATGCAGCTGCAGACGTGGGTTCTGGCTCTTCCTGACACTTGTGGGCCCCGGGCAAGAGGACAAATGAAGGCCCACATTCCATTAGGTTTAAATATTTACGAGAGATAAATCAAACTAGCAAACTGTTAAATAAAATATGTTCTATGCTCCCACCTTGACAAAACACCTTCATAATGACCGCCCCCCCCCCCCCCCCCGCCAAATGGGTGAAGCTACGGTATTTATATGGAGTTGGCAAAAACTCACAGATGACTGAACTTAAATACTGAGCACATCTGAATGTTGCCTTGATGGGCTGTCAAAGTTTAGATGAGTAATACAAGTAAAGTAATATGTAACACATGATTTATTATATATATTTGTTCTATAAAATTGTTTTTTTTCCCTTCACTTCAGCAAAACCACTAATTACATACTTATATTTGCGATCTTCACATAACTTTTTTTCTATTGACAGTTAAGATCTGAAAGATTAAAAACTAAAATCTAATTATATGAAATGTATAAAACTTGAATATATGTTCATCTAAATATGTAAATTAAAGTGAATTTAAAATATAAAAAATTAAGTTACTTTTCATGTTTTCAAAAATGGTGTTTTTCTTCTAAAATAGTCAAAATTATCAATTAAAATTAAAAGGGAAATACAAAGTATAATTCATGAATATCATCAAATTTTATGATCAAAATTAAGAAACGTGACTATCTCAATTTAAGCCTGAAATTGAAATTTAAAGTCCAACTGTATTAAGGAATTTTATAAAGATATAAAATTCACAATTCTAGGGTTCACTGTCTAACCAGTTACAAATTTAAAGAATCTGCAGCATGCTTCACCCATGTTATAGCTAGATTTATATATACTTACACATAATTATATAAAACTAAATATATTTATGTGTATGGATATAGGTAGACACATACCAATTTAAGAATATTATGAATTGTTGAACATTGAAAACATGACTAATACATAGTAACTCATTAGTACCTTTGGAACCAAGAAGTGGAACAAAAAGAAAAGCAAGGCAATGGATGCTCAGGACTAATTGGAAATAATATGGTTATGCATAAATCTCCTGCATTCTTGCTATCTGCAGGGAAACATTTGAAAAATTAATTTGCCTTTTCTCTCACATAAGTCCCTGTACCACTCAGCTCCTCCTTGCAGTCTAAAACCGTTTCTGTCTTTGATTTCAGCAACAGCATTTGCATGCAGTTGCTTTTTGTTTCTAGAACCCTGGGGAAGAGTTGTGGAAAAGAGATTCCTGAGCTTTGAAAGGTGTTAGCCTTGAGTGTGGACGTTTAGGGTTGTGGTTCATAGTCTACCGGTACTGAGTTTTGGATCACGAGCGACAGGGATGTCCATGAGTTTTTATTTATTTATTTTTAATTAATTAATTAATGGCTGCATTGGGTCTTCATTGCTGCGCGCGGGCTTTCTCTAGTTGCGGCGAGCGGGGGCTACTCTTCGTTGCGGTGCGTGGGCTTCTCATTGCGGTGGCTTCTCTTGCTGTAGAACACGGGCTCTAGGCATGCAGGCTTCAGTAGTTGTGGCTTACGGGCTCTAGGAGCGTGGGTTTCAGTAGGTGTGACACATGGGCTTAGTTGCTCTGCGGCATGTGGGATCTTCCCGGGCCAGGGTTTGAACCTGTGTCCCCTGCATTGCCATGTGGATTCTTAACCACTGCGCCACCAGAGAAGTCCCCCACGAGTTTTTAAATGTAGTTATTTTTCATGTGTTTGTGATGGGCCAGGCCCCCTAAAGTTCATGGCCCAGGGCAGGGATCCTTCTTGTCTACATCTAGGGGTATTTACATTTCACTTCATGGAGCATATATTTTCATATAGATCAAACGGCTGAACTGCATTCCAAGTTTTCTTGTGCACATAGAAAAAGTGAAACGAGAGCTGTCAATGTGTTGCTTCCATCAGAAGATGAAGAAGTTCACGAAGAGTTAAATGATACATTTTGTATTAGTGTCCTTTGAATAAAAAATTAGTTCATTCCAATTATAATTTGATATTTTCATCCAATTCATGGAATCAAATGAAGCTTTTGGAGATTCATTCTGTCAAAGGTGAAACGTCTGCCATTATTTTTAGTAAATTCATTTTAGAAGTTTAACATTTGAAGATAAAATTGTTTTGAGGGTAATGGTTAAAATACAAATATTGGTGCAGTACAGCATGACGGTAAAAACAACGTTCTTACTAAAATTGAGAAATCTTTAGTATACTTGGAACTTAACAAGGTGCATACATGATTTATAATTAACTGTGTACAAACAAGCTGCAATATTCTACCAATCAAAATAGAAGATGCAGTTTTCAGAATTTACAAATGTTTCTATGTATACAACGTCAGAGCAATGGAAATACAACATTTTTATGACAAAGCTGGTGCTGCATTAAAAGTACTTAACATGACAGTTTGTGCTTTCTCTTTTTCCTGGCAGTCATCAAGTAGATTTGAGAAATCTCTGAGGCTTCGAAGAATTACTTTGTAAATCAAACTAAGTGTTCTACATTGCCTTTGAACATTGCTGTGATTCCTCTAAATTTTATTTCATTGTTTTCTCAAAACCATTTGGAAATCTTTAATCAAAGCATTCAAATAATGTTCACATTTGAAGATTTCAGAAAAAGAAAATCGTTGCAAACAGAAAACCAGAGATTTATTTCTTTGAAACAAGAGGGGAACTAAACAAACACGTGGCATTTAAGATGCTCGCTTAAAACTCTTCAGTGATTTCCCAGTGGCTTTCCACCAGCCTTAGAATTAAACTGAAATCCTTCAAATCCCAAACAACTGACTTATGAACAGACTTGGAAGAAACTCATTCTCAAGTTCGGGAAAGGAGGTGGGAAGAAGGCAGTATGTGCTTAGTTTTTAGGAGATGGTGATACAAGACTGAGACGTGGTCACCAAGGAGGCATAAGATAGAAATGTGGGTGCTGGGATTGGCTAGGAATGCAGGACTGGCAGCAATGTTGCTTCAAGGTTGACAAGCAAGTGACCTGGTGTTAAATTGGGGTAGTTTGGAGAGCAAGCTTGGGAGTGAGGTGAGACGGGGAATCAGGCAGAGCAGGAACTCCTGCTTACTTGCACTTTTTCTGAATGCTGAAAACCAGGACTAGGGTCAGGCAAGAAAGCTGCCAGAGGCACAAAATGTAAGGTGGCATTCACTCACAGATGTGTGCAAGTGTACACCTGAAACCTTGAGAGTGAGTTCCTCCTCAGATGTTGCACCCTAGTTGCTTCTCTTTCTTGGCTCTAATCCAGGCTTTGTAGAAAGCACTTTCTCTCTACACCCAAACAAGAGTTATCAAATCTAGCTGAACATCATAGTTACCTACGGAGTTATTCTTGGTTTATTTATTTTTTTAATGCAGATCCCTACACCTACACTTCAAATATACTGAAGTAGAGTCTCTGAGGAATCTGTATTTAAAAACAAAACTACTTCAGTGATTCTGATGTATGGTGTCTATAGGATCAACTGGCTTTCCACACCTAGGTGCTATTCCCTTATGCCTGACCTCACAGCTTGATCCTGGTAGGTAAATGGGTGCAGGATATTAATAAAACACACTCTTTGTCATATGCATTCTGAATCAACTGAAAGACAGATGCACGATCCATATATGAATTAAAGAATAGCATCCTTGTGTTAAAGAAGAAACCACCAAGGAAATTAGAAAATACTTGGAACTGAACATATCAAGAACTGTGGGATGCAGATAACACGGTGCTTAGATGAAAATTTATAGCATTAAATGGTTGTGTTGGAAATAAAGACAACTTTCAAATCAATGGGCCATGCTTCTACTGTAAGAAGCTAGTAAGAGAAGAGCAAATTAAATCCAAAGCAAGTAGAAGGAAGGAATTAATAAAAATAAGAGCAGAAATCAGCAAAACAGAAAACAGAAAAAACAGAGAAAATCAAAGCATAAGTTGGTTCTTTGAAAAGATCAATAAAATTTATAAGCCTCTGCCCAGACTCATCAGGAAGAAAAGAAAAGATGCAAATTACCAACACCAGGAATGAAAGAGGAGACACCACTAAAGATCATACAGACATTAAAAGGACAATAAGGAAATACTGCGGACAGCTTTATGCCAATAAATTTGATAAAGTAGATGAAAATTTTTGAAAGGCATCAATTACCAAAAGCTCAATCAAGGCACAAATTTCCAAAAGCTCCAAAGTTATACTCAGGATAAGTGTATAGTTATTAAAAAATTTCTTTCATAGTGAACCTTCTTCCCCCACAAAAAAACTTTACTAGAGAATTCTACCAAGCACTTAGGGAAATAATACCACTGCTATACAAACTCTTCAATCAAATAGAAGAGCAGCAAAATTTTCTCAACTCATTTTATGAGGCTTGTGTTATCCTGATACCAAAGCCACATAAAGACATAATAAGAAGACTATAAGGGGACTTTCCTGGTGGCACAGTGGTTAAGAATCGCCTGCCAATGCCAGGGACACATGTCCGAGCCCTGGTCCAGGAAGATCCCACATGCCGAGGAGCAACTAAACCCGTGCACGGCAACTACTGAGCCTGCGCTCTAGAGCCCGCGTGCCACAACTACTGAAGCACGCGCGCCTAAAGCCCATGCTCCGCAACAGGAGAAGCCACCGCAATGAGAAGCCTGCGCACCGCAACGAAGAGTAGCCCCCGCTCGCCGCAACTAGAGAAAGTCCGCGTGCATCAACGAAGACCCAACGCAGCCATAAATAAATTAATTAATTAATTAAAAAAAAAGAAAACTATAGGGTCTTCCCTGGTGGTCCAGTGGTTAAGACTCGGCGCTTCCACTGCAGGGGGCACAGGTTCGATCCCTGGTTGGGGATCTATCCCGCATACAGCAAACAAGATATTATTAGCACACCAAATCCAGCAAGGTATGAAAATGATATTGCACAATGAAGAAGTGGGGTTTATCTCAGGAATGCAAGGCTGTATCCTTCAATGCAATCAATGTAATTTACCATATTAACATATTTAAAAAGAAAAATGATCATTTCAATAAATGCAGAGATTTTCTGATAAAATTCAACGCTCATTTTTTAAAATAAAAACTCTCAGAAAACTAGCAATAGAAGGGAAGTTCCTTTATAGCTAAACTTAACGGTGAAAGACTGAATACTTTCTTCCTCAGAACAAGAATAATGCAAGTATATTTTCTCTGATCATTTCTATTCAACGCTGTACTGGAGGTCCTGGCTAGTGCAAGAGGGCAAGAAAAAAAAAGGCATAAAGATTGAACAGGAAGAAATAAAACTGTATTTATGAACAGATGAAATGTTCATCCACATAGAAAAAACAAAAGAATCTACCAGAAAGCTACTAAAACTAAAAGTGAGTTTAGCAAGTTTGCATGATACAGAATGCAGTATAGTAGCAATGAATAACTGGAAATTGAAGAAAAATATCATTTAAAATACAAAAATCGGAAATACTTAGGTGTAAATCGAAAAGACTGTTATAAGACTTTACTGCTGAAAATTATAAAACATTGCTGAGAGAAATTAAAGAAGACCTAATAAATGGAGAGATATGTCATGTTTATGGATTGGAAAACTCAATACTTAGATGCCAGCTCTCTCTGACTTGCTCTATAGATTCAACGCAATACTAATCAAAATCCCTGCAGGATTTTTTGATAGAAGTTTTGCAAGTTGACTGTAACATTTGTATTCATGTGCAAGAATATAACATCAGCTTTACCGTTAGATAAAATGCTGGGAAACATTTACTGCACGCTTACTGTGCTGCAGGGATTGCTTCACGTACTTTGAGTGTATTAAGAAATCGAATTTTCACAACCAACTTCTAAGGAATATGAAATAGTGTTATCCCCGTGTGATGGGTATGCAGACACAAAGAGGGCAAGTAACTGGTCTGAGCTTATCAGCTTTTGGATTGTGAGTTTACCACTGACTCAACTGGAACCAGACTCTAGCTGTTCAATTACTTGGAACCACCAGTTTCTGTGTCAATTAGCTACTGCTGCAAAAAAAATCCACAAATCTCAGTGGCAAATAATAATCAGCATTTAGTTTCCACACGTCTGCAGGTTGGCTGGCATGGCTTTGCCGACTTCGGCTGGGCTCAGCTGGGCAGCTCCAACTGTAGGTTGAGTTCATGTCTGCTCTACATGTATCTCACCGTCCTTGAATTACTGGCTTAGTCATGGCCTGTTCTTCACGCAGTGAGAGCAGAAGCAGGAAAGGGGGCCTCCCATTAGAACTAAGGCCCACATCAATCTTTCTACTATTTTCACCTTTAATTGCCTAAGCAAAGAGGGAGCAAGCAGAAAACTGCAGGTCTCTCCTGCAGGGCAAGGAAGACCCACTCTGGTATGCTTATAACAGGGAAGAGACAGCAAGGCCTAGGAATTCCCCCCCGTGGGCAGGATATCTCCAGAAAGTCACATGCGAGAGGAGGGGTCATTTCTATCAGTGACACTTCTACCACCTGATGGAAGATCAACAGATGTTAGATTTTTGTCTCTATGCGTGTCTCACCAGGAGAGGAGTGAAGGGTGAAAGCTTCTGTCCACCACTTTCCTGAGGACACAAAAGTGTAAAGGAGAACGTTCTATTTAAGGGCCAAGGAGAAACAAAGAGAAGAGCTTTTTCTCTCCCAGAAGGTGAGAACTGGGTTCTATACTTCATGTCATCCCTCTTCCAGTATCGATGAGAACTATCAACATAGAAGGGTCTCAAGAAATATTTGCAGTTGAACAGTAAGAGAAAGTGTTGTGTTTTTCACCCTTGAAGAAGAACCTCCCAAATCTCCCTTTTGCACTCACTTCCTGGGGGTTCTTCTTGGCTGGGCAACAGAAACACTAGTCTGTATTCTGCGCAGTATTTTGGCCATTTGTTTTAGTTGTCCCAAGTTCCTCAAATGTGGCGCAGAGACGCTTGTCCTGCTGGGGTTTAGAACTGATTGCAAAACTAACCCTGGCTAGTGAAACTGGCAAATTTTGCTCTGTGTGTGTGTGTGTGTGTGTGTGTGTGTGTTTTGTCGCATTTGTGTTTGTGATTTGTGTGTGCTTTGAACAGAGTTTCCATAGGAAAAAGAAAGGCAAGATGTTGCCCAGCTGTATTGTTCGGGCAGGACTTTTTCACATAATTCTCTATAGAAGTTTCTGCAGTGCTCCTATCCCTTCCTGGCTTCCTGTTTATATAGAATGGCAAAGGTTTACTGAGTCTTTCCAGCTGTAGCCAAAGTCATCACTGAGGTAGTTTCAGACGTCCATTCTGAGGTGGGGAAGTAAGGAGGCCTGTGCCCTTATTATATAAACCACTCATTAGTGGAAGGAATTTGGGGTAGGCAAGTAATAGTGTCTGCTCCAGAGGTTTTGTTACTAGCAATAGCTTCCAGCGTGAGTTTTCTAAGCAATCATGACAGAAATGCTAATGTGTTAAGGATGGAAATGCAGTTCCCACTCCCGTCTGGGTTTTTGTCAATGGACTCTACAAGCTCACTGTGCATTAGACCTACCTCCGTCTCCTCTTCACACTCTCTCAACCTCACCTGTCTCCTGGACTCTCTGCCACTTGTGTTGCTATGGCAATCATCTCTGTGTGGGCCCAAGTGGTCCCCTTTCTGGAGGCTGAGGCCTAGACTCTTTGGTTTTTCTCACTGTTCCTCAACTCAAATACAACCAATGGGTGTGGGATCTGGTTTTCCCAGCGAGGTAATGCAACAGGGAAATACAGGTGACTTAACTCCACATGGAGTGAACTCTGACCTCTGTGACAACCAAAAATGTCTCCAGACAGTGTCAATTGCCCAGGTGGGTAAATTGGCCCTGGTTGAGAATCGATGCTTTAGATGTTGATGTGCCCCGAAGTTTTACCTCTGATCATCCTATTTTCTCTCTCTGTACACTCTTGGTGATTTGTTCACCCCCTTTATCCCTTTTCAGTGCAGGCTATTACCATGTTATCAAGTTGCCCAAGTGAGCAAAAGAGTCATCTTTGACCATTCCTCTCTGTATCACCACCACGCTGAACTAGTCACCACACTTTCAATCCTGCTTCCTTAATAGCTCTTTAAGCATCCACTGTCCTCCAGCCCCAAGACTCCAGATAAGGCCTTATAATTTTTTTGTCTGGATCTCCCTGCCTCCAGTCTTACCTTCTTCCAATCAATTCTCTACATAATGGCAAAAATTATGTTTCAAAAACCCGAATCCTTTATTTAGTTTCTTTCAAAGCTTCCCCACAGCCATCAGGATGTAATCGAAGCTTCAGGCTTTGAAAGCAAGGCCCTGGGTGCACAGCTGGAAGTAGGATGAGGCAAGTGAGGCACCTAGGGTGCAAAATTTAAGGAGGCACTCACCCTCAAGGTTCATAGGCGCACTATGAGTGAATAGAGAGTGAATATCACCTTAAATTTTACTCCTTAGGTAGCTTGCTTGCCCCAGCCTTGTTGCTTTGTCTTTGCACATGCCCCTGTTACTCTCTCTGGTCTCATCTCTTATCACATTGCCACTCAGGTCCTCATTTCTAACACATTGGGCTGTTTGTACACCTCTGAACTCACCTTATTCTTACCATTGCTACAATAACACCTGTCTGAGCAGTGGATTATTCCTGAGGCTTCAGGGTAATGATAGAGGGACAGGAACCCAGAAAATATTTGTCTCATGATGAGCCCAAACATCAAGAGAGCAGGAAATGTGATTTAAGAAAAATTTACAGTGATAAAATACACCTAATATAAAATTTACCATTAAGTGTACAGTTCAGTGATATTAAATATATTCATACTGTTGTGTCATCATCACCACCATCCAGCTCCAGAACTCTTTTCATCTTGCAAAACTAAGACTATAAACCTACCTAAGGAGGCAAAAGACCTGTACTCTGAAAACTATAAGACAGTGATGAAAGAAATCAAAGATGACACAAACAGATGGAAAGAGATACCGTGCTCTTGGATTGGAAGACTCAATATTGTCAAAACGATTATACTACCCAAGGGAATCCACAGATTCAATGCAATTCCTATCAAATTACCAATGGCATTTTTCATAGAACTAGAACAAAAAAAATTTTAATTTGTATGGAAACACAAAAGATCCCAAATAGTGAAGGTAATCTTGAGAAAGAAAAACAGAACTGGAGGAATCAGGCTCCCTGACCTCAGACTATACAACAAAGCTACAGTAATCAAGACAGTATGGTACTGGCACAAAAACAGAAACACAGATCAATGGAACATGACAGAAAGCCCAGAAATAAACCCACGCACCTATGGCCAATTAATCTACAACAAAGGAGGTAAAAATATACAATGGAGAAAAGACAGTCTCTTCAGTAAGTAGTGCTGAGAAAACCAGACAGCTACGTGTAAAGGAATGAAATTCGAACATTCTCTAACCCCATACCTAAAAATAAACTCAAAATGGATTAAAGACCTAAATGTAAAACCGGATACTATAAAACTCCTAGAGGAAAACATAGGCAGGACACTCTTTGACAAAAATCACAGCAATATCTTTTTTGATCCGTCTCCTGGAGTAATGGAAATAAAAGCAAAAATAAACAAATGAGACCTAATGAAACTTAAAAGCTTTTGCACAGCAAAGGAAACCATAAACGAAACAAAAAGACAGCCTACAGAATGGGAGAAAATATTTGCAAAAGATGCAACTGACAAGGGATTAATCTCCAAAATATACAAACAGCTCATACCGCTCAAAATCAAAAAAAACAACAACCCAATCAAAAAATGGGCAGAAGACCTACATATACATTTCTCCAAAGAAGACATTCAGATGGCCAGCAGGCACATGAAAAAATGCTGAAGATTGCTAATAATTAGAGAAATGTAAATCAAAACTACAATGAGGTACCACCTCACACCAGTCAGAAAGGCCATCATCAAAAACTAAAATAATAAATGCTGGAGAGGGTGTGGAGAAAAGGGAACCCTCTTGCACTGTTGGTGGGAATGTAAATTGGTAACAGTCACTATGGAGAACAGTATGGAGGTTCCTTAAGAAACTAAAAATAGAACTACCTTATGATCCTGCAATCCCGTTCTTGGGCATATATCCAGAAAAAATCATAATTCGAAAATATACATGCACCCCAATGTTCACAGATGCACTACTTACAGTAGCCAAGACGTGGAAGCAACCTAAGTGTCCACTGACAGAAGAATGGATAAAGAAGAATGGATAAAGAAGAATGGATAAAGAAGAATATTACTCAGCCATAAAAAAGAATGAAATAATGCCATTTGCAGCAACATGGATGGGCCCAGAGATTATCATACTAAGTGAAGTAAGCCAGACAAAGACAAATATCATATGATATCAGTTATGTGTGGAATCTAAAAAAAAGTGATACAAATGAACTTATTTACAAAACAGAAACAGACCCACAGACATAGAAAACAAACTTATTGTTACCAAAGGGGAAAGTGGGGGAGCGATAAATTAGGAGTTTGGGATTAACATATACACACTACTATATATAAAATAGATAATGAACAAGGACCTATTGTATAGCACAGAGAACTATACTCAATATTTTATAATAACCTATATGGGAAAAGAATCTGAAAAAGAATATATATATATATATATATATATATATATCTGAATATATAACTGATATTCAGTGATATAACTGAATCACTTTGCTGTATACCTGAAACTAACACAACATTGTAAATCAACTATACTTCAATTAAATAAAACGCGAAAAGCAAAAAACACCAATGCCGCTTTCCCCAATCCCCTAGCCCCTGGCAGCCACCATTCTACTTTCTGTCTTTATGATTTTGACTACTTTAGGTACCTCATATAAGTGGAACCATACAGTATTTGTCTTTTTGTGATTGGCTTATTCCACATAGCATAATGTCCTCAAGATTCATCCACGTTATAGCACATGTCAGAATTCCCTTCTTTTTTTAAAGTCTGAATAATACTTCACTGTATGTATATACCATATTTTCTTTACCCATTCATCTGTCCATGGACACTTGGGTTGCTTCCATGTTTTAGCTATTGTAAATACAGCTGCTATGAACATGGGTAAACAAGTAGCTTTTTGGGACCCTGCTTTCTACTCTTTTGAGTATATACCTTGAAGTAGAACTGCCAGATCATATGGCAATTCTAACAAATGTGATGTTTTAAGCCTAGCTCAAAGGCTTTCATTCTGACAAAAGCCTATACATGTAAAACGAATAAAAATACTAAAATCCATCTTTTATTGTAATCATTGCCATAACAACATCATATCTCATAGCATATGGTTGCTGTGGTGTAATTTACTTTAAAATACTTCAGCAAAGATAGTATGACAGATATTTATGCCTCTTAATTTTAATCTATACCCTAGGGGCAGTTGTTAACATTTGAGTTCCTCTAATTGAGGATATTCATTCCAGGGATTCTCTTCTCTTGACTCTAATCAGAAATCAACATTCCCTGAGCAACTACTATAAGCCTTCAAGTATCTTTATCTCAGATCAGTATCACAGGCTTTGTTAATTAGCCTAATGGATGTTAGAAATAATTTCACATTGATGAAATGAATTGTATTTAAACAGTGTGGAGGAGCTAGAAATATTGTTCAGGAAGTCCTACCTTGCATGATAGGGGTATAAGAATCTGGTGAGGCCGACACCCCACAGCCCTTTAGAATGGCACTCAAGGCTTAGGATCCAGACTGGTGCCTTGTTCCATTATTTGGTGGGGACCTGGTTACCTGATTCTGGCTAGAGGTTTTGGTAAATTCAACAGTCCCAGTATTGCACATGTAACTCATGTGAACCTTATATACAAGGTGCAGTAGGAGTAGCCAAAGGGTCACAAAGACGGGACTTCTTTGAACTTCCAGGACAGACTGTATGGCTGTCTAGGTGTCTCCTTGCTATGAACGTTTGCGTAAGTGTCAGAATTTGGTCTGACACTTGCTTTTATTGTAACGTACTACCTGATAGTGAGATTGTTGGAGAGAAGAACTATTGCCCTCAGCTACTTCTAATTATTGAAGCCTCCTCCTATCCAGCCAAAAAACCCAAAAACTTGTGACTCAACAATTCTCTCAGGTCAGTTTGCAGTGGGTACCTTAGCAGAAACAAACGGGAGGGTAAATCTGCCTACGCAATCTTTGTCCCAATTTGGATGTGCTTGCCTGCTTGTCAAGGAGATCTCTCACCCAGTAACCCTATTATCCTTTGGCCCTTAGCATCTTGTAGCATGTATCCCCTGCCCAGTAGAACTGAGAAAAAAAATCATCACTGTGGAGCTGGTACTCCAACACCTTGATAACTTGTTCCCAAATACTGCCTCCTCAACATCCATCAGCAAAGCTCAGATAGATTAAAAGCTTACATATACAACATTGTAGAGCAACTATACTCCGATAAATTTAAAAATACTACATATAGATGAAAAGTGAAGGTAGAATATTCTACTTCGTTTTCCTTTTATGGTCCTGGTCTAGGAAATACCAGATGCTAGATGCACTAAGCATAACTGAATAGAAACACTGCTTATTAAATGTCTGAAAGAAAGAACAGACATTCCATGGTGCCACAGCCAAGCATCATTGACTTCTTTAAACGGAAAATCATAGAATTTTTATAAACAATTAAATGGAGAAAAAGCCATATATGATTTGAGTAATAGTTAACATTTTCTTTAGTTGTTTCAGCTGTGGCCGTATTTTACGAGCAGCAAATTACAAAGATGGCAAGTTCATGATATAAAGAAGATTAATTTTCATATATTGCTCACAGAGTAAGTCTCATGGATTATTGCCGTAATCAAATATAACTTGAAACCATAACAACAGAACAGATTTTAATGATATGCACATAATTGCTATTGTGCTGAGTGGTGATTTAGCTTAAACAGTAAATAGATCGCTTAAAGGATATAATGAGTATTACATTTATAGAGTTGAATCAATTTTTGTGTTTTTCTCTTGTCACTCTGATGCAGATTATACATCTTGGAGCATTAAGGCTGACAGTTTCCTCCCATCTTCAAACTGTCTCACGTGTACACACAAAACGGCACCCACTTAATGCTGAGGCTGGGCTCAGACATACCAACCTTTGGGGTTTCATTGTCCCTCATTCATCAACCCTCTAGGGCCCAAGGGGGAGGCTCCTATGCTGCCACTCCCCACTTTGGGTCCCTGTATCAGCATGAGTTCTAGCATCAACTCAGTGAGTGGGGCGCTGTCATAAGGAGAAGAAGAATCTCCTGGGGTACAGGGGAGATTATTAAAAGACGGGAGAACCTGAAATGTGAGTAACAGTGGGCCCAAGAATGACTCAAGCAGGCCCTCTCTTCTCCTTCTCACTCTTGGTTCAGTCTCTTCTCCAAACCACCTTGGAGCCCAGTGCTGGGAAAACACGAAATGAAATTGGATACTCAGCGCACTTGCTTGGCACCAGACTGCTATGAAAAGCTGTCAACGTCAAATTTTCATGTCAATACGTTTTAACAGTTATGGTCGATAGATTAAGTCTCTGCATAAACTTTTTGGAATATCAATTAATACTAATACTAATACTAATAAAGCCCTTCCCTGGTGGCTCTCTTGGCACTCCTACTCATGGGTCCCTGACTATACCCTGAGATACCCTCTCCTCCTTCTGAGACTTCCAGTCTAGGCTTATCAAGCTCAGCTCAATGGCCCACAGTCTACAGCCTTAAGAACTCATTGATGATACCACCTTGGCTGAAGGCTTTTACAAGGACCCCAGGGTGGAGGGTGGCAGGCAGAGCAGTACCTTTGAGCAGCATGGAGAGCCTTCACCTTGGGCTTTGGAGGGTTGGGGAATCAGGCACAAGCGAAGCTCAAGTGCAGGTGTATTTGAGCTGAGCCTTAGCTGTTCAGTGGGTGCTGTTTTGTGTGTGGCAGCAAGTGATTAATTTTGTGCCTGGAGAAAAGCACAATGAGCTCTGGAATCTGAGTTGCTGCAAGTCCTGGAGTAGGGGATGATAATGTTGGGGTTGAGGCTAAACGGGAGAGAATGGAAGATGAAAGGGTGTCTTTGTTTTGCAATCTACCAGGAAACACCCGATGGAAACACCCAATAAATACATTTCCAGGAAATGAACTTAATTGCATATTCCAAAGCTACTATGACATCCTATGGTTAGTGGATTGAGCACTGTCTTTGAAGTAAAATCTAACTGGGTAACTTTGGGATAGTTTCTTTTCTTTTTTTTTTTTTTTTTTGCGGTATGCAGGCCCCTCACTGTTGTGGCCTCTCCCGTTGCGAAGCACAGGCTCCGGACGCGCAGGCTCAGCGGCCATGGCTCACGGGCCCAGCTGCTCCGCGGCATGTGGGATATTCCCGGACCGAGGCACGAACTCGTGTCCCCTGCATCGGCAGGCGGACTCTCAACCACTGCGCCACGAGGGAGGCCCTGCGATAGTTTCTTAACCTCTATAAGCCTCACTTTCATTATATACAAAATAAGGATGCATCTGGATTTATTCAGCAAAAGACCAGACTAAAGCACCTAGGACTGTAGTACAGGGAGGTTGTGCTGGTCTCCTACATCCAGAGCCCCCATGAACCATATCTCCCCAAATTCCTGCCCTTGTGTAGTTCCTGTCCCTTGAATCTGGGCTGGCGCTGTGACTCCCTTTAATTAACGGAGTGTGTTCAGCTCCTAAGCCTTAGGAACACCTGGTAATTTCTGCATTTGTACTCTTGGGAGCTCTGAGACACCATACAGGAAGTCTGCCTGCCATGAGGGAAGTTCTCTGAAGTGAAGGGAACACGTGGAGACAGAGAGAGGCCTTGAGAATCCATGGAGAGAGGGAGATCCAAGCATCGTAGTTTCCCAGCTGAGTCCAGCCCTCAACCAACCTGCCAGTTGAATCCAGCCACCTGAGTGATTGCTGGTAAGACCAGCAGAAGAACCACCTAGCTGAGTCCAGCCCAGATTGTGGAACTGTGAGCAAATAAAATGTTTGTTGCTTTGAGACACTGGGGTAGTTTTTAACCTAAGAATAGATAACTGAAAGGGTTCATGAATACTATGCAGATATTATTTTGTATAGTAAATCCACATCATTCATGTGGTAGGTGTCCCAGGCCCTTCTTGAAGACGTTCTGGCATTTAAACTCACAGTATGCAGTCAGGCAATATGAAAATATCTGAGCAGCCCCTTCAGGCTTATGATGATTTTTGAATATAGTGTTTTTCTAGTTTTTATAAAAGACCCTGTCACTTCTTCACTTCAGAGCCAATGTTGATAGTTGCTGTCACCTGAGGGAAGCTTTCCTTAAGGAACAAGGTTTGCCTCTTATTAGAGCTGTGTAGATGCAGGAGAGAAGAACAAAACCACTCTGAGATGCTTGACAGGTGGTCGGCTAGGCTCATTCAATAGCTAAGCACTTTTCCCTGCTCTCTGGTTTTGCAGCATGGGCAATGCAATTTTTAAGAGTGTCATGGATATTCGAGGTGACTCAGGAATAGCTGGAACCGTGAATGTTAAATCCACAAATGGAAAGTGTAGTAAGCTGGGGCAGGTATAGTTATTGTCAACCTAATAAACTGTCTTTCCCTCCCCAACCTTCTTCTTGTAGTGAGAATTTATTTTGCTTACGGAAAATCCATTCTGGATGAACTTCGTGGAAGTGACCCCTGCTTCTTGCCACAGGGTTGGGCATGTGATCCAGCCTTGATGTTCAGCAAATGTTGGGCTCCCTTGGTAAGTGTTGGGAGCCTCTGGTGGTTAGCAGTTAGTGAGAGTCATGTGTCCTTTCCTGTTAACCTGACTATCCTACAATGAAAGCAAGTCTTAGATAAATACTACAAAAGGTATAATTATTAGCAAGCAGCCCCAAATATACCATTCAGTCTGCTCTGTAGAAGTTCCATACTTTTTTTTTTTTAATATTTATTTGGCTGTGCCGGGTCTTAGTTGTGGCATGCGGAATCTTTGTTGCAGCATGCAGGATCTTTAGTTGCGGCATGTGGATCTTTAGTTGCGGCATGTGGGATCTAGTTCCCTGATCAGGGATTGAACCCGGGCCCCCTGTACTGGCAGCGTGGAGTCGTAGACACTGGACCACCAAGGCAGTCCCGTTCCATTCTTTTTAGACACTCAAAACAGCACCTTGCATGAGAGTCCTTTGTAGATGCGACAACATTCTGACAATAGGACAGGTCAGCCCTGTAAGTAGGCCTGGTGACAGGGTTCTTCTGTTTTTGTTTTTTTTTTTTGCGGTACGCGGGCCTCTCACTGTTGTGGCCTCTCCCGTTGCGGAGCACAGGCTCTGGACGCGCAGGCTCAGCGGCCATGGCTCACGGGCCCAGCCGCTCCGTGGCATGTGGGATCTTCCTGGACCGGGGCACGAACCTGTGTCCCCTGCATCGGCAGGCGGACTCTCAACCACTGCGCCACCAGGGAAGCCCAACAGGGTTCTTCGTGAAGGGAGCGACGCAGGGCAGTGGGGTTCAATCCCCAAGTGCTGCCTATGGCATTAGGCTGCTGGGTCTTGCCAGCTTCTCATGCAACAGTGGTACAACTTGTATAGCTTTACTAACAATTTACTACTTGGATTATTATCCGTCAATAATATTTTTCTAACATTCTTTAAGTTAACTAAGAAACATCCCACGTTTAGATTTTTTTTTTACATCTTTATTGGAGTATAATTGCTTTACAATGGTGTGTTAGTTTCTCCTTTATAACAAAGTGAATCAGTTATACATATACATATGTTCCCATATGTCTTCCCTCTTGCGTCTCCCTCCCTCCCACCCTCCGTATCCCACCCCTCTAGGTGGTCACAAAGCACCGAGCTGACCTCCCTGTGCTATGCGGCTGCTTCCCACTAGCTATCTACCTTACGTTTGGTAGTGTATATATGTCCATGCCACTCTCTCGCTTTGTCACAGCTTACCCTTCCCGCTCCCGATATCCTCAAGTCCATTCTCTAGTACGTCTGTGTCTTTATTCCTGTCTTACCCCTAGGTTCTTCATGACATTCTTTTTTCTTAAATTCCATATATATGTGTTAGCATACAGTATCTGTCTTTCTCTTTCTGACTTACTTCACTCTGTATGATAGACTCTAGGTCCATCCACCTCATTACAAATAGCTCAATTTCGTTTCTTTCTATGGCTGAGTAATATTCCATTGTATATATGTGCCACATCTTCTTTATCCATTCATCCGATGATGGACACTTAGGTTGTTTCCATCTCAGGGCTATTGTAAATAGAGCTGCAATGAACATTTTGGTACATGACGCTTTTTGAATTATGGGTTTCTCAGGGTATATGCCCAGTAGTGGGATTGCTGGGTCATATGGTAGTTCTATTTGTAGTTTTTTAAGGAACCTCCATACTCTTCTCCATACTGGCTGTACCAATTCACATTCCCACCAGCAGTGCAAGAGGGTTCCCTTTTCTCCACACCCTCTCCAGCATTTATCGTTTCTAGATTTTTTGATGATGGCCATTCTGACTGGTGTGAGATGATATCTCATTGTAGTTTTGATTTGCATTTCTCTCATGATTAATGATGCTGAGCATTCTTTCATGTGTTTCTTGGCGGTCTGTACATCTTCTTTGGAGAAATGTCTGTTTAGGTCTTCTGCCCATTTTTGGACTGGGTTGTTTGTTTTTTTGATATTGAGCTGCATGAGCTGCTTATAAATTTTGGAGATTAATCCTTTGTCAGTTGCTTCATTTGCAAATATTTTCTCCCATTCTGAGGGTTGTCTTTTGGTCTTGTTTATGGTTTCCTTTGCTGTGCAAAAGCTTTGAAGTTGCATTACGTCCCATGTGTTTATTTTTGTTTTCATTTCCATTTCTCTAGGAGGTGGGTCAAAAAGGATCTTGCTGTGATTTATGTCATAGACTGTTTTTCCTATGTTTTCCTCTAAGAGTTTGATAGTTTCTGGCCTTACATTTAGGTCTTTAATCCATTTTGAGCTTATTTTTGTGTATGGTATTAGGGAGTGATCTAATCTCATACTTTTACATGTACCCATCCAGTTTTCCCAGCACCACTTATTGAAGAGGCTGTCCTTTCTCCACTGTACATTCCTGCCTCCTTCATCAAAGATAAGGTGACCATATGTGTGTGGGTTTATCTCTGGGCTTTCTATCCTGTTCCATTGATCTATATTTCTGTCTTTGTGCCAGTACCATACTGCCTTGATTACTGTAGCTCTGTAGTATAGTCTGAAGTCAGGGAGCCTGATTCCTCCAGCTCCGTTTTTCGTTCTCAAGATTGCTTTGGCTATTCAGGGTCTTTTGTGTTTCCATACAAATTGTGAAATTTTTTGTTCTAGTTCCAAGAAAAATGCCAGTGGTAGTTTGATAGGGATTGCATTGAATCTGTAGATTGCTTTGGGTAGTAGAGTCATTTTCACAATGTTGACTCTTCCAATCCAAGAACATGGTATATCTCTCCATCTATTTGTATCATCTTTAATTTCTTTCATCAGTGTCTCACAGTTTTCTGCATACAGGTCTTTTGCCTCCTTAGGTAGGTTTATTCTTAGATATTTTATTCTATTTGTTGCAGTGGTAAATGGGAGTGTTTTCTTGATTTCACTTTCAGATTTTTCATCCTTAGTGTATAGGAATTCCAGAGATTTCTGTGCAATAATTTTGTATCCTGCTACTTTACCAAATTCATTGATTAGCTCTAGTAGTTTTCTGGTAGTATCTTTAGGATACTCAATGCATAGTATCATGTCATCTGCAAAGAGTGACAGCTTTACTTCTTCTTTTCCGATTTGGATTCCTTTTATTTCCTTTTCTTCTCTGATTGCTGTGGCTAAAACTTCCAAAACTATGTTGAATAAGAGTGGTGAGAGTGGCAACCTTGTCTTGCTCCTGATCTTAGTGGAAATGCTTTCAGTTTTTCACCATTGAGGACGATGTTGGCTGTGAGTTTGTCATATATGGACTTTATTATGTTGAGGAAAGTTCCCTCTATGCTTACTTTCTGCAGGGTTTTTATCATAAATGGGTGTTGAATTTTGTCGAAAGCTTTCTCTGCATCTATTGAGATGATCATATGGTTTTTCTCCTTCAATTTGTTAATATGGTGTATCACGTTGATTTGCGTATATTGAAGAATCCTTGCATTCCTGGAATAAACCCCACTTGATCATGGTGTATGATCCTTTTAATGTGCTGTTGGATTCTGTTTGCTAGTATTTTGTGGAAGATTTTTGCATCTATGTTCATCAGTGATATTGGCCTGTAGTTTTCTTTCTTTGTGACATCCTTGTCTGTTTTTGGTATCAGGGTGATGGTGGCCTCATAGAATGAGTTTGGGAGTGTTCCTCCCTCTGCTATATTTTGGAAGAGTTTGAGAAGGATAGGTGTTAGCTCTTCTCTAAATGTTTGATAGAATTCACCTGTGAAGCCATCTGGTCCTGGGCTTTTGTTTGTTGGAAGATTTTTAATTCACAGTTTCAATTTCAGTGCTTGTGATTGGTCTGTTCATATTTTCTATTTCTTCCTGATTCAGTCTTGGCAGGTTGTGCATTCCTAAGGATTTGTCCATTTCTTCCAGGTTGTCCATTATATTGGCATAGAGTTGCTTGTAGTAATCTCTCATGATCTTTTGTATTTCTGCAGTGTCAGTTGTTACTTCTCCTTTTTCATTTCTAATTCTATTGATTTGAGTCTTCTCCCTTTTTTTCTTGATGAGTCTGGCTAATGGTTTATCAATTTTGTTTCTTCTCAAAGAACCAGCTTTTAGTTTTATTGATCTTTGCTATCATTTCCTTCATTTCTTTTTCATTTATTTCTGATCTGATTTTTATGATTTCTTTCCTTCTGCTAACTTTGGGGTTTTTTTTCCTTCTTCCTCTAATTGCTTTAGGTGCAAGGTTAGCTTGTTTATTCGAGATGTTTCCTGTTTCTTAAGGTAGGATTGTATTGCTATAAACTTCCCTCTTGCAACTGCTTTTGCTGCCTCCCATAGGTTTTGGGCCGTCGTGTCTCCATTGTCATTTGTTTCTAGGTATCTTTTGATTTCCTCTTTGATTTCTTCAGCGATCACTTCGTTATTAAGTAGGGTATTGTTTAGCCTCCACGTGTTTGTATTTTTTACAGATCTTTTCCTGTAATTGATATCTAGTCTCATAGCGTTGTGGTCGGAAAAGATACTTGATACAATTTCAATTTTCTTAAAATTACCAAGGCTTGATTTGTGACCCAAAATATGATCTATCCTGCAGAATGTTCCATGAGCAATTGAAAAGAAAGTGTATTCTGTTGTTTTTGGATGGAATGTCCTATATCAATTAAGTCCATCTTGTCTAATGTGTGATTTAAAGCTTGTGTTTCCTTATTTTCATTTTGGATGATCTGTCCACTGGTAAAAGTGGGGGGTTAAAGTCCCCTACTATGATTGTGTTACTGTCGATTTCCCTTTTATGGCTGTTAGCATTTGCCTTATGTATTGAAGTGCTCGTATGTTGGGTGCATAAATAGTTACAATTGTTATATCTTCTTGGATTGATCCCTTGATCATTATGTAGTGTCCTTCTTTGTTTCTTGTAATAGTCTTTGTTTTAAAGTCTATTTTGTCTGATATGAGAATTGCTACTCTGGCTTTCTTTTGACTTTCATTTGCATGGAATATCTTTTTCCATTCCCCGCGCCCGTCTCTGGAGCTCCTTTAAGCAGCGCTCTTAATCCCCTCTCCCTGCGCACCAGAAAACAAAGAGGAAAGAAAAAGTCTCTTGCCTCTTTTTCAGGTCCAGACTTTTCCCGGGACTCCCTCCCCGGCTAGCCGTAGTGTGCTAACCCCCTGCAGGCTGTGTTCACGCCGCCAACCCCAGTCCTCTTCCTGCGCTCTGACCCGAAGGCCGAGCCTCAGCTCCCAGCCCCGCCCGCCCTGGCGGGTGAGCAGACAAGCCTCTCGGGCTGGTAAGTGCCGGTCGGCACCAATCCTCTGTGCGGGAATCTCTCCACTTTGCCCTCCGCACCCCTGTAGCTGTGCTCTCCTCCACGGCTCCAAAGCTTTCCCCCTCCGCCACCCGCAGTCTCCACCCGCGAAGGGGCTCCTAGTGTGTGGAGTCCTTTCCTCCTTCACAGCTCCTTCCCACTGGTGCAGGTCCCATCCCCATTCTTCTGTCTCTGTTTTTTCTTTTGTCCTACCCAGATACGTGGGGACTTTCTTGCCTTTTGGGAAGTCTGAAGTCTTCTGCCAGCGTTCAGTAGGTGTTCTGTAGGAGTTGTTCCACATGTAGATGTATTTCTGGTGTATCTGTGGGGAGTAAGGTGATCTCCGCATGTTACGCTTCCGCCATCTTCCTGTCCAGCTCCCCATGTTTAGATTTTGAGTGCTACATCATCACATCTTTTGCTGAATATTTTCTGCTGGTCTGTCCAGCTCATACTCTCCACCCTTTCTCTCTCTGCTCTCTGGCCTGGGAGGCTGACCTGTATGGACTGTGTCAATAGGCTCCCATACATACCCTCTGGCTTCCAACTGATTTTGGCCAATGGTGAGGCCAGCAGGTGATTGGGAAGAGAGAAGCGAGTGGGGTTAGTGTATTTATTCCCCCAATTCTATCCCTGCAGGGCCTCCTTAAGCTGGCTGTGACCCATCTTGAAGGTCACAGTTCCTGTCAAGGTGGTACCTTCTACATGACTGTCTCCTTCCAGGTTCTGGTAACTGCTGCTTTCTCTCATCTCTTTGGGCCTAGGGTGGTAACAGTCTTGTTGTTACTAGCTCCTAAGTACTGTGCTATCCTTTGAGATTTCTCGACACACTATCCAAACCTTTGTAAAAGTACTGTACTATCCTTTGAGATTTCTCGACACACTATCCAAACCTTTGTAAAAGTACTGTACTATCCTTTGAGATTTCTCGACACCCTATCCAAACCTTTGTAAACCATACTTTTATTAAACCGTTCTTGAATTATCCAAATTTGAGTGGGCTCTTTTTCCTGCTGGAATTTTGGGAAGGTACTGATTCCTGATTAGCGTACTTCTAGCTAATCACTCCTGGGGTGTTGATTCCTGATTGTAGGCTTTCAAATGCTAACCACCCCTGGGGTGGAGATTCGACTTGATTTATATACATATTTCACACTGTTCATACTGAAACATTTAACAAATAAATTGTCACAATGACAATTAACCACACAGCTTCCTGGCAACAGTGGTTGGTTCAAAGAAGGATCTGTAACTCTAGATGGACCAGGTGGAGCTTCCCCAGGATTTTTTGCTAAGACAAATTGTAAAGAGGCAACTGCTTTTTGCTGTGATGGCTAGAAAGAAGGGTAGGTAAGTCTTGAACTTCTAATGGATAAATATGCCACCCAGAGAGGAAAGCTTACCAGAGACTGAAAGTCAACAACAGGAAGACAGAACTGAGAGACGGATAGAAAGGGATGAATTCCTGGTTACGTTATTGGATTCCTGGATCCAGGTATGCCTGAAGCTGAAGCTTTCCTTCTGAACTTCTCAGTTATGAGAGGAAATAAATTTCTTTTTGGTTTGTGTATATAAGCTAATTTTTTTATTGAAGTATAGTTGATTTACAATGTTGTGTTAGTTTTAGGTGTAAAGCAAAGTTCAGATTCTGTTCCATTATAGGTTATTACAAGATATTGAATATACTTCCCTGTGCTATATGGTAGGTCCTTATTGTTTATCTATTTTATATATAGTAGTGTGTATCTGTTAATCCCAAACTCCTAATTTATCCCTTCCCCCCTGCCCCTTTGATAACCATAAGTTTGTTTACTATGTCTGTGAGTCTGTTTTGTAAATAAGTTCATTTATATCATTTTTTTTTAGATTCCACACATAACTGATATCATATAATATGTGTCTTTCTCTGTCTGACTTATTGCACTTAGTATGATAATCTCTAGGTCCATCCATGTTGCTGCAAATGGCATTATTTCATTCTTTTTAATGGCTGAGGAGTATTCCATTGTATATATGTATCACATGTTCTTTATCCATTCCTCTGTTGATGGACATTTAGGCTGCTTCTATGTCTTGGCTATTGTAAATAGGGCTGCAGTGAACATTGGGGTGCATTTATCTTTTTGAATTATGATCTTCTCAGGGTATATACCCAGTAGTGGGATTGCTGGGTCATATGGTAGCTCTATTTTTAGTTTTTTAAGGAACCTCCATACTGTTCTCCATAGTGGCTGTATCAATTTACATTCCCACCAACAGTGCAAGAGGGCTCCCTTTTCTCCACACCCTCTCCAGCACTTGTTATCTGTAGACTTTTTAATGATGGCCATTCTGACTGGTGTGAGGTGATACCTCATCGTGGTTTTGATTTGCATTTCTCTAATAATTAGCAATGTTGAACATCATTTCATGTGCCTGTTGGCCATCTGTATGTCTTTTTTGGAGAAATGTCTATGTAGGCCTCCGGCCCATTCTTTGATTGGTTGGTTTGTTGGTTGGTTGTTTTCTTATATTGAGTTGTATGAGTTATTTGTATATTTTGGAAATCAAGCTCTCATCATTTGCGCATTGTTTGCAAATATTTTCTCCCATTCTGTAGGTTGTCTTTTCATTTTGTCTATCGTTTCCTTTGCTGTGCAAAAGCTTATAAATTTGATTAGGTCCCATTTAAAAATATTTTTGCTTGTATTTCTTCTGCCTTGGGAGACTGATTTAAGAAAGTACTGTTGTGGGCTTCCCTGGTGGTGCAGTGGTTGAGAGTCCGCCTGCCGATGCAGGGGACACGGGTTCATGCCCCTGTCTGGGAAGATCCCACATGCCGCAGAGCGGCTGGGCCCGTGAGCCACGGCTGCTGGGCCTGCGTGTCCGGGGCCTGTGCTCCGCAATGGGAGAGGCCACAACAGTGAGAGGCCCGCGTACCGCAAAAAAAAAAAAAAAAAGAAAGTACTGTTATGATTTATGTCAGAGATGTTTTGCCTATGCTCTCTTCTATGAGTTTTATGGTGTCATGTCTCATATTTAAGTCTTTAAGTCATTTTGGGTTTACTTTTGCTATCTAAGCTCATTTGAGTTGGGGTTATTTCACTTGCAACTGAGGCTTGACAAGTACATCAAGGGTCTATTTTCATGATATTCTTATATCTTTTAGAGAAAGGCTGCACCTTTTCACAGGTACCTGAAATGAGTTCACCCAATGCACGCCACTGCTACATTTTGACAGAGGAGATGGAGATGCCGTCAAAGAAAGAGAGTTGGCCACCCAGGCTGGGATTCAGTAGGCTGGCAAGATCATCAGGAACTTGCACACTGCGACTTCAACATTGCAGGTCCAGAAAATTGACTGTGTTGGTATGACTGAAGCTAACCAGCTTTGGGGGTGTTGGCTTCTGCTAGTCAGTCTCACAGAGACTAATGCATAAATCTAAAGTGAATTCACAGGGATTTCCCTGGTGGCACAGTGGTTAAGAATCCACCTGCCAATGCAGGGGACACGGGTTCGAGCCCTGGTCCAGGAAGATCCCACATGCTGCAGAGCAACTAAGCCCGTGCGCCACAACTACTGAGCCTGCACTCTAGAGCCTGTGAGCCATAACTACTGAGCTCGCGAGCCACAACTACTGAAGCCTGCATGCCTAGAGCCCATGCTCCACAACAAGAGAAGCCATCCAATGAGAAGCCCGTGCACCGCAACGAAGCGTAGCCCCCGCTCGCCGCAACTAGAGAAAGCCCGAGGGCAGCAATGAAGACCCAACGCAGGCAAAAATAAATTAATTAATTAAAAAAAAATAAAAATTAAAAAAAAATAAAGTGGATTCACAATAGAAAACCTAACTGCTGAGCTGACCAAAAAGTTTATGTCTCTGGCTGGTGTTGTCTCTCTCTTTTGGTGAATCTATAAAAAAAAAAATGCCAAATTATTATCCAGAAGGTTAATTGGAGAGCAAGGAATCAGAGCCGGGTCAGCAGGGAGTGAAGGCCCAGGGGGGCAGGGAAGTGAGGGTGAATTGCACGGATATAATGGGAGTGTCCCTAAACTCTAACTGCCTGAGGCACTCATCCTGAGCTAGGAGTTGTATTCCTTCCCTGTGGCCTCGGTAACAAATCACCACAAAATCGGTGGCTGAAAACGAGAGATTTATTCTCTCACGGTTCTGGAGGCCAGAAAATCATTATCCATGGGCCAAAATCAAGGTGCTGGAAAGCCCACACTCCCTCTGGAGGCTCTAGGGGAGAACCCGTTCCTTGCCTCTTCCGGCTCCTGGTGGCTGCCTGGCGTTCCTTGGCTTGTGGCTGCATCGCTCTAATCTCTGCCTCCACCTTCACATGGACTCTTCCTCTGTGTCAAATCTCCCTCTGCTTCCCTCTTATAAAGATACAAGTAATGGCATTTAGGGTCCACCTGGACAGTCCAGGATAATCTCCCCATCTCGAGATCCTTAATGTCTGCAAAGTGATTACTTTAATCACTTAATATAAAGTAACCTTCACGAGTTCCAGGCATTAGGATGTGGATATCTTTGGGGGAGGGGTGTTTTTCAGCCAACCATAGGGGTAGATCTGTTGAGTAGAGTGGATGCCCATTTTGGGTGTTCAGAGCCCCTTACTCTAGGATGCCTGTAGAGACACTGACTAATTCTTGCTTTCTGATTCTTCTTTTTCTAGCCTCCAATCTGAGCATCCTTTTTTTGGCTATTAAAACATTTTTTAAGAACAGAAGATAATCGAATCAGCTTTTTAAAGGTCCAGTCATATTCTTTGAGATCCTTCTCAAAATCTTTTTGATGGGATCGGGGTATCCTCAAATATTTTCAGCCACAAGTTTCTAGGGTCTGTATAGGTTATTTTTGTGAACGCTAGTCACATCTGTTACTTAACTTCATCCCTTTCTGGATGTGACTAGATGTCACCCCTCCACATATTGACTGCAACAGAGACTATGGAATATCTAAATACCAAAATCTCTTCCTATCCACACACACACGCGCGCGCGCGCGCACACACACGAAGTTTCTTACATTTCTGGAAACTTCTGGGCAATTCTCCCACTTCTGTAATCCTTTTGGCTTGTTTAGATTTGGGCAGAATTGCGTTTTCACCTCTTATTAAATGTCAATACAAATAAGATTTAGCTTGTTTAATGCTCGCAGCCAGCTTCGAATTAGTTCGGACTACAAGTGTATGAAGCAGGCACACTTGGTATGTTTTGAGTTTCTCCTACTTAGTATAGAACACTTAAGGTACCTATGGTACTGGAGAGCTTTCAAAAAAATACAAGCCATTCCTTCAACTCTGGCAGGCATGATAGCCATGAGGAAACCGCCAGCACCTGCTTGACAATTTAAAGGGTAGAAAATGGAACGCCTAAATTTGACAAGCCCTTTATGTTCCATGCATGAGGGTTGATGATAAACCAATCTTGATTAAATGCTTATTTGTACTGTTACTGGCTTTCAGAAGAGGAAAATATTTAATTCCACTTTGATTGCAGACTACTCTTCTTGGGACTCCTGCCTTCCTCTAGCAACACAGGGCAGATGTGAGTCAATATTTAATATGTAAACACATGGCTCAGCCTCATGGGTGACCACTTCTGGTCACCAGGCCCCCATTGAGTGCAACATCTCCATTCAACAGAGGTCTCTGTATTAGTTTACAAAGGTTGAGGGACTTGTGCCAAAATAAATTTTTTTTTCTCTTTTGCTACATACTGTTTTCTCTATTAAGTAAATGACTTAAATCATATTCCGGCTACCTTGGAATACATGGTGTAAGAGTGTTTTACCTGCTGGCAAAAAGCAATGTCCGGAGAAAGCTTATCTGATGCTACCTTCTTGCTTATTAATCGGTGGCACCTCATGACTTACAGGATAAAGACTGAACTCATTTACTTATATTCATGTCTCTCCACCACCTGCCCCCAGGAAACCTCTCCAGCCCTATCATCACTAACCATTTGCTATTACGAAATGATCCCTGAATATTAATTTCTACCTCCTTCTCTCCCTCTCTTTCTCCCTCCCTCCCTCTTTCCCATCCTTCAATCCCTCTTTCCTTTCTCCCTCTCCTTCTCCGTCCTTCTCCCCCTTGCTTCTTCCCAGCACATACTCTTTAGGCACCTACAGTGCGAGGGACTCTGTGCTTGGTGTCAGCCGTGCTGCTCCCAGCACTGTGGGGGAGATGGACATAGCGGCGGTACTTAAGCATTTATAATGATGGATGAATCACCCAACTTTACTTGAGGACGTCAGAGAAGTCTTCAGGGAAGCGAGGACTTGCACCCTGAGCTCTGAAACACAGTCTGGGCTCACCAGGTAGACAAAGGCAGAGGCACAGCACGAATGGAAGAGCAGCAGTAAGAAAGCCCACAGCTTCCCTCCCTCCCTCCCTCCATCCCTCCATCTCTATCTACTGAGTGTCCATGACCTGGCAAGCACTGCTCGAGTCCCCGGAGCTATGGCACTAAAAAGAAAGATAATATCCCTACCCTAGCACAATTTTTCTGCTAGTGATGGAACGGCACGTCATTTGCTGAGTCCCAAAATGTGTTCAGGGGCAACCTTGTCCCATGAGACATTTCACCCAATGTTCAAGAAATGTTGCATTCTGAGCACTCCCTCTTGCTGGAGGTTCACAATGTACAATTTCACAATCAAGGCCCTGGGAAGTCCTACATCAAGAAACCTGTTATCCTCAGTTACTCAGCATTTCCCAAACGTGTTTAACCAGGGGAGCCTTGTTCTAAGTTGTAGTTTTCTAAAGGAGTCTTTGCAGGCCTGGCTCGAGTGTTCCACTCTTCCAACCTCTACCTAGTATATCAATTACCTATTTTCATAATAACGCTGCATAAAAACAGTCACAGAACCTCAGTGCCAGGAGACAACAAACGCTTAGCGCTCGCACAGCTGTGGTGGTTGGCTCAGCGGGCTTCTGTGTCTGGGGCCTGCCTGCTTCTTGGCTGGGACAACTGGGGTGCACTGGCTTTGCCCTGCTGGTCTCTCAGTCTCCAGCAGACTAGCCCGGGCAGCTCTTCCTGGTGGAGCCTGCAGTGTAAAAGGCAAGCGGAACTATGCGAGCCAATTGTCAGGCCCCTGCTGTGTCGAGTCTTCTAACACCCCAATGTCCAGAGCAAGCCACGTGGCTGAGTGCAGAATCAAAATGGTCAGGGAAGGGCTTCCCTGGAGGCGCACTGGTTGAGAGTCTACCTGCCGATGCAGGGGACGCGGGTTCGTGCCCCGGTCCGGGAAGATCCCACATGCCGCGGAGCGGCTGGGCCCGTGAGCCATGGCCGCTGAGCCTGCGCGTCCGGAGCCTGTGCTCCGCAACGGGAGAGGCCACAACAGTGAGAGGCCCGCGTACCGCAAAAAAAAAAAAAAAAAAAAAAAAAAAAAAAAAAAAGGTCAGGGAAGTGGCAGGGGCTACAAAGTTACATGATAAAGGGTGAGCATACAGGGAGGGGGTTAGAACTGGGGCCACTTTAGTAATAGGTCACATCTCCCTAAGGCCCCAGCTCAGGTATCACCTCTTCAGGTGATTTTTTTTTCCTTCTGAGATTCGCCACTGCACACCCAGTCTTCACTGCAAAGTTTAGCATTCTCTGGAACTCTCTTGAATTTTCAGCTTGCTTCCCATTGGCTCCCCCCATTAAATGACAAATCCCTTGAGTGTAGAGACCATACTGTATACTTCATTTCATCTGCCAGATCACCTAGCACAGCGCTAGGCACACAGGGGACATTTACTAAAGACTAATTAATTGAGGTCAGAAGTCTCATAGATGCATGGGACCCAGGGCCCCAGGTCAGGCTGTTGCCTGGGGGCTACCCCTGAACACCCCACACCAGCCTGGTGCTACCACCCAGGTCTGTGCCCACCTACAGGCCCGGACCAGCTCCAGGGGGTTGGCTCTTGTGTCAGACAAACACCAGGAAAGCCGTGCTGCAGAGCCGGAAGTGGGTCTGCTCTTGCTGTGTTCTCAGCCCTCGCTGGGACTCTAACCGCTTCCCCTGAACTTCAGGCCCTCCCCGAACCTCACCCCTCCTGTGGTGGTGGTCCTCCTGAATTCGGGTCACTCGGCTCATCCCTTCCTGTCTCACTGTGCTCTTCCTGTCTCTTGTGACTATGCGGACCCGGAGGCCTGGTCTCGGTTTCCCTCCCCAGCCGAGCTGTCTTTTTGCGCCCGCGTCGTGTGGTTGGAGAGCAGCATGATGCTGTGAGAAACGCACCCTGGATCCCTGCCCCCAGGACCAGCCCTGTGGGACTCACCTGAGAGCTGGGTAGCAATGCACAAGCTCTGAAACCAGACTCTGCGTTGTACCCAGCTCCCCGGAGGTACAGCCAAGTCTGAGAAGCAGCAGCGTGGGGTCACAGCTCCCCAGCGCCCAGCTCTGTGACCTGAGAAGTCATTTCACTTCTCTGTTTTCTCACTTGCCAGGTGAGGGGGTTGGACAAGTTGATCTTCTCCCTGATATCAAATTAGAGGTGTTTAATTATGCTTGTGGTAATTTGGATTACTTTCTTTGTCAGCTAAGTACAAAAGTGTGGGGAGTGGCAGAAAATTATATTCTGCACAGAATCGACAACTTTGAGAACCGGAAGGGACTTCATTGAACATCTCCTCTAGCTCCCTCCTGTTTTACAGAAAAGGAAACAGGTAGCACAGCCACTTAGGGTCAAGCCCCGATAAGGAAAAAGTCCATCTCCTGCTGTCTGGACACTCACTGCATGAAGCATGGTCCCCAGACCAGCAGCATCACTGGCATCTGTGCATGTGTGAGAAATGCAGACTCTTGGGCCCCAGGCCAGGACTTCTGAGTCAGAATCTGCACTACCCAAGCCTCCCAGGTGACCTGAATGCACAGCCAAGTTTGGGGAGTGCAGGATTCAATGAGGCGGTCACTGGGAATCCTTGAAGACAAGCTAGGCCCAGAACAGAAGTGTCATTTCACAAGCAGTAACCTGGATTTGAATCTCAACTTGCCAGTTTCAGCCTTGTGGTTTTCAGCAAGTTACTTAACCCTCCCTGAGCTTCAGTTTCCTCTCCTGTGAAATGTGTAAAGCACTTAGTATGATGGCCAGCACTCGGGAAGTACTTAGGAAATGTTAGCACAACACAACAGGGCTTAGCGATTAAAAGCACAGATTCTGCAGCCAGACCGCCTGGGTTTATAATCCTCACTAGCTGTGTGACCTTCAGCAAATCAGTTCACCTCTCTGTGCTCCAGATTTCCCCATCTGCAAAATGGGACTATCAATAGGGTTGTGATGTCAGTTTCATGGGTTAATATTTGTAAAGTGTTTAGACAGTGTCTGGCATATAGTAAGAGCTAAATGTCTGTTAAAATTGTAATATTTTTACTTTATAGACTTGGTGAAAGGAGGAAAGGCAGGCATACATAAATATTTTTAAGCTTCAATAAGACAGCAGTCTGTTTCTCCCTCATATAAAAGAAGTCGGGAAGTATGCAGCCCATTGTTGGTCTTCTGGTATCATCAGGACCCAGACACCTGTCTTTTTGCTTTACCATCCTCATCATATAGACCCTATCCTCGTGGGCAACGAGGGCTTCTGTGGCTCTAGCTCTTGTATCCAGGTATCAGGGCAGGAGAAGGAAGAAGGGGTTCTGGGTTAGTTACGTATCGCTGCTTATACAAGTCATCCTAAAAATTAGGGGTTGGAAATAATATTATCTCAGTTTCCGTATTATCTCATAGATATTATTATTTCATAGTTCTATTATCTCATAGTTTCTCACCATTGGGAGCAGCTTAGCCGTGTGTTTTTGGCTCAGTGCCTCACAGGCTGCAAGGAAGGCAGCGGCTAGGCTGTAGTCACTTCAAGGCTCCGCTCAGGAAGATCTGCTTCTGAGCCCACTTACGTGGTGCTGGCAGGGTTCGGAGTCCCCCTCCACACTCACTTACCTGGACCTCTCCGCAGGTCTGCCTCATGACTCGGCAGCTGGTTTCTCCCATTAGAAGTCCAGCCTGTGCTCAAGCGGAGGGACTCGTACAAGGGCCTGAATACCAAGACGTGGGCGTCACTGGGGCCATTTTAGAGGCCGCCTCTGTGCAGGCTCTTCCCAGTGACCCAGCTTCCTGCAAGCAGCCTTCCTGGAGTTCCCACCCGACACTTCTCCTTATAGCTCACAGGCTATAATTTAGTCACCTGGCCACATCAATTGCAAGAGAGGCTAAGAAATATAATCTTTCAGCTAGATGCATTTCCACCCTGATTTAAAACCAGTTTCATAGAACGTATTTACAAAACAGAAACAGACTCACAGACTTAGAGAAGGAACTTATGGTTACAGGGGGGAAGTGTCAGGGGGAGGAACAGATTGGGAGTTTGGGATTGACATGTACACACTACTATATGTAAAATAGACAACCAACAAGGACCTACTGTATAGCACAGGGAACTCTGCTCAATACTCTGTAATAACCTAAATGGGAAAAGAATTTGAAATGGATACATGTCTACGTATAACTGAATTACTTTGCTGTACACCTGAAACTAACACAACATTGTTACTCAACTATACTCCGATATAAAATAAAACTTAAAGAAAAATAAAGGCTTTCAAAATGAAAATAAAATAAAATAAAATCATTTCATTACTAAAGAAGAAAGAGGGAACGGCCACTTCATTTTCTATAGCCTTTCTTTAGCGTGATGGGTCTCAGGTCTGGACTCTAGACCGTCAGCATTGGCATCATCTGGGAACCGATGACAAATGCAAATGCTTGAGTCCCAGCCCAGACCTACTGACTCACAAACTCTGTGGTAGAGCCCAGTGATCTGTTTGAACAGGCTCCCCAAGGGATTCTGGGGAGTGTGCGAACTACTGCGGTAGAGGACAAATTAGCTGCCATTCATATGGATGTTTTAATAAAACATGTAGTTTGTTTACAAGAACCCACAACTTGGGGTTATCTTTAGTCAGCTGTTGCTCATGAACTAGGAGGCTTTTAAAGAGGCACTGGGGATTATCTAATGATTTAAGTACAATCCACTTCATTGGTTCCATCTTGAGGCAACAGAGAACGTTATCAGATGGTAAGCTCCATTGTACAGAAAAAGCAAAGCAATGCTGAATGACGTTTCCTGTATGGCGAGCAAAGAACTGTAGGTTCTCAGTGGCTGGAAATTCCTTACCGAAGTATTGATACTAGAACCATAACAGGGTGATGTAACGGACTACTTAAAGAATCAAATCCCGCAAAGCTGAATGTTTTACTCAAAACTCAGAAAATCATAAATGAGGGCAGGCTAGAAAAAATGGGTGTTATGGTCTGAATTTTTGTGTCCGTCCCAAATTTATATGTTGAAATCTAACCCCCAAGGTGATGGTATTAGGAGGTGGGGCCTTTGGAAGGTGATTAGGTCATGAGGGCAGAGCCCTCGTGAATGGGATTAGAGCCCCCATAAAAGAGACCAGAGAAAACTCCCTTGCCCTTTCCGCCAAGTGATGTTACAGCTAGAAGGCACCATCTATGGTCTATTGAACCAGGAAGTGGGCTCTCACCAGACACCAAGTCTGCTGATACCTTGATCTTGGACTTCCCAGCATCCAGAACTGTGAGAAATACATTTCTGTTATTCATAAGCCACCCGGTCTGTGGTATTTTGTTACAGCAGTCCAAATGGTCAGAGACAATGCGAGATGTCAATAATCCACAAGTAGACTGCTGGGAGGCAGCTGCGTGGGACGGAAAACAGGACATGGAGTCTGCGGCCTAATTCCATTTGAACATGTGGCCAAATTTCAGTAAGATTCAGGACTTCTGAGCTCCAGTTTTCTCCTAAAATGGGGATAGTAATAGCTACAGGTTTATTTGGTAGAGGGGAGAAAATTCTCTGATGTATTTCATGTGGAGCACGGAACTCAATCCCTGGCACACAGTGGGGCAACGATATGATGTGGTCTGTCTTCTTTCCCTTTATCTGAATCATGTGCGGAGAGATGATATGTAGTCACAATACTTTTAAGCAGTTTCAAAACTTAACAAGGAAATAAAGTATTCTAAATCAGGTTCTGAATTCCTTGAAAATCTGTAGTTTCTTCTGTTTTATTCCATTTCTCCTCTTTAGGCCAGTTTACATCAAGTTACACAATTCTTGCTCCATTTGGTGTTTATCGTGAATCTTTATTTTTTCTGTATTGCTGTTGCACCCTTTTTTTGCAAATGGATTTTGCCACTTAAACATGCTGGTTCTTTTTTGTTTTTGTTTGGCTTGGGGTTTTTTTTGACTTTCCTTTTAATTAAATATTCCTGACAACTTCTTGCTTTGGAAGAGCTGACGCGATCAATCAGAATCCGTCGTTGCAGGTGTGCCTCTACCATAGGAAGGAATATGACCTCATGCTGAGGTGACACGCTGCTGAAAACAATGCTATCTTTCTACTTCTTGTGCGTGTGTGCGGGGCGGGGGGCAGAATTCTAGGTGCCACTCTCCTCCCCATCCACGTCTGCTCTAGCAAGATGGACAGCCCACTCCTCCGCTCCTCGGTTGAAATGCCCGCTGCTGTGGGGAGACTCCCTGCACCCCAACTGCAACCCAAGAGGGGAGCTGCTCTTTTTGCTGAACACAAGGCCCCTTCTCTCAGAGTGGGACTAGACAGTGGTGCGGAGGTGCTGGGGAAAGAAGTTCAACAGTGAACACTAGGCAGGCCTTCTGAGGGCACTGGCCCCTCATGAGCCAACAACCCAGAAGCTTCTTTCTTTGGCCCTCTTCTCTGCCCTGACTTCTCGGGGTCTAGGGTCAGGCAGGGTCTAGTCAGGGGACAGAAGCCACACCAGCATTTGAACAGTAAGGTTCTCCAATGAAGACATCGTTAACTAAGTATAAAATTGTGAACTAGGGAACCAAAAGGGTGAAAGGAGAATTCTAAGATGTCACTGACGTAGGAAGCAGCTCCGACCCGCGAGGGAGGCCGAGGGAACAAAGGAAGAAGCTGGAAGGAGGAAAAGCTAGAGACTTGGGGGAGGAGCCCATGTTGTTCAAACTCAGGCCTCTGAGGCGGACACTGCCCACTGGTGCTGACATCTCCGAGAGGAGGGGCTCGGGGGGCCAGGCACAGATCCCTCCCGAGGAGGGGATGTCTTGCTGGCAGAGCCAAACCGTGAGCACCCGGCAAAACAGAAATGTAGTTTGCGGAGTCCCAGCACCAGTGTCACAGAGCAGCGCATGGACGGGCGGGCGTGGGGCTGAGAGAACACGTGAATAACTGGACAACTACTTAACAACTGGCACAAGTCCTTTTTGACAACTGAGCACATCCCAGGACAGCGTCTCAACTTTAAGGTGCATACGAGTTCCCCGGGCCTAAGCTTCTGCATCTCTGACAAGCTCCCAGGGATGCTCTCATTCGAGCGGCGAGATCCTAGGAGGCCTTGAAGAAACTGGCGCTTGCGCCTTCCTGTTAAGTGTGGAGAGCAGCCCTTTGCAGCACTCCTCTCTGGTCAGCTGTGTCCTTGCGCCACCCTTGGGGCAGGCATGTGGCGTGCCTTCCTTTCCCACCTTCCTTACTCTGGGGCTTTCTCATTTCTTTCCTCTGCATCAAATTTGCCAGGACTTCGCTGGCCGATGGGGATTCAGAGAGTTCCCAGGGGATTCAGAGGGTTCGCCTGGCCTCTCCTAAATGATATTAACATTTTAACTTGAGCCATTTCATGCCTTCAGTCAAATAGGAATACAGGAAGGGGCTCATCTGGGCTAATCTCAGGTGATTTGTCCCACGTAACTGAAGATGACGGGTGTCTACTCTCCAATTTTCTGTTTAAGAGGCGAGGAAGAATCCCAAACTCACACATGATCTCCACACAGGCTCTCCGTACCAGAGCCATCTTTTCCTAAGGGGATCATGTTACCCAATGAGTTTGAGGAGAAAGTAGATTGTCCCCAAACAGTCTGAATGAGAAGACCACGCTTCATAAATTGAAGATATAACAAACAGGGTGGTGGCCACAGCCCAGAAGTGGAAATCTGGGAACATCTTGAGGAAACACCAGCCAAAGAATGAACTCGAAGCAGCCATGGCCAATATCAGCTCTTGGAAGCCTGCTATGGGATCTCAGTAGCTCCATAGCTGGACCTAGCTCCCCAGTTCTCTCCGCAGTGGGTATTTGAAGCTGGCCTTACACTTCCTTATCACAAGAGAGCTCTCACAAGACAGTGATTACAAAGGTGAGCAGGCAGTGAAAAACAAATTCTGCGATTCAGATACGCCAAGGTGCGTGCTTCTCATGATGCTGTCCATAGAAAAACTTTCCTCCTGGCATCTGAAATTACAGTGTTCCGATACCTTTCCCCATTCATGTATTAGGAACATTATTTTATGTTTGATCACCATGGCCTTCTGAAACAGGAGCAAGAATGGCTTTTTGTGGACTGATTTTACAAATGACAGAACTGGGCAAAGACATGTTCAATGACTTTCCAGAGTCCCATGGTGGCAAAATAGTGATCTAGTCCCCTGGCTAGAGAGACAAGTGCTCCAAAGACCCTGGAAATATGGCTGCTTAATTCTGGAGCCCATTGTTTTATACCAGGGGTCAGCAAACTTGTTCTATAAAGTGTTCAGTAGTAAATATTTTTGGCTCTGTGGGCCATATGGTCTCAGAAGCAACTACTCACCTCTGCCGTTGTGGCATGAAAGCAGCCGTAGATGGTATGTAAACAAATACATTTGGCTGTCTTCCAACAAAACTTGATTTATGAAAACAGGCAGAGGGCTGGATTTGGCCAGAAGGCTGTAGTTTGCTGACTCCTGCTTTATACCAATGGCAAAAGTAGAAAATGTGATCATGCACTTGATTTAATTCTTATAGGGACAGAAGAGAATCTGAGATAGAAAGGAAGATGGGAGGTGCAGGGGAGACACCGGGGGCAATAGGAGAGTTGGGTGAGAAGGGGGAATAGAAGATAGACACAGGGTGTCGATGGAAGGAGACAAGAGATGAAAAGAAAACGAGAAAAGAAGGAATACCTGTTAAAACAACTTCAAATTTTTCTGAGACCAGTAAGATAAAAGATAAGTGAGTTTTGAGGCTTATCCAGGGCTGTGTGAAAGCCAAGGAAATTTTATCATAGTTTTTCCATGTGAGATGAATTCACTTTCCTCATTTTCTCTTCAAATTGCACACTTAATCAGGGCAGGCACAACGAAGTTTGTTGATATCAAATCACCGTCAAGTTATGCCTCTGTAAAAAGAATTGTCCAGCTGACTCTGTCAGCTGGCTGACAACAATTTAGAAATACCTAATTTATGACCAGGAATGATGAAATCTAGAAAATATTTCCTAAGAAAGAAACATGTTTTAGCTGCCCGATAGCAAAACAAGTCCTTTGTTATTAATGCACTGATGCTATGACGTCTTTACTCTTTCAAAGATTAAAGAGTTCTTTTGGTAGATATCAAGTACCTGGTATTGCTAAAGATTTCAGAAGGTTTTGGAGACAGTTCTTATTGTTTTGCAAACATATCCTGCTTCTACGTACTTTGAAAGATGATTTCAGATCTCTTTAAAGAAGCTTTCTTCTTCGTAGTTTCCTAATTGGCTTTATTGCTTTCCAATGCCAGCAAGAATACTACCTGAGCCAGCAGCACAAAGGCTTCAAAACATTTGAAGAAGCAATTCGAGTTGCTACTTAAAAGAATATGTTTTCTAAAAAACACAGGAACCTAGGTGCTGGGAAATTGCATGACTATGGAGAGCGAGCTGAATCAAATAGGACATGAATCATGGCTGCACTGTTTTGTACTCCTCCACTTTCGAGTTCTGGAATATGCTGGGTGTCCAGAGCCCTGTGGGTGGTGATGGCTCCTTTTGCTGGGGGCGGTGATGTGCAATAGTTATGGGCACAGACACCCTTGGCTTGACTCCCAGCTCTGCCAATTGCTGGGTGGGCAATATTAGAAGAGTTAGTCTGCCTGCGGCTCACCTTTTCCATCTGTAAAATGGACATGGTGACATCAGTATCTACCTTAAAGAATCTTTTCAAAGATTGAGTGAATTAAAATACATATGAGCACTTAGGAGAATGCCTATAGAAAGCACTCAGTAGGTTATTATTATTATTAATGAGGAATAGAGAAAAACCATAATGAATCAGATTTTCTTTTGAAAGGTTGTCACCTATGGAATAGTGTGTGTGTGTGTGTGTGTGTGTGTGTGTGTGTGTGTGTGTGTGTGTCCACCAGGCTGTTAAATGTTAGCATTGTAAAGCTTTATAATGTATACAAGTATGCAAAATTGCCATGACAGTTTTTGGGCAGAGGTGATAGCGTAGCTAATGAGGTTCTCATCAAAGCACAGTTATTGCTGATTGAAAGCTGCCATGACTATCAATGTATTGATAGGTGAGATTGGATTTAAGTGTTGAACTTTAGCCCACACATTTCCTCCGAGCTCTAGACCCCTTTCGGATATTAAAGGTACCTCAAACTCAATGTATCCCAAACTCATCTCAAACTTAGTTCAATTCCAGCATAACTTAACTTAGTGAATGCACCATTGTCTGTCCAGTTTTGCAAACCAGAAACGTGGAGTCCTATTTGACCCCTCTCTATTTCTCACTGCATCTAACCCACCATCTTGCCAATTTTACCTCCTGCATATCTCTCAAATGTGGGCCTATCTTTCCATTACCATTATGGAGAACCATTGTAATCCAAGCTACAAATATCTCACATAGACTATGTTAGCCTCCTAATTGGCTTGCAACCATACATTCTTTTCCCCAGGAAATCCATTCTTCTCAAAACCCAGATTCAGTTCTATTCTTGTAACTGACATCCACTTAAGCAACCTGCTGGATTTACCAGTGCTCTCCAGCGACACCCTCTGTAAAACACACTGTCCATGCCCACAGCACACTGCTCGCTCATTGCTAGCAGGCTACTCTCCAGGACGCGCAGGTATTTCTCCTCCTACCAATTGAGCTGTATGTTTACTAAGAGTCTCTAACCTGTTTTTGTCAGTTTTTAAAACAATTACCAAATTTAATGAAGTATTATGTAAGCTGATGAAATATGAACACATTCCTATTTCAGAAGGTTTTTTCCCTCTGAAAACTAGGTTGGATGCTTTGGGAAGACTCAATAAAGATAGATTGCTATAAAGAAAATTGTTCAATTAAGTATAAGTGAGAAATATGCAAAAAATTTCATAAAACTCTAGAGTAATTCTGCCCTCAAAATTCTTTGCAAGTGTATTTCAGTTCTTTATTTAAGGAAACTGAATTGGAAAATTGCAGTCAACACATTATGGATAAGAAAGAGGCCAAGGAAAGACATTCACGTAACCCATACTTAAAGACAAAGTTTGGATCTTCATGGAGAGACTGATGAATGAATGCATATTTCAAATGAAATGTGAAAGGTATGCATGTGTCATTTTAAATGATTCTTATTTTACGGAGCTTTTTCAACCAACCGCTTAATTTTTCTGTATGGATTACATAGTATGCCTTGAACTTCATATATCTGAATTCTTCTCTTCTCTTAGATTATACACCAAAAATCCTTAAAATGGCCGATAAGGTCTGGTCTAGATGAACTGGAACCTCAAGGTCATCTTGAGCCTTGCCTCCCCCTCCCCTGACCTGGTACTAGCCAGTGCCGCCTTCTTTCACAGGGACTTTCCATGTGCCTTTCCCTCTGCCCAGAGCACTCACCCCTTCCCTCTTCATCCCTCAGATCATTCCCTGAGGTGGTCAGATCCTTGTGGTGTTTGCTTTCGTTACATCACTTAACTCTTCATCATCACTTTTAGCACAGCTGCAATTTTACATTTATTTTGTGGTTACTTGACTAGTATCTGCTGTATTAGTTTCCTAGGGCTGCCGGGACAAACTGCCACAAGCTTGGTGGCTTAAAAACCCAGAAATCTGTTCTCTCGCAGTTCTGGAGGCCAGAAGACTCAAAGCAAGGTGTGAACGGGGCCACGATAACTCTGAAGGCTCTAGGGGAGAATCCTTCCTTGCCTCTTCCAGTTCTGGTGGCTCCTGACTTGTGGCTGCACCATTCCAATCTCCGCCTTCCTCTTCACATGACCTACGCTGGGTCTCAGAGTGTTCCTGTTCTGCCTCTTAGGACACTGATTGGATTTCGGGCCCACCCCAACCCAGGGCGATCTCAGCTTAATTATATCTGCAAAGACTTTTTTTCCAAGTAAGGTCATACTCACAAGTTCAAGCAGACATATCTTTGGGGGGCCACTACTCAACCCACTAGATCTACCTACCCCACTAGACTCTAAGTTTCACAATGGCAGAAATTATTTGTCTTTGCCTATTGCAACGCCCGACACATAGTAGGTACTTAGTAAATATTTGTTCTTTGAATAAATAAATGGATCTGTGTAGTCTCTAAACTGATGACTAAAATTATTAATCCGTCAAATGGAAGTGTTCGACTCCTGACACGCTAATATAAATACGCTGATCACATTTTAAAGTACTGTAAACTCATTCATTTCTAGAAAACATTCTATTGCTCCACAAAGTCAGTACCTGCTATTTTGTAAGTGTACCAAACCCTCCTTTCAAATCAACTGACCACCTATTTCACAATCTTGGAAAATAAAGCTTTAAAATCTAAGATCTAATTCCTTCTGGTTTATTATTATTCATTTAAAATTTTTAATAGGGTCTATTTACACTGGCCCAGCTAGCACTGAGTGACAAAGAGATCTATGGGGATAATAGGAGAAAAGGAGTGACACGAGGCAACAGTAACTGCTAGAAACCACATTATAAATACCCCAAAGCAAATGTCCTTTCAATAGAGTATCGTAGAGTTATACATTTCTGGATGGTGTTATTATTTATTATGATTGTTACAGCTTCTAGTAATACATGGAAGTTTTACTTAGGGACAAAGGGAAAAAACCCTCAACAACCCCAAAATACACCCCCGTCCCAAAAGTTAGAAGCCCAGGCTGCCCATTTTATTAAAGTTTTTGCCTTGAGTTAAATGCGGCACAGCCAGGGTGGTTTCAGCATTGAATTTATACATCCTACAATTAAAGAAAAGTGTATTTATACTCTAAGCTGTGCCTAGATTTCCAGACATTACTTGACACTCTGGAATTTAAGAGAACAACAAGAGAGGCAGCATAAGTAATAGAGGTGTCATTATTATCATTATTATTACTATTTGCCTCACTACATGGCATGCGAGATCTTAGTTCCCCAACCAGGGATCGAACCCATGCCCCCTGCAGTGGAAGCATGGAGTCTTAACCACTGGACCACCAGGGAAGCCCCTAGAGGTATCATTATTGATCCCTTTCCTAAAGCAGGTCCCTGTCAGGTGAGGTTACAGCTGACTAAAAGTCAAAGTCACTGGATCATGGAGTCCTATCTTCTTCCTGATGAGAACCAACTATCAATTTCTACGACATCTTTTGGCTGATAGATATGGGAGTGGGCTGTTAGCCTCGTTTTCATTCCCAAGAGCTACAGGGAGAAGGAGCTCGGAAACCAACCAGGAAAGGCTGTAGTGTCCATTAGCAGATAACGACAATAGCAATTTACCATTTATTAAGCATCTAGGAGTTCCCAAGCACCTATATGATAGCAAATTTTCCTAACAACCTGATATGGTAGAGATTCCTAGGCTCAATTTATAAACAGGGAAACCAAGGCTCAGAGAGGTTAAGAAACTGGCCCTACGTCACACAACTAGCAAACATCTCTTAGGACTGGGACACAGCCTGTCTTGCCTCCAAAGTCCCATGTTTTCTTTTTTTTTTTAATTAATTAAATTATTGGCTGCGTTGGGTCTTCGCTGAGGTACGTGGGCTTTCTCTAGTTGCGGAGAGCGGGGGCTACCCTTTGCTGCGGTGCGCGGGCTTCTTATTGTGGTGGCTTCTCTTGTTGCGGGGCACGAGCTCTAGAGCGCACAGGCTTCAGTAGTTGCGGCACAAGGGCTCAGTAGTTGTGGCTCGCAGGCTCTAGAGCGCAGGCTCAGTAGTTGTTGTGCACAGGCTTAGTTGCTCCGCGGCACGTGGGATCTTCCCAGACCAGGGCTCAAACCCGTGTCCCCTGCATTGGCAGACGGATTCTTAACCACTGCGCCACCAGGGAAGTGCCCAAAGCCACACGTTTTCTACTTTGCCAAGCTACCTTCCAGAGTTCGCTCTCTAAGGAAAAGGGCTAGTTCGTTGGTGATTAATTGCTAAAATAGCCTCAGATAGCACCTGGGTTTCTTACTTTTCAAACTGAGATATCTGCACCACAAGACCTACGAGGTGACATGCCAGGGTAAGCAGAACCACGTAATAAACTTGATGCATCTGTAATGTCAAGTCATTCATGATGCATATTTGTGTAAAAATAAAAAGTTTAATATGAAACAAGATTAAAAATATATTTCCTGCTTTTGGAAACTGCTTTGGGTTAAACCATCAGATATCAGGTACGGGGAACAAAGCAATCATATTCATCCTTCTCTACCTTTAGAAGGACTTCTATAGGAAAGTTTGAGAACTACTGCAGTAGTATGGGAAAACTTAGTGGTGTGGGTGTATCAGTCAGTGATCGGTCAGGAAGACAGTGTCCATTCTAGGTCTTTCAGAGGGAATTTAGTACAGGAAATGGTTTACAAAAGTGTTGGCAAGGCACAAAGAGCACAAGGGAAAGGTGAAGAATCCCTGAGAGTAGTAACTGCAGGAAGCTACCCCAAAGACTGGAGGAACCATTGCTAGGACTGGAGGAGCAAAAGCAAAGAGGTGGTGTTACCAGAGCTGAAGGGCACATTAGTCAGTGAAATCGTTCAAACACTGCTGATGCTTTTGGAATCCTGGTCACTCCTGAGAACACCAAAGGCCACTGGAGCCTGTAGCTGTCCCTGATGTCAGATCTGCTACTTTCACTGTAGCCCTCAGTTGCTGGCAGCCACCAGCAATTGTCCATGACCACAGCTGCTGGAAAGACAGAAGGCCACCTGCTGTGCCAATGATACCACCAGAAGCGGGAGAAAAATAACTTCTCCCTTTCTTCCACCTTGCAATCTTCTGTCATTCTCTCCCATTGGCAGACCGCAACCAGAGGCCAACAGGCAAGGGAGTCTGGGAAATGTAGTTTGCAGGTTTCCAGTCTCCTCCAATAAAGAGATGAGTGAAGAAGAGTGGGAATGATCCAATCAGGCAATTGAAGAGCCATGGCCTATTACGTTGTTATTAATCTAATGTATTTCCATAAAGGCTTACCTTCTGTTTCTTCTCCAAGGATGGCAATGAATATGTATGTCATCTGAGAGGGGTAAATATAAGTATTCCTTGCTTTCCCAAATCCATTTGGCTTCTGCTTTCAGACAGTGAGAGTTTAGATAAGTTCAGATAGTGAGGGACACCTCTTTCTTTTTTTAAAAGCGACCAGCCTTTATTAAGAGTTCCAGTGTCGAGCCTCACACACAGAGTCAGGGAAGGGCCAAAGCCATCCAATGGTTTCACTTCTAGGTCCAGCAAGTAGTAACATGATGGTCCCAATGAGAATAATTTCCTTAGGGAAGGGTTTCACACTCTCTACCGTACAGTTAATATGTATTCTGCAAAAAACAAACTTTCCATGGGCCAATATTTTCTTTTTGGTAAATGATGTACACTACAGCCTCCTCTCCGTTTTTTTGTGTTTTTTGCATTTGCATCAATTCTTTCCCCCTCAGCTTTACCGAGATATAACTGACATATAACGCTGTGTAAATATAAGGTGTACAATGTGATGATTTGATATACATATCTTCAGTTGACCCTGAACAATCAAGGTTAATCCACGTATAATTCAGTTGGCCCTCTGTATTCGTGGTTCCACTTCTGCGGATTCAACCAACCATGGACCGTGCAGTATTGTAGCATTTACTATTTTTTATTTTTTTGGACTTCGGTACAATCATTCTTTTTTTTTTTTTAACATTTCTACTGGAGTATATCTGCATATATGTAGACCTGAGCAGTTCAAACCTGCACTGTTCAAGGGTCAACTCTACTGTGAGATGGTTAGCACATAATGTTAATTAACACATCCATATCTATCACCTCACATAGTTACCTTTCTTTTTGTGGTGAGAAATTTTAAGACTGATTCTCTTAGCAACTTTCAAGCATACAACACAGTATTATTAACTGTATCACCATGCTCTACAGCCCTCTTTGTATAGCTTTGCAATACACACATACATTTGAGGCTTTGAGAAGTTCTGCAGGAGACAACCCAGTTTAACCTGATCTTATTTGATCCTGGAAACCTCTTTTCACTACCAGCTGGCAGGGCCCTATGACCTGCTGCCATGGGGAATCACCACCAGGGAGGGCTGTCTCAGCCAAATTGTGATGTGTCCAAATTTTCTTTCAGGGAAGCATAATGTTAGCTCTGAACTTCATTCCTTGGCTCCAGATCTCCTTGCTTTGTAACTTTGGCAAATTATTTTTCACCCTCTGAGCCTTCATCTCTTCATCCACAGAAGGGGGGAAATAATATCTACTTCACAGGCTGATTCTAAAGACTAAGTGAGATTACATGAAAACTCTACGGTAGGGGCTTCCCTGGATTAAGAATCCACCTGCCAATGCAGGGGACACAGGTTTGAGCCCTGGTCGAGGAAGATCCCACATGCCGCGGAGCAAATAAGCCCGTGCGCCACAACTACTGAGCCTGCGCTCTAGAGCCCGCGAGCCACAACTACTGAGCCCATGTGCCACAGCTACTGAATCTCGCGCGCCTAGAGCCCGTGCTGCGCAAGAAGAGAAGCCACCGCAATGAGAAGCCCGCGCACCACAACGAAGAGTAGCCCCCGTTCTCCGCAACTAGAGAAAGCCCGTGCACAGCAACAAAGACCCAACGCAGCCAGAAGTAAATAACTAAATAAAGACAAAGTTCCATTAAAGAAAAAAACTCGATGGTAAAGTATAAAGTACCACACAAACATAAGGACTCCAGGCTTCTCTAAGGTCTGTTTGAGGTCCCCAACTCATAAGGCTGCTCAGGACGCCTCTCCGCAACAGCCCCTCTTGGGCAGAGTCTCCATCCTGCAGCCCTTTCTTCACCTTCCTGTGATTCAATGCTTACCTGGGGCTTATCACCCTCTTCCAGCTGCAGCTCTCAGGTGAATCCTGACAGACGTAACTGATTCACCTGTCCCTCTTCTCTGTCTCCCTCCGAACCATCCTTGACACTGTTGCTACAGACATCATTCTAAAATCAGATTTCTGATCTTTCCATTCCCATTCTTAAAATAAAACTTTCATTGACTTCCCTCGGACATCAAATCCATTGACATCAAGTCCAACTGTTCTCAGGTAGACAATTAAGACACTTTTCTAACCTCAAATGCCCCTCACCTCTAGCACCAAAGTTCTAGGCATACAGTCCATCTCTTGTTCTCTATTAAAACTCTAAGAGACCTGGGTTCAAATTCTGACAGAGCAATTTATTAGCTATGTGAACTTGGACATGTTACTCAACCTCTCTGTGCCTCAGATTTTCTCCTGTGGAAAAGGTGATAATCATAATACTTATTTTATGGGATTGCTTTTTAGGATTACATGATGTAATGTATATTAAGTTCTTAGGACTATGCCTGGCATTGTTAAGTGGTCAAGAAATGTCAGCTATTTACTATTACTATTTTTGTTACTATTAGAAACTTATACTTTTCTTTCTCTCCTTCTGCTGCTTCTTCATCTGGGTATGCCCTTCATCTTAGCTCCACCATTTAAAATCTGACTCATTTGTTTTAAATGTAACTTTAGCAAATTATTTCAGCTCTCAGCCTTCATTTGCTCATTTATAAAATAGAGAAAGTCATATATACTTTATGTCACATATACTCATTTATAGTATTCATCTCCATTTTGATACGCCCTGAATGCTACAACCTCATAAGACTTGGTATTTCATTTTTGGTATTTGTCATATCATGGTATCATTATAATTTACCTTGTTATTTCTGTACATGTGTAGACTGGAATCTTCTTAAATGTAAACTGGGGTTTCCCTGGTGGCGCAGTAGTTAAGAGTCCACCTGCCAATGCAGGGGACGCGGGTTTGGGCCCTGGTCCGGGAAGATCCTACATGCTGAGGAGCAACTGAGCCCGTGCGATACAACTGCTGAGCCTGCGCTCTAGAGCCCGCGAGCCACAACTACTGAGCCCGTGCGCCACCACTACTGAAACCCACGCGCCTAGAGCCCGTGCTCCGCAACAAGAGAAGCCACCGCAGTGAGAAGCCCGCGCACCGCAACGAAGAGTAGCCCCCGCTCGCCGCAACTAGAGAAAGCCCGCACGCAGCAATGAAGACCCAACGCGGCCAAAAATAAAATAAATAAATTATAACAAACAAAAACAAAATCGAGGTAAAAATCACACTTAAAATGTTAACTGATGTGTTCAGCTGGCACAGTGCAAGGTAGCAGAGTGAGTTTGCTGAATTGAGCTGAAACCCTGATTCCTAACACAGGCTTAGGTGGTAACATGGGTTAGTGTATTCTATCTGCACATTTCTTTATCCCAGGAAAGGAATCTCCAAAGGTGGAATTTCAGCCTTCACTGAACAGGCTACTGGTGTAGACCAGTGTTACTCAAAGGGTGGTCCCCACACCAGCAGCATCAGCATTAACTGAGGGCTTTGTTAGAGCTGCCGCATCTTGAGCTCCAGCCCAGACCTGCCAAATCAGATTCTCTGAGGGTGGGTAGGAATCTGCATTTTGACAAGCTGCTAAAGTCTCATGTGTGCTAAAGTCTGAGAAGCACTGTGACAGAAAGTTTGAAGGAAGAAATCTTAATTTTCTACATCTGACATTTTATAGAGGAGTGTCTATTTGTAACACCTATTTAATCAAGGGCAACTTAAGCAAATTTCTTGGAATCTGAGAGCATTTTCTCTAGTTCCCCAAGGTGTGAGGAGCAGTAAATTTTATTAGTTTATTTTATCTGTGGCAAATTTTAATTTAAAGAAGAAAAAGAGGGACTTCCCTGGTGGTCCAGTGGTAAAGAATCCGCCTTACAATGCAGGGGATGCGGGTTTGATCCCTGGTCGGGGAACTAAGATCCCACATGCCACGGGGCAACTAAGCCTGCGTGCCACAACTACTGAGCTCGCGTGCCTCAATGAGAGAGCCCACGTGCCTCAAACTACTGAGCCCAAGTGCCCTGGAGCCCGTGCACCACAACTAGAGAAGAGAAAACCTGCACGCCACAACTCGAGAGAAGCCTGCGGGCCACAACAAAGAGCCTGTGCGCCACAACTAAGACTCAATGCCGCCATAAATAAATAAATAAAAATATTTTTTAAAAAAAGAAAGAAAAAGATAAAAGTGTAAGAGAAAAACAAAAAGACCCAGCACCCCTGGTACTTTGTTAATCAAGTCTATAAAACCGTGACTTGTTTTTGCAAGAATGTGAGGCTGTTGACCGTATCCTCCATAAAAGGGTTCTCCCAAACTGTTAAATGAGAGAAAATATCTTAGGCTGTCTCTTTTTGTACTTTAAAGGCTTTACCCTTCCATATTGAAAATGGGGATTATATATTGCAAACAGTAATGGTCTGCGGCTGGAACCTGTTATAAACGTTGTCTTCTTGGCTGCAGGGAGACATATTGTGACTTCTCGGGCTGTCAGAAAGCCCTTCTTCTTGCAAATGGCAGCACTTCACAGAGACTTTTACATGGTACAGTTTATAATTTCCATGGGTGATCTGTTATTTTAAAATACCAAGAGGAAGATTGAGAATGTGTTGACACAAAAACGGCACCAACCAATGCCCTTTGGCCCTCCTAAACTTGAACCAGAAAGCTCCCTCGCCTTTTAAGGAAGATTATAATCTGCCAAAATAGAAAAAAGGGTTACAAAAGGATTAAGTGCTATAATAAGTTTAGGACAATCCAGAATTTTCCTCAAGCAATTACAGACTGCCGCATGATTTGTTTACATGTGTTTGCCCTGACTGGGTAATTTGGGCATAGGTTGTTTCTAATAAAAGAGTAGGACAAAGGATGGCTAGCTCTGGAAACACTTGTGCCCCAAAGTTTGATCTGTTCCTGAATTTTGGACCATTTTGGGGTCTCATCCTTTGGTGGATTTCCAGTGGAATAAATTATACAAGGCTTTGTGAAACACGTGTGACCTAAGGATGCTGGACTTCGCTAAGTAGATAGAACTAAGCGGGATTAATTGAATTAATATTTGTAAAGCACATTGCATAACGCCTGGCACACAGCAAGTGCTATATAAATGTTTGACAAATAAATGAGAAGCTCTACTTTGAACTAAGGAAAGTTTTATTTGGGCTTCGAGGAAGATTTTGGATTCGAAAATGGATGGATCTCAAAAGAACAGATATAATGGGGTCCGGACTGTAGACTCCACAGTTCCGTTGGCACCAATAGCGTTTTCTGCTCATGGCTGCCATATACACCAAATGTTGACCTGAAATTCGTTGTGGCAATGCAGAGGGGCAGAAAGCACATTGCATTCGTGGTCTCTTTCGAGACAGCATCACCACTTATTAGTTTGGGACTTTGGGTAAGTCACTTCACCTCTCCCTGTTCCTCATATTTCTTAGATGTAGAGGCTCACATGAGATAACAGGGCTGAAGAGCTTTGTAAACTTGAAAGCACTATCCATGTGGATGGTTTTATCCTAAGATATTCATTTCCAGCACAACCCCCGGGGGCAGCCCACATAGTTGGTGAGTCACTGGGGTTGAACAGCTAAGAGCTAACACATTTCCCACAGAGGTAGGGAAAGGCCATAGCAGGAATCTCAGGAAACTCCCTTTGGGTGAAACGGCGGCGCGGAGGGAGGGAAGGGAATTCATCAATGACTACCATTGAAACCTTATCAGAAGGGTTATCTAAGATACTTCAGAAGTGTCTTCTTCACCCACAATAAAAGAAGTTCATGGAAATCATCTATTGTAATTGTCCCTGCTTCTTGTCTGTCCAGCATCCATTCTGCCCTCTTTTCTACCAGAACCTTACACTTTTTCAGCCATGTGTCCCAGGGGAAGCTAATCCCATCCACATCTTCAGGGATAGCCTGGTTGGTTTAAGATTATTCCCATTCCCCTTAGACGGACATGAAACCTAATCTGGCCAGTGAGATACAGGAAAGCCTACTGGGAGTCTTCTGGAAAAAGTTTCCTCACTCCCAAGAGAGAGCCACAAAAGAGATCGTCTCTCTTCTTCTCTGGAGTTGCTGTGCCTGGAAGGGATGTCTGGAACTGCCACAGTCATCTCGCTGCTTGCCTGAGGCTGTAGCTAACACCTAGGACGTTGGAAGAGAAAGATGCTAAGGGGTGGAAGTGGATGGGGTGTGTCTGTGGGGGTGAAGTTGAAGACACCGTGAGCCGAAATCACCCCAATTGACACAGAACTTCCCATATGTTCTCTCATCAATCATCACAGCCATCTTTGAGGTACGTGGCCTTAGCCTTGCTGCACGGGACGAGGAAAACAAGAGGTTAAATCGCTCAGGGTCACCCAACACGTAGGTGAAGATTTATAACTCAAACTGAGATCTGTTCAACTTCAAAGGCTGTGCTCAAGTTGTTGTTGTGGTCTCCTAAACCTTGCCTCAGATGAAAAATGGTCAAGAGGCCGTCTATTTACTGTGGCCATGAAACTAGCAGAGCCTGGGAGTTGGACAGCCTGAGTTTTTTTTTTTTTTTTTTCAGTGTTGGCTTTGCTGCCCAACATCTGACCTTTCTGGACCTCTATTTCATCATGTGTAAGACAGTTGGACCAGATGTTTACTGAGGTTCTTTTTGGCTCTAAGATCTTTTGAAATGCTTGGTAAACCACAGGGAGGGATAAGAGAAAATAAATAACATACATTCGGTATCTTGAGAAAGGGTGCTGGGCAGGATTTCCCCTCTCAGCCTGAGGTTCAGGGTTACAATGCATCAGTGATGTTGCCAAAGAGCAACAGAAGGTTCCATGTGGCATTGAACAGGACAAGCCGAAACCAGATAAGAGTCCTTGCTATGGCAAGAGGGACAGAGCTGAGACCAGAAGAGGGCTGTTTTCTGTACGGTCGTCCTGAGCAATGTAGCCAGTTTGATTGCTAAGTCCCTGACGAGGAAGTTAGATTCTGAAGGGCATTCGTGCTTTCATTTTCTTCTTATTCCTACAGTGGGTAAAACAGGGCAGGGCATGGTGTGCCAGGCACTTTTAAATACTTCTGCTCCCTTCTTATTGCTAGAAAAGTTGCTTCTGCAATACCATCACCAGAGATAGAACCCATCAAGGCCAAGTCCTACCCCTAATTGAGTTCCTGCTATTTGAGGTAGTGTGTCTGCCTATTTGGCCTGCTTTTCTTCTTCAAAGCCACTTTTCATTCTGTCTGTAAGAAATTCTGGGGGCTGGGGGAGGAGCTGGATGTCCCTGGAGCAGTGGTCCCCCCAGACCAGCACTTCCCGAACGGTAGTAAGCACGCAAGTCCCCTGAGGAGCTTGTTCAAAAGCAACTTCTGATGCAGTAGATCTGGAGTGGGGCCTGAGATTCTGCAAGTCTAAGTTCCCAGGTGATGCCGATGTTGCTGGGCCCCAGAGTAGCAAGGCTCCAGATCTACACTAGATGGTGGTCACATCTATTTATGCCATACAACTAAAAATTACCATTCTTGAGAGGTTTCAGAACTTCAACTGTAACACATCAATGTCCCTAAAAGCGTTATTTACAATTGCCAAGTTATGGAAGCAACCTACGTGTCCATCAACAGATGAATGGATAAAGAAGCTGTGAGATATATATATATATATATATATACACACATACATATATATCATGGAATACAACTCAGCCATAAAAATGAAATTTTGCCATTTGCAGTAACGTGGATGGACTCGGAGGCCATTATGCTAAGTGAAATAAGTCAGAGAAAGACAAATTCGGTATATCACTTATATGGGGAATCGACAAAATACAACAAACTAGTGTATAAAACAAAAAAGCAGCAGACTCACAGATACAGAGAACGAAGTAGTGGTTACCAGTGGGGCGGGGGGTGGAGGTGGGAAATAGAGGGGTAGGTGGAAAAAAAGGGTTATTATGGGATTACATGAAATCATGTGTGTGAAACTTTTGAAAATTGTTAAGCACTAGAGAATTTTAAAAATCATTCAATAAAAAAAATAAAAATTAAAAAACCCTCAGAAAAAAAAACTTCAATTGTATATTAGCCAGAAAAAGTCCCAGTAAACTAAGTCAGAGTATTCCAGAATGAGAGAGCAATTCAGTGACTTTTTTTTCACATGAGAGTGAAGTCAGAAACATCTGTGCACATTCATCTGGATGGATGCGATGCAGTGCTTTCTAGTTCCTGAACTGTGGCAAATACTGATGTGCATATCAGAAGCCATGATTCTGAGGGACAGACTGACTTCAAGGTTTAGGGAAACCAAGCAGCTTCCCAAGCTCAAGAAAAACTGCATTTGGAGAAGATTCAGGCCAAGTTTGACAGGGACTGCCCACTTCCTGCTTCCAGAACTCAAATGGCCAGATTTTCTTGGGTCTCAATCCTGTTGGAGGCTCAGTCTCAGGGCCCATCCGGATGATCTCCAAAGGCCACATCTGTGGCATTGCTCCCACCCACATCTGTGATCTTTCTCACTTGCCGCTTCCCTTAGACGCTCAATGACTCCCAGGCGCTCCCCGCGCATGCTGCTCAGGGCCTAGCCCGGCATGTAGAAGGACCAGGTGGACGAGCCTGTGTATATCCCTTGGAGGGTCCAGCCCCTGGATGAACTTGTGCAGAGCAGGTTCCAGAGAAGAGCAATCCTTTTGTGATGTCAGGGGCTGGCAAATTGGTTTTCCAAGTTCAATAATGACCTGATTATTTCCAGCTCGAAAACACCCATGCATTATTGGCTTCCTGACAATACTTTTTAGTTGGAAGTTTCTAGGAAGATAGCTTTCTGAGTGTTTGGCATGGTGCATCTTTTTGGTCAGAATGTTACTTTACATGGTCAGTATCGTGACTACAGGATTTGTAATAAATGCCAACTGTGTCAGACTATAAATTCCTGTAATGTCTTCTTATAGTTGAGAGAAGGGGAGAAGAAGTACAGCACAGAGAATTTTGGTCACCGCTTGCTGAGTAACGAACTACCCTACAACTTAGTGGTTTCAAGCAATAGCTATTTTACTTGCTTATGATTTTGTGGGTCAGGAATCTGGAAAGGCACCGTGGGGCTGGCTTGTCTCTGCTCTACAATGTCTGGGTCCTCAGCTCGGTGGCTTGAACGACTGGGAACTGGATGAGATGGCTCAGTTGGGGTCATAATCCTGGGCTCTCAGTTCTTTGCCACGTGACTGCTCCACATGGCTAGCTAGGCCATCCCACAGTGGTCTCAGAATAGTCACACTTCTGAACTGAGAGCTGGCTTCCCCCTAGACAGTGGAAGCTGCCAGGCCTCTCAAAGGCTTGGCCCAGAACAAGCATATTGTCATTTCCACCACGTTCTACTGGTTCGAAGCAAGTCACAGCGCATGCCTAGATTCAAGGGGAATGGAAATAGAGTTCATCTCTTGATGAGGGGGGGCAAAGAATTTGTGGCCCTCTTTAACCTACCACAGAGAGAAAAGTGGAAAGAAAAATTTTTATTCACGTTCTATCTAGGTTCTTATCAGATTAAGTCAAGCCCAAGCAGCCAATGGAATTAATTCTGTGTGATTCCTCACCTCTTCCTCCCAGGGGCCAATCTTTAACTTTGGGGTAGAATCAGCAAGTGGTCTTTGAACCTTCAGCTACGCAGAGTCACTCAGTCTTAGTTTTCAAAACTTCCATTTCGCTTTTCTGCCTTTTAATAGCAAGACTTTTTCTAGATGAAGGCTTTAAAAAATCATTATATATTTTCTGTTGTTTTCTAAAAATAATTTAAGCAATACAGAAATACATTTTCACTTGCAAAATTATGACACTATTGTAGTATACATAGTAAAATGTAAAAATGCCTCTTCACTTTGACTCTCCATCTACTCACTTTCCCAAAAGTAACAACTACAAATAGTTTATTGTGGCTCCCTTTATACTTTTTCTATACACATGTATTCAAGGATATGTACATATACTCATAATAGAGTTTTTTTCCCTTCAATGAGATCCTACAGTATGTATCATTCTGCAAGTTGCTTTTTCCATCTACCAATATATCATGATGATAGTTCCATATTCATATGTTTACCCACTGCTTTCTTTTAAACTGCTGTGTATTATTCCAGTGAATTGACATGGCATAATTTATGTAATGACTCCCTTGGTAATGGATCTTTAGTTGTGACTGTTTTTCAATGACACCAAATGGCAACTGAAATAAGTATTCTTGCATGTATACCTTTTTGTAAATGTGCAGATATTTTTAAGATAGCTGGGTCAGAGAGCATGGGCATTTGCAATTTCAATAGTATAGACAGTTGACTCTCAAAATGTGGAGAACCAAATGATATTCCTTCAACATATTTCTCCATGCCCTTGACAACACTGGCTGTTACTAATGTTTGTAATTCTTCCAGGCTGACTGATGGATGAAAATGACACCTCACCATTGTACTTCTTTCCTATAATAATTGGTTATTTATGTTTCTTTCTCTGAAACATCTTCTATTAAAATCATTTGCCAAGCGAAAAGTATGTTCTTTATAATTTTGCTAAGTATTAGCGGGAGCTCCTCATATATTAATCCTTTATTTCCTAAGGTTAAATTCCCAGATGCGGAATTGCTAGGGCAAAGGATTTATCTGTTACAAAGACTTTTAACATTTCCTAGTTGAGTTGCAGTCAGCTTTCTCAAGTCTTCCTTCAGACTGTACTCTTGGAAGGGAATCATCTCCTCCCACTGATGAGCTGAGTCTCATTTCTGGCCAGTACACAAGCTCTCTACATAAAGGAAATAAAGCTGTGAACTGTACACTAACACATTCTAAGGTTGTTGGTACCCAGCTGTGCTGACTTACTTCACAAATAATTAGCAAACTTCTCCCTGAATGTAGCTGAGCTGAGAGGTGGCTCATTGGTCAGGACAAGAGCTGAGAAAGAACTTTCATTCAATGATTATACACTCTTTCTTGTTCCTGATGATTTAGGAGGCAAATATAGACTCTGGTTAGTGACTGAGCCAGTTGCTGAGTACCTACTACGAACCAGGCACTATTTCAGGCACTGCAGCTTATGATTATGATCTGGAATCTCTAAGGATGTGTTAGATTTCTGAATATGGCAGTCCAGTTGAGGAGGCGCTTTCTGATTTTGTGTGTGCATGACTTGAATTTTATGCTTTATGAGGCTGGGTTACAGAACTGTATCATTTAACTGCTAAGTTTAGCCGACTATTTAGCCTCTGAACCTCAACATGGCTCTTGCGTTCTCACATCAGGTACAAAGACAGTTAAAAGTGTTTCTTGGTTAGACCTAGTTGTAAGTGAAAGAGAAAACATTAGTAAAAGTTGAAAAAGCAGATAACTTGTGGTATGTGGACACGCACAGGAAATAAGCTACTCTGTCGCTTGAGAATTTAGAAATTATCTTCTGCATATAATACATTTTAGACACATTTTAGTAAAAACTGTTTCTACAGAAACAATTGTGGTTAAATGATTTGTTTCAGGTATCTGCAGCCTTTAAAAAATCTAGAATGCTAAGTTTTGTACCATGAGTGACTGAAGAGTTCTTGCTATTGGGGGTGGTTCTTGCTGGTATTTATTGAGTAGACTAGTGACTTGTTCAGTTGACATCTCTGAAACAAATGTGGGTACCCTGCACAGACCTAGCCTGAGTGTGTTTGCTGTCGATGCTCATTAATTGAAGGGACATCGCTGATCCCAGTATGATGCAGGCACATGGGGTTTAAAATATGAAAATGTTATTTGAGTCCTGACTCTCTTCCTAACTGTCACCTTTAGGAAGGCACCTAAATCTCTGAGCCTCATTTTCTTACCTATAAAGTTGTAGAAGCTGGCCACAGAATTTTGTAAAAACCAAACAACTTTTGGATGGGAAGGTACTTTCTAAACAGGAAAGTGCTCTTCCAATGTGTTTATTACTTTTCCATGATAGTAAAAAGAGGGAAATTGCCTTCATTCGTGCATCCATTAACAGTTTCTGATTACCTGCCATGAGCTAGGCATTGGGCTAAGCATGGAATAATGAAATAAACGAGACCTGGTTTCTGCATTGTAGAAGTTGACAGGCCAGTGGAGATGGTGGTCAAGATAACGTCTAGTCCAGTCAATGCTGTGCTGGAGCTGGCTCACTCAGGCTCACAAGAGCTATTAAATTTTCAGGAATTCTGCAAGTGGGTTGTTAAATACAGCCATTATTAAAAATTAAGGTAGAGTTGACACCCATTATTCACAGATTCCATATTTGTGAATTCGCTTACTTCCTAAAATTTATTTGTAAGCCCCAAATCAATACTTGGGTCACTTTTGTGGTCATTTGCAGAGCTGTGAAAAACTTGAGTTGCCTGATGTGCACGTTCCCAGCTGAGGTCAAACAAGGCTTTCTTGTTTCAGCTTTCATTCTGTAAACAAGTGTCCTTTTCGTGGTATACTGAGTGCCAGGTTTTCCCACATTTTTATTCTTTTTGTGAGTGATTTCACTGTTTAAAATGGTTTAGGGTAGTGCTGAAGTGCTGTCTAATGTTCCCAAGCACAGAAAGGCTGTGATGTGCTTTACAGAGAAAATACATGCGTTAGATAAGCTTTGTTCAGGCCTGAATTACTGCTGCTGGCCATGAGTCCATTGTTCATGAATCAGTAAGATATATTAAATAAGGTGTCTTTAAACAGAAACACATAAAACAAGGCTACGCATCAATCAGTTCACAAAATGTTTTGACCAGAGGCTTGGAGGAACCTAACCCTGTACTTCCTCTAGAAGCAATGATTTCACATTTGCTAATTCAGTGTTCGCATCGACTTTATAGGACATAACTATCATGAATAATGGGAACTGACTGTATAAACTTATACTAAATATTACACAAAAGGTAACAAATACTCAAAATTCCTCATTTCTTAATGATTTTGCTACATACTGCTATCGTCTATGTTCTTGAGGTTATTTATGTGTGCTGTATCCATGGAGTAGAAATACTACACAACGGAGGGTGCCGCTGTGCATCTCTCTCCAAGTCCCCATGTTCAGTGATAGCAAGTTGGTAGTCTGACATTGGCCACAGTGGGAGTATTTACACCACAGAAATTGGCAAATGCTACGAATCAAGGCTCTTTCTCCCTAGCCCCGGCCAGTTGTTAAATATTTACCAGTACACAACGGCCTTCATCTTTCTTTAGGGGCCTGTCCTTGGGCTACTGGAGCCCACTTTCAGACACTAGGAGAGAGCCCAAAGTTATTGGCAGTTTCTCTCTTCCTACCTCCACCCCAGGTCCTCTAGGCCATGACTGAATGATGTTCTCTTGCCTCAAGGTACGATTTACATTCCAGGGCTCCCCCATGGGATCCACATGAGCTGAGAGCCCCAGATGCCTGAGATAATACCCTTGTCAGACTTGCTCCCCTTCCCCATCCTGCTTCCCTCTTATCCTTATTGGTTTCTTCTGGGAGCTCTTCCTTGATAAATCACGTACATATACACCTGAGCCTCAGGCTCTACTCTTAGAGCACTCCATGTAAGAACAATACTTCAACAAACCCAAGAAGAAAGTCCTGGGGTCAGCAATGGGTGTGTAGGTATCTCAGATTGACCCTGAAGATCTACTGGCAGATCTTGATTTTCTGGTTCTAACTCCTTCTGAAGAAAGCATTGCTTTCCAATTTTATCCTTCAATTTATACGTTCTAATGACCTGTAAAGAGGTGTGAATTAAAAGTTCCTCAGGGTTTGCAGTGGCAACTTATGGGCTCAATGTATTCACGTTTTGATAAAATATAAAGGATTACTGGAGTGTCCTTTACTGAGCCTAGGTTGTTGGTGGGTTTGCCTCTGCTGAGCTCAGCTAGTGGCCTTGAACTCTGACATGAAATAATAAATCAAGCTTTCATCAAGTTCTTATCCTGTTGAGAAACAAAAACCCTGTAAGCAATGCTGCAATAACTTCCTTTGAAATTCTAATTTGTTTTACTGTGATTAAAAAGAAATGTGATAAGCAGGCAAGAAGTGCACTGTGCTGCTGTACACAACTGGAAGATGATTTTCTAATTATTCTTGCTATAGAGTTAGGGAGTGCCAGTTCAGATGCAGGGTCTAGGTAATTGTGCAGTAATTAAATGCTTGCTTGGGAAAACAATTTGAGGTCACTAAATTGTTTTATTGAATTTTGAAAAGCGGAAAGGGGCATTCAGTCAGGTAGAGCCTGCGTGTTTGTCTTGTAAACCAGACTTGTCATAAATTATTCACAGGAGCAAAGACTGAATTTAAAAAGGAAGAAACCTGGGGCAGAGGGCAATTATTGCTCCAACAGTCGTTGGAGAGTTCAGTAGGCCTCATAAAAGGAGGCCTGTCTCGAAGATTCCTGGCGAGGTTTGGAGGATAAGGAAGAAATGCCTCTTCAGCAAATCCCATTTTAAACTGAGACCACGCACTGACTTAGGGAAGTTTGCTTCCTCTCCTGGATGCCGCCCCAGCTCAAAAGGCCCTGTTCAGTTACATAATTTAGAGGAGAGCATAAAAATATGATTTCACAACATATGACATAGGTGACAGAAATATTAGTATACACGGTGGACATCACATGTAATTACTGCATACAAGAGAAATGCTTCACTGAGGCTTCTAACCATCTTTAATATTTTGCATTTGCCCTGGAATTTTTTTTTGAGGAATAATTTACCTACAGTAAAGTGTACACATCTTAAGTGCATAGTTCCGTGAATTTTTATCTATACACTCATATAGCTACCACTCAAAGATATAGAACAATTCTATCGCCTGGAAAGTTCCCTGTGCTCCTTCCCAAATAACACCCTCTCCCAGAGGTAACCAATCTTCTGACTCCTAACACCACAGATTAGTTTCACCTGTTCTTAAAATTCATACGAATAGACGTACTCTTAAAAATCTGGCTTCTTTTGCTTCACATAATACACTTGAGATGGTTGTAGTTTACAACAATACATCAATAGTTCATTCCTTTTTATTGCTAGGTAGTATCCAATTTTAGGGATGTGCCACAGTTTGTTTATTTAGTCTCTCTTGAATTTTTCTGGGTTTTTTGCCTACTATGAGAAAAACTGAGTTAAACATTCTTGTAAGAGTATTTTTGTGGACAGTGTACAAAACAGGGCTGTTTGGGCACTTATTTCTTTTGGATATATACCCAAGAGTAGTAGTGCTGGGTCTGTCTTTAAAATTTACAAGACACACACATAAAATTAAAATGGATACCAGTTGGAAGGGTACAGAAAAAGTGATTGTCTATTAACTGTTTCTGGCAAGGTGAGAACAAAACCTTGTACTGCCTGAAGGCAATGTTTCAGCATTTAGACTTGGAATATCTCAAGTTATTGCTTAGCCTTGGGGAACTGGAGAAACAACTCATATTCTTTCTTGGTGAGATGAATACAGGCACTGAATGTCTGAATGGATGGAAGTGCTCAGGAGCCCTTGCAAAGGAATGCTCAGTACCTTGGAACTTGGGTTAATTTGGGTTTCATCATTTGGAAACAAGACAGTTTGATTCACCTTGAGATCAGTCATAGCTGAAGATACTCAAACTGTGTCACTGGAAGAGATCCAAGCAGGATGGACTATGAGACTTCAGTGCAGCCCAAGTGCCGTGGGGTTACCAGAATTGGCCTGGTTGGTCTCCAGGCAATCACACTGGAGAGTTATTCTTTGCTACCAACCCGCTGATAATGGAACTGGGCTGCAGACCAGCCTAACCACAGAACAGAGGGCTGGTAGACTTGTGAAGGGGTTATGGTGCCCCCTGGGGGCCACTGAAATATTCCTTCTGTAGACATAACTTCCCTGTCTGAGGTCAAGTTCAAGTTAGGTTGAGTAATGTCTCTGACATCACTACTTCAGTAATTCCCCTCAAAGCTTTCAAACTAAAATTAAGTTATTTTGGAGTTTTATTGAACATTCAATTCAGGGAAGGCTTAAGAGGAATATACGTGATGTTTAAGCTCTTGCAAGAGGAGAGGGGACTCCTTTTTGGTTTATTTCTTGTAGAAAGGTGTCATGTGTTTGGACAGTTTCTAATTTTTGCTTTGCTATTGAAGGTGGCAGGATAAGATGACAACTTCATCTTCAAAGTTCTGCAGGCAAAATGCCTCTAGAAGACGGCTGTGAGCCTTTTGTGTCTTGCTTGTTCAGGATGCAAAATGAGCGATTCTGAACCCACGCCAGTACCACCCTTCCAGTGAGCATTTGGAAGAGTGTGGGAGCATTTTTGATTGTCACAATGACTGGGTGGGGGGTGCGTTACTTCCAATTGCTGAGGTGGGGGAGGGAGGGAAAATGTCTAGCACGAGAAAGAGTTGTCCCATCCCAAATGCCAATAGGGCCCGGTTGAGAAATACTTTTTCCCCCCCTCAGGCGATATTGAGACGTTTACATGCAATTCTTATTCATAAGGTTTAAGAACACAAACAAAATATGTCAAGCAAGTGAAAGCAGACTTAGGGAGCTTACTGAGACAGAAGGAGTGGAGTTAAGTCTGTTTTTGGACATTTTCAGCGTGTGATCACTTTACCCAAAGCAGAAACGGGGCAGTGCTCAGCACTGACCTAAGTGTGATGTGGAGATAGAGAAATTTGTTTTTCAGGCTCTCCAGCACCTCTTTCTTCCTTCTCCTCCAGATTTTCACTGATTTTGCTCTCCTGCTCCCAAGCTCCCCGGGATAAGGAAGCAGCTGATAAATTCATTAGGTTGTAAGAGTTTTCTCCTACTCCTCCCAATAGGATATCAAGAAGGGAAGAATCTCAAATGTTGGAATTTCAGATGTGGGCGAGAAAGGTAGGTGTTTTTGGCTGTGAGATCTTTCTAGAACTTCTTAAATTATGCCCAGGCAAGTAATAACTTATTTTCCTGTGAGGCTGGCTTTAGATGTAGAAACTAAAGTGTTAGAATTTTCCGTAACCATGGCAAAGAGAGGGAAGGAGGGACTGGACAATTTTGTGAGTATGACTGAGTTGAACAAGATTCTTCTTAAGTATAAAGTTTAGAAAGTGTCATGTACTTTGTAAATTTAAAGTACTCTGTAATTTTGATATATTTTTTATTATACCAGATCTTCCTTATATTTCTTATAGCACTTATTTCAGAACCTCACACAAAATATCCATTCAGTAAACATTTCCCAGAAAAAACATGATTAGGAATAAGGAGTTGCAGTGGAGATTATGGAACAAGGTCACACGTTGCCATATTTAGTTGCCATTATTTTTTTAAATTTATTTATTTGTTCTTGGCTGAGTTGGGTCTTTGTTGCTGCGCGCAGGCTTTCTCTAGTTGCGGTGAGCGGGGGCTACTCTTCCTTGCACAGGCTTCTCACTGTGGTGGCTTCTCTTGTTGCGGAGCACGGGCTCCAGTAGTTGTGGCACGTGGGCTCACTAGTTGTGGCTCGCGGGCTCTAGAGCGCAGGCTCAGTAGTTGTGGCGCACAGGCTTAGTTGCTCTGTGGCATGTGGGATCTTCCTGGACCAGGGATCGAACCCATGTCCCCTGCATTGGCAGGCGGATTCTTAACCACTGTGCCACCAGGGAAGCCCCGTTGCCATATTTACTGATAGGCTTTCATGCCTCAACTCGGATGGAGTTATCCACTGAGAAGGAAATTTTGCTGCAGTATTCTTTTTGTTTCCACTAAGCGTCTCCTGGGAGGACAATCTCACTTTTCCTTTGCGAATAGGATTGATGATAGCTCTCTCTCAGGCTTCCAAATGACATGAAATTATTCTATATCCATTTACTACATGAAAGAAGGGTTGGGGGACCACCACTAGGTCACCAGTATCCAGGTCCCGAGCCAACTAGTGAACATGAGAATCTAATTACTAGAGCCCCTGGGATTGGTGGACCCAAGATTCTAGGATCAGAATATTAGGGATATCCTGATCATTTCCATCCATGATTGGGAGAGAATCAGAAATGACAAGATCTTAAATATCCACCTGCACTTAGTGAGCAACTCTCGTGCCAGCCACTGTGCTATGCACCAGGCACATGAAGCTGAGTACGGCACAGTCGCTGCCTTCATGGTGCTCACAGTAGTCTAGAAAGGGTGTTGGCTAGGGGGTCTGAAACTTGGTTGCAGATTAAAGCCACCTGGAGAGCTTTTTTTAAAAAAAAGCCCATGGCTAAGTTGCTCCCCCAGTTCAATAAAATCAGAATTTGGGGGAATAGAACCCAGACTTGCATATCTTATAAAGCTCCCCAGGTGATTCCAAAGTGCAGCTGAGGTTGAGAAACACTAGAGAGGGGAAAAGAAACAAATCTGTAAAGGGAAGTTTTAGATTAAAACAAGAAAAGTGTTACGTAGATGTAAAAACAAAGTGCTGCTGGAGGAACACACATGAGGAGAAAATAGCTCTCATACCCAACAGAAGCTCTCTATGTCATCAGAAGAATTAGAAGAGCACTGACAAACGATGAACTCTGGAAATACGAATGAGGGTGGTATCCGAATAATTTTCTGATGGAACAAATTTCCCTTTGCATATTAATCTTTATTCGTGATTTTGGGGGTTTGAAAATGCAACTTGCTAATTTGTGCAGTGTACTACCCACTCCTTTCTTTTTTTTGTCTCCCTTTCTTTATTACAACCTCTGGCACACACATGATACACTGAATGCTAGGTATAGGTTAGTCGCTGCTAATATATGAAAATTAAAAGGGAAAATGAAAGCTTACTGTTTCTCTCTGCTTGTGGGAAAGCACATTAATACAGTATGTGGTGTGGTCATGTGGCTAAGCTTAGACCTGAAAACAGTAATTTAAAAGACCCATTAATGTATTAAATTGTTAGGTCTAAATGCATTAACTGTGATTCTTATAACATCTCTAAGAAAAGTATTACTATCCCTGGTTAATGGACGAGGAACTGAGCCCAAGAGAGGAAAAATAACTTGCCAAAGCCACATGTCTATTTGGTGGCAGAGGTGGGATTCAAATCCATGTCAGTCTGACTTGAGAGTGTTGCTTCCCATTTTTCATTTGAGCTTGTTATATGTGCCAAATGACTTAGTTGAGGTAGTAATGTTGATGTATTTATGAGACACATCTCAATATCACACTGAAACAATGAAGCTAGTAACTAATTTAGTGTTTTTACCAACACCATTACCACCACCACCATCACTGACTGTATAGATCTGTTGGCTGAACGCCTGGATAAATATCAATGGAAGGGGGAGATATCTTGTAGGGAGAAGTGATTTGAAGGTTCACTGCGCTGTGAGATTATAAAAATAACAAGAGTTAAGTATCTAACTGCATTTTTAGTGAGAAAAAAACAGGACAGGATTTAACTGCGCATTGTAGAGGAACAAGTTTCCAGAATGTGAAATAATTTGGCTACAAAGTAACCAAATTGGTTGGGAGAGAACCAGAAATAAGTTATACTAACTTATTAAGTTAGAAATAAGTTATACTAACTTATTAACTAACTTAGAGACTTATTGCCTGTAGAGACTCATTGCCACAAGATCATTAAAGTGATCTGAGCTTCTGAAAAATGAAACCAGAATGAAACACAACCTAAACTCTAAAAAGCAAACAAACCAACAAGACAACAGAAGCCAAGTGCTATGGACTGAATGTTTGTGTCCCCTTAAAATTCATATGTTGAAACCTAACCCTCAATGTGATGGTATTAAGAGGTGGGGGCCTTTGGGCATGATTAAGTCATGAGGATGGAACCCTCATGAATGGGATTTGTGTCCTTATGAAATGGACCCTGAGAGCTCCCTCACTCCTCTGCCATGTGAGGACATGGTGAGAGGACACTCATGTATGAACAAGGAAGTGGGTCCTTGCCAGACACAGAATCTGCCAGTGCCTTGATCTTGGAGTTCCCAGCCTCCAGAACTGTGAGAAATAAATGTCTGCTGTTTTTGACTCATCCAGTCTATGGTATTCTGTTATAGGGGCCCAAACAGACTAAGATACCTAGAGATTACCCCATTTTTCCTTTTCTCTTGAAGAAAACTAGTGAATTTAGTTTTTAAAGCTTTGTTTTAAAGCCTTGTAGTGGAGTGATATTTAGAGAGTAACCCGTGTGTTACTCATCTACAGGAATTCACATTTACCTCTCTCTTTCTTGTACCACTCAGGCAGCAGTGAAACCTTTCTATACAGATTCACAAGGTAGGATGGTTATAGCAGGCAAATAGAGAGAAAGACATGACATCTCACAGCTTTTGAGTTTCTAAATAGATTCAGAGAAAAGGCATTGAGCTTTACCAGAATAGTTTTTAACACCATCGGAGTAGAAATTTATGCTACAAACCAGCAGTTCTCAATCTTCTCCTTACAACGACATCACCTGCAGGTGCTTTAAAACTTGCCAGTACCTGGATTTTACCTGAAAACATTCAACTTTAATCGATTTTTGGTGGGCATTCATATATATATATATATATATATATATATATATATATATATACAAATTGCCCAGGTAATGCTAACATGCAAGCAGAGTGGAGAACCAATGCCTTAAAACAGTTGCTCCCAAACTTTGTTGCATGTTAGAATCACCTGGAGAGTTTAAAATCCCCAATGCCAAGGTTGCACCTGTACCAATGAAATTGGAATGTGTGGAGGTGGGAACTAGGTGCCTTAAACAGTAGATTTAGGAAGGATTCCTGATGAAAGTTCTACTGCATTACACTTCGAAGTTTCCACAGGTTGACAAGTGAGAGGAGAGGTGAAACAGAGAGAGACAGTAGCTTAGACATTCATATGTCCTTGAGAAGGGCCTTTGTGACCCCAGCATCCCCCATCCCCATCAGGCCATGAAGTGGGTATGGGCAGTGATGTGCTGGTAAATGTTTAACAGATGAAAAAACAAAGAAAAAAAGCCCGAATTATAGTGTTCTCCACTTTCTATTGTGTAACTACTCCCACCATGCATGGCCAATTTCAAGTTACCAAGACAACATCACTGATTGTGGACTTGCAAAGAAATATACACATTTGGCTCTAGCGAGTCCATATGAGCCGTATCTAGCATGCCACTGGGTATGAGCATGGGAAATCCTTCACACAAGTTTGGGAATCTGAGGGCAGAGAATCTTGTGCTCCGTTTCTAGGCTTGAAGCAGGAAAGAGGTCAAAGAGCCTAAGGTTTCCCCATTATGTGTCATCTAGAGTGGAAATGGGGGCTCATCTAGGAGAGTCCAGGTAGCAAGGGCATGAGACCAACTCCCATGTCCCTTGTCACCTCCTAGTGGTATAAGAGAAGATCCAGATTCTCCTGCACCCTGAAAGCATTATGGAAGTGGTTCACAACGTGGGCTGGAAGAGCTCAAGGGGCCTTGAGGCTAGGATGAGAAAGCCATGGAGAGTTCTGAATGACTGGCCACTGATGCCCACACAGAAATAAGCTGTAGATACAAATGTGGAGGCTGCCAATGATGATAAAAGCCAATAACAACTGAGAATCAGACACTTCCAGCTGAAGCCATGATACTGCTAACCGTTATAACCTGCAGTCAGAGACGTAACAGAAGAGGTCTGCAGTCAGAGACGTAACAGAAGAGGTCTGCAGACACAGAAAAGGTGGCAGCTCTTAATCACTGCAGTAATTACAGGTTATTACAGGAGATACAGCCAGAATCTCTTTTATTTCTTGGCAGAAGCCAAAAAGGAAAAAAAGAAACCTCGATTTTAGGTTCATCTTGTTAGAGCTATTGAAATGATGCAGTAGGATATTTTTCTCCTTTCTTGCCTGGCAATATTTTGCAAATTTACTCAGACAAAGAAGAGCATGCCCCAAGTTCACTGCAGTGACCTTACTGAAAGCTGATGTAAGCAGCACAAGATGGAACACATTATACAAGTGCATGTGTGAACATACCACTTTTTTTTTAACTTTATTGCAGTACAATTGCTTTACAATGTTGTGTTAGTTTCTGCTGTATAACAAAGTGAATCAGCTATACACATACATATATCCCCATATCCCCTCCATCTTCCGTCTCCCTCCCACACTCCCAATCCCACCCCTCTAGGTGGTCACAAAGCACTGAGCTGATCCCCACACGTGACACAACTGCTTCCCACTAGCTATCTACTTTATATTTGGTTGTGTATATATGTCCATGCCACTCTCTCACTTCATCCCAGCTTACCCTTCCCCCTCCCTGTGTCCTCAAGTCCATTCTCTATGTCTGCGTCTTTATTCCTCTCCTGTCCGTAGGTTCATCAGAACCATTAATTTTTTAGATTCCATATATATGTGTCAGCATACGGTATTTTTCTCTTTCTGACTTACTTCACTCTGTATGACAGACTCTAGGTCCAACCACTTCACTACAAATAACTCAATTTCTTTTCTTTTTATGGCTGAGTAATATTCCATTGTATATATTGCCAGATCTTCTTTATCCATTCATCTGTCAATGGACACTTAGGTTGCTTCCATGTCCTAGCTATTGTAAACAGTGCTGCAATGAACACTGTAGTACATGACTCTTTTTGAATTATGGTTTTCTCAGGGTATATGCCCAGTAGCGGGATTGCTGGGTCATATGGTAGTTCTATTTTTAGTTTAAGGAACCTCCATACTGTTCTCCATAGTGGCTGTAGCAATACATACCCACCAACAGTGCAAGAAGTTTCCCTTTTCTCCACACCCTCTCCAACATTTATTGTTTGTAGATTTTTTTGATGATGGCCATTCTGACTGGTGTGAGGTGATACCTCACTGTAGTTTTGATTTGCACTTCTTTAATGATTAGTGATGTTGAGCATCCTTTCATGTGTTTGTTGGCAATCTGTATATCTTCTTTGGAGAAATGTCTATTTAGGTCTTCTGCCCATTTTTGGATTGTGAGTTGTTTGTTTCTCTGATATTGAGCTGCATGAACTGCTTGTGTATTTTGGAGATTGATCCTTTGTCAGTTGCATCGCTTGCAAATATTTTCCCCCTTTCTGAGGGTTGTCTCTTTATCTTGTTTATGGTTTCCTTTCCTGTGCAAAAGCTTTTAAGTTTCATCTGGTCCCATTTGTTTATTTTTATTCCCATTTCTCCAGGAGGTGGGTCAAAAAGGATCTTGCTGTGATTTATGTCATAGAGTGTTCTATGTTTTCCTCTAGGTGTTTTACAGTGTCTGGTCTTACATTTAGGTCTTTAATCCATTTTGAGTTTACTTTTTTGTATGGTGTTAGGAAGTGTTCTAATTTCATTCTACATGTAGCTGTCCAATTTTCCCCTGCACCACTTATTGAAGGGGCTGTCCTTTCTCCATTGTATATTCTTGCCTCCTTTGTCAAAGATAAGGTGACCACATGTGCGTGGGTTTATCTCTGGGGTTTCTATCCTGTTCCACTGATCTATATTTCTGTTTTTGTGCCAGTACCATACTGTCTTGATTACTGTAGCTTTGTAGTATAGTCTGAAGTCAGGGAGCCTGATTCCTCCAGCTCTGTTTTTCTTTCTCAAGACTGCTTTGGCTATTTGGGGTCTTCTGTGTTTCCATACAAATTGTGAATTTTTTTGTTCTAGTTCTGTGAAAAATGCCACTGGTAGGGATTGCACTGAAGCTGTAGATTGCTTTGGGTAGTAGAGTCATTTTCACAATGTTGACTCTTCCAATGCAAGAAAGTGGTATATTTCCCCATCTGTTTGCATCACCTTTAATTTCTTTCATCAGTGTCTTATAGTTTTCTGCATACAGGTCTTTTGTCTCCTTAGGTAGGTTTATTCCTAGGTATTTTATTCTTTTTGTTGCAGTGGTGAATGCGATTGTTTCCTTAATTTCTCTTTCAGATTTTTCATCATTAGGGTATAGGAATGCAAGAGATTTCTGTGCATTAATTTTGAATCCTGCAACTTTACCAAATTCATTGATTAGCTCTGGTAGTTTTCTGGTGGCATCTTTAGGATTATCTATGTATAGTATCATGTCATCTGCAAACAGTGACAGTTTTACTTCTTTTCCGATTTGGATTCCTTTCATTTCTTTTTCTTCTCTGACTGCTGTGGCTAAAACTTCCAAAACTGTGTTGAATAAGAGTCATGAGAGTGGGCAACCTTGTCTTTTTCCTGATCTTGGAGGAAATGGTTTCAGTTTTTCACCATTAAGAATGATGTTGGGGCTTCCCTGGTGGCGCAGTGGTTGAGAGTCCGCCTGCCGATGCAGGGAACATGGGCTCGTGCCCTGGTCCGGGAAGATCCCACATGCCACGGAGCAGCTGGGCCCGTGAGCCATGGCTGCTGAGCCTGCGTGTCTGGAGCCTGTGCTCCGCAATGGGAGAGGCCGCAACAGTGAGAGGCCCGTGTACCGCAAAAAAAAAAAAAAAAAAAAAAAAAATGATGTTGGCTGTGGGTTTGTCATATATGGCCTTTATTATGTTGAGGTAGATTCCCTCTATGCCTACTTTCTGGAGAGTTTTTATCATAAACGGGTGTTGAATTCTGTCAAAAGCTTTTTCTGCAACTATTGAGAGGATCATATGGTTTTTCTGCTTCAGTTTGTTAATATGGTGTATCACATTGATTGATTTGCGTATATTGAAGAATTCTTGCATTCCTGGAATAAACCCCGCTTGATTATGGCGTATGATCCTTTTAATGTGCTGTTGGATTCTGTTTCCTAGTATTTTGTGGAGGATTTTTGCATCTATGTTCATCAGTGATGTTGGTCTGTAGTTTTCTTTTTTTGTGATGTCTTTGTCTGATTTTGGTATGAGGGGGATGTTGGCCTCGTAGAATGAGTTTGGGAGTGTTCCTTCCTCTGCTATATTTTGGAAGAGTTTAAGAAGGATATGTGTTAGCTCTTCTCTAAATGTTTGATAGAATTCGCCTGTGAAGCCATCTGGTCCTGGGCTTTTGTTTGCTGGAAGATTTTTAATCACAGTCTGAATTTCAGTTCTTGTGATCGGTCTGTTCATATTTTCTATTTCTTCCTGGTTCAGTCTCAGAAGGTTGTGGTTTTTTAAGAATTTGTCTTTTTCTTCCAGGTTGTCCATTTTATTGATATATCGTTGCTTGGAGTAATCTCTCATGATCCTTTGTATTTCTGCAATGTCAGCTGTTACTTCTCCTTTTTCATTTCTAATTCTATTGATTTGAGTCTTCTCCCTGTTTTTCTTGATGAGTCTGGCTAATGGTTTATCAATTTTGTTTATCTTCTCAAAGAACCGGCTTTTAGATTTATTGATCTTTGCTATTGTTTCCTTCATTTCTTTCTCATTTATTTCTGATGTGATCTTCATGATCTTTCCTTTTTCTAACTTTGGGTATTTTTTTGTTCTTCTTTCTCTAACTGCTTTAGGTGTAAGGTTAGGTTGTTTGAGATTTTTCTTGTTTCTTGAGGAAGGATTGTATTGCTATAAACTTCCCTCTTAGAACTGCTTTTGCTGCATCCCATAGGTTTTGGGTGGTCGAGTTTTCCTTGTCATTTGCTTCTAGGTTTTTTTGGTTTCCTCTTTGATTTCTTCAGTGATCTCTTGGTTAGTAAGTATTGTTTAGCCTCCACGTGTTTGTATTTTTTACAGATCTTTTCCTGTAATTGATATCTAGTCTCATAGCATTGTGGTTGGAAAAGATACTTAATATGATCTCATTTTCTTAAATTTACCAAGGCTTGATTTGTGACCCAAGATATGATCTATCCTGCAGAATGTTCCATGAGCAATTGAAAAGAAAGTGTATTCTGTTGTTTTTGGATGGAATGTCCTATAAATATCAATTAAGTCCATCTTCTCTAATGTGTCATTTAAAGCTTGTGTTTCCTTATTTATTTTCATTTTGGATGATCTGTCCATTGGTGGAAGTGGGGGGTTAAAGTCCCCTACTATGATTGTGTTACTGTCAATTTCCCCTTTTATGGCTGTTAGCATTTGCCTTATGTATTGAAGTGCTCCTATGTTGGGTGCATAAATAGCTACAATTGTTATATCTTCTTGGATTGATCCCTTGATCATTATGTAGTGTCCTTCTTTGTCTCTTGTAATAGTCTTTATGTTAAAGTCTATTTTGTCTGAAATGAGAATTGCTACTCCAGCTTTCTTTTGATTTCCATTTGCATGGAATATCTTTTTCCATCCCCTCACTTTCAGTCTGCATGTGTCCCTAGGTCTGGGGTGGGTCTCTAGACACCATATACACAGTTCTTGTTTTTGTATCCATTCAGCCAGTCTATGTCTTTTGGTTGGAGCATTTAATCCATTTATATTTAAGCTAATTCTCAATATGTATGTTCCTATGACCATTTTCTTAATTACTTTGGGTTTGTTTTTATAGGTCTTTTCCTTCTCTTGTGTTTCCTGCCTAGAGAAGTTCCTTTAGCATTTGCTGTAAAGCTGGTTTGGTGGCGCTGAATTCTCTTAGCTTTTGCTTGTCTGTAAAGGTTTTAATTTCTCCATCAAATCTGAATGAGATCCTTGCTGGGTAGAGTAATCTTGGTTGTACGTTTTTCCCTTTCATCACCTTAAATATGTCCTGCCACTCCCTTCTGGCTTGCAGAGTTTCTGCTGAAAGATCAGCTGTTAACCTTATGGGGATTCCCTTGTGTGTTATTTGTTGTTTTTCCCTTGCTGCTTTTAATATTTTTTCTTTGTATTTAATTTTTGATATTTTGATTAATATGTGTCTTGGTGTGTTTCTCCTTGCATTTATCCTGTATGGGACTCTCTGTGCTTCCTGGACTTGATTGACTATTTCCTTTCCTATGTTAGGGAAGTTTTCAACTACAGTCTCTTCAAATATTTTCTCAGACCCTTTCTTTTGCACTTCTTATTCTGGGACCTCTAGAATTCGAAGGTTGGTGCGTTTAATGTTGTCCCAGAGGTCTCTGAGACTGACCTCAATTCTTTTCATTCTTTTTTCTTTATTCTGCTCTGCAGTAGTTATTGCCACTATTTTGTCTTCCAGGTCACTTATCCGTTCTTCTGCCTCAGTTATTCTGCTGTTGATTCCTTCTAGAGAATTTTTCATTTCATTTATTGTGTTGTTCATCATTGTTAGTTTGCTCTTTAGTTCTTCTAGGTCCTTGTTAAACATTACTTGTATTTTCTCCATTCTGTTTCCAAGATTTTGGATCATCTTTACTTCCATTACTCTGAATTCTTTTTCAGGTAGACTGCCTATTTCCTCTTCATTTGTTTGGTCTGGGGTTTTTTTACCTTGCTCCTTCATCTGCTGCATTTTTCTCTGTCTTCTCATTTTGCTTAACTTACTGTGTTTGGGGTCTCCTTTTCGCAGGCTGCAGTTCATACTTCCCGTTGTTTTTGGTGTCTGCCCCCAGTGGCTAAGGTTGGTTCAGTGGGTTGTGTAAGCTTCCTGGTGGAGGGTACTGGTGCCTGTGTCCTGGTAGGTGGGCTGGATCTTGTCTTTCTGGTGGGCAGGGCCACGTCCGGTGGTGTGTTTTGAGGTGTCTGTGAACTTAGTATGCTTGTAGGCAGCCTCTCTGCTATGGGGTGGGGTTGCGTTCCTGTCTTGCTAGTTGTTTGGCATGGGGTGTCCAGCACTGGAGCTTGCTGGCCGTTGGGTGCAGCTGGGTCTTAACATTGAGATGGAGATGTCTGGGAGAGCTCTCACCATCTGATATTACGTGGGGCTGGGAGGTCTCTGGTGGTCCAGTGTCCTGAACTTGGCTCTGTCACCTCAGAGGCTCAGGCCTGACACCAGGCCAGAGCACCAAGACCCTGTCAGACACACAGTAGTTCTGTGATCTTGGACCAGGCAGTTAACTTCTCTGTGCCTCAGATTTCCTTTCATGCAAGCACCTCCTCACCCCAGAGGCCCAGTCAGGTGCGAGAGAAAGGCTGTCACTCACAGGCTGTGCAGGGAGGAAGCCCGGGAGGCTGGCATAGGATGCTGGCACAGGACCTAACTCGAATATAGCACTTAGAATAGGGGTGCAATGGGAGACTCTCTGCCCTCTCTTGGGGATGTGCACTGCTGAACTTCTCCTCTGCCATTTGTAGATGCCCAGTGGATGGTACTCACTGACTGCCTGGTGGTGTTTCAAATAGTGCTGGTGTTGTACATTGTGATTCTCATATACTGTCGGTGGTAGGAGCAATTTTATTAGAAGAGGCTGAACAGCAGAAAGAACAGCAGAGCGCGGATCAGTAGATCTAAATTCTCATCCTGGCTCCTATCAGCTATGCGACCATGAGCAAATCCGTCTTATAAAGTTTTACTGGAACACAGCCATGCCCATTCATTTACTTATTACTTCTGGCTGTTTTCACATTTCACGGCAGAGTTGATTAGTTACAACAGAGATTATCTGCCCTGTAAAGCTGAAGATATTTACCATATGGCCCTTTACAAAATAAGCTTGCTGACCCCTGATCTAAATTAACGGGATTATAGTTCGCTCAGTTATTCAGGCCCCAAACTGGAGTCACTCCTGATTCCTCTCTTTCTCTCATACTTCCATCCCAATTCTTCAGTAATCCTCTCAGCTCTCTCTCAGAAAAATATTCTGATTCTGCTGTCTTCTCATCACCACCATCATCTCTCATTTTTCCCACCATCATCTCTTGCCTGGACCAGTATCCCTTCTTTCACTCTTGTTCAGTTTTCAACCTATTCTCAACATAGCAGGGGGAGTGATCCTTTAAAAGTGCCAGCCAGATCATGTCACTGCCCTGTCCAAAACCTACAATGGTTTTCCACTGCATTTAGAAAGAAATTGAGAATTCACATCGTATGAGGCCCCACATAATATCCCCTGCCCCCAGCCCATCCCCACCATGAGACTGACCTCATCTCCTTTCGCTCTTCCCTTCCTTCTCTCTGCTCAGCCACACTGACTTCCCAGCTGCTGAACTCTCCAAGTATGTTCCGGCCTCAGAGCCTTTGCCCTTGCCATTCCCTGTAAGTGGCATATATTTGCTCTGGACATCCACGAGCTAACTCCCCCACTGCCTTCAGGGATATGTTTGAATGGCATCTTAGAGAAGACTTCCTTAAGTGCTTTATCTAAAACAGCACCCCCATCCCTCTCTATCCCCTTACCCTTTTTCTTCAGAGCAGTTATCTATTAGGTTAACGTCCACTTCCCTCATTAGAATGCAACTCTAGATACTGTATCCCAAGCTCGGTGTTCAATAAATATTTGTCCAATCAATCTGTCATGTGAATGGGCCTCAGTTTCCTCATGTGTAAAATGAATGAAAGGGCCATCTGGCCGGAGCATCTGTTACTGAACTGGTTGCCAGGATTGTTTCCACTGATCTGACTGGCTAAGTGGGTGTCCCTTTCCTCCTTATGTCAGCCCCTCCGAAAGCCTATGGGTGGAGTGGAGTCTTCCTTTTCTTTGGTCAGCAGTATCTGCGTCCCAAAGCTCACTTGCTGGAACCTCAAAACAAGCTCTCTTTTCACAAGGGGCCACCACAGTAATGTCTTTTCTGCCTACTTCTTATAAGTATTGTGAACAGCAAATACAATTAGAGATTTGAAACTCTAAAGCTCTATGTAAGTGGAAAGAAATAAAGACAATGTAACATAGCTGAGGACTGACTCTAGCATCATACATGATCCACTCCTTCCCCATCACCCTCTGCCCTGGGCTAATTTAATAGGTTACATGAGACACAACACAGGAGTTCAAAACAAAATAGAGCAGTCTCAAGAACTTGAGATCAATAAGATATTTGTTAAAATGGTTTTAAAAAATCAGTTAAAGAAAGGAAAACCCAAATATTTCTGGCTTCAAGTTGTGACTAATCCCCCACCTTGCTGGGCTCTAGCACTGAAAACAACAACAGCCTCCCTACCCTAAAACAAAAAAGCCACTTTAATCATTTTAGGATTCTTATAAAGTAAGTTCACTAGTTATTTAGACACTTAAGTAGTAGTAATTCAAAAGCCTAGAATTCTCATAAAATATTGAGACTACTGGAACACTAAATTCACATCTAAGTTGTTAATCACTCAAAGGTAACTTTGACCTGCTCCTTAGCAGTCTCTTTCCCCAGATGTTGCTCTTGATAATGATGAGGATTTGTCTCTGGGTTTTGCAGGAGAGACAAAGAGGCAAGTGAGTAAAAATACTGGTGTATTTTAAACCAAGCTTTCTGGCTTTCAGCTAGTGTAGGAAGCTAATGATTATTTAACTCAGGCATTTTTTACCTAGGCAACGGTATTGTACGGTTTGGATCATAATTTTTGGCTTTATCTCTGTCCTAACAAGAATTAAAGACTGAGAATTTTGAGTATCTATTAGGATAGAGCTGACTGAAAGCTATTTTAGATTCAATTGTGACATGAGCTGTATTCAGAAATAATGGAGACACCAGTAAGTGAGAATAAAAAATCCACTTTGATAGGGTAGCCGAAACACCGGGACTTGTGGCCTTCTGAGTGTCCCTGGGTCCCTAGTTTTTCAGGGCCCTAGCGTTTGCTGCCTTCTGGCTGGGAAATGATACAAATCCATATGAGAAATGATCATGGGACACTCACATTGAAAAGTCCTGGTCAACATATGATCCTATTTTCATCTTGACCTTCACAGCACGGTGATTAAGCAGATGGGCTGTGGAATCAGACAGATGCATTAAATCCCACTCTGCCATTCATTAACTTTATAAATTTATACAAGGTGTTTGATTTCCCACAGCTTCAGTTCTGTAATCTGTAGAATGGAGGATAAAGTTATCTGACTGATAGGATGATTTTAGAATTAAATTACATAATTGCATATAAAGTACTTAGTCTGGTGTCTTGCTCATAATAAACACTTGATCAATGTCAACTAATATTCATACTCTTCCTTTCAATTTAGGATGGGAGGATTGCTCAGTGTATTAGTTTCCGAGGACTGCGGTAACAAAGCACCTTAAACTCGGTAGTTTAAAACAACAGACATTTATTCTTGCACGGTTCTGGAGGCTAGAAGTCTGAAACTAAGGTGTGGGCAAGGCTCTGAAGGCTTTAGGGGAGGATGCTGCCTTGCTCTTCCTAGCTTCTGTTGTCTGCTGGCAGTCCTTGGCGTTCCTTGGCTTGTAGACACATCACTCCAATTTCTACCTGTCTTCACATGACATTCTCCCTGTGTGTCTTTGTCCAAATCTCCTGCTTCTTATAAGTTCAGCAGTCATAATGGATTTAGGGCTCATGCAACTTCAGGATGACTTCATCTTAACTTGATTACAACTGCAAAGACTCTATCTGCAAATAAAGTCACATTCTAAGCTTCTGGGTTGACATGAATTTGAGGGGGGCGGGCACCGTCTGAACCAGTATACCAGTACGGGATGGCACTAAATCCTGGAGAAGATTAAGAGGGGACCTGCAGAGCTCACTCTGAACTAAGCAGAACCTGGGCGAGAAGGAAAGAGCTGTGACAGAAACAAGTCACAGAGGACACTGTCTCTCTGGCTGCCCCCAGGAGAATTTTCCATATTCAGTGGATGACTGCTTCACTCCACTGAGTACAATACCATCTCTGCTGACCAGACTCTTCTTACCCCTGGAGTTAAAACTTGGGAGCCACTAGGAGCAGTGATAAGACAGGGGGAGAGTGAAGGGAGTAGATGGATAAACTAGAGGCTGAGTCCTGTGGACTAAGGGGCTAGGTCCCAAACCACTTTTTTTTCTTCTTGGCCTTGAGGCTTGTGGATCTCAGTTCCCCAACCAGGGACTGAACCCGCGCCCTCGGCAGTAAGAGTGTGGAGTCCTAACCACTGGACCGCCAGGGAAGTCCCCCAGTCCATTTTGGGATGGAGTACATCAGTGCACTGGGAGCTGGAGGCAGAAGCAACCGACATCCCTGTCACAACGTTCTCCAGTGGTTTCCCCTGTAGCAAGATACATGTACCACAACCGTGCTTCTCAAACTGCGCTGTGCAGAGAAGTCCCTAGGGGATCCTGTTGACCTGAAGACTCTTGATTCAGTAGGTCTGGGGTGAAGATTGAGAGCCTGCATTTTCTAACAAGCTCCCAGATGATGCCTATGTTACTGGTTCATGGACCACACTTAGCTCTAGGCTGGGCTTGTGTTGCACACCAGTCTAAATAGGCTACTGAGTCTGCATGCCCATCGACAGATGAATGGATAAAGAAGATGTGGTACATATATACAATGGAATATTACTCAGCCATAAAAAGGAACAATACTGGGTCATTTGTAGAGACGTGGATGGACCTAGAGGCTGTCATACAGAGTGAAGTAAGTCAGAAAGAGAAAAACAAATATCGTATATCAACGCATGTATGTGGAACCTAGAAAAATGGTACAGATGAACCAGTTTGCAGGGCAGAAATTGAGACACAGATGTAGAGAACAAACGTATGGACGCCAAGGCGGGAAGTGGCGGGGGACATGGTGGTGGTGGGATGAATTGGGCAATTGGAATTGACATATATACACTAATATGTATAAGATGGATAACTAATAAGAACCTGTTGTATAAAAAAATAAATAAAATTAAAAAAATCATCTTGGGCAAAATAACTATCACACTTAAAGCTAAAATTATGCTCACTAAAGCTAATATGCAGTCAATATTCAAATTTTCCCAATTGCTTCCAAAATATCCTTTAATCGATCAGAATTCACTATAGGACCACCCATTGCAAGTGGCTATTTCCTTTAAGTCTCTTTTATTCCAAAACAGTCTCTTTTTCATGACCTTGACTTACTGATGGGCAAGTTGCCCATAAAAATATTTCACTTTCTGGATTTGTGTGGTTGATTCCTTGTGGTGTTACTTTGCTGTATTTGGCTGTATTTCCTGTAAAGTGGAAGTTGGCTCTAAAACCTTGATGGGTACAAGTTAAATTTTGCTGCAAGAATTCATCATACATAGATGATGGGTACATTATAATGCGTCACATCAGGTGACATGTGATATCTGCTTGTTCCACCATTGGTGATGCAGAGACTTAACCCTGGATTAAAGTGATGACAGCTTGATCCCTCTGCCATACACTTAAGTTTTACTCTTCAAGACCAGAGTTCAAAAACTGTTTGGTTTTTCTTGGCACCATATGAATGCCTCATTCCTCATCAAACATTCCCCTAATAGTTTTATTTTTTTAAACACCAATTGATCATCCTTGCCCAAATCAATAATTTCTTTGGGGGCTTCAAAATAATAATTGCATAATTCTAGCATTCCTTTTACATGTATTAACTGGCATCGTTATGGAATGAAGAGTTGTCTTTTATCAATTAGAGCTATTTGGCTACCTTTCCAGGATAAATGCTGAATTCTTTTCCTTTAATCACCAACTTTCAAAGAAAGTAGTTGTTTTTAGAGCTGCCCTTGATGGTGCCAAATGGATTTTTCCTGGCTTTCTCTTTTTTTGATTTATGGATTTTCATAGATTCAATACATTTCAAATAACTACATTGTTCTTTTCGATGCTCATTTGTCACAACTTTGGCCAGTAGGTGGGGCACTTTCAATCTGGTTCCTGTGTCCTTTTGGGGTGACCCAATTAATCTTCAAAAGCTCCCTTTCTTTCTTGCCCAAAAGAAAACTATAATTGTACCTTCAGACTATAATTGTACCTTCTCTGCCCCAGGCCTACAATCAGCCATTTCTCCAAGGAGTTCCTTTGAGTGAGGAATGGGTACTAGACAGAAAAAAAAAAGTTTCAACGTTAAGTATGACGATTGGGGTGACATTGCTTCGAGGTCACTTTAGTGCATTTTAATTTTTTTTTTTTGCGGTACGGGGGCCTCTCACTGCTGTGGCCTCTCCCGTTGCGGAGCACAGGCTCCGGACGCGCAGGCTCAGCGGCCATGGCCTCACGGGCCCGGCCGCTCCACGGCATGTGGGATCCTCCCGGACCGGGGCACGAACCCGTGTCCCCTGTATCGGCAGGCGGACTCTCAACCACTGCGCCACCAGGGAAGCCCAGTGCATTTTAATTATATATATATAATTTCTTTTTACAAATGACTTCAGTGATATATCCAATTAACTTTAATATCACTTAAATTTTTTTTGATTTTATAATTCTTTTACTCTGAAAATCTTGATTCTTAACATAATTACTTGTTTTATCTTACAATATTAAAAAAAAAGTAGTTTCTGGATAAGAATACCACAGTTAGGTATAAGAATAAAACTACTGAATGGTTCAAATTTTCTTTATGACTCTTCTTGACCTTAGATAAAATTTCCCCTTTAGACTGAGCTCCTTAAGATTAAGAACTGAGTCTCAGTTTGATACTAGAAACTTTGGAAATGTTACTTGAAAAAATAGTGTGTTGAATAAATAAACAGTTTTGATTACTAAATATTCCATACAACAGAACAAAAATGTGTTGGGGATATGGGTCATCAAGTGGATTTTTAAAAGTCAAGTTCATTTGGTAAGCAATCAGTAGCTATTTAAACTCCACAAATCTGGGACTTCCCTGGCAGTCCGGTGGTTAGGACTCTTGGCTTTCAATGGCGAGGGCGCAGGGCTTGTTGGGGACTAAGATCCCATAAGCCATGCGGCGTGGCCAAAAAAAAAAAACAAACTCCATAAACCTGTTTTCACTTCCCATTTCAAATATATTGATGTAACTTAAGGTGTACTTAATATATAATTTATACAAAATCCTGAATTTGGACTGAATCCTCATTAATAGGATTGTGGATTGGAACATCTTTCTTATTTTCTATTCCCATTAAAAGTCACAAGGAGAAGAGTAAGGAATCACAGGAGGTTGTGAAAAACTAGAGCACCGTTTGTCCCATGAAAGCATGAGGAATTGCCAATGATGCCCAGCCTGCACAGGCTTTAGTTAACCATTTCTAACTTCACAAATCAGTTAATTCTTTTCTTAATCCTCCTCTCAAATGGAGCTCAAGCATTTAACCATTGGTCTTACATAGAAATATGAGCTTTCATGAGATAGAGTAGAAGGAAAGAGATATAGCACTAAGAGGATCTCCAGAAGGTCGTCTGATGTTTTTGGGGTGTTGTGGATTTTTCTTCCTATTTTGTAAGGGGTCGGTAATCTAGAAATTGTTTTTTATTTTACTCTACTCTGAGTCAGGAAGGACTTTCGTAGTCATATCACTCATGCTTCATTTAGCGATAAGGTTGAAGAAAGGAATGCCAGTTTCAACATGTAATTTAACTCTGTTCCTGACAATAACCAACGGGTGCAATTTATTCATCACGCAGCAATACTCCTAACTCATAACAACAGGAAGGCTACCGAAGACAGTCATTTGAGAATTAAAGGAGTCTCTACGTGCTGACAGAACAAGTGGCTTGAAGCATTTTCCGTCAATTTGTCATTGACCCAACGGTTCTTTTGAAAATCCTCCACTCAGCAAGAGAAAAATAGGGAGATGGGAAAAAGAAATTGTTCTTGGCGACAAAACAGAAGGTCCTTCACATTGGGATGTTTTCGGTGGATTTACTGGGCTTGAGGCATCCATCCTTCTTTCTGAATTCTGATTCTCTTCGCTTCCTTTATAAGCATAACCTCGGGTCAGGAGCTTTGCGGCTAATTGGAGAATAAGAATTCATTTTATGTAACCCCACATAAATGTCAGAGCCTGACCAGGATAAAAATATCCCTTGCTTTAAAAAAAAACAAAAACAAAAACAATGTCTTCATTGTGTCTGAGGGTTGTTGCTCTTTAAGTACATTGCTTGCAAAAATACATTGCTTGTTTCTCATGCTTTCAGAGTCCTTATCATGATAGGTAATATAGTTGATTTTTAGAGGCCCAAAGGTTCAAAAGTGAGAACCACCTCTCAAAATATAAGGGTAGAAAAACCAAGTGCTACCTTCTTTCCTTGAGACAATCGTCCAGTCAAGGTGGGATTCCTTAGCCCTAGAAGTCTTTCTCTAGGAAATTCCTCCTACAGTGAGGTTTGGAGGTACCCCACTGATGAGAATCCAGCATTTCACTCTACGTATTGTGACCATATTTTCTGAACTGAAAATCAGCACTGGATCCGGCAAGATGATAAAATACTTGAAATTGGGACTACTCTAGAAATCGTCCACATATGGCTGCCATACCTTGATGTCTTCAGAAAACCCGCACTTGATTTGTGTTTGATGTCATCTGGATATCATATGATATCATATTCTTTGAATCTCCCCAAAGGAAGTTTGGCTTTTTTTGATTTGAGGGTTAACCACCATCATATAGAGTTTGCAATAAGTGAAATATGTACATCTGTAGTGCCCTTATTTAGTTTTAGTTTGTCTTTTTATTTTTTGGTGTGGGTATATTTGTCTTATGTTTTCAGTTATATCTTAAACTCCTTGAAGGCAGGTCATGTTAAACCTGCCATAGAACCTCGAATGGCAGACTTACTGTTTGCTGATTTAATACGTGTATTTCACAGCACCTACCCTACATCCTCAAATCCGCAGCGACCAAAATTTCTAACCAGAACTGTGCTTTAGGTGATCATTCTCTTCTGATGTAACTTCACTATGCCGTAAACACAGGCAGCTTATAGAGCTCATCATAGTAAGGTGGCTCTTAAGTGCAGGCTGAAATGTTACCCATTTTATAGGAAGTAGTCTCTACATAGAAAACTAGGCCTTTGGGGGCAGGTGGTCTTTGAATAAATGTCCTTGTCATCCCCAGTGAATGTATTGCTCTCATAATAATGCATAGATGGAAGAAATGAACTAGAGCTGTTAGTCATCCATCTAGTGCTTTAGGCATTTTAGAAATGGCAACAAATTGGGCCCTGTTAGAGCACAATTTTTCTATTATGTGTTTGAAAATGTCAGACACGAGATGGAAGGCAAGGTGTGGCACACCTGCTTCCATTTACGCTCGACACCATTCATTGCTGTCTTTCTTTACAAGACACTGAATAAGGAACCGAGACAGCAACATAATGTACCTTTGTGCTGATGCTTTGAGCCTGGATGAGACAGGAGGTGAAAGAGAGACAGCAGTCAAATGTATGAAAAACCCAAGTGTCTGTGATGCAGGAAAAGAAGGTTCAGCATATAGAGAAAGAATTCATTCAAGCATGAATAGCAACTTAATGTTTCTATTTAACCTTCATTGAAAGAGATGTGACTTGGGTTTACTTTGGCTTGTGTCTCAGAGGATGCAGAGAATTTGCTGGTCTACATTTCAGGTTAGAAGGAATTTGTCATTGCCCAACTGAGGACAGTTGCAGCTTTAAGAGAGAGAGAGGTGATGAAGACAGGAAAGGGGGTACAGAGGGAGCTTGGTGATTTCGCTAGGTCTTTCAGATTCTGTTCTACAGTGAGAAAGCAAAGTGAAAATTAATAGATTGTTCTGGCTATTACATTGAAAAGAAGATAATTCATGCTTTTTAAACTTTGAGGAGGCATGAAAATACTTATCATCTTACCTGTCACTAGCCTTTGAAACAAGAAGGACTGTCCCTATACAGAGGGGACACATTTGCTTTGCTTTGCCCTGAGCTGGGTGATGTTTCCATGGAGAACATTGATTGATCTTTGTGTGATCCTGGGAAAGCAGCATGGGTTTTATTTGCCCCATAAAAAGTACCAAATGTGGAAAATGCACTTAACATATGCGGATGAGCATACAGCCCCACAGCGCCTGGGTTTTCAAGTTGGAGCAACTGTATTTAGTTCGCAGCTTCCTGTGGTGATCAGCAGCTTTAGTTGTGAAGTCAAGAAACCCAACCAGACCTCCAGCCACACCACACGTGTTAGAAAAACTTCTAATGAGTAAAAGTTATTTCAGGAAAAGGTGGCATGTAAATTAGACAATGGAAACATTTCAAGTTTTACTAGAACGTTCAGAACAGGGTTTTTCAATCTGGGCACTACTGATATTTGAGATTGGGTAATTCTTTGCTGTGGGGCTGGCCCTGTGCATTGCAGGGCTGTTTAGCAGCATCCCTGGCCACCACCCACGAGATGCAGTAGCATCCCCTCCCAAGTTGTAACAACCAAAAATGTCTCCTGACACTGCCAAGTGGCCCGTGGAAGGGGTAACTGTCCCCGGTTGAGAACCACTGATTTAGAATTAGATATGGAATAAACGTATGCTCCCAAATGCACGTGACTCACTAAGAGACTTAAAGATCGGAAGGCTTGTTTAGTTGATGATGATTCTTTGTCCTTTGTCAAAATCAGCCTCTTGCCAAAGAGGAAGTAAGTAGATGGATAATTTTCTTTCAAGGGTTGAGAATTGACAAGAGGCTGTATGGTTCATTCGGCAAAGGCAGGTGATCTCAACGCTACCATTGACAGAGAGGTGACTCACCTCTGCACTTAACACTCAACGTGAAAAGCAAAATTCACTGTGAAAGTACTCAGGGGAACATATCCTCTTTTAGTTTGCTGATCTCCCCCTGCTCCTCCTGTGTTATTAGCTTTCTTCTTCTCAGCCTCTGTTTTCTTGAAGAACAAAACTTGAGGGCTGTGTAATTGCTTTTAAGAAGCATCATCTCATCTGCTCAAGTTTTGAAATTGGTGCTGTTATGGTTCTGAGTCTCAGACTTGTTCCTTGGGCAAAATGGAGATGTCAGAAAACTCCCTGGTTTCCCAGACTCCATTTTCTTTGCTCTTTACCTCCCTCACGCATGCCTTTTCTTTCCCACGCATTACATCCTCTGCAAATCCACCTCCAGGTGCTCCAAATGCCTTCTTCATCTTTCTTCCCTCTCACTTTATATAAAACAGATTTTTGGAGAGAAGGAGGATCTGATTATCCTTCCACATTGTAGCTAAATATACATCTCTCTTTTCTTTTTGAGATTGGCATGCATTGTCTTAAATTTTTTAAAAAATTGACATATTATAGAATTGTTTTAATATAGCGTTCTATAAGCTTTAACACCAGGTAGGTTTGTGTAACCACTGCCACAACCAGGATGCAGAACAGTTCAATCACTTCAAAAAAAAAAAAAAAAAAAAGAAAGAAAGAAATCCTTGAGCTGCCCCTTTGCAAAACCCTGCTCCCCACACCTGAACCCTGGCAACTGAAGATCTGTTCTCCATCCTTATACGTGTTATGTAAAGAGAATTATACTGTGAAGCTGACCTTTGAGAGTGGCTTCTTTCACTCAGCGTAATGCCTATAAGATTCACCCATGTTGCTGTCTGCATTGTTAGTCACTCCTTGTTCTTGCTGGGTAGTATTCTGGGCTGTAGCTGTACCACAGAGTGTTTATCCATTCACCTGCTGGAGGACATTTGAGTTGTCTGCAGCTCTTGGCAATTATGAGTAGAGCTGCTATGAACATTCCTGTACAGGTCTTTGTAGGAATGTAAGTTTTCATTCCTCTAGGGATGGCATTGCTGGATCATATAGTAAAAAGGTCATTTTATTTTCCAGAGGAATTTTTACTCTAACTGGGTCCAGGAATGAATTCAACATTTAAACTGTAATGAGTCTGTAAGTGTGGGATTTCAGACTGTGCTTTGAGATATAGAGTAAGATTGTGTGTTTAGGTGAATGAGCGTGTGAGCATGTGAGAGTGTGTACACGTGTGTATGCACATTCTCGGTGTGTTAAAGGTTGGGAGCCCTGAAATCCCTTCAGCTCAAGTGGGTGGCCTCTTCTTGCCCACCTTGTGCTTGTGGGTCGAAACGCCAATTTTTTCCCCAATGCTTTAATCCTGACCTATGGTATCAGTACAGGAAGAGCTATTTAAATTGGATGAATGTCTGACAAACAATCGTCTGTTCCTGATGAGTGGATTTCCTTCCATCTCTAAATCCCATGACTATGACTGTGACTCTTATGCTCGAAGCATTCTCTAGCTACATCAATTTCATGGTTGTCAACAATGCCTAGTCCATCTTGCATAGTCTGCAACTACTCAGGCGGCAGACTCCCTTGAGGCGGGAATGCTCCTTACATTGACTAATGTACCTGTCATCCTTGGGGTGCTTCCAGTTTATGTATTCTAGAGAATCATTTAAGTTTTGCTGCAAGAAAAGTCTTTGGTAAAGAAAAATATGAGTACTGCATCAAACAATTCTATGGATATCATTTCTTTCCTTTTTAAAAAAATGGTTTTCATTGCCAGAGGTTTTGTTCTAAAGTTCCAAAATTTGGATTTTTGCACACTCAACTACTCTTCTTCATCTTAAATATTGCCATGTGTGGCTTCTGGAAAGTGTTCAGTAAATGTTTGTTGAGCTGAATGAGTGAAAAAAATAGTTTGGTAGAAAACAATAAGGTCTATATAATTTACTTTCTTTTATCACTATTTATACTGTATCAAGCTCGCTTCTTTTTTTCTAAGCAAGACTTGGCTTTAGATGGCAAAAATGTTATTACCTATGTTTTTGGATAAGGCATTTTATATTGGAAGCTTCAGAACTAATTTATCTTGAAAAATAGTGACCCTTCTGAATTTTCAAAGGTGGATTCATTGATTATTCTATACACTGGGATATTACTTTAACTATCCCAGTTACTAGACAACACATGTTCATCCTCTAAACTTCACATAAAATGCCACCTTCTCAATGAAGTTTTCCCAAACTAACCCATGCACAGTTGTTTTATCCATATGCCACAGTTCTTTTGTGAGTTATTTGAATTCAGGTCCATCTCGCCCAACGAATGATCTGGGAGCAGCTTGAGGATGGGACGTATGCCTCATTCTCTTTTGCAAGCTTAGCATTTAGCACAGTGTCTGGCACATTTATGCTAAATATTTGTCACATTGAATAAGATACTTGAGGTACAATGATAACTTTGGCCAACACTTTAGCTTTTTGCATGTATTTATATACATATGTATGTATATATGTGTAATATATATTGAATATATTTGAGAAACTGGTAGGTGGTGGAATTGAACGAAAGCACAGCTCTTTCCTGGAGTTTTATAGACTGGTTAGGTGGACTTTTTTTTTTTTTAATGGGGCTGATAAATCATCAGCAAGGAAAAAAGTGAGTTTAGGAGTATTTTGTTATTATGGAGGGGAAGTAGGTCTTCTTTGATTAATTTGGAAAGACAAGGGCCCCCATTCACTCTGTTAATTCGATTTCAAGAGCTCTCTGAGCATGCTTTGAGCCAAAGTTTCTTCAGGAAACGGCTTTTTAAATTGCAAGAATAATTCTGTCGCCATAACTTGAAAATACTCTGGGAAGTGATGGAAAAGCTAGTTACACGGGAAACGTTGCATAAAACTTGTGGACCTCAGTGAGCTCAGCAGCGCAAATCGTCTTCCCTTCAGTTTTATTTTGCAGATCAAGTTCACGAAATTCCTAATAAGAGAGCTAAGGGCTATATCAAATTATTTCAGCTGAAACAAGGTGGGAGCGGTAACAATTCAGGCCAATACCTGCATGTTACTGCTTTTTACTCTAGGTGGAGATTTAGCTTTTAACACTACCCCTTCCCAAGTGGCTACTACGATGTAGACAATCTGTCTGATACGACCTTGGACTGGCAGTGAGGCTCACCGGGTAGCTATGCCAGGCAGCTGGCCAAATTATCTTGGAGAGAAGTGGTCTGGTTAGATTCCTTCTGAAGAATGCGGTCACGCACAGAAAAACTGATTTTGCTTACTGGAGGATAAGTCTTGGTTGCATGCGGTAGTAAGCTGTTGGTGTTCCACTCAGATGCTCTTTCCTATGACAGCTGGCAGCTTACGGCTTATAGTTGTACTGTTCCTTGGAGAATTGTCCTTCGCCAGTTGAAGCTGCTTTCCTTGAAATTGCCTGGGACATTATGCCCTTCCTATGAGGCCTTCTCACAGCCAATGACTGCCTGCTTTGGGGGAGAGTATAAAGTCCAGTCCCCCCTTGTCACCAGGTAGGACACCTCTGTGGTGCCACTCAGACTCCAGAGCTCCTTGTGGGATCAAGCTGAGGCTAGACTTGAGCTGAAACGACATCTTTCATGGCTTCTTCTGTGCTATCCTGCTTCCCTCTGCTCTTTACTCCTGAGAGCACTTCTTCAATCAATCACTTGCACAAAAATCTCCATTTCAGATTCTGTTTCTGGAGAAACACATGCCTCTTACCAAGTGAGCTGGCAGTGACAGGGTACTAGAAGGATCATCTATGTGGATACTGAAATTTCCAAGAATTATGACAGGAGTTAAGCTGGCGAGAAAGATAGTTATCTGGGTGTCAAATTCACTGAGGATGAGGCGAAGAGGCCTGAGGTTCAAAATGGGATTCTACTTACTCCACATTTGCACTGAGAAGCGTAACGTGTTGGAGAACAAAACCATAACTATGCTAACGATCTGCACTTTGAGTTAGTGATCAAACTCATATGAGTTCGAGGTATAGCCTGGTCATCCTACATTTCCCAGTCAACTTGCTGTCTGAATTGTCTGTATTTATGTTATTCTACCTACTGAAAAGATAAACTCCCAATATCAGTGGCTTAATCCAATAAAAGTTTCTTTCTTTCTTTCTTTCTTTCTTTCTTTCTTTCTTTCTTTCTTTCTTCTTTTTTTTTCCTTTGGCTGCATCACATGGCTTATGGAATCTTAGTTCCCCGACCACGGATCAAACCCGCGCCCTCAGCAGTGAAAGCACGGCGTCCTAACCACTGCACTGCCAGGGAAGTCCCTCTTTCTTCTTATGTAAATCCCCAAAGAGTGTTCCTGATGGGTAGGTGGCTCTACTCTAGGTGATGATTCAGGGATCCAAAGCTCCTACCCTCTTGCCGCCTTGTCATCTTTGACTCATGGTTTCTAAGGTTTCAGCTTAGGGAAGGAGCATGAAGACTGCATGTGAGAGGATTTTATGGGTGCACATCATCCTCGCATTTCATGGGCTATGTGATGACCACACACCAGATCTTCCACTGACTGCATGACAGCATGTAAGTCCCCCACGTGGCTGACACAACTGTGGAGAAGGGGTAATGCTGAATTGACTGGAATTAATTTTCTACCATTGACTGAAATGAGGGTCTAAAATGGAAATTAAGTTTAGCTATAGAAGATAAGTTAAATGTCTTGGCAACCTGGGTTTGTGTACTGGGATTGGTATATACTGCATGTGTTGTAAATGATATCTGGAGGGGGTGGTCTGGGGGTAGAAGGGGGTAACTGAAGTAGCACAACATGGAATTGAAAAACCTGATGAGAAAGTTTACAATTGCATCCAGTGGGTAGACAGTGATACAACAGTAGTTTTTGAAGCCTTCAATGGTGAGTTTCAAACAGGGCTCCACTAACCCACAGAGCGCTTTTGTTAGAAAAAGGACACAGCCCCATGCCAGGGTGCATGGCTTTGGGGAGTGAAGTGTTGGCTGGATTCCAGTCCCTACCACCCCTTTTTCAGGTGCTGTTGTGCAGGACACGCCTGCACATCAGTAAGTGGCAGTTCTGATATCAAAGCAACTGCTTCTGCTCCTCCCCTATGGTAGACTGAATTAATGGCCCTAATTTTTTTTTACTCCTTCTTGTGCCCACACCCTTTGTCATAAGACTTTACAGGTCTTCCCACTAAAGAGGTGGACTATATTTCTCTGATACTTGACTTTGAGTCTGGCTATGGGATGAACTTTGGCCAATGGAATGTTAGCAAATGTGAGATGACCCAAAAGTAGAAGCACTTACGTGATTAGGCTTGCCTTCTTACCCCTGTGCCAACACCTTGAGAAGCACGTGCCCAGGCTAGCCTGCTGGTCCCAGAAAGAGGATGAGAGACATGTAGAGCAGAGCCAAGTCACTCAAGCCAAGCCCAGAGAGATCCACTGATATTTGGTCAACCCTACAGATGCATGAGTAAGCCCAGCAGGGATCAGCAGAGTCACTCAGCTAAAGCCCTGACTAGATCAGCTGAACTCCTGTTGACTCGGTTACTCATGGGCTAAATGCTTATTACTGTTTGCCATTGAGATTTTGTGGTTGTTCGTTACACAGCATTACTGTCGCCATAGCTAATTGGTACATCCCCTTTCTCCCCAAGAAGCCCTAGGAGTATGGAGCATATAGACTGTTGCTTTTGCCATACCTGCCCTATCCCATTAGGAATGTACATTCCTTTTTAGATTCAATGCCTTTCCAAATTTTCATCAGAATCAGTTAAAAACACACATTAGAAAAGATTTAGGGATGCTTGATTAAAATGTTTCTGCTAAGAAATCAAAGGTGGTACTAGGTCCTAGACCAACTGGAGGTAAACAATCAGAACTTATGGTCAGATGATTCTGATAAAAGAAGCACAGGCAATGGAAAGTAGGTGGGAGGGGAAACAGGCTAACCTCTTTATTCTTGGTGATGAAGACTTCTCAGTGCAACAGCACGTCAATTCCTAACTTCCCTTCTACTTATAATTCCATGTAGGATTTGAGTATATAGTATAATTTTAGCAGGTCATAAAATTTTCTATTTATAGATAGGAAAGATGTCATTTTTCACCCTGATAGAATATGGGAAATGAATATCTCTGAAGTCCCTATGCATAATGAAGAAAAGTAAAGGGATAATTCTTGAGGTGACGCATTACAATGTTTTTATTTCCTTTCTATTTTCTTTGCTTGCCTATTCTTGCAAATAGTTGATGACGCTTTTCTTGTCACTATTCACATTAAAATAAATCTTTATCATTCTATCTAGGGACAGTGAATAATTTTATTAGCTAAATAAACATTTTAGTCATCAGTGAAACTTTCCAGTAGCAAATCAGGTAGATTAGATTGTTAGGTCAAAAGAGAGCACACTGTAATAGCTGTCACCACTATGGAAAATTTCAAATAATGACTATTTTTTCTTTTTTAATCTTGACTGCTTTGGGGACCAAGTAGCAAGTCCACCCACAGCTATTGTCAGGCATATTTCTTTTTTCATCAGTAATGAGGAGCAATCATTCCCTTGCCTAAATTTATCATCTTAGAAAAAGATCTAGAGATTTCTGTTGCAATGTTGAATTCCTGGTGTTTTATTGCCTTCTTTTTGAAGTCTCACAGCTTCTAATCCATGCAGGACTTCTAATCTTAATATTAAAAGGGAATGTCTAGATTTTCTGAACCTAAATATTTTACTACATTGAATTTCCTTTCCTGTAAGATTTGATTGTTAGGATATATGTCTTAAAAATTCCAGTTTGCCCATCTTTTATGGTTATCAGTCAGTGTAGCTCATGAGAAGAGATGGTTATATCCATAAAAGACATTGTGCTCTTCTTGGCTAGTGGGTACCTTGAATTAAATATTCCCTGATCTAAGGTCTGACCATACTTAGATGAAATTGTATTTAAGCTGAATGGACATAAACATTTTTATTTCCCCAGGCTAAGTGCTGTGATGCATAGCAACACTGTTGTAGGTTGGGTTTCCTGGGAAGCAGATCCTGAAATGGAGTTTAGTGGGCAAGACATTTATGAAATAGTGCTCCTGGGATCAACACATTGCCACTCAATTTCTCCCTCTGTACAATTCTGCTTCCCTCCCCTCACTAGCACCCACATTTCATTAGCTTGCATAGTATTTAAAACAACATACCTACAATTACAAGTGGAATAAACAAACTTGAGAACAGAAACCCAACAGATCTTCTCTTAAGTATACAACTTATGCTTAAAATGGAAGCTGAGCTGCATGGGTGGACTGGATGTGGGCATTCCATGTATCATGGGCTTTGATCATCCTGTTTTACAGAAGGAATGATATGGTCAGTTAGTCAGTTAATGGAAGACTTGTAAGGGGACTTCTACCTCCACTTCAGGCAAACTGTTATGTCTTCATGCTTGGATACAATATAAAGCATGCATAATACAATTTTACGTGTCTTAAAACATTAGTAATTCGAGACACTAATGAAAGAAATTGAAGACACAAATAATGGAAAGATTATCTGTGTTCATGGAGTGGGAGAATTAATACTGTTAAAATGTCCATACTACCCAAAGCAATCTACAGATTCAGTATAATCCCTATCAAAATTCCAATGACATTTTTCACAGAAACAGAACAAACAATCCTAAAATTTGTATGGAATCACAAAAGACCCCAAATAGCCAAAGTAATCTTGAAAAAGAAGAACAAAGCTGGAGGATCACATTTCCTGGTTTCAAGCTATATTACAAAGCTTTCATAATCAAAACAGTATGGCATTAGCATAAAAATAGGCACAGAAATCAATGGAACACAGAGCCCAGAAACAAACCCATGCATATGTGGTCAATTAATTTATGGAAAAGGAGGCAAGGATATACAATAGGGAAAGGAGAGTCTCTTCAATAAATGGTGTTGGGAAACTTGGACAGCCACATGCAAAAGAATGAAACTGGACACTATCTTATACCATACACAAAAATTAACTCAAAATGGATTAAAGACTTGAACGTAAGACCTGAAACCATAAAACTTCTGGAAAAAATCATGGGCAATAAGCTCCTTAACATTGGTCTTGGCAATGATTTTTTGGATCTGACTCTAAAAGCACAGGCCACAAATGCAAAACCAAACACTGGGACTACATCAAATTAGAAAGCTTCTGCACAGCAAAGGAAACCATTAACAAAATGAAAAGGCAACCTACGGAATGGGAGAATATTTTCGTAAATCATATCCCTGATAAGACAATAATATCCAAAATATGTAAAGAACTCATAAAACTCAATAGCAAAAAACCAAAAGAACAAATTAACAAGCAAAAAACAAGCACTCTGATTAGAAATGGGCAGAAGATCTAATCAAACATTTTTCCAAAGAAGACATACAGATGACCAGCACGTTCATGAAAAGATGCTGAACATCACAAATCATCAGGGAAATGCAAATCAAAACCACAAATGATATATCACCTCCCATCTGTCAGAATGTTAGAATGGCTATTACCGAGAAGACAAGAAATAACACGTGTTGGCAAGGATGTAGAGAAAAGGAAACTTCTGTGCACTGTTGGTGGGAACGTAAATTGGTACAGCCACTATGGAAAACAGTACGGAAGTTCTTCAAAGAAAATTAGAAACAGAACAGTATGATCCAGCAGTTTTACTTCTGGGTATTTATGTGAAGAAAGTGAAACACTAACTCAAAAAGATATATGCACCCCCATGTTCACTGTAGCACTATTTATAATAGCCAAGATATGGAAACAACCTAAGTGTCCATCATTGGATGAATGGATACAGAAAATGTCACACACACATGAATATTATTCAGCCATAAAAAACGAAGGAAATCTTGCCGTTTGTTACAACACAGATGGACCTTGAGGGCATTATGCTAAGTGAAATAAATCAAACAGAGAAACACAAGTTCTGAATGATCTCACTTGTATGTGCAATCTAAAAACTAAAACCAAGCTTAATAGATAGAACAGATTGGTGGTTCTCAGACGCAGGGGCTGGAGAGGGCATGTGAAATGGGTGAATGGAGTCAAATGGTATGAACTTCCATTTATAAAATAAGTAAGTCTTGGGGATGCAATGTACAGCATGGTGACTGCTGTTACTAATACTGTATTGCATATTTGAAAATTGGTGAAAGTAGATCTTAAAAGTTCTCATCGCAAGGCAAAAAATTATGTAACTATGTGTGGTGATGGATGTTAACTAGATTTATTGTGTGGTAATACAAATGTTGAATCATTATGCTATAACATATTAGTTTCAGTGTACATGTCCATTATACCTCAATAAAAGATTAGTAATTCCTGTTTTGTTATTGTTAAATTGGAATTCGTAGTCAAGTGGATTCTAGTATCTGAGGTGGTCATGGGGTAGAAGTAAAAAAGAGAAGGAGCAAGACACTTCATGGAGAAAAGCAGAATGGGGTAGGCTGATGACTGGGTTATGCAAGTTTCACACTGAGTTGGGCAATAAGGCAGAAATGAGCAGGCTCTTAGGGCTGGAAAGACCTTGGCGGGGATGGGGGAGGGTGTTGTGACTGGGGGTGTGTGAGTGGGGTAGTGGTTTGTGGTGGGGGTAGCTTTCATTTTTTTTTGTTAAGACTTTACTTTTTAAGAGCAGTTTCAGGTTCACAGTGAGAAATAAAATATTGCCTGCCATATCAGTAAACAAAGGATGTCACAGTCATCAGCTACCGAGGCCAATTGCAGCCAACGCCTACAGTGAGCGGGTGAGCCCTGAGGGAACTCAGGAAGGAAACAAAGAATACCTGCCGTCTAGCAGCCATCGGACTGCAGCCACTCCCCACGGTGAGCCCTGAGGAAATGCAGGATGTGAAAACACAGGATACTGGCCCCAGACAGCTGAGGCGCATATCAAAGGCATGGTTTCTGTGAGCCCAGATTCTTGCATCTTCCCATACAAAGAAAAGTGCTAAATTCCTTAACTTGAGATATCTGGTTTTCTTTAATTAACAATAATCTTCTGATGTTCAGACTACCTGCCTTTTGTTGCAAAACTCCTGTATAACCTAGCTCCCCGCTCACCCCCTCGGAGCAGTTTTCTCAAGGTTACTTGAGATACTCCCTTGAATGTGCTGCGCTGTTCAGGCAATGATGCTGTCAGTGAGATGGGCGGGGAAGATGGCTCCATTAGATGGATGAGCACTCACTGTTTGTTTGTTTCCGTGAATTTTTTAAATTCTGAGAGAGGTGCTTTCCACAGCTCTTTCCTTTAGAGCTTTCCTTTTCACTTAGTGCCTTCTTTGAGTCATCCCTTTTTCTAGTTGGCCAAGCTTCAAGTTATTAGCATAGTATTTCCTCTGTAGTTAGTAAAGGTATATTTTTGATGGGTTCATTTTATCCTCCTCTTTAGCAGAGTGAAGCAGTACACTCACCAGAGGCAAAATACCAAGGGTGCAAAGAGAAGGGGCAGGGGTGGGGTGAGGGGAAATGAGGCATGGTTAGGTAGACAAGGACGGGAATATTACTGGGTGCTCAACTACACACGCCAGGCATTGCATTTACTTTGCCTCATTTAACCTTCCCAAGAACCCTGCCATCTAAGTATTATCTCCATTTTACAAGAGGGAAATGAATCTAAGAGCATTTAAGCAACTTGTGTAGGTCACATAGGAAGCACCACGATCATCTGTCGCAGATCCAACATTCTAACCCAGGTGGATCCGGCCTCCCACACATCCTCTTCCACTACAGCAGGATACCCTGGTTAAGAAGCCAAAAGCTGAGTGCCGGGTAACTCATGTATGTGGGGCTGAGCAACTGACAATGCCTCACTTAGAGGCACTGAAAGTCTAATGCTTCAAAAACACCACTGAGGTTAAAGTGAACAAATTTGCAGAACTGAATTTGCATGAAACTTCTGCAAATAAGGTTGAAAGACCAAGTACACGGGTATACACCACATTCAATACTCCTTTTTCTTGAATTATTTAAGGAACAAGATTGGGGGCTGGTGGTATAAATAAATACCCAGGCAAATAAGAGAAGGCAGCTTTCACCTTACAAAAGTTATTCAGTGCAGAATGATGTGTCATATTTTGAACACACATTAAGTGATATTGTAAAGGTTACTGCAAAAGGGGTGATGATGTCAAAGTCACTGTCAATGGCTCTCTTATTTCAAGGAACATGTCACATAAAGTTTAAATAAAAAATAATTTTGACCTATGAAACTTGGAGTGAATGTAACTCACACCAACCGGTGTTACTCAAAGAATGGTCCCTGCACCATCACTAGCCCACAAACTGTTACAGGTCTGTGGTAAGCGCAGGGATTGAGAAGATGCATGTAGAAACTTCTTTAAAAATTTGAGATTACTGTAACACTGTGTGATCGGTGCGCTTACATTTTGTATGCTTTTTAATACTTTCCTAATAATTTACTTTCATTGTAATTTATAAAGTTATTGGTCTGTGACAATAGCTTGAGAAGCACGGATCTATGTGACATGTGAACTACGATATTAATTAAGGTCTATCCTAGTGCATATTAAGCCATATGAAGATGCATGGCTTCTGTATCTGATTCTTTTATTCTTTTTCGATTTTATTCTTTAAAGAAAAATGAGTGCTGTTAGTCACATATTAAATCTTCTTTTGTTGACTGACTCAGTCTCAGATGTGCTAATACAAAGTACAGCCATGCTGGTATACTACAGGCAAAGATGACGGGTAAATTGTTCTCTGTGGGAGGCCCAATGTATTTCAGAATAGAGAAATAACAGCTCAGTGCATATTCTAACAAATATAATCATGATAGCCTTAATTTAAAAAATATAACACTTGGATATTCTGACTCTTAAACAGCTCTTTGTTAAATGCCTCGAATGTGTTACTGTGTTTGCCTTGAGCTTTTAAAAGGAGTTTTATTTTTATCTTGAGTCTGCCTGGAATACATACTTCATATTTACTTCTCTAATTTCTTATATACCAGCGAAAGCTTTCAGTATTCATAAGTAAAGCCCTTTGCTGTTCAACTATAAACAGAATTTGGTGATTTCAAATGACTGTTTCAACCCATAGCCAAGTGGTCCCTAATGATGTTTAGAAATCTCAGAAGTTGTTCTAAAATATGTCTGCACCATTGACAGGCCTAGCATCAACCATTTCTCTTGCCATAAAATTCTGGAGCTCTCAGCTGCCATGTTGTTCTAGCAGCAAGTGGGCTCATCTAGGGCTGGGGCAGAGGAAGATGGCTCATCCAGAGGCCAATGGGTCACAGCAAGCTCTGTGGTTGCTGTTGTCCAGTTACGAAGATGCCCAGCAAGGTCATGGGTCAACCACTAGTTCTACCTCTGGGCCATTTTTTGGGGGGTGGGGTGGGATGTGCTGAATGGCTTGCAGGATCTCAATTCCCTGACCAGGAATTGAACCCATGCCACTGGCAGTGAAAGCCCTTAATCCTAACCGCTAGGCCACCAGGGAACTCCCTCTGGGCCACTTCTAAGGGACATGATGTATCACTCTTTTGCTTAAGGCCTTCCTTTCTTTTATAAAGCTTTCCCCTTCTTGAGGGGTTTCTCCCAAACTGGTGGAAGGATTGGATGGGGTCTCCTCAGCCCCCCATTTGTTATCATTGAAAGCAAGCACTTAGTTTCTTTGCACTTAAAGGGTCTTTCTTGCCCCAGAACCCAATGCAGGGCACTACCCAGAAGGGACAACCACTCCTTCTTAAATCCCTGCTCAGTACTTGTCCTCTTCTGGTCTGAAGAGATCCCTTCCTCTGTAAACCTTCTATTAGTGCCTTTGATTTGTATGTTCTCTAACTAAAAATAATTTGGGGGCTTCCCTGGTGGCGCAGTGGTTGAAAGTCTGCCTGCCGATGCAGGGGACACGGGTTCATGCCCCGGTCCGGGAAGATCCCACATGCCACGGAGCAGCTAGGCCCGTGAGCCATGGCCGCTGAGCCTGCACGTCCAGAGCCTGTGCTCCGCGATGGGAAAGGCCACAACAGTGAGAGGCCCACATACCACACACACACACACAAAATAATAATTTGGTGTTCAATTGACATTGAATCGTTTTGATCGGTGATAACAGCATTATTTCAAAATAGATATATTTTTCCAAAAATAGTCCACTACTTATTGTTTCTTGTGAGTGATAACAGTATATTGTAATTTAATTTCATTTTGCATGGTGTATATTTTTATAGTACTCCTTTCTAATCAGCTTTATAGTCTCTATTAACATTTTAATGATGAAATCATGGTAAATTTACAGGATATGAACAAATTAACAAATACTGTGGTACTTGCAGTATTTTAGAAATAGCTATAACAGCTAAGAGTCAATGGACATATTTTTTTAAATTCTCTGGAAGGGAGCATATGAAATGTGATTATACATTGAACTCTGGTCAGACTTAGAGTAAAGGACACAACTGTACAGAAGATGCGTGTCAATCATGGGTCCTACTTTTAACAGTCAGAGCACCCTGGTAAAACAGTTTCTGCCCTTCAGATTGTCATGTTTTATTTACAAGATCACAGTGTGGCATACTTAGCTGATATTGCTTCAGGGACTCTGGGATCTGAACACATGAAGACATAACACAAAGAAGTTTTCTTTTAACCAATGATCTTTGTACTCTCAGTAAGTTTGCCTGGTGTTCAAAGCCACTGTAATTTATATGGAATCTGTAAAACAAATCAACTCCCTAATTTAATTCAGCAGAGGAAAAATGTGTGTTTAACATGTAGTGATCCAAGTCAGCTTAGAACATTATCTTTGGAGAAAAGCTCACAGTCATATTTTTTTCCTCTCACACTGAAAGGTCCAGCATTTTAAAATCGAAATTCCTCAGTTTCCTTGAACAATCCTTACACATAGTATAAATAATTGATTTCAAGGATTTACAGAGCCAGTTAGACTACATATTCCATGAGTTCAACCAGTGTACATTATTCTAATATTTCACGGTCTTTCAAAAAATTCAACGATATGAAAATAAAGCGTTCTTTTTCCAGAATAGAAAATAACAAACTTGTCACCAAAGTATTTTTTAGCTGAAGTAATTGATCACAGGGCGATTTTTTTTTTATCTCGGCCCTTTCTAGGAGCTGTATTCTGTGATCATTCTTAAAAGCTTCTACTGTGAGCATTGTTACTTTAAATGGCCTGCTTGCTATGTTTAGCTACAAGATGCTTGACAAAGAACAGTGCACACACTTGATAAACTCTTCATAAATTTATTATCAGGCAATATCTATTTGTCAGTCCTTGAGTCATTACTTTTGGCATCAAGCTAAGATTCAAATCGAAGGTGAACATAAAGCCTCTGCAATTATTTTAAATGACTAATATATATCACAAGGAGGGGCTAATGAGAGTAAATGAAATAACATTTGCTGGCAATATGATTGCTTGCTTTTATAAAACCAAGACCAAGTGGTTAAAATTTAAAGTTGATTAGGATCTGCTAAACCACAGGTGAGTGAGTGGTGCCAAATCTAGATTAAAAACTACTGTCATTGAATTTTTCTAAATATCATTATAGAGTTTATACAAAATTTAATCAAGTTTCTCATTTGCAGTTACTGTTAAAATTATATTCAAATAATATTCATTGACTACCCTTGTGCTAGGTACCACTGAGGATATGATCTAATGCTTAGCAAACGGAATTTTAAATACATGGTTGTGATCATATGTTTAGTAATCTAGGGAAGGGACCGAATTCCTATTAAAATTCAACTCCCAACAAGGTTAGATTTGGTGGTTTCAATAAATCACTTTACAGATTATTGAGCTAATGTGGTCACAAATCATATATCATCCACCTCCACTGGTCTCTGCCCTCTAGTATATTAAATATAATTGGAAAGACAAGATATAGACATGAAAAGTTAAATAATTGTCCTAGACAGTGATATAAGGGCTATCACAAGGAAATGCATGATTGAATGTCAAATGACGCCTCCCATCTCTGAACCAGTGACATTTATTGCTGTATACAGAAGAGATCAAGCCAAGAAGAGCTACAGAAGTTCAGAGGGGAGAGAGAGAGGAATGTGATCTGAAGTGCACAGAGACAGTTTCAAGAAGAAGGCAAGGACTGGAGATGGCCCTTTAAGAGTAGGTGGACTTTGCAAAGATGAAGAGAAGGGCAAAATGTGTCCACTTAGCTCTATGGTTTGAACCTGGGTTCTCAATTCTATTTCTGCTTATTTTATCTTTGGATTATTCTGTCTACTCCTGTGGAAGACTCTGCCCACTGCTTAGCAAAACCCTCTTATTTCTGGGCTAGACTACATTTCTCAGTCATGTGTGGCCATGGGGCTGATTTCTAGCCAATGAAATGAGTGGAAATGTATTAATCATCTACTGTTGCATAACAAATTACCCTGAAACTAAGCTGCTTAAAACAACAGACATTTGTTATCTCATACTTCCTGAGGGTCAGGCATTCAGGAGTCTATTAATAAGGTGGTCTGGTTCAGGGCCTCTCATGAGGCTGCAGTCAAGGTGTGGGCAGGGCTACAGTCACCGGAAGGCTTGCTTTGGGCTGGAGGATCCACTTGCAAGCTGGCTCACTCACATGGCTATTGGTGGGAGCTCTCTGGGCCCCTCAGTGGGATACTTGAATGTCTTCATCATATGGCAGCCAGCTTCCCTCAGAGTGAGTGATTCAAGATAGTAAAACTCAGTCTTGGAAGTCACACACTGTCATTTCTGCAATATCTTATTTGTTCCACAGGTCAATCCCATTCATTGTGGGAGGGGGCTCTGCATGATCATGAAGACCAGGAGGCAGAGGTTATCTTGAAGGCTGGCTACCAGAGGAAGTGCTCTCTACTACTCTCATGCTTCGTACAGAAAGAACTCCCACGTGCTGCTTTCCCCTGCCAGCTGGCTGAAATGAAACAACTCTCAGGGCCGCTTGGGATGCACATGTTAAAGGTAGTAGGACCTCCATCAGCTTGGGTCCTGAATGACTACATGGAGGAGAGTACCCTGTTGACTCGTTTACCTGTCGAGCACTAGTTAGTGAGCAAGAAATCAAGTTCTGCTGCATTTGAGCCTTTGTACAGTTTCAGGTCTATTTGGTTCAGCAGTTAGTCCATCCCAAGCAGCGTACGTCCCATGCAGTGAATCATTACAGTGCCTTCTATTGAAGTAAAGTCAAGCACCACAGAATGTTGAGGGAGTGAGGGGACTGTCTCTATTACATCCCTTTGTCCTGTGGCGCTTTTTAAAAATTTAACAAGTATCAACTGAGTGCCTACCACATGTCAGGCCTTGTTCTAGGTGCAAGGAGCACAGCTATAACAAAACAAAGCCCTTGCTTCATGGGGCTCATATTCTAATGGACTATCCAGTGGAGGCCTCTTGATGAATGCACCAAACAAGTTTGCCAATGTTCCCATTCAGGGGGTTAAAAACTATAAAGGCATTTGCTGAATCTCCCAATTTGATGGGGGCCTGATAGATTAGTGTTTCCCCTAACTGTGCTGTAAGCCAGTGCTAAGGTTTCTCAAGCTTTTATGTGCACACGAATCACCTGGGGAATCTTGTTAAAATATAAAATCTGCTGCAGTAGGCCAGGGGTGCCGCCTGACTGCATTTCTAACAAGCTCTCAGCTGATACTGATGGTCCCTGGGTCACACTTGGTGTGACAAGGTTCTAAGGAACACTAGTTACTGGATGTTAAAGATATCCTATGTATAAAGGATTTCATGTTCAAGTAACTGAGACGATGCTGCCCTCATTCCTGACTGCTTTCTAATTCCTGCTGCCAGTGCTGTCAGAAGCCTAACAGTACTTTCTACCTTGTGTTCTGTGAGATACTCCCCTATCTTTATATTTACCTCTTAAAATTTAAGCCAGTTTGAGAGAATTTCTCAAATTCTCTCAACTTCTCGCAATATGTGGCCCTCAAAAAACCTCGAGTAAAGGCCAAGAGTTTCAGGTACAGGGAATGAAGGAGAAATGGAGCCATGCTGCAGAGATTGGGGACAAAGCCAAAGCAATCAAGCTGCAAGAGGAACGTGAAGCAGATTTCCCAAGAGCCTGAAATATACACCCTCCTGCCCCTCCCAAGCCTCAGTTTCCTCACTGATTACATTTGATTCTCACAGCAAATCCTTTGGGATGACCTGCTGGGATTTCATAACACCGAAAGTCTAGGCACATGGCCATCATATTTTCTTCTGTAAAATATTACCTGCAACCAGGGTTTGGGAGAATAAAGTGGGATAATGACCAAAAGCAATTAGCAATTTACTGGCACTCAACAAATGTTAGTTACTGGGAACCCAGCTATATTTGAGAAGAATTAAACGATTTCCCCCCCAGATAGAGGAGAACTGGCTTGTTGAAAACGGAAGAAAGATATCCCTGGAGAGTTGGTGAAGGGCACTGATCAAGGGTGCGAGAGGGAGTGGGGATAAGGGAAGGAACAAGCACATCCACAGCTCATCTGAACGCGAGTGTCTTGAACGCACTGGAACCAAGATGATTCTTGAAGGAATATCCCACTTCCACTAAATAGTAGTTTCTTACCAAGAAGAAACAGTTGAATTATTCTTAAAGCATACATGTTCACATTATTATATGATAAACTTTGTCGGTGGAACGGCCACCCGCGGTCTCCTGCGCAGATGGGCTCCGTGGCCTAGCGCCCTGGTCCCCGCCGCCCGTGATCGCGCTCCCAGTCCCGCGAGGGGTCGTCGCCGAGGCTTCTCCCAGCCCACAGGCAAAAGCATGGCAGCCATGCCCTCCAGCGGCCCACTCGTGGCCACCCACGACTACTACCGGCGCCGCCTGGGTGCCACTTCCAGTAACAGCTCCTGCGGAAGTGCCGAGTGCCCTGGGGAAGCCATCCCCCACCAGCCCGCTCTCCCCAAAGCCCACCCAGGACACGGGTGGGCTAGCTTCTTTTTCAGGAACTCCACTCTCCCGTTCATGGCCACAGTGTTTGCGTCCTCAGAGCACTCGGAATCTGCCCAGGCCTCCGCCAGCACGATCACCTATGACCTGGCTCGGGAAGCCGTGGGGAAGCAGCAGCCTGGCAAAACCAACTGTAGGCCCCCGTCCTGAGTGGCCCCCAACAGCTGCCAGGCTTCCTTCCAAGGCACTAAGCTCATCAGAGCCCCCCCTTCCCTCCCGACACTAAGCGGGCTGCAGCCAGCGGAAGCAGTTGTTTTTTAATATTAAAACAGCAAAACACCAAAAAGGAAGTTGAGAGGACCCCACTCCTTACTATCCAAGCCACACAAGAGCCTTCCTGACACCCCAAAACCCTGTGCCTTGCACCAAGTGGAAAATAAACTCCAAGGAGCCGGCAAAAAAAAACACAAAAACAGTCAATCCTCTACAATTCAAATGTCCAGGTGAAGATTATAATCTTCACATATTAACTATTTTGTTTACGTATCTAGAAGAAACAGCTCAATTAATATAAAAACATGTTTAGTAAAGATTACATAATAGTTTATCTGCTGTAGCTTAACTCCCAAATATTCAGTTTCAGTTTTCAAGTATTAACTTTATTTTCCATGCTTGTGTATCTTTGTATCCCCAACTTCTCAGCAAAGAGAGAGAGAAGAAAAAGGACCTAAGGTGTTCTCCAGGACACATCCTTGGGGTGACAGTGATGCGCAGCAGGACCCTGTGGGGCTCCTGGGCACAAAAGCCTTTCTGTGTCCCCCATTCCTTGATTACAGGAAACCGGCTTCATTCAGCCTCCACGACCTTCCCTGAGTGCGGAGGAGCAGGTTCAAACAGATGCTAATTAGGGAAGGGAGGGGATACAGAGACAAGGGAGGAACAGTCAAGAGAAACAATAGTGTAATTTTGGGGCTGGGTCCTGGTTCCCCCCAAGGGATACACACACACTGTAACAGTATCTTTGAGCTGCTCTGCAGATACTGAAGCCCTCACCAGGTGGAAGAAGTTAACGGTTAATTACAGTATGCTGCCTATGCTGCCCAGCAGCACGTAGACCCCAGACTAGTTGGAACCAGAAGGTGGATGATGCTGACGCCCACTTACCTCCCCACCAGCCAATCAGAAGAATGTCCACGAGCTCATCACATTCTCCTTGAACCATTACTATAAAATTTCTCACTACCCCCTCCACGTTGGGACGCACAGTTTTGAGGGCATTAGCCACCTGTGGCCCCCTTTGCCTGGCAAAACAATAAAGCTATTCTCTACTTCACCCAAAACTCTGTCTCTGAGATTTAATTCAGTGTCGGGATAGAGAGGCTAGATTCGGCTTCAATGGAAATGTTGTGTATCATGATTGTGGTACATGTAACACAACTGTGTGTATTTGTCAAAATTCAGAGAACTGTACACCTAAAATGGGTGATTTTTTACTGTATGCCAATGATACCTTAATAAACATGATTTAAACCAAAACAGAAAGAACACACCCTTGAACCAGGAAGTCTGATGTTGTAAGAGGGCACATAAGCAGATTTAAAAAGCTGATTTTACAACTGAACTAGGAAAGAAAAGTTCCAACATTGTAATCCAAATGACCATAAAGGAAAATCTCCTAGACCGTCACGTCTCAGCGGGTGGCGTCAGCCACGGCCCTGTAAACACTCAGCCCTGAGTAGCAAGGCAAAGCGCCCAGCAAAGGCCCCCAACTCCTGCTTAGAGCTGCCTTGGCAAGACTGGACACAGAAGGAACACGCACACCCCCCTTAGCCCTGGGGACCACGGCAGGTCTGCGCAAATACAATCCCACGAACCACCATGTTTCAAAATCGTCAGAAAGACTTTCAAGACTCTCTTGGTTGCAGTCGACAGAAACTCACCTCCTGCCCACATCCTTGCCTAGTTCACACCCTCACTGTACTCAGGTCTCTGCTCAAATATCTCTTTGCAGAAAGGCCTCCCTATTCCAAATAACCACCTCCCTCTTCACTCTATCCGCTTGCTCTGACTGGCTTTTTTTCTTCATAGCACTTGTCCCAATAGGACATTGTCATATACATATACATATATATATATATAAAATGAAGCTTACAGTCTAGTGGGGGAAACAACTAATTCACAATTCACACATATAGTTGGCTTTCTGTCCACTAGACTGTAAGTTCTATGAGGGCAGAGGGCTTTTATCTTTTCTGTTCACATCCACAGCCTCAGCCGTTGAGCACTGCTTGGTATATAGTAGGAGCTCCATAAATATTTGAAGAATAAAGTGAAGAGGAGAATCGATTTCTGAATCCAAACCACAGCAAAAGGGAGGAATAATCGAACTAAGGACTCGAATGCCCTCAGGGCTCCCTTGACGGTTCCGCTGCCACTCAATCTGGTGTCCCTTCACTCTCTCAATGATCCGCATCATGGGTGACTGACGCTCCAGCTTACCTTATCACAACTCCACAGCCGAGGGCAAAGCGTTTCTCTCTCTCAGCTCCAGGTCGCTGCGCCCCAGGGAAGTGTTCAGATTGGTTTGCCTTCCCCGGATGTCCAGAGCGGCCCGGACAAAGCCATAGAGCATCTCATGTCTCACTCTCCGATCCTACTTGCTCTATCGATTTTGGAGCTGTTGCCCCAGTTTTAATCTGGTTTTGCCTGGGCAAAGAGAGCTGGGGGTGCCCCCCAGGGTAGCCCTTGACCACTGACTGACAGGCCAGGAGGAGCAACTCCAGTCCCTGTGCTCCCGATGGGGACAGCTCTGAGGTGTGACCTCCACTGTCCGCGGAGCTCCCTCAGGACTGAGCCCAAGTTACCCTCTGTGGGCTTGCGGGCTGCTGCACTCTTGCTTGGCCTCCTTCCTTCCCACACCCGCTTCCCACTCGCCTGCTTGGGAACGCCTACTAATAAATCACTTTCACGTGAATTCTCCTCTCAGGGTTTACATCTGGGACATCCAACAAGCTCCGTCCGGGCCTTTAGCTCTCTACCGATTTGCTGTAAGTTTTTTTGAGAGAAAATCTTTTCACAGATTCCTGTCTCCCCTCCACACACGTGTATTGCAGAAATGTTTACTTACTTGCTTTTAATATGTTCCTATCCTTAGAGATCTTTCCGCTTTTCCCTGTTTTAACTTGGGATCCTTTCACTGTTTCTCAGATCTGCTAATTTTCCCACTTTGCTTATGACTGATGATGGCTTGTCTAGCCACCCTAACTCAATGTGTTAAAGAAACACTCCTGGTATTTTCCATACCTTTCTTCTCTCTCTCTTCTATATTAGGTTCTTGCTCAAGATATCTCAAGGTCATGTTTGACTTCACCTTAATTTAACAGTCGATCATTATTAACCATACCACCTTTTCCTAGTATACATCTCTGAAAAGAGGCAATGCAATGAAACCGTCAGAACACCTGGTGGGCGTCTTAACTATTTTCTAAAACATTATTTAATTCAGTTCAATTCAGTGAAACTGAGTAATTATTATCAGATAAATTTATATATACACCATTATGGAAAATAATAAAACAAGTCCTGAGTATCTATGATTCAAGCTCAACTGAGATAAACATTGAAATCAAATAGGAGTTTCAAATAGGAGGATATGAAAAAACATGGGGAGAAAGGTTAAGACGTGACACAAGCATTTTTGACAGTTCGAAACACTGGATTAACCATTACCCTTTGCTTAGACAGATAAGGGAGAAGATAAGCAAATATTTACCTACAAGTTTTCACAACATTTAAGCTAAATCTTTACTTCTATATATGGTCATTATAAAGTTGACTTTCTAAGGCTGTTTACCGAAAAGGGGCAAAGAGCATTTCTATAATCTTGCAAGGTTAGTTTTAGTAACTCTAAAGACTGTTGACTTGTAACCCTGAGACTATGAATGTTTATGACAGGAAACTGCATGTTAGAATGTTTGGGGTAGAAAATTGTGCTTGTTTGCTTAAGCTTTTAAGCTATGTTTGTCCTAGGAGGTTGATTTTACTCACCAGCTCTTTGATAATTGATCTGCCATTTTTGACCTCACTGATCCAGCTCTAATTAACTCAAGTAAAAGAATGTGCAGATTAGTTTGGAATTAAGGACATTGCTGAAGGCATTTCTTGGGAAAAGTAATTTTACCAACAAAATAAATAAGTGACTAACAGAACTCTAAAACCTGAATATGGATCGCAGCACTCTGTAAAAGCCCCAAATCGAAAACTGTGCAAATACTGCCTGATGATAGTTGGATAAATATACTGTGGTATGTTTACACAATGGAATACTATGCAGAAATGAGAATGAACAAATTACAATTAGACACAACATTGTTGTGCTGGATCTCATAAACAAAATGTTGAGTGAAAGAAACCAGACACAAAAGAGTACATATTGTATGTTTCCATTCATTTAAAGTAAAAAACAGGCAAAACTAATTTATAGTGGCGGGATAGTGCTTATCTTGGGGCAATAATGCCTGAAAGGGGGCATGATGAGGGTGTTCTGGGTAGCTGAAACTGCTCTATTTCTTGAGTTACAGGTTTATTTGAGTAGTTTTCTCAATGCTATCCTTCACTACATGTTTTTAAAAACCTCATGCAATATGGAATCTCTATTTTCTTTTTTTTAACTGAAGTATAGTTGATTTACAATATTGTATTAGTTTCAGGTGTATGGAAAAGTGATTCAGTTATGGGTACATGTACATATTCTTTTTCATATTCTTTTCCATTATGGTTTATTACAGGGTATTGAATCTAGTTCCCTGTGCTATACAGTAGGAGCTTGTTGTTTATCTATTTTATATACAGTAGCTTGTATGGAATCTCTATTTTCAAGGGCACTTTATCTGTTTCCCAAAAGAATTTGATTAGTCTTTCAGATCCAGGAAGGATGCTAGACACTGGGAACACTGAGGTGAGAAACAGACTCTGCACTCAAAGATCTCGAGGTATGATGAGGGAGAGGCTCTGACATAGGGTCAGATGTAAGCAGAGGTTTCTGCAGTGGTACAGAGGTGAGTACCTGTCTCAGTCTGTGGATGGGAGGGATCATGGAAGGCTTCCAGTAAGAGGTGATGCTTGAGTCATGTCTTAAAGATCAAATAAGCATTAGCCAGACAGAGAAGGGAGCAAAGAAGGATCTCAGAGGGAGGAAATCTCAATGGGCAAATCATAAGAGAACATGCCCATAATTGGATGCGGCACGAGTGCAGCATACAAATAAGGTAGAAAAGAGGTAAGCAAGGGCCTGATCCAGAAGGAAAATGCTCATGAGCTAAGGGAGTTTGGACTTCATTCTGGGATCAATAGGAAGTCATTGAAAGGTTTTAAGCAGGGGAATGCTGTGATTGTTGTGATCCTATTGGTATTTTTTTCAGCTTTACCAAGGTATAATTGATGGATAAAATTGTAATATATTTAAAGTGTACAATGTGACTTGATACTTGTATACTATGTATATATTGTGAAAGAGTATTCACAATCAAGTTAATTAACACATCCATCACCTCACATATCTGCCTTTTTATTTTGCTGAGAACACTCAAGATCTCTCTTAACAAACTTCAATATACGCTTCAAAGTTGCTATGAGATCTTAAACGTTCTCTCCACACACAAAGAAAGATAATTATGTGACATGGTAGAGATGTTAGCTAACATTTTGGTGGTAATCATATTGCAATATATAAATGTGTCAAATCAACACGTTGTACACCTTAAACTTACACAATGTTATATGTCAATTATATCTCAATTTTAAAAACTATACAATACAGTATTATCAACTATAGTTACCATGCTATACATTAGATACTCAGACTTTATTCATCTTATAGCTGAAAGTTTGTACCCTTTTACCAACCTTATACATGGATTTTTTTTCAATAGTAAATACAGAACTACATGATCTGCGGTTGGGGTTGGTGGAATCTGCAGATGCAGAACTGTGGATATGGAGGGCTGACTATGGGACTTGAGCATCCTCAGATTTCGGTATCTGTGCTGGGTCCTGGAACCAATCCCCTGTGGATACTGAGGGACGACTGTATGCATTTATTATGTTGAGGTACATTCCATCTATACCTAATTTGTTGAGAGTTTTCATCATGAAAGGATGTTGAGTTTTGTCAAATGCTTTTTCTGCATCTATTGAGAGAATCATATGATTTTTATCCTTCATTTTGTTAATGTGGTGTATCTCATTTACTAACTTGTATGTGTTGAACCATCCTTGCATGCCAGGAGTAAATCTCACTTGATTATGGTGTATGATCCTTTTAATGTACTGCTGAATTCAGTTTGCTAATGTTTTGCTGAGGATTTTTACATCAATGTTCATCAAGGATATTTACCTGTAACTTTCTTTTCTTGTGTTGTCCTTGTCTGGCTTTGGTATTGGGGTAATGCTGGCCTGGTAAAATGAGTTTGGAAGGGTTCCATCCTCTTTGATTTCCTATTGGTATTTTTAAAAGGCCATTCTGGCTGCTGTGGGGACCTGGTGGGTTCTCCTAGGTGGGTGAATGAACCTGAGCAGATACAACAATAACAACAACAACAGACATCTAAACAAGAATAAAAACACAAGATCTGGGATGTAACAGGGTGGTGAGGCGGGGAAATATTGGAAACAATTACTCAGCATCTTCTTTGATAGGAAAACACAGCTCCTGGTCCCTATCACAGATATTAGCAGTCCAAATAAGCCCACTGGTGGCCACCCAATACTACAGTGTTGCAACAGTCCTTTTGCTTTGCCTTAAACCCATAATCATTTACTCAGATATATCCATGAGAACTTTTATTGCACAATTCTCCCATAGATACATCCAAAAATCCTGGCCATCAGAACTGTGAATAGTTTTAGTCATCTCCAGATTTTGCCCATGAACCTGTGATTTAGTAAAGAGATGCTTCAACCACCTCAGGAATCAGCAGAAGCATTCCATCAAGTATTTGTCCACCCTCCCATTCAGTGGGTAAAGTGTTACCACACTAAGCCTGGGTTGTGAGTCTAGGAGGCTTGGAATCAGTGTAATTCTTTGTTCCAACAATACTTAGCAAGATGTTATCTGTCAATGAATATCTAAGTGAAGATGATTCCTACTTTAAATACGAGAAGAGGGGCAGAATAGGGAACAACTTCTTACACAAAGGCTGTGCTAGAATTTATAGTTGTGTGCTCTCATCATCACATTTATCAAAGGTTTTTATTTATTTATTTATTTATTTTACAGTGCAACGAAGTCTAACCCACAGGGTTTTAGCTAGGCACAATAAAACAAAACAGAGATTATGATTTTGAAATCCAAGGCAAATGATGTTTTGACTTGAATGCTTTTGCTTATTTCTACCAACAGAAAAGTTTGCTGAAAAATTAGAGGGGAAAGAAGCATTCCCTAGGTGTTAAAGTAGGAAAAATACAGCCCTTCTAAGATGCTTTGTTCCTCCCAAACCCCGACACTCCATATGCTTTATAGACTAAGAACTTCTGCCCATTTTTAGTACACCAAAAAGCTAAATCTGCATGGAGAAGTGTGGCATGAGTCAACGTCTTTTGGTTGAGGAGAAGATACCCCATGAAGTCATTTTAAACCAAGCTTTGGATGTAGTCAATGTTTAGTATGCAGAATGAAAAAAAAATCCATGACTTAGAAAAACTGATGCACAGAGTGGAATTTTAGAGCTAGATATTTATTGACAGATAGCAACTTGCTAAGTACTGTTGGAGCAAAGAACTAGACTGAGTCCAAGCCTCCAGGATTCACAACCCAGGCTTGGTGGGCTAAAACTTCACCCACTGAGGGGCCCTTCCCTGGTTGCACAGTGGTTAAGAATCCACCTGCCAATACAGGGGACAAGGGTTCAAGCCCTGGTCCGGGAAGATCCCACATGCTGCGGAGCAACTAAGCCTGTGCGCCACAACTACTGAGCCTGTGCTCTAGGGCCTGTGAGCCACAGTTACTGAGCCCACGTGCTGCAACTACTGAAGCCTGGGCGACTAGAGCCATGCTCCGCAACAAGAGAAGCCACCGCAATGAGAAGCCCGTGCACCACAACGAAGAGGAGCCCCTACTCGCTGCAACTAGAGAAAGCCCGCGCGCAGCAACGAAGACCCAACGCAGCCAAAAATAAATAAATAAATAAAAATAATAGTAAAGTGAAATTTTTAAAAAACAAAAACTTCATCCACTGAACTGGAGGGTGGGGAAGTACTTGATGACTTTGACATTAGGATGTAACCTTTTCCCACCTGCTTCTCTGCACTATGTGTGCCCAAGCTGGATGTATCAGGTCAAACTAGGAGTTAGAACTTAAATTGGTATAATCCCATTCGCAAAGTGTTAACTACGTAACTAGAATTTCAACATCTGTGCCATTGTTTTGCCTTTCCCAAACTCAGTTTTTGAATTAGTTAATCCTTGCAAAATGGAATAATATTTAATGTTTTTGAAGTCTTTAAAGATGATGCTGAAGATTTAAACTTGACATTTTCTACAATCTCTTAGTTGCAACACATTTTCTTATTGATCATTAAAAAGTAAAGGCATCAATGATCCAAAGTCGCTGAGCAAATGATGTCTCCTATAGTATGTACAGGGACTAGAATGCAGGATTGTGCCACATGGCGCATAGGTGGCACAAGAAATGTAAAGTATCCCAGACTTCCCAACACTCAAGTGAACACAAAAATTCTTCATGAATTAAGTTCAGGCTCCTGGGCTCACAGATCCATGCAAGGCAGCAATAGGTCTATTGTTTGCTGGTTGGCTTGGCATGTGCATAAGCTAGGGAGTAGGCCTGCTTTGGGAGGAGTTAAGGTGGGGATGTTTCGTTCTCTTCTTCCGGCAGCAAGCCATGGTTTATCATCCCATTTTAACAGATAGAGTTTAAAAAATGGAAGGAATCCCAGTTTTTATAAGTAACAGAGGGGACTTTTTTCCCACCAGGATTAAGGGTGTGCAAAGGGCAACAGGCAGTGATTTTCTGGGCACTTAAAGAAGCCTAGGGAACAGCTTAAGCTGGAATCATAACTTTGGAGCCAAAAGATGGTGGTTCACGGCAGAGGAAAACTGGTTCAGGGCAGAGGAAAACTGTAGGCATAAAAGGAGGGTGTAGGTGTGTGTGTGTGGAGGGTACACTACAGATGGGGAAACTGTAAGAAATGGAGGTATTTACAAGACTGGGGGTGAGGGGATTTGTTTCCTTACACAACTTGCAGATTTAATATTCATGATATCGTTGTCTGTTAATTAATTCTCTCTCTCTAGCTTTGAGCTGAGGAGGCATTTTCTACAAGCTGGGTACCTGCCTGAAGAAAGTGAAGCATAAGCTGGATTCCTTCTCCCACAAATGTAACCCAGACCTTTGGTGCCAGAGGATCACTGAAGCCAAGGGTTACACTGGCAGCAGTCTCAGCCCTGGAGTTCTGAATTTCAATTCTTTTTTCAAAGCAGATGCACTATTTCTAAAAGTTATTTGTTCCAGCTTTACTATTTGACCTAAATCAATCTTTTGGCAATCTCAGCCGTGCTCTTTGTCTATATAACAGACTTAATGGCTCATCTTGAAGAGATTCAGACTGGATGAATAATTGCCTTGAAAAAACCAGAAGCAGTGACTCATCATTCTAAAAAATCCATACTGCTTGGCATTTACAGCACTCCTACTCTGTTTCATAGGAGACGAAAAAAGAATTTGCTGTTTGTGCCCTCTGAAGAATGAATCCTCTTCCCATCCCTGGAAGACAAGGTGCATTATCAATGGAGCAGGTCACTTCAGACAATATCTCCAGTCCTTTCAAGGATGTTGGGAGCAGGAAGTACACATCACTACACGCTTGAGGTCTTGGGCCCACAAGAATCTGTACCTTTGGGTGTGATCCCAGGGATCCAGCAATGGCTCTGGTGGGAGTGCCACGGTTAGAATTCGTGGCTTTTACCTTCCGCTCCTCACCATTGGCCTGTTCTCAGGCTCTTCCTAGAAACCAGAGAGATTAGCAGAATTTAAAAAGCAAGAGAAAAGGCAAAGAGATTAGAACTTGGGTTTTGAAGGGATCCACTGGGGACACACTGCCCCAACCAGTGGGGGCAGGCATAAGGGCTTTTCCATATCTCAGTTGTGGTAGAGAAAGGTCAAGGGGGAAGAAGAAAAGAGATAGAACTTGTGTGGCAGAAATTGACTGGCTATTCAACAAACCCTCATCTTTTCCCCCTGGCCCTTTACTGGACTACATTTCCCAGCGTCCCCTGTGATTAGGTCGTGCCACATGACTGAGTTCTGGCCAATGCAATATGGGTAGAAAAGCCACATATGCCACTTCCAGGCCTGGGCCATTTAACTCCTCCTGTGCAAGCGATCTCTCTTACTCTCTCTCCCTCTATCTCACCCCTCCCTACCATCTGCTGATTGAATTGATGCTCGGAGTAATCTTGGAAGCCATGTTTTAAAGATTTTAGATACTTCTTCTGCCTGAGGTCCCAAATACTGAGAGAACACAGAGGCCCCTAGCCCCAACTCCCTGTACCAACTGTACTTTTTATGATCAAGAAATAAACTTGTTTTGTTAAACCACCAAGATTATAGGGTTTACCTATTAAAACAGCTAGCTTTAACTTAACTAGTATGGAATTCAACCTAATAGAAGAGACATTTTTATATGGCTGTCAAAATTATTATTCACATCTACTTGATGACCTGTTTAGATTTTTTTTCTAGTTTTCCACTGTGATAACATAATTTTAAAGACTTAGTTGTTCTGACTCCCCAGAAGGAAGGGATTTCAGACACATGCTCGGCCCAAAGCCTAAGCACCTGGAGACTGGGCAGAGTTCCTTTGAGCACATAAACATGCCAGAAAGAAAGACAAAAGGTGACCCCATTTCTCCCAATTACATAGATGTAAGAAGAAAGGGTGGTTAACTCCTTAAATTTTTTAAAAATTTGATTCCCAACTGCAACAGCCTGTATTTGGAAAGTTTGAAAAACGTATATTTTTAAAAAGTTTTTAAAACCCTACATAATTAGAAACATATGACCTGACTGATCTCCTCCAAAATTAGGCCAATATTTAGCACTGAGGTTTTGTATTGAATTCCCAGAGACTTTTTGGTATATAGTATATTTCTCTGTTTCTTGTCATCAATTACAAGCTGGGTACTGCTGTTCTGAATTGTCATATTCAGAATCATTCATCTGTCCTGCTTCAGGGTGCCAGTATGTTGAAGCCAGCCCATGAGAACTGCATCAGAAGCTATCCAAGGCATCTGCAGCACCTTTGGAACTTCTCAAGGCCACCTAGATTGGTCAATCCATCTTCATGGTTTTCCTGGCTTCTTGACCACTTTTTAATTTCTCAGTTCCCACTTTCCACCTAGCCCTCTTGGGTCAGTCATCTAATATTGTACATGTAATATTGTACTGGCCTCTGGCATGATCCTAAAAGAATGCTCAATTGTCAACCAATGTTCAACTGTCAAAGAACATGGGCTGGCCAGTAGGGATATTTCCATGTGGTCACAGCAGGACATGTGGCAGCAATGCTGGTTGCCATGAGCTCAAAGAGCATGGTCAGGTGGTGCTACTACAGGCACATTTCAGTGTAAAGGACACTAGTCATTTACAGATACACCCAAGTCTCAATTTTAGCCACTAACTTTATCTGACGACTATCACCAGCCTTTTACCGAAGCTATTACAGAGGAGCAGAGCCATACTTTGAGTTTCCTGTGCTATGCCTTCCGTGCCTTACTGTAGCAGATGCTATCGGTGCCCTGCCCATATCTCCTTGGCAATACTGCTGTTTACTGTGGGCTACTTACCGTGAACACCTGTGACTCTCTGCCTGAGGGCAAGTTTTATGGTTGTAAAGCATACTCAGTCTGCAGTGCTGAGGAGCTAATGCCCCCAGAAGTAGCCTGCAACCAACAACTAATGGGGGAATTGGTAGATAAGTGCCCCAGCTTCCTTAACCCTCAGGTGGAATAAATCTGAGGCATATTCTACACCATCTCCTAGAGTTTCCCCGTAGGATTGAGTTCCGGTTGCCCACGTTGGTGACTGGATTGCTAACACACTACTAATTGGCTTTCTTCCCTTCTCTATCTCACTTCCCCACACCCCTACTGATGCTTCCTGGGATCTCCTTCCATATAAACCACACGCAACCAAATCCTTGTCTTAGGCTGCTGAACAGGAGTAACCAAGCTAAGAAAGCTACTGTCCTCTGATTGTAAAATGAAGCAGAAAAGTGACCCCTAAAAAGTTACCAGAAAAAGGAAGAAGCAATGAAAGAGGTCTATATTTTCCACGGAACAAACAATGGAGCTCCTTGATAGAGATTATTTATTATCCTCGACTTGTGCTGTTCAATATGGTAGCCATTAGCCATATGTGGCCATTGAGCACTGAAATGTGGCTAGAGCAACTGAGGAAATAAATTTTAGATTTTACTGAATTTTAATTAGTTTAAATTTAACTAGCCACACATGGCTAGTGCCTACTGGATTAGACAGTAAAAGTTATGGAACACTTCCATCACTGCAGAAAGTTTTATTGGGCAGCACTGGTGTGGAGCAAGGGAAGGAAATATTTTTCTGGGAAAGGCCAGATAGTAAATATTTCAGACTTTGTGGGCCGTATGACCTCTGATACAACTACTCAACTCTGCTGTTGTAGTGTGAAAGTAGCCACAGACAACGTCATGTAGGACATGTAAGTGACCAAGCATGGCTGTTTCCCAATAATACTTTATGAACACTGAAATTTGAATTTCATATAATTTTCTCATGGCACAAAAGATATTATTCTTCTTTTGATTTTTCCCCAACCATTTGAAAGTGTAGCTGATGGCACTGTACAAAAACAGGTGGTGGGCCATTGTTTGCTGGCCCTTATTCTAGACTATCATCATTGTTAACTGTTACTGAGGGAAATATTATTAAGATGCCCCAATAACACAATGCAGATCGTGACATCATTGACCAAAGCGTCAAATGAGCTGATCACCCTAAACTAAATCAACCTTTGAAGACAAAAACTTAGTTCAGAGGGAGGATTACTGTCAACTGAAGATGGTAAGAATAATTTTTTTCTGACGTTTACAAGGTTCCTTCCCTGGTGGTCACTGAGAACCATTAGGGCCGCTTTTAAGAAAATCATCGAAGCCCAGGATGTGCCTGTATCCCTCCCCTGGCCCATTTTGCTCCTCACAACAGCACTTTCCTCACACAGAGGAACTCAGCGGTGTTCTCTAACCTTTCAATTCCTATTCGTTTGCCCTGTCTGCCACATTTCTTTCTCTACCTCCTGCCACAAAGATCAATACTTAGGTCTGGCAAAGATTCACTCAAAGCTTTCAAATGGCTCCCAGCATGATAAAAGGTTGGTTTTCAAAAACACAGTGTTCTCAGAATATGAGCCCATCAAAATAGCTAATTTAATCTTGAGACACCAGGAATTAAAGAAGTGTTATCTATACGACACAGACAATTCTTCATTTTTGAGAAGCTGTTTCAGAGCCAGCTCAAAAAAAAATGGAGAGGTGATGGGAGTGGGACCGGGAGTGTTTCCAGCTGGACAATTTAATACCACAGTCCTCCACTGTAACTCAATGGAGAATTGGCCACATCAAGCTAAAGGATCAAAAATGAGGTACCTGGCAGGGATCAATAAAGCAGTAGGGGAGAACTGTTTCTGAAAAAGACTGAGCTATCTGCTCAATCAGCTCTCAAGAGCTCCCAGAAGAAATGACGGGCACTGACATTTTGTCAGCTGTGCCAACAGGGCCCAGACACCCAGCTGGTGCCTATAATGGTAGCTCTCGCCTGAGGGTCAAAGGTCTCGAGGCTTGGAGAAGCAGGTGTTTTTGTTTTTTTTTTTTTTGCTTCCTTTTAAAAAAAATGATGCATGGTGTTTCAGAAAAAAAAAAAAAAAAAACTTGTGAAAGTAATATCCTTTTCAGCCAGGGTTTAAAACAGCCACTGAAAGCTCTTTGTAATCGATAATACAGATCTAATTATGGGGCCTATATTAAACAGGTAGGAATTATGTTAACTTTACAACTTCCTTGTGGGAAGAACAAGCAGAAATTGACCCTATGTGTTTTTATATATCTCATACTGAATGCACAGACGACAGCAGGAGAAATACATAGCACATGTAGAGGACTTGACCCATCATTATGCTATCATTCAACTCTTACAACAATACTCTGTTTCTTTTAGAGGTGGGGAAATAGAGCCTTGGAGAGGTCGATTTGGCCAAGCCTCTCGATGAATGGATGGTGGAGTCAAGCTGCAATCCAACTATTACTCCTGATTCCAAAGCCAGCCCTGGCCTGCTCTTCCACGCTGGGGAGAGATTCTATTGTGCACAATGGTGCAAAATGGGCCTAACTTTGGTTCAGGTGCTGGTGAAAGGCCATGGGCAGACCTAGGAAACCCGACTTGGGTGCTCCCCAGCTAGACCCTCAAAATGTGATGGAGAATCCAAAAACAAATGAAATTGTTTTCTTTGAAGCCCTTACCAAGGCCAGATGCCCAGAGGGACTGCTCCGTTAGCTGTCAGCCAATCAGGTTACCCCATAAATGTGCAAAGGAGATTCCCTATTTCCAGAATAGCTTCAGGTGTTCCCTCCCCCTCTCTCCAGCCTTTTATAAATCCTGTTTTGGCCTTCTTTAATTCAGTCTACCAACTGATTCTCTCACATGTAAGGAAACAACTTGCATACAAAAGAATTAAATATCCCTGAGTTATTCTTTGATGTAGGTAAACCATGCCAGTGGCAGCAGGACTGTACATACTCTAGAACAAGGTAGCGTTTAAGTGTTTTTGTGTCAAGCACATACCTTCTTTTTAAAAATTAAACTTGTCATTTTGAGATAAATGTAGACTCACATGCATTGTAAGAAATAATAGAGATTTCCCCTGTGCCCTTTACCTAGCTCCCCCAGTGGTGCCATCTTGCAAACCTATAGTACAATTGTATTGCAATTTTTTAAAAAAATTGTTTGTGTTTCTTTAAAATTCAGCTTTACTGAGGTATAATCGACACATAAAATTGTAAGATATTTAAAGTATATATCATGGTGATTCGATGTATGAATCCATTGTGGAAGGATTCCCTATATCTAATTAATTAACACGTTCATGACCTCACACATTTATCTTTTTTTCTATTTTTGTTGAGAATATTTAAGTTCTACTCTCTTCGTGAATTTCATTTAGAAAATACAGTGTTATCAACTATAGTCACCATGTTTTACATTCGATCCTCAGACCTTATTCATCTTATAGCTGAAAGTTTGTACCCTTTGACCTTCGGCCAACCTCTCCCTATTTCCCCCACCCTCCAGCCCCTGGCAGCCACTTTTCTATTCTCTGTTTCTATGAGTTTGATTTTTTGTTTGTTTGTTTGTTTTAGATTGCATGTATAAGTGATACCATGCGGTATCTGTCTTTCTCTTTCTGGCTTATGTCGCTTAGCATAATGCCCTCAAGGTCCATCCATGTTGTCGCAAATGGGAGGATTTCCTTCTTTTTGTATTAATTTTATAGTAAATGAAAAATTGTTTCATTGCTAAGGGGAGAAAAGAGACAAGGGGCAGCTGGGGATGAATGCAAAGTCACAGCAATGGATCTGTTTATTAATTTAAGGGGGGGTGAGAGTTGAGTAAGTTAAAATGATGACAGGAAGTAATGGGAGACAAGAGAGGAGACTGAATCCCCTAGGCCAACTCGCTGTGCTCTCCCAGGGTTTCCTGCCACTGTGGATTCAGCATATGCTCTGCTCAAATGGCAGAGAAGAGAGTGAGTATTTTATTTCATTCCTGTTTGAGGAAAGAGAGACTTCCTGATTGGGGCCCTGAAAATGGATTCTCCAAATGGACAGAAACACAGATGGCTAATACTTCTGGTATGTACCCTCACCATCTCTCTTCTCTGTCCCCCTCCCTTGACATTCAGGCTCATGGGTGAGTTCATTTAGCCACATCATGCCCAAATGGGTGACACATGGCAGACCAACTTTATGCCACTGAGCTGTTCATTACTCCCAGTTGTCTTCTAAATTATAGCTCAAATAAAGAAAAAAAAAAGAGTACAGGCCCACTTTCTGTAATTTCCTTTTCTCCTTCGTCTTCACACAGAATCTTTCATTAACTTCCTTTATCATTGTGATATAAGTGCAACCAAGGATAATGCAGCAATTTTGATCTTAATTTGCAAAGAAGACATGCTTCAGTGTTTCATTTGCTCATCTTTAGTCCTTAACGCAAGAAAACATTTTAAAAGACCATAATGAATAACTCTTTACTTTCAGATGCTACTTTAACAATTACTCATCTCTTATAGCATTTTCTTATTTACAGGCATGTAAATATCCCCTCTGGGTATACAAATGTGCTGAATAAATATTCCCTCTCATAGGAGGGTCATACTGGATAAGAGGCACTCAGGAAGCTCTATTCTGATCTATTTTTGTGGATTTATTCTACATATTCTACATTCATTTTAATGTGACAATTCCCCTGTGGTTTAAAATAGGATATGCTTATTCTTCTTAGAATTGAGGGACACTAAAATAAATTTGACTTAAATAGTTCCACCTGAAAAAAATGCACCAAGATATCCAGGGATAGTGCCATAGAAACGAAATTTTGAAGCAAATCATATTACATACCTTTTTCTTCTAAAATTCAATACAGATGAAATATAGAAGACTTCAGGGCATTCAACCCTGGGCTCTGGACACACCACCCTTGATTGATAATTAGGAGTCCAAGAACCTACCTCTCTCTCTTCACCCCTCATCCCATTTTGCTTTTCCCTAGTTCAGGCATGTGGTCACCCACAGCATTGGGGGTGGTGGGAGGTACAATGAAATTTTGGTTTGGGGGTGGTGGAGGAGAAGCATCTTAATTCACAGTATCCTGTGAACAACTCTGACATGAATTCCCAAATTAAGGCTTCGAATACCCTCTTCTTAACCATGGTCTGGTGCTTGTAGACAAATGGAAGGGAAGTAAGGAGAAAATCGATGTATCAGTTAGGACTACATTGGTCTGTACATAATAGTAACTTTTTCTAATGTACGGAAAATCAGAATTCTAGGAGTAGCAGTACAAGATGCCACCAGGGACACAGGTTACTTTCATCTTTCTATTCTGCCATCTTTGGGCTACGGCTACCATCTCAAAGGTTGCAAGATGGCTGCTCCACCAGCACACCGTGCCCACATCCCAGAGAGGAAGAAGGAGAAGGGTGAAGGGAAAGACACTGAGTTTGCCCCTTTGTAGTGCCCCCCTTTCTATCAGGAGAGCGATTGCTCTTGGGGAAGCCTCACCCATTTGACATCTGCTCACATTTCACTGGACAAAAATGGATCACATGGACACTAGCTGTAAAGGAGTCTGGGGACACAGTGCAGCCTTGAACAATAACAGGCTCCTATCAGTAGAAATCATGAATGGGTTGGTAGCCATCAGTATCAGTAGAATAAGCAGGGAGAATGGATGCACAGCCATCAGTATGTATCCTGTGAAAAAGTTAAGACAATATCTGTCTTTATGTCCACAAATTTGAAGGGGCAAAAGAACACTTGGACTCTTCCTCTACAACTCTTGGGAGACACGCAGAGCAGCATAACGCATAGCATCTAGAATTAAGGCTTTAGATTCTGGAATTTTTTTTTTTTTTTTTGGCCACGCCGCGCAGCTTGCAGGATTTAGTTCCCCAAGCAGGGATTGAACCTGGGCCCCTGGCAGTGAAAGCCCAGAATCCTAACCACTGGACCTCCAGGGAATTATTCTCTGGAACATGTGTATTTGAATGTTAGCTTTACCTGTTATCAACTATGACTTTGAATGGGTCATTTTGCTTTTGTTTTGTCAAGACTACATTTCTCACGTCTACACGAGAGGGGCTATTTAAAGATTAAATAGAATCATGTTTTCAAAAATCCCTTTCCTCCATTCCCCTACATTAGAAATCCCAGCACACAGACCCCCGAAGGCACACTCTCATGATTTCAAAGAGGAGAAAAAAATGATCAGCTGCCCATAAACAAGAGAAGACTTAGATAAAGCGAAGTAACTCACCCTTTAGGTCACATTCTCACGTAGTGTGAAGTCAACTACATAATGAGACACAATGAAGGGACCACAGCATCTACCCCACGGCGTCTCATCTCTGTGTGTCGCGATGCCATGAAGAACGTGTTTCGCTGAAGATGAGAAATGTGCTGAATCCCAAATGGGCCCAGCTACTCTAAAGTCCAGAACTTTCAGCAAATAACATAGACCTTAATTTCTAACAAAACTGCTTCTAACAAATATGGACATAATATAGTGCCCAACTTAAGAGAACAAACATCCCCCATCAGCTTCCATGCAGTTTTTGAGAATCACAACGAATGGAAAGAGGAATGTTGTCCAGGGAAACAAAAAAGTTAACATGAGCTCTGAAATGCCCCCAGGGCTTTGATCCCCAGCAACATGTTCTGTACTCAAATATTCGGGCAACCTTACTTATCTGCTTATGTAGATATAATTTCACCATTTCTAAATTCCTTATATTTTTATATTTTAATTAAAGTATTCTTATTCTACATCACATTTCAGGAGATGGTTCGCTATGCATTTTAAGGAACAAACATTCTTTGACGGTATCATTGTTAAAAGATTAAAATAGATTGGTAATTTTGAATAGTCTTAGCAAAGGCTCCCATGCCTAAGGAGTTGTGTCTCTGGGTCGTGAACTCCACAACCCCTCCACAGTAAAGAACAGTTATGCCAGAGCAGCTATTTGCTGTCAGCTATAAGCTAAACACTGTTAAGCTGCTCTAATGGAAGTGTCGTACAGTATGTGTTCCGTGTGCCTGTCACGCCAATGAGTCACACTGTGTTTAAGGGTTGGATCACACTTTAAGAGATGTATTGGTTATTTTAAATGCATCCAGGGCAGGATCTGAAAACTGTATCAAGGAGCAATGATTGAAGGAACTAGGGATGTTTAAAGTAGGGAGGCTGTAACTAATGGAAAACATGATCACTGTCTTCAGATATTTAAACGACTCTCAGACTCAAAAGGATACGGTTTTATTCTATATGGCTTCAAAGGTCAGAAGTAAGAGCGCTGAATACAAGTTACCCAGGGAGGGCATTCGGTTCCGAGTGGGAAAGAACTGTTCCAGCAAGGAAATGAGCAGCCTCGTAAGAATTGAGTTCCTGTGCATTAAATATCTATCTGGCGCGTGGTGATCATCTGTCAGAGATATTGCATTAGGTGGGAGGATAGATTAGATTAACCTAAACATTTCTTCCAACCCTCAACTGATTCTAACACTCACAGTGCTTGGTGATTCTGACTTTCCAAATTCAGAAAGAAAACATCTCTAAATCTGACACAGGAGCCACAGTGATCTTCCTTTGTTTCCAGTGTACTTTAGGCTTTGAGGATTTGGGAGGATTGTGTTGTTAGGGTTATCGTATTCTAGTGGTATAAGTAAGCTCTCTTACAGAAGTACCCAGAGCCCTTTAAGAAGGGCTATTCTGTTTTGGTGAGTTTTTGGTAAGTACTCCTCTTTATCGTGTGATCCATGGACAATAAGGTCAAAGCCACAGTTCCAAAGGCATGCCTATCAAAGCACAAAGGATTTCTTCCATCCACTGTTTACTTTTCCACGCCCACTTTTCTGTCTACTATCCCGTGCTCTGAAGAGGGAGGGCACGGGGCTCCTCACCTACCAGGGTTTCCAAATCTTACCCTTTGGCGCATAGCTCCCTGTCACAGATGTACCAGCATTCCCTTCTGATCTGTAACTTGACCTACAATGGGCCAGGAAGGACTGGATGAAATAGAGGCTAGAGGCTGTCAGCTCAGAATGCAGACTGTCGCCTCACTCTCTCTTCTCCAGGCTCAAAATGTTTCTGCAGAAACAGAGAGGAAACATATTCTCAGTAACATTAACATAGAATGCCAAGCATGACATGCATTATACGTGCATTTATTCCACATGAATATATGAAATCAACACAGTATAAAAGCATCAGTAACCTTGTCTCCTGCCACCAAAGAAGTGAAGGAGAGTAAAAATCCGTTAGTGGTTTGAGCCAGATCAATACTGAACTCTCAGGCAGGAAACTGTGGTGCTCTCACAAAGAAAGCTCCTCAGACATCGCCCGCACCAGACGTGGAGCCAGACATCCTGACAGAGGCTAACATAATGGCTCATAAGCGGCGAGCGGCTCCTTAAATTGCAGCCTAAATTCTCCCACAGTATCTACAACTCAAAAGTCTCCTTGCAAAGGAAGCCCAAGATGAAAGAGCACTAAATATTTCCAAACAAGTTTTAAATCTCCTGGTTTGGGTGAATTACATCCCAGGGAACTAAGAGAGCATGCAAATGAGGTGACAGAATCATTATTTCTTTGTGGGAACTGGTAATATAAAAAGTCACAGAAAACTGAGACAGGGAAGTAGAATTCCCATTTTCAAAGGGGGGAAGAAGACAGCTTTCACATAGTATGGCTGGGTGAACTTGATATTGATTTTCAGAAACGTTCTAGAACATATTAAAAGAATAATTTACATGTACTTAGAAAATGATGTAGCAGTCTCTAGGACCCAGCAGGGGTTCATGAAAAATGAGACTAATTTTTTCTTTAATCAAATTATTAGATGATTATGATAATCCAGGGAATGCAATAAGCAATATTATTTTTTAAAGGATCATCTTTTTTTTTTTTTTTGTCTGTGCTGCGGGGCTTGTGGGATCTTAGTTCCCCAACCAGGGACTGAACAGGGGCCCTCAGCAGTGAGAGTGCGGAGTCCTAACCACTGGAAAGCCCGGGAATTCCCAGGATCATCTTTATTGAGGTGTAATTTACAACGAATAAACTGCACCCATTTAAAGTGTGTAGTCTGATGAATTTTGACAAATGTGTACACCCATGTAGCCATCACCATGATCAAGATACAGAACATTCCATCACCCTCAAAAGTTCCTCTGTGTCCCTTTGCAGTCAAACCCCTTCTAATTCCTGGTGCCAGGCAAACACTAATCTGCTTTTTGTTACTGTAGATTAGTTTCAATTTTCTAGAATTTTATATAAATGTAAACATATAGTATATAAATTTTTGTGTCAGGCTTCTGTCACTCACTGCATTGTTTTTGAAATTTATCCATGCTGTTGGATGTTACTTTTATTGCAAGTCATATTCCATTGTGTAGCTATACCACATTTTGTTTATCTATTCACCTGTCGATGAACATTTGGGGTTTTCATTTTGAGGTATTATGAATAAAGCTGTATGAACATTCATGTACAAATTTTGTATGGATGTATGTTTTAATTTCTCTTAGTAAGCAATGATCTCAATGTCAGAGACATTTGACAGGTCTTATATGCAACCGTGAACAAGATGGGGATGTGTGAGCCAAGTGCAAGAATTGTATATACAATATATATACACAAAATATATATCACATAATAAAGTAACTTTGTCAATGACTATACTTAGCAAGTGTTAATTACTGGATCAATGCCAGCATGACAAGTGGTTCCTGTTATGGCACGGGACTCAGTCCTTAGTGTTCTTATATCTGGTATTCTTATCATGACTTGCAGAGCCAGGATCATCATATTTATGTATCAGTGAAGCTAGAAAGATTAGCTAATCAATAGCAGATTCAGGATCCAAAAAAATCTTCTAATAATTAAGTAATGATTTTAAACAACTAAAATCAAATTTGACAGGGAAAAGTAGGAGGTATCAGGTATGAGTACCAAGAAACAACTGTTCAAGTTCAGGGTGAAGGGAATATGACTCAGGAGCATATGTATAAAAAACCTCAAGTTTTCAGTGGCTAACAGCTTCAATGTCAGTTGACAGTCACACCACCAAAGAAACCAAGTTGACTTGGTACTACATTAGTAAGTGTAATATCTGAATGAAAAAAGTAGTATTTATTCTATACCCTGTTTTTGTCAGAGCATATGTAGAGTATTGGGCAGAATTCTGAAACAACACAAACTGAGGTACATACAGAGAAAAGGGGCCAAGATGATAGTTATTCAGGACTGTGTTGTATAAAGACAGGTTGAAAGAACTGAAGATTTATTTTTGTCTTGGTTAAAAGGACTTACGGTGGGGGGAGGGTATGGTTATAACAGTCTTTAAAAATCTGAAGAACTGGGACTTTGCTGGTGGTCCAGTGGCTAAGACTCCGTTCTCCCAATGCAGGGGACCAGGGTTCGAGCCCTGGTCAGGGAACTAGATCCCATATGCCACAAGGAAGGTCCCACACGCTGCAACGAAAGATCCTGCATGCTGCAACTAAGACCCGGTACAGCCAAATAAATAAATAAGTATTTTTTAAAAAAAAATGTGAAGAACCATTCTGTGTAAAAGGAATCAGACTCATTGTTTGGTTCTGAGGGCTAGAAACATGGTTTGGGAGAAGCTAAACCATGTCTTCTTCTATTCCATAGAAGACGTACGGAATAACACTCCAACTATTAGACTGGTTCAAAGATAAATGTGTTTTCCTCAGGAGGTACTGAATTACTGGTCACTGGAGGTATTCAAATACGAATCCACTGACCTGGAATGTTGCCTCACCTGTATAAAGGGCATAATGATGCTAGTATAAGTGGACCAAAGATAATGCGAGTAAACATGCCTCTATTAAAATAGTTGTCATATTTTATTAGACTTATTGGTTGACATGTCTGTCTCACTTAGCTAAAGAATTCCCCAAATCAAGGACCACAGGCAATTCACCTTTTTTCTGCAGCATCAACTATTCTATCTAGCTCACGAAGGCCTTCAATAAAGGTTTCTTTGAATGGGGGAATGAATGACTGGAGGTAGCATATGTAAGAGTACTTTAGAAATGAAGAAAGCACAATATCAATGTTGCACGATTAATGATTAATAATTAATTTCTTCCTAAATTGCCTGTCAGTGCAGGTTATCTATATTCATAATTATAACAAAAATTTATCCTTGCCATATGGCTTTACTGGTGAGTTCTTTCTACACAGCAAGAAACACATCATTTTCATGCTATATAAATGGTTCATGAACAGAAAAAAAAGATGAGAACCTTTCCCATCCATTTTTATTACTAAACTTATTTTATGAAAACAAAAATTATAGTCTAATCTCAGTATGAATGTAATGCAATAAAATAATACAGCAGCAAATCAAATCTAATAGCATATTAAAAGAATAACTCACCAAGTAACATTATCCCAGGGATATAAGGATAATATAATATTAGCAAATATATTAATATAATGCATCATATCAGGATGACAAACAAGAAAAATCACATGATTACTGTAATAGATGTTGAAAAGGGAGTTGATAATTCAATAGCCACCTCTGATTTAAAAAATAGCTTTAAAAAAGAAAGAAAAACTAGCATAGCATTAATAATAATATTAATCTCAGTATAGCAGTAAATGCCTAATTAATTGTGATACACCAAAAGAATTATTATTTAACATTGTTTTAGAAGTTCTGGAAAACCAAAACAAAACAAAAGCAAAAACCCCAAACAGCAAAAACAAAAGTAGTAGAAGTAGATAAGAAAAAAAGGAAGAAACCCAAAAGAATCAACTAAAAATTATTTTAATTAATGAGATTTCATCACAGTGGCTAGATAAACAAACAAATGTACAAAAATAAATAGATCTACTCTATAACAGAAATAACCAGTCATAAGAGATTGTAAAACAAAAGAATACACTCGAAATAGGAAAAAGAACATAAACACTAGCATAAACTTAATAAGAAAATTTAGGAGCTTGTGTGACACACAAGAGAAGACATTAATGAATTGAGAGATCATTCATCATCTTAACGGATGGAAACACTAAATAGTTTATTATTATTATTTTGTGGTTCGCGGGTCTCTCACTGCCGTGGCCTCTCCTGCCGTGGAGCATCAGGCTCCGGACGCGCAGGCTCAGTGGCCACGGCTCACGGGCCCAGCCGCCCTGCGGCATGCGGGATCCTTCCGGACTGGGGCACGAACCCGTGTCCCCTGCATCAGCAGGCGGACTCTCAACCACTGCGCCACCAGGGAAGCTCTAAATATTTTAAATAGATCCATTCTTCTCTAATATTTATATTTGATGTAATTACAATAAATACACACTGGAATTTTTTGTAACCTGATAATAAAATGATTCTAAATTTCATACGGAATAATAAATAGATGAGAATAGCTGAGAAAATATTAGGAGCGGGGAAGGATTATAGTACTCCTCCTATGACAGATATTAAAATCTATTGCAAAGTTTCAGCAATCGAAACAATGTGATCCATTACAAAGGAGATATCATATAACAACGGGGATAAGAACTCAATAAATAAAAAGTTGGCTAGCAGGTACTGCATTTGGGGGAGTGGGGGAATCAGTTTCATGTAATACTTTATTGGATTTAAAAGAAATGTAATGCAGAAATACAAACCATAAAATACTAGAAGAAAATATAGGTGAATATTTACCTAAACTTCGGATGGCAAAAGACTGTCAAAGCTCAAATGTAATCAGAATAATCTCAAATAGAAAGGTTAGACTTGACTTCAGAAAATAGTTAAATCTTTTTTTTTTCTTTTTTAAAACTCCTCCTGTAGAGGGCTGACTTTCAAAAGACTGCAGCAAGGGAGTTACTCTGCTACATCATTTAAACTGTTATGTAAAAATTGAAAGGACAAGGGAGGTGCAAGAGGGAAGAGATATGGGAACATATGTATATGTATAACTGATTCACTTTGTTATAAAGCAGAAACTAACACACCACTGTAAAGCAATTATACTCTAATAAAGACGTAAAAAAAAAGAAAAAAAATTGAAAGGACAAATGGCAAGATGGGAATTTTTCCATAAATATAATAAAGACTTATCACTAATTTGTAAAAGTGATAAGAAATACCACAATGACCAGTAGAAAAATTGGCCAACAATGTTTACAAAAAGGAAACATAAATGGTCAGCAAACAGGGAAAAAAATTTAACCCCATTGGAAACTGAGGTAATGAATGTGGAACCAATAAGTAGTTTTCTCTTATAGATTTAACAAGTTTATAAAGGGATGAAAATACTCATTGCCAGCAAGGGTGTGGTGGAAGACACTCTTGCATTCTCTCCGTATGAGTGTGAATTGGTACAGCCTTTCTGGAAAGCAGTACATATTAAAACCCTAAAAATGTTATTGCCCTTAAAAATGATTCCTCTTCCGGAAATAATCCAAAATGCAGATAAAGACTTAGGTATAGAAATACTGATTTCAGCAGCTGTCATAGGAGTAAAGAAAGGAAGCAATACAAATGTTCAATAACAAGGGAAGAGTTAAGCAAATTTGGTATATCTATATGTCAGGAACATTATGTAGCCTTTAAAATACGTTTATAAGGATTTTTTAATGGCATGGGGAAATGCTTATAATGTAAAAAGCAATATGCAAATTTATACACACAGAGTATATTCTCAGACATCTTAAAAATACATAGACAGTTGGGCAAAAGGAGATGCCCACAGTATCAACTGTGTGGCACAACTATGGAGAATTTTATTGCAATCTTTATACTTCCCCATATTTTCCCAAATCCCTATAATAATCCCTTATTTTTAGATAAAAAAAACTCATTTTAAGATAAAAATTATTCTTTAAGTGAAGAGCCAAAAAGCTGTCAAAAAGGAAAAAGTTAAGAAGAATCATAATGTGTCAAGACTTTTTCAGAATTTCTGATAGGTTCATTTGGAATGTGTTGCATTTGGGATGCTGATAGAAACCTGGTGAGGACATCCAGTTGGCAAATGGCAATACTAGTTAGAGCTTGGAGCAATATGGGTTGTAAATAAGTGCAGAGACATCAGAACCTTGGACAATTTAGCCCCTGTGATTTTCAGTTTCCTCCTCAATAAAATAGGGATGATGATGGTATTTCACAGAGCTGTTGTAAGGATTAAATGAGCTAACATAGGTAAAACATCCAACCTAGTACACAAATGTTAGCTATTATCATTGTTAATTTTATTATCATTGATGAGAGTAATGGTTAAGGTGAGGAAAGAAGATGGATGATGTTGTTGGTGCCCCAACCATATCCCTCAGCCCTTAACATTCTGTGCATAGCAGTCTGACTTCCAACTATGGCAACTGCGACTCTTTGCCTGAGGACAGGTGAATAGTGCCAGGGAATTAAAATAGCCCTCAACCAACAACGCATAGGCTTGGTGGCTCCACAAGCAGGATAATTCTGAAGCATGCGTTCTACAGTGGGATTATGCTCCAGTTGCTCACAGTGGTAACTGGCTTGATATTACATGCTTTATTGGCTTCTTTCCCCTACCTGCCTCACTTCCCCACTCCCCTCCTGGGATCATCTCCTCAGTAAATCATGTGCATGTAAATCCTTGTCTCAGGGTCTGCTTCTGGGAGAACGAAAATTAAGACAGGCAAGGATGAAACGTGGTCTACAATAACATTCAAGGGATGACTCGGGAAAAAGAAGCCCATGATGGAACTAGAGAAGAAATAGAGAGAGGTACTGGAAAACTGTGGTAAGTGTGGTCTAAAAACCCAAAGTAAAGGAGAGTTTCCCAAATGAGGTAGGAGGAAACAGCATCAAATGCTATGGAGATGAGATGCAAAAAGAACTGGAAACTGTCCATCTGAGTTGGCATCTATGAGGTGCTAGGTGACCTCTGCCAGGAGATTTTTGGTATAGTGGTGGAGGAAGCCAGATGGCAGTGGGTTGAGGAAGTGAATGGGAGGTGAAAAAGCAGAGGCAGCAAGTGTAGGCTATTCATTTAGGAAGTCTGGCTGTGAAGGGAAAGAGAGAGAGGGAGGGAGGGAGGGAGGGATGAAGAGAGAGAGAAAGGGGGGAGGGGAGAGAGAGAGAGAGAGAGAGAGAGAGAGAGAGAGAGAGAGAGAGAGAGAGAGGCAATTACCTACTGGCACATAGGAAATCTTTAATCTCCATCTTTAAGATGGAGAGACTTGGATATACTCTAGTTTAGTAAGAGAAAAAGAATCCATTGAAATGTTGTTGAAAACCCCCCATAACTACCCCCATATTCCAAGAGCTTCCCAATATTCTCATCTTCATCAACACCCTTTTATTGAGCACCCTTTTATTTAATACTGTTAAGTATTGAGAAAAAAAAGAAGTATAAGACACAATTCCTGATGTCAAGGAGATTATACTCTAGTAGGGGATGTGAGATATCAACATATGAAAAGGTTATTAAAAATATAAGATAGGACACGATGATGATAAAATCAGAGGTACAGTTAATAATTACTTTAGCTGTTCAAAGGAAGATAGGACAGGTGGGGAAGGCTTCATGGATTTGGGGTGTAGATGACTTGGCAGAAAAGCTCACTGGGGAGGAGGGTTCAAAGGGGGAAATTTAAGAGAGAGGTAGAAGTTGGTAATAAACAGGTCTGGAAGGGGTTTGAATGCTAAACTAAATTTAAAAGCTTGTATTGCATTTAGTAGGCAAAAAAAAGGAGCCATTTACTTTGTGAACAGGGTGAAATGCAGTATTTTGGAGAAAGTAACTTGAAAGAGGTATGCAGCATGGTTTGGAAAATAAAACAAAAGCAGGAGGGCTAGCCAAATAGGGAAGAGAATCAAGCCTGGACTAGGATGGGGAGGATGGAGAGAAAGGACAGAGAAGGGACCTTTTATATTTTCGTTATTAGGTTTGCCTTATTTCATCATCTAGATTATAAGCTACTTGGGCTATGCCTTGGTCATAACTGGAACCCATATCACCCTCAACAAAAGGTCTATTACACAAATGATGGGAACATACTGTATAGCAGAGGGAACTCTACCTAATGCACTGTGGTAACCTAAATGGGAGGGAAGTCCAAAAGGGCGGGGATATCTGTATGTATATGGCTAACTCATTTTGTTGTACAGTGGAGGCTAACACAACATTGTAAAGCAACCATACTCCAATAAAAATTAATAATAAAAAGGTCTATTACATAAATGTTCCTGAATAATTAGTAAATGAAGTGACAGATGAATAAAATGAATAAGTGAGTGCACATCAAATGAATAAGCATTACAAGAGATGAAACACCAAACGGATCTTGGAGGACAAAGAAATCAAAGAAGGATAGAGGGTTTCCAAGTGTATTTGGGGAAAATAACAGCATCATTGATTGAATCGACTGGCACCTAGTAAATGCTCAGAGTGTAATCTTATATATTTATATATTGTAATCCTATATATTTATGATATTTATCTTACATATGTATGATATTGAAAAGAGACAAATCTGGGGACTTCCCTGGTGGTTCAGTGGGTAATACTCCGCGCTCCCAATGCAGGGGGCCCGGGTTCGATCCCCGGTCAGGGAACTAGGTCCCGCACACGTGCTGCAACTGAGAGTCCGCATGATGCAACTAAGAAGTCCTCACGCTGCGTCTAAATATCCCCCATGCCGCAACGAAGGTCCCATGAGCCGCAACTAAGACCCGGCACAGCCAAAACAAACAAACAAGCAAACAAATAAATATTTAAAATAAAATAAATGTGGGAAATCTTTAAAAAAAAAAAAAGAAAAGAGACAAATCTGGAAGGCACTTCACTCCTTTGGTAGTTTAGCAGAGAGGTAGCCTAGCAGGTCTGAGTTAACACAACAAATGCCAGTCGCTAAGTTCCAGGGGCTCCCCTTTTATAACCAGGCCACTTCCTCAAACATCAACCTTCTATTTTTATATGGTTCCCGAGGATTCCCTACTCCCAATTTTTAAAATAAATATGTAGGGTACAATGGGAGATGGAGGTCTCTCTTTTGGAACCCTGTCTGTCCAGCCTAGCCTGATCAGCCTAAGTACATCTCTCTATGGGGTAATGAGAGCTTCCGGGGTATGTGTATTCTCTACTTCTCTTGTGTAAGTTTTCCTTCAAAAAAACTTATGTATTTACATCACGTGGCCCTAGTGTGTGTGGGACTGAAAAATCTAACATATCATGAATAACAAATAACAGACACATATAGTTGAGATTTTACAGCGAGAATTTTTTTGAGGGAAATTTTAATTTTAGACATGATCCAGAGAGCTATCATCTGTAAAAATAAATATCGATCTGATAGAAATAATAAAATCTTACTTAAATCCATTTGTAAATGCTTGAATCTCTTTAATAGAGAAATTCCATAAAACTTTTTGATGAAAAATAGTCATTAAACATGAACTATAGATCAAATCAACCTTCTTTTTTTTTTAACCTATACTTCTTTACTGAGTGCAAGCTTATGCTTGGTACTCTTTGATAGCTAATAAATACAGAAAGAATGATGGAATTAGAAATTATCAATAGAATAGAATAGAAAATTACCAATTTTCAAATTCAAATGAAATAACAAGTCTAAAAAATGATAATTAGTGGATAATAAAATCATTACGTCTGAGGTTATCCACTTTGGACTCGTGTTGGAATCACTTAGGGGATTAAAAAAAATGCTAATACCCATGTCACACAGCCAGTGATTCTGATTTAAATTACTATGGGTGTGGCCTCGGCATGGCGACCTTTTAAATCTCCACAGGTGATTCTAATGTGTAGTCAAGGTTAGGTGAGAGGTTGATGGAAACCAGACATTAAATGCCTCATGAAGTGATGAAATGGGAAGGTCCCAGCACCACCTAGGAAGTCTTCTTGCCTAAAAAAAAGTCATTGAACCTAAATCTAATCAAGTTTCTAGATACAACTCTAAGTTTACAAGAAACAGAAATCATAAATAACACTTAAATGCATCTGTAGATATGTGAATCAGTGTCATATAGAAATTATACAGAGGATAAAGGAACAACTTAATAGCACCAAAGGGAAGCAACAAAATCCCAAATGTGGTATATCCTACAAGACCCAAAACTCAGTTTCTTCATTAATGGCATGTTAGAATAAATAAATAAAACAAAGGTGGGGACTGTTACAGAATTGAAGAGCCTTAAGAAACATAAAAACCAAATCCAATGCGTAGGACTTGTTGGATCCTATGCCAGGGATCTTCTCTTTTCTCCTCCAGATTTTCTCTCCACCCTTCTCTCTGGCCTGGGAAGTTGACCTATATGGACTGTGCCTTTAGGCTCCCTTGCCCTCCGGCTTCTGGTTGGGTTTGGCCAATGGGAAGCCCCAGAAGGAGATCATAGAGGGGAAGAGTGGGCAGTCTGAGGATTTATTCCCCTGACTTCCTCTCTGTGAGGTCACCTGGACTGGCTGGATCCCTCCATAAAAGGACACTGTTCCTCTCAAGGTCTTCTCTACAGACTCTTTCCTTCCAGGTTTAGTAACCTTGACATTGTCCTCGTTACTCCTTCACACCTAGCGGTGGTAACAGCTCTGCTGTTGCTAGCCAAAGATGACTGCACTAGCCTCCATGATTCCCCTACACCCCACAGTGCTTTTGTAAATAAACCCTCCTTGAACTATCCTAACCTGAGACTGCTGTTTCCTGATGGGACTGATATAGATCCTCACTGAACCAAATCAATTCTCCTTTGAGACAGTGGAGAAATTTTGACTATGAAGTAAACATTAAAAACTATTAAGGGATTATTATTAATTTCATGAGGTATGATAATGCCATAGTGATTATGTAAAAAAACAAACAATTACCAGTTAGAGATACAAACTAAAGTATTTATTGATGAAATGATGTGTCTAGGAATTGTTCTAAACATACTGCATTGGAGACCTGGGCAGTGGGGTGGAAAGTAAGAAAGAGTACGGCAGGAGGGACTTCCCTGGTGGCGCAGTGGTTAAGAATCCGCCTGCCAATGCAGGGGACACGGGTTTGAGCCCTGCTCCGGGAGGATCCCACATGCCGCGGAGCAACTAAGCCCATGTGCCACAACTACTGAGCCTGCGCTCTAGAGCCCGTGAGCCACAACTGCTGAGCCCGCGTGCCACAACTACTGAAGCCTGCGCGCCTAGAGCCCGTGCTGCACAGCAGGAGAAGCCACCACAATGAGAAGCCCGCTCACCACAACAGAGTAGCCCCCACTCGCAGCAACTAGAGAAAGCCCGCACGCAGCAATGAAGATGCACTGCAACCAAAAATAAATAAATTAAAATAAAATAAAATAAAAAATTTTAAAAAAATAAGAAAAAAGTACAGCAGGAATAGATGAAACAAGATTATCAAAATGTTGATAATTGAAGCAGGGTGACAGATATATGAGGGCTCATTATATGTGCTATTCTCTCAATTGTGCAAACAATGGAAAATTTCTATAATAGAAAGTTAAAGCAGAGCAACCAATGTTTTATTTTTTTCTTAGATGAGACCTGGTTTGCGAATTTTCATTAAAGAGAGAGGCACACAAAATCTGAATTTATACCAAATGAAGACTTTAAGGGTGTGTTTAAAGCATGGAAATATGAAGATGTTTCTACATTTTATTCTTTCCTGCAGAGAAAAATTGATGAGAAAGCTGAATACATTTACTGGATATATATTTTTCCTCTTTAGATATTCAGATAGCTACCAAATTCTGTCAATCTGCCCGTGAGCATCTGCAAAGGGAGGGGATGAAGAGGGTCTGGGGGCAGTGGAGGGGCCCCGACAGGCCTGAGCTCCTATTGTCTGCAACCTCAATGACAAAGTCTGATATTGCTTGGAGCTTCCTTTTTATTTTGTTTTGGATTTTTCTGGTAATAGATACTAGTAATGGAGCAAAGTTATGCATAAAAACTGTCATTATTTATAATCCTTTCAGGGGATTTAGTTGCTCCTGGGGCAGCTCAGAAGCAAACATAATTTCTTCTGCAACAAATTCTGCCCTAACCAAAGGAAGCAAGGTGCTGGATTGGTTCTGCTTCAGTAGCATTTTTGCTTCTCAAACACCATAGATAAGAGAATTGTGTAGATATCTGAGAAGAATGAGTGAATACAAATTGAAAGACATACATATCTTGCCACTAAAATAAGCTTCCTTTTACATGAAGCAAGTAGCAGACAACAATAAGGAAAATCCAAGCACAAAGAATTCTATTGCATGCTCAAAAATAAAACAAAATAAAAAGAAAAGCCAAAGTATAATGTCAGTTGGGTTAATAAAGTTGCTTTGTTTTCTTATAATAATAAAAGTTGGCAGGGCTCCACCTGCATTAAAGTACTTCCTGGCATAATGTTCTTCACTCTGTTTCTGCTACCCCCACTTTGCTAAGCTTGTTTTACTGACATTACTGTTAATTGATGGTTACTAGATATAACCAGAAGGCAGACAGATGAGGAAGGAAAAGTTGAAGCTTGTTTATAAAACAGGAAAATGCTGCTTTTTAAACTGTAGTATTAATATAAGAACCTCAGTTTACCAAATAAATGTAGTATTAACACAAGAACCTCCAGTCACCAAGATAAAAGTTGTACTTACTGCAAGTACAATGTAAGTTGTATTAAATATTGCCAATAAGGATCAATATTGGGGAAAACAAGATGATTCAAGGGTGTTTTAAAAATAGCCTCCTAGAATGTATCTGAAAGAAAGCCTCCATTTCTAAATTATTTGCAAATATTGGCTAGGATATGAGAGTAGGTAATTTGGACTTAGGCATCTGGTGAGGTTAGTAGCATAAAGGTTAAGAGCAAGCAGTTCGGAGTCAGTCTGCCTGGGTTCAAATTCTGGCTCCATGACTTTATAACTGTATCACTGTTGGCCAGTTGCTGGACCTCTCTGAAAGGCCGACTCAAATTCCTCATATGAGAAAGAGGGATGGCAATAGGGGGCTGTTGGGAAAATTAAATAAAATAAATAACTCAGATAATATGACTTCAGATCCTCATAAAGGGACATAATCCAGAAATGAAACAACTAGAACAACTTAAAGCGTTGACTACTTAGCTGTTCACAGGATAAAATTATTATTTTGTCATCTTAAATAATTTATGGACCATGATGAGAGAGATTAATCAGAACTATCAATACAACAAAACTAGCAACAGTTCTAGAGGCTGATCCCATGGGAAGATCTGCTCCTCTCTCCAAAAGAAAATGGTCAATTGCACTGATTTTGAAGTTGTTTTGCATCAAGAATTATAGAATCTCCCATGGAGAACAGTATGGAGGTTCTTTTAAAAACTAAAAATAGAGTTGCCATATGATCCAGCAATCCCTCTCCTGGGCATATATTTGGAGAAAACACTAATCTGAAAAGATACATGCACCCCAATGTCATAGCAGCACTATTCACAATAGCCAAGACATAGAAGCAACCTAAATGTCTGTTGACAGAAGAATGGATAAGTAAGATGTGAGATATATGTGTGTGTGTGTGTGTGTGTGTGTGTGTGTGTGTATATATATACACACACACACACACACACACACACACAATGAAATATTACTCAGCCATAAAAAAGATGAAATAATGCCATTTGCAGCAACATGGATGGACCTAGAGATTATCATACTAAGTAAGTCAGACAGAGAAAGACAAATATCATATGATGTCACCTATATGTGGAATCTAAAAAAATGATACAAATGAACTTATTTACAAAATAGAAATAGATTCACAGACATAGAAAACAAACTTATGGTTACCAAAGGGGAAAAAGGTGGGGGGGGGGGAGGATAAATTAGGAGTTTGGGATTAACATATACACACTACTCTATATAAAATAGATAAACAACGAGGACCTACTGTATAGCACAGGGAACTATATTCAGTATCTTGTAATAACCTATAATGGAAAAGAATCTGAAAAAGAATGCACACACACACACACATATAAAAAACTGAATTACTTTGCTGTACACCTGAAATTAACAACATTGTAAATCAACTGTACTTCAATAAAAAAAATGAATTACGGAGTCTCATCAACTCAGTCATTATTTGATATCAGCAGTTACTTTGATATAAGGGTTCAATATCAAAAATGATGGACATTTAGGCTGATTCTGAATTAGGAATGAAGTCATCCGAGCGACTTTGAATATCCTGCCATCATTATTTTATTAAACTAAAAGGAGGGTTAACATTGAGTCAAATTACATTAAGTACAAACCCCAAATGAACACCAATTCACATTAATTTTCAAGTGCTGCATTCACTCTGCCTTTCCACATCAGGACCAAGCCATGATTCAGAGGCAGCCCACTGATGAGTCATCCCCTGCTGATATCTAGATGGGTCAGAACGCCCTGCGTGGACTGAGCAGGAGGAGACAGAGAGTCCAAGGGCTTCCTTTGGTGTGACATGGCAGAACCTAGGGGCCAGGATCTAAGTCCCAGGACCCAGGAGAAGGACCCGAGAAGCAACGTCTCTTGCTCTCAGAGAACTCAACTTCCTATTGTCCCTTGAATGAGGCTTCCATGTGCCCAAAGGCTGCATGAGTTCTTTGACAAATGTGGAGGCTTCATGAGCAGAGAAAGATATCTCTTCCAAACTAGAGGACCAATCTTCTTTCCAAATGGTCCTGGTCCTTGATGTCAGAGAAAGGGAAGTGCAGAACACAGAACACCCACGACACCAAGCTGAAAGTCCCCACAAGGTGCTATAACCCACTTGGTGCTAAAACACATCCAAACGAGCAAAAAAACCCAAAACAACAACAACAAAAAACTAATATAAAGGTCCTCTGGGAAAGAGCTGAGTTGTCTCTGATTCCAGCTCGGCATTCTACCTGTCCTCTTCCTTCCCCCCGCTCTCCTCTTTATCCACTCCAGCCCTCTGACCTCTACCCAGTGGCCCTTTTCCAGGATCATCTCTCTGTCTATCTATTCTAATGGTGAGCACTTCGAAGTCCTACTCCCTGCTCACCATCTGACCACACACTAGGCCAGCCTCTCTCACACACATCTGACTATACTCAGAGGCTTGCAGCCTATGAGCATTTCCCATTCCTCCATGGGCCACACACCTAACTTAACCAGTCACCTCTATAGGAAATCAGGACAAGACGTACTTCCTGAACCTCTACTGAATCAGGCAAGAGAGAGTGCTTGCCACATTGGATTCGGTGTTCACACAAAGGCCAAGATATTACAAAACCTGGCTATAGGAAACAGCCCTGAAAAGAGAAAGTTTTACAGCCTCTCGTTTGAATGGCCTTTGCAGTTGTGGTTCCAGTTTTTCAGTTACTAGAGAGCATATACCCATGTCTGAGACCTTGGGAACCACTTCTGTGTATTCCATCCTGGGTATCAGTACCCAGCAGAGCACAGAGCCCAGAACTGAACGATGGTAACTTATTTTTTGATGTATCATACAGAAATAATCTTTCCTTGAGATTACAGCTGGATAATAACTTCCCTATTATAGAAACTTGACCAGCTCTACATTATATGTATTTATAGGACACAACCTAGAGAAGCTCAAGTCAATAACTGCTTTACGGGATCATGTGAGTTAACTACTCCTGCATCACAAGCCACCCCAAATGTTGGTGGTTTAAACAGCAATTATTTATTATTGCTCACAAGTCTGCAGTTGCCTGGGGGTTGGCTGATCTAGGCTGGACTCTGGGTGGGAGGCTGAGCTCCACGTGTCTCTTATCCTCAGGCATGTTCTTCTTATGGGATAGCAGAGCTACAAGAGGGTAAACAGAAGCATGCAAGGCTCTAAGGCTGAGGCTTTGACTGGCACCCTACACTTCTACCCACATTCCTTTGACCAAAGGACATCACACAGCCAGCTCAAAGACAAGGGGTGGCGATAAAAACTCTGCCTTTACGAAGGATCTCCAAAGTCACATGACAAAAGGTATGCTACAGGGAGGGGTGAAGAATTAGAGCCAACAAGGCACTTTATTACAATTACAATTTCTGAGAACATGGGAAATTTGACTGTAAGGAATACTTGGCTGATGTTAAAATAAGAATGAGTTTTGGATGACATCAGCTGCAAGGTACTCATTTCTTCCAGATTCTTATCCTTTAAATTCTTACTACTTCCAGGAGGGTCACAATGGTTGAAAGTAAAAATTGCCATGTTCGAGTATCCCAAACCTTGTACAAAGTTCCAATTGGTAAATTAACTCTAGTGGCTTTTCTATAGACTTCAAAATTTGTTTAATCAGAAACCCATGATAACCAAAACCCTTGAAATGTTTTTATTGATCTGTTCCTTGTTTAATTAAGTCAATTTCCATCACGGTCATCCGAATTAACAATACAAGCTATAATTCTATTGAATCTACGATTCTAATATACAAGAATCTGTATGGAAGCACGGATCAAAGCACAAAGAAAGCTTATCCACAGAGAGTTTTCATGGTTGGTATTTTCAATTTCATGATAAGATGCAATGTGGAACAAACTCTAATTAAAGCACTTTCAGAAACATCTTGTTGTCTTGGCTTTGGCAATTATAGATTTACCTTGCTTCTGGTGGCAATTATAATTTTTATATATACCAAAGAAGAAATTTTCTCTCATTACTCAAATTTGAAAGCTCTGTGCTCTATATGAAACAAGCAAAAGATGGCCTATAGTGATTAATTAAGGATTAGGCTATTTAGATGTACTACCAAACAAATTACCAGGGCAGCTTTTCTGTAAGAAGCATGTTTACAAACCTTCTACCTCATTTGTACACATAACAAAAACAGTACTTTAGCTCGAGCAGTACCCATGTTCTTCCCTTGAGAAGGATATTGCTTTCTGCAATAGCACACACATTTCAGGTAATAGTAAAAGAACATCAAAGTCATCTTTTAGCTGAAAAACAAGCCAAAATACCCACCCACTCAGCTCCTCCCAGAGCTCTTAACTTCAGGAAGATGCACATGCCTGCAATAAGAAATTGATGTATTAAAGATCCTACTTATGTTACATTTACAGCCAAACCCAGGGAGACAGCTAATGGCACTCTAAAAATGGTCATTTTGTCAGAGCTTCAGTGTCGATTACTGATTACACACAGGAAATGGTGACATAAAAAACCCAGTGACAGCACAAACAGCACCTGGCCAGGGCCTACGCACGAGCACGGATGTTTGATACACAGTTATATTTGGTTCATTTGATTAAAACTCTGGGTATCATCAGCTGGCAGGAAGAATTAGAACTAGTCAGCTCATTAATTTTTTTTGACATCTTTATTGGAGTATAATTGCTTTACAATGGTGTGTTAGTTTCTGCTTTATAACAAAGTGAATCAGCTATACATATACATATAACCCCATATCTTCTCCCTCTTGTGTCTCCCTCCCACCCTCCCTATCCCTCCCCGTCTAGGTGGTCACAAAGCACCGAGCTGATCTCCCCGTGCTATGTGTCAGCTTGTTAATTTTTTCTTTCAGTTCAATATCTAAAAAATTATTCCCATGAGTGTAGTCATGAGGAATGAGGCAAACAACGATTAAAATTCATGAGAGGTTTATAAAATATGGCAGAGATTTGGAAAGAACGCTGGTCTGTGAGTCAGAACATAGCTAATAACAATAGCTAGCATTTCATTAATGCTTCTGATGGTGCCTGGAACTGTGCTGAGTGTCCTGTGTGCCTTAATGAATTTCATCCTTCTGACAACCCTGTGAGGTAGACGCTGTCATCGTCCCCATCTTACAGATGTGGCTGAGAGAGACATCACAATATCCAAATGTGGTGGACTTGAGTCCTGATATTTTACTAGCTAGAAGTGTGTCCTTGAACAAATAATTCCTTTTTTGTGTGCCTCTGTGTTTTTATACAGAAATGAACTAGTAGGACTAGATCGGCGGTTCGTCCTTGGCTACAAATTAGGATCTCTTGGAATGCTTTTATCAGGCAACTTGTTGAATATTTATTGCATGCCAAGGGCTTTATATATAGTATCTCATCTGATTCAACAGTAGCCTGAGATATCATCAAGGAAATGAGGAATACCTGATCTCATGGAAGAAAAATTGAAGTTCAGGATCTTGCCTAGATTATAAAGCTCAGAGATGGCAGTCGGATCTGGGCTCAGGCATTTCTGACCGCCAGTCCTGGGCTCTGGGTCCTGGGATGAATTACTCTCATCCTTTATTGACTGATCACCGCTCTCCCTGTTTCCAGTCTCATCCCTGGCTAATGTATCCTCCGCATTGTTTCCTAAATGCTCTTTCTTAACTGTGCAACTTACTCCCACCTTGAAATCTGACATTATGTCTTCAGAGCTTTCTGGATATTTCAAACTCCTCGCTGCAGCGCACGAGGCACTCCAGGATCTGGTTAGTCCTCTAGTCTCGTTTCCTGCCAGTGCCCCCGCCCCCCTATTTTGTTCAGGCAGAGTGTGTCATACAGTTCCTCACATCTGCCCTTTTCACATATGTTGCTGTTTCTTCCCAGAATGTCCTTTTCTTCTTTTCTCCCCTCTCCTAGCTTAATTCCCACTCCTCCTAATCTCAGCTTAAGCATCTCCTCTTGAAGACTCCTCTGGCTATGATGGGGACTTTGTAAGGCCGCCCTTATTTGTTCCCATAGGACCCAGGGCCCTCTTTAAGGGAGTTGACTGGAAAGGTCACTTCCTTCTGAAGCATTCTCTAACTCTTCGATGTCTTATTGACCCACGTGCCCGGATCGAAACTGACGAAGGGGAGCTGGAGAGGAGGAGACGGGCTGGGGAGGGGGCAGGATCAGGCAGTTTGCTAGGGGCTCACCACCCCTGCCTCCTACGTGCTGGTCCCCACCCGGTCATGTCATCTTATCCCTAGATCACAGTAATCTCCTCCTGACTGCTCCCTCTGCTTCTATCCTGCAGGCGCTTTCCAACACACAGGCCACAGGGATCCTTTTGAACATAAGGCAGAGCTCGGGGCTACTGTGCTCAAAAGCCTGCAATGACTGCATCTCCCTCATAGTCAAAATCCAGGTGCTAACAAGGGCCTTTAAGACTTGACATCAGCACCTCTCAAGTTTTCATCAGCACCTCTCAAGTTTTCATGTGCATATGAATTACCCGGGGATCTTGCTAAAATGCAGACTATGACACAGTAGGTCTGGGGTGGGGCCTGAGATTCTGCATTTCTAACCAACCCGCAGGTGAAGCCGATGCTGCCGGTCCTCGGATCGCCTGTCCTATTCTCCTTGCTCTCTCCACTCCAGCCCTACAGGCCTCCCTACTGTTCAAAGAACACACAAGAAATGTCCCCTTGCCTCAGGGCCCGTGTACTAGTTATTCCTCTTACCTGGAATGCTCTTGTCCCAGATCCACTTGGCTAACTCTCACTTTCTTCACATCTTTGCTCAAATCTCACCTTTTCCATGAGCTCCACCCTGACCACCTGATTTAAAATTGCAAGCTGCCCTCTGCTGCTGAGGTCCTGCACTCCTGAAACCCTTTCTCTCGCTCTTCTGTTCTTTTCTTTCTGCATAGCTCTTATGACCTTTTAACCCATGTTATCAATTGACTTATGTATTACAGTCAGGATTTTGTTACCTAGCTCCCGCCCCCAATTCCACAAAGCCAGTTCCCGAGGAGCTCCCACTCTGTATGTTGTGTTCACTGATGTTCCCCCAGAGTCTAGGACAGCTGCCAACAAATACTATTTGAATTTTGAATTTGCATGTTGTGGGTGAATGAGAAGGAGAAATGAAGATGATGTGGTGTGACTGTGTGTCCTCCACTGAGTATATTTTCCCTAAGTGCATTTTGCTTGGTGCTTGGCATATTGAAGTGAGATATTGCTTGGCACATTCTAAAGGCTTTTCTTGGGCAAGACATAGCAAAGCATGTTGTGCTCGAGACATTTCATGCTTTCCTTTATTTCCAGATGACTTCTTCTGGAAGAAATGTTATCTTCTTCTAATAAACTTGCCATTATCTTCGGAGACAAATTTCAGGAAAGAAATAAAGAGTATTGCAATTACTGTCTTCCAGCTTACCCATGACTCAGACAGGTAAGCGCTTCTGTACTTCATCTTCTTCAAATTTAGTAAAGCAGTCAGGTGTGTCTTTTATGATGGCAGAAGTTGATTCCCTTTTAATTCTACCAGTCATTTTACCCTCCTTCTCCCTTCATTTTTCTCAATCCTCCTACATTACTAAGCTTTCACGAGGGATTGTTTGACTGACATTACAGTCAGCATTTTTATATAACTAAGAAGATTATATCATGGAATAAAGACATAAGCTAACTACTCCACTGATATAGCTCTTGAATTGATCTTGGGCAGTATGCACAAAGACCAATAAGTTGCGCTTTTATTTGGTCTTTTTTGGGTATTCTACTCGCCCATCCTCAAAAAAGTAATCTCTTGAATATTGGGTTAAACCATATGACATTGCTAATATTCAACCATTTAACTTAGAAAAATAGCAATTTCAGCTGGTTCAAACTAAATATAATTAGGAGAGTTTCTTCTTCTCTTCAGAGAACAATCAATTCCTTAAAAAAGAAGCAAGATTTGTGGGCCGCAAAAGAAGATTTCTGGAAAATAGGGCATTTAGCCTTGTCAAGGAGAGAACAGGCTTGTTCTCATCCCCATGCATAGGCTCCATCCAGACCATCTTGGGCCCTCTGAGCAAGCTCTGGGCTGGGAATGAAGTCTAGCTGACAACAATGGGTAAGCAAGGCCGTGGGGGCTTTCTGGTGATCATTCACACGGGATAGAAATAGTCTCAGTCTCTTAGTCCACTCAGAGACATTCATCCATGTAGCCTTTTCCCAATCCTTGTCACCAATCTTCCAATTTTGTTTCTTTTAGGTCATGTTCAATTACTCAGATCTTTAGCCAGTGCCAAGGAATTCGTGTAGCTGCTGACCTCAGGCTATCTCCCTTTCCACACAAGGTAGGCAAAGGGATGTGCTGCTTGAAACTCTATTGTGAGAGGATTTCTCTTCATCATCCTTTTGAGCCATATGTGAGGGAGGCTATGTTCTGGTTATCTACCAATGCACAACAAACCACCCCAAACATAGTGTTATAAAACAACTATCTTATGATGCTTGTGGGTTCTGTGGATCTGGAATTCAGATGGGCACAGCAGAAATGGTACCACAATGTCTGGGGCCTCAGCTGGAACACTCAAAGGTTGGGACTGACTCCACAACTAGAGTCTGGAATCATTTCAGGCCATCTTCACTTACGTGTCTGGTGGTTACTGCTGGCTTTGGTGGGAACTCATCCAGGCTATCAGCTAGAACAGCTACACAGGGCCTCTCCATGTGGTCTCTCTGAGTAAGCTAGTCTGGGTTTCCTCACAGGATGAGCAACTCCAGAGAATCAGGTAGAAGCTGTATCACCATTTATGACTAAGCCTCAGAGGTCACACAGCATCACTTCTGCCATAGTAATAAGCCTGCCCAGATTCAAGGGAAGGGAACATGGATTCCCTACCTCTCTCTGAAAGGAGTGTCAAAGGCCCATCTTAAAAAAAGTATGTGGGATGGGCAATATTGTCGCAGCTCATAAATGCTAGCTGTTATTATCAGGGAGTCCCAGACCATTTTGTTGAATGCAAATTGTTGAAATAATTATTCCCAATGATTGATTTTTACTTATTGAACATTTTTGAGCAATCTGGGATGATTTTTGCAACCTTTTATGTGCCTTTAAGCATTTTTGTTCATTTTTTTCAGAATTAGAGTAATTTTCACTCCATTTATTTTTAAAATTTCTAATTCTTTGAAAGCCTGTGTGTAGAGGTATCAGCTATCAGCTGGAAAAGTGGCCTTCCATCAAAGAAAACTGAGGTTTATTTTTCATTGACCTCAAACTATAACTAGCTACATTGATTAATGATGACCCAAAGTCCATGAAAATCATATGAGGACCAATGTTTAGATATAGTTTTTCTATCTTTCTTAAAATCCAGTAAGAGATTCCTGTCTCCTGTCTAGCGGCAAGGCAAACATCAGATCGATCTGCCTGCAGGCCAGCAGCGTAAGCAACCTCAAGCTTGTCCTTGCATTCACATTGTGGTTGCACATGCTTTGTACTACAGCTTCAGTCCCGACAGCAAACACTGTATGAATGCTGGCCACAAAATGTCATATACAGCTAAGAAAACTTTAGAAAATAAATGTTTATGCAAAGATAGTAAAAACATGTTAAGTAAATTAAGTCTGTGATGGTTGAAAATTAAAAGGATGAAAAGGCTAATGAGAACGTAGACAAAATTACTTTTATGACTGTTTAAAATTTGTGCAATTATTCTAGGTTGCACAGAAATTATAAAAACATGAACTGAATATTGTAAGTGTTAATTCATATACTAATTTGCTTATAGACAATTCATTTAGAGATAGAAGCAAATGTAACAATTTCTTACAGCATTTGCAAACCAGCATAGCAGGAATAAGTGGATGAGAATGAATTATAAATAAAAAACCAAAAAAGTAGTGTGTGTGTGAAGACTCAAACTTCTGGAGAAGAAATGGATACATATGCTTTAAAACATTTAAAGAACCATAAACCTACCCTGTGCTGTAATCTCTGTAAGGGGAAACACCATATCTGTCTTGTTCAACATTCTATCTCTATTTTATAAATATTTCTTTAATTATTAATGGTGTATCAAATTATCAATATTTGAAAAAAGCAAACTTGGAATATTCAGTTTAATTTTCAATCAATTTGTTTCTTTGACCAGTTGTGCTCAACCAAATATTTTCAACCAATTTATTGTCTATCAATCAACCTGGAGCCATGCTAGGCAAAACACTATCATAAACAAAAAGGACTGTGAGATACAATTCCTGGCTTCATTTTTTTTGGAGGGGTAATTTATTTGAAGAGAAACTATGTGAAAAATTTCTTAAGATTTAAATAATAGGTCAAGACAACAATAGGAGATCTGTCAGAAGCCTCTCTATGATTAATTATTGAATCAATTGTAAACTTCCATTTCTTATAATGTGGTGTATAAGGTAATATTAACCATTCCAACACAAAACACCAAGAAATAATTGATGAAACATAATAAACATCCTTTTTAACATAAAGCTGAGATACGAGGAAACTAAGGGAATTCCCCTCAAAAACCAAAAATTGAGAGGAAAACTGAAAAAGGAAAGTTGTAAGAGGGGGGGAGTTAAAGCTCCTGCTGTTCAGGGTTTTCGAATGGTGGGTTTTGCTCGTTTCTGTAACCAAGAAGATTAGGTTAGAACTGCCAAATGAGGACAAGCACCTACATGTCAGTCCAGAGCAAAGCAGAATGACTGCCTAAAGCTATAACCTCCAAAGGGCTATGTCATAGTGAAAAGGTAGAACAGAAGCAAAATCTACCCACTGCCAGCAAGACAATCACCCTGTTCAGGTCCCCCACCTGAAAAGTTGGAACCTAAGTTTTGCACTCAGTTGTATTTCTGGCTCAAATATATACTCCCTTTATGGTCCAGTATACCCCACCCCATGAAATGAACATAAAAAGTAGTCCCCATCCAGTGATTCCCCTTGTAGAAGTAAACACCGATCTTGTCTGGAGAGTCAGTCACACCCTCAACCCAGACCACAAAAGATTCCTGCAGATAAAGCCACACTAAACATGAGCTCACCATCCAAAAAGAAAAAAAAATTAAGATACATTGGTAGCCAACACAACCAACAGTTAGATTAGGCCCTCAAGTCCTTTAGATGATGAGCTTATTAAATATGTACTATAAACTATGACTAAACCTATTCTCTAGGAAAAAAATATGATAAATATCAAGGCACTACCAAAAAGACCAGGCAGGCTTGAAAAATAACCAACTGATTTGCTTTGAAATGAAAAATTTAGTCATTAAAATACAAACTTGGTGGATAGATTAAACCACAGATTAGACAGAGCTAAAGGGTGAACTAGTGAAATGGAAGATAGAGCTGAAGAATTTACTCAGAAAGTAACACACTCTGGGAGTGTGAGAGCAATCACTTTAGACTGGCACAATCAGAGGATGCATTGTGAAGGAGGTGGACTTTTAGCTGAATCTTAAAGACTGTGTAAGAATGTGTAAAAGAAGGTATTTCAGAGGAGTGGCATGACAGAAGCCAAATTGCAGAGACTAAATTAAAAACTTGTTTAGGTCACAGTGAGTTGGCCACTTTGGCTGAAATGGAAAGTTTGTGTAGAGAAGTAGAGAGAGATAAAGGCTGATTATGAATGTTAGGGCCTATCCCTAAAGCCATATATGAAATGCTGTAATAATCACATAAAATTAATTTGTTTTTAAAACAAAGCAGACACATAATGTCTGCTATATTGATATTGTGGTCCTTTTGACACACAACACTCCAGCTTGCCCAGCTGCCCTCCAATGAGCATGCACTGTGCATACCTCCTTAAAACGGAGGGGTTTTAAAGTCACTCTTCCCCTTGCCTTCCCTCTCTCCACACAGAGGTACATTTCAAAAGATTTCAGGTTGAAATCTGAATGAAAGAGTAACAAATTCCATGAAACTTGTAGTTGTGCCAGGCTGAGGATGGTGTTAAGCAGTTTATAATGCTTCTTCTACAAAAAAAAAAAAAAAAAAGCCTTTATGTTATCTCCTTAAATTAATTCCCCAAAGTATAGAAGGCTTTGTTAACTCTCAATTCCTTTCAAACATGATGGTAAAATGGATTCTAGCACTGGAAATTTAATAAGGCCTCAGAGGAAAAAGCGGATTTCAGATTCCCTAGCAAGAGGTGAACTCAGTTCCGGTGAATTATCTCCCTTGCCTTCTTTGCATGGCTTACACCTATACAAAAGAATGTAATATCCAGCCCTCCAACAGGGAAAAGGACAGACTCACCCTGTATAAAGTGGGAAAGGTATCAATTAAAATTTACCCATACAATTTCCGAGCAGACAGATTTGCACAAAGCTACTCACATTTGGCATTAGCAAGATGAAATAAAATATCGGGGAAACCATGGAACCATATTACAGCTAAATAAATGTCTGGAGAGATAGACAGATAAATCAATAATATAAGGAAGGTAGTTTTAAACAAAGGAACAGTAATAAATGAATGAATGAATAAATAAAAGACAGAAGGCCCCCTTCTAGAATCTGGAAGAATAAGATTTATTCTTCTACTCATAATTTCTGTACTACAAATTATAAAAGACTTTGTAAGAATATAAATTCAATAAACAAGTAGTAGCAGATGAGATGATAAAACAACAGAGTGAGGAAAGTGAGATTGCAGAGGTTAAGAAATTTGTTTACCATTACACTTCTAAAAATTAATCTGAGACAGCAAGGAGAAGAATATTTTAGGGTTGAAAATAGGCATGGGAAAATATTTGAGATAGTCTCAGTACGTATATGCAGAAGCAAAAAGATAAATAGGAAAGATAGATATGGAAAACAGACAGGTAATCTAACATACTAGACAACTGTGTTCCTGAAATGCAGGTAAAAGGAAATATTAATATCAAAAGGGTATCCTTTGTACCAGGGAAAAAAGAGAAAACAAACGATATTCAATATTGAACTTCAAGTTTAAAAAAGAAATTTCGGCGTGCAGCTAATTAAAAAAAAAAAAGCAAGTCATCTATGAGGTAAGGAGGTGGAAGACTCAACTTTTCCACAGCTTCATTAAGGTCGCCCAATGCAGCAAAGAAAAATATAGGATGCTCAGTTCAATTTTAAAATTTAGATGTAACATTTGGAACAGACTTATACTAAAAACATTCATTGTTCATCTGAAATTCAAATTTAACTGGGCATCCTGTATTTCATCTGGCAGTCTTAAGCTACATTTAATGTCAGAAAGCAATGGGATAATATCTGCAAAGTTAGGTGGGAAAGAAAATGGGACTCAAGAGTATTATACTCAGCTAACGGATCATTCAATTAAAAAGGCAACAGGCAGACATGAGAGAAGCAAGGAACATAACTTCTCAGTGAGGAAATTCTGTTAACCATGTGGATGATTAAAATAAAGAGCTCAGGAATGGAGAAGCCATGGTAAAGAGGATGCTGAATCTGGAAAGTTCTAGGGCAGTTCGATTTAGAGGCTGAGACATTGCCATCAGCTTTCAAAGTCTTTTATTCTCTTGGTCTACCTTCCACTGGCAGCATCATTCTCAGGACACTCTCTTCACATGGTTGCCTCCAGCAGCTCTAGACTGACCTCTTATCAGCTTGGCAACCTCAGTGGAAAGAGGGCACTTTTTCTTAAAAGTATTAAAAAAAAACTCCTGGCCCGATGCTCATTTGCTTTTATGGACTGGGCTATGCAATGAGCCCATCCCTAGATCAATTGTCATCACCATGGAAATAGGCTACTACTTTTATTGGCTAAGTCGTATCACCTGGAACCAGGGGTGGCGTCAGCACCAGATAAATCACTGAGAGTGGAGGAGGAACGGTTTCCCCAAAGAAATACAGGGTGCTGTGACCAAAAGATGGGAATGGATTCTGAGCAGATCAGAAGACCAACTATTTTGTACGCTATATTGTTACCTCTCCAACTAAAGTGTAAACTTCTTGAGAACTAGATCTCTGTATTACACTTCTTTTTTTTTTTTTTTTGCAGTACGTGGGCCTCTCACTGTTGTGGCCTCTCCCGTTGTGGAGCACAGGCTCCGGACGCACAGGGTCAGCGGCCATGGCTCACGGGCCCAGCCGCTCCACGGCATGTGGGATCTTCCCAGACTGGGGCACGAACCCGTGTCCCCTGCATCGGCAGGCAGACCCTCAACCACTGCGCCACCAGGGAAGCCCTGTATTACACTTCTTTTAATCTCACAGAATGACTGCCTCAGAGCTTTATTATAATGTAGGTGCTCAAAAATATTAATTTCCCTTGATATAACTAACTTCCTATATTTGCAAAATGAGGAGGTTGGAATACATGAACTCCAAGGTCCCTCCACCTTTAATAAAGCTCTGTGAAAAATTCCATGAGAACATATCATATGGGGCCCCACATTAAGTACTTTTGGTATACTCTATAGTAAAACATTTGAACATTTAGTTATAGGTATAGCTCATGATAGATCTTTTCCACTTCAGAAATGTCAAAGGTGTTACGAAGTCCTATTAGATTAGTGTATTCCCATATGTCTTCCTCAAGTCAATGATTCACAATATGATGGAATAGTTTTCCTAATCATGCAGAGATCTTTTCCTAATGTTCATATTTTTCATTGAAATATGTTTACTTCTCATCACTTCTAAGCCTCTAAACAAGAAATGAGAGTCTGACCTTCACCCATTCTCCTCCCATTTATGCCTACTTCAAAATGCACTATCTTGATTATTACCATCTCCCGTTTTGCTTAGTCAGAAACTCTACCACCTTCCTTCCTCCTCTCCTCCCCATCCAATTGTCCACCAAGTCCTATTAATTCTACTCCCTACATATATTTTAGATCTCTCCCCTACTCCAAATCCTTGCCATGACTCATTTCCTATAGTTACTACATATTCCTTCTATTGTACTTGTCATTTGAATATATGATGGTAAGAGAACAGGCTCCAGCCAGTTGGCCTGGTTCAAAGCCTGGCTCCAGGATTTACTTGTGTGACTCTAGGGGAGTTATATAAACCCTCTAAGCCTCAGCTTCCTCTTCTGTAAAATGAAGCTAAAAATAGTACCCCATAGAGTTATTGAGAACATCAGGTGAGTTAAAACATGTAAAACACTTAGACCGATGTCTGGCATGTATTTAGTAGGCATTACATAAATACTGACTATTATTATTGTTCTTGGTTTAATTTACAGCAATTAAAGTAGCCGATTCCTCCAGTATACTAGGAATGTATCAATGGCAGGGTAATGTGATTATTAGCAGTATATTTAAAACAGTAGCATTAGTATTTTAATCACTAGCTTTCAGCACAGTGTAGGGGCATTTAAAAATCTAGTTCAATGAATTTAGCTTGTCAGAATAAGACAGTTCTACACAGTAACCACTAGATGGAAGCAAAACCTTTTATAAGAATCAATTCTTACCAGAAATTGCTGCAGTGTACAAAGATCTACCGCTTTTGTCTCCTTTATTTGTACAACCTCATCGTCATCAACAACAAAAAACCACCAGAACCACCACCATCATCATCAACAACGGAAGCTACAACACAGGCAGCTCATAAAGAGGTTCAGAACTTTGTATGTTGAACGCAATTCAGACTTAAGGTTTTGGAAAGTCTTTGCTGCAGAAATTAGAAATTATTAATCAAAAAATGCTGAAAACACCCTCATTGAACCAAAAGCCATCTGCCACCCACCCACATTTACATAACAAGAATCTCTGAAGGCTCATCATGGGAAAGATGTAGACTCCCAGCTCTCTGCAGAGTGACTGCAACATAATGACCAATTGTCCCTGTGAATGACACACCTCTCTTCACTTTTTAACAAGGAATTGTTGTTTTCCTATATTGTTTGGGATGGGGGTATCGTAGGTATTCAATGACTTAATTACTGGGTTTACTTTCCTCTGAGAATTTCTCTAGCTCATCTTCAAATGTGTTTTTGGTGTCTTTCATTTGCAGTAAAGGGATTCATTTCTTTCTCCCTTGCTTATTTCCAGGGGTCCTCAGCCTATTCTTTCTCCACGTGATTCTCACGTATGACATCCTCACATCAGTGACACTTCCTATTACATCACTGTCAGTATTATCACTTTATTGCCAGTAATGATTCTCAGTGCGGAGATGGTTGTGCACAGTTGGGATATCTCTAGCCTCAGATTCTGATGAGCTCCCAGAAGCTGTTAGTTTTGTCTAATTAGCAGCAATGAATTGACCCTCTCTCTTTCTCTTAGAGTGGGACTTGCTCTCTCTCATACCCTCAAATATTCCTGGACTCTTTCACTTTCTACTTTTCTTTTTTCCCCTCTCTCTTCTCTTTTCTCCCCCTTCCCATCTCCCATTCTTCATCTCCTCCCTCTTTGCTCTCCCTCTTAGAATTTTAATGATCTCCTTTCTATAATGCAATGCTATCTTAAACCTATAACAAGAGAACACCCATACAATATAAATTTGATCTCAGAAGTGAGAGAACGTAGTTTTCTCGCATATGGAACACGTGTGTGCTATCTTGGTAGGAAAATATTATTTCTACTTAAAAGCAATGCTCAATCATTGCTGTCATCTGCCCATAATTGAATGAGAATCAGCCGAACGCAGAGCAGAGGCAAAGTGCAACGACCTACTTAGGATCAACTCAAATCACGTGGATGAAAAATGACTACAATTCCACTCTTCTCTTTCTTATCACAATCTCTGTCCAAGTGGAAAGAGGTTTTACTTGCCTGCTCATTTCTCAAATCAAACCTCCATCTGAGATTTAGACTTCTTTAAATGGAGTCCAGAACCTGAGCAGCTATGATTCAGGTTATCGCAGAGGAATTCAATTTCTCGCGATGCCCTCTTTTCTTCCCACAGAGCAGCCAACTGAGAAAGCTCAGGCAAGGAGCAGGAAGAAGGAATTCGGGTTACCCTCCTGGGGTAACAGCCGCTCTGTTCGCCCTAGTCACCAAACACATGCTGACCAGGTAGTGAAACAAACGTTTTCCTTAATAAAGAGTTGAAGGAATTTCAAAGGAGGAAAGCACGTTTCTGTATTCCCCTGAGGGCAACATGAATTCTGCTAAGTATTTCAATTTCAGAATACACAAATGTAGAGAGAGTCTCTTCTATACCCGTGTGCTTGCTGCCTGGCACAAAATGTACACACAGCTACAGACGTCTGGGTTTCTTCTCACCAGGGGCTGGTGGAGATTCTCCAAGCACGTGGGTGTAGCTCTGGCAGTGTGATCTTCCTTCCCAGCTCATCGCTGGCCTCATGCTTGACTTATGTAATGTCGTCTGTTTGCTGATGGGCTCCCACTTGATTGGCTCAAGAGTGGGTACTGCAAAACTTGTGCTCAGTCCCCGTGAGTGCTAGATTCAGACAGCTGATTTGATTTTGTATTTCTCCTGCACCAAGAGGTTAAACTGAGTATCGTTAAGGAAATAAACGTGGGTGCCTGTGCATCGCGTGGTGAGGAATGATTGGGATGAATAACGGCGGTAGTTTAGGTGGTCTGAATTATGCGTGGGTGGGTGAGGAGAGTGAAAAAGGAGAAGCAGGGAAGGGAATTATAAGGGAAAACTCTCTCTCTACTGGCAGCTAACCGTAGATCACTGGAATTCGTTCCTTATCACACGTAAGCAGGAACCAAGGAATGGAGTATGGCTGAGTGGAATGCCTAATAAAGGAGTTGGCTTTCTCTCACTGCCCTTTCAATCTAAATACTTAAGATATGCAGCAGCTCGCAGGGCTTTTACAAGGAGGCAAAAAGAGCAGAAGGACAAGAGTCATCAGTGGAGGATTTGCCACTGAAGGCATAGCTTATTGTACTGTGTTAAAAAAAACTTCATTCGTTTTTAGTCAAAACATTTTAAAAAAAAGAATTTCTATTTGCTCTGGCATCCTTGTCCATCTTTCCAAATTGAAGCGACCTCACACTGCTTCCGACTATTTTGGTGAGGGTTTAATGTAAACAGCCAAAATGTTTACACCGCTGCCCCTTCCGAGTTGCTTTATTTTCTCTTTTCTATAAATATGCCCAGCAACAAGGTATTTGGAGAGCTCCCCAAGTAACAGAAGAAGTGTTTTGAATTTCCCTTGTGCAAACCTCCATGAGAACTAACACAGCTCTCAGTGGGTCCTCCATAACCGCTAACTTAGGACTATAAAGTTGAACATTAATGAGTTCTCTATAGATCTTCTCCCTCCCCAACGCCCCCCCATAAAAAATTCTTTTTGGTATGGTAATTTTGTTTACTTCTCCCGAGAGCCAGTCGTTACCGAAATTCATCACCAGAGGGCGGACTTTCACAGAAAATACGCCAGTTCCCTGCTCTGGCTGATCGCGTCTCCCATTTGCAGGGTGGAAGAAACAGGTTTTATTCGGAGGTATTTTCAGTTCAAATTCAAGTTCTAGAACTTTGGTTTATTATTAGCCTGTTCTCTTACTTGAGTGGAAGGGAAGAGAGAAAAACAGGTCTGTCTGCAACCGTTGTATTCCACCCCAGTTCAGGGATGGCCTCAGAAACTGTTTTCAAAGATGATCAAAAAGAGCCTGATCGCGTAGGGATGTGAGAGCACAGGCTGCGGCCTCTCGCAAATGACAAATCGTTTCACGTTACTCAAGAAACCACAAAAGATTCACACCCACCCTCACCTCCCCCAGGCCTTGTCCTTTTGCAAGTGATTTGCAATCCCAGACAAGTATTATATAACGATGAAGCAGAAGCCTGGAGCTTTGGCTTTGTTATTTCTTTCGGAGAAAAGACATTAAAAAAAAACCCTGTTATTACAGCACTATCCTAAATGCCTGTGAGAAAAACATTTCTTAGAGTCGTTAGAAACGTGGGGCGGTGGAATTGATCAAAATTTGCATCAGTGCTAAAAACTGTGACCATCTACAATTGTCCAAAGGGGCAGTTTGAATGAAAAGACACAGTTTGGTGGGGTGGATGGAAAAGCTACAGACCTGAAGCTGGGAAAGCCCGGGATCTAACCCTAGCTGAGGGCTAACTAGCTAGCTGAGCACCCTTTAGTTACTTAACTACTCTGGGCCTCAGGTCTCAGATCAGGTGATTAGATGATCTCAGAATTCCTTCCATTCTAACAAGTTGTTCTTCTTCCAAGAACAAATGTAGATGACATTATTAATTTGACTCCTCATGGAGAATACAGTAGCACTCATTAATAAATCAAGCATTTTGCAGGGTATTATCATATTTCAACCTTTCTGAAGTACTCTATATTTCATATCTATGAAAATAGCCCATCATTTAGCAATCATTTCTTTAGTGTTTTAATGGCAATGGACCCTGGAGCATTTAAGTTCAGGGAATGCTAGAAAAGCACTGTGGTATGGCAGGGAAAAAAAAACAGGCTTAGGTTTGGATCCTGGATCTGCCTTTTATTTGTTATATGCCCTTGGACAAGTTGTTTAACCATCTGGACTTTTGATTTTTTTTTCTTCTTTTTCTGGGAAGGGGGCAAAGTGATGAGGGGATGAAAAATGTTGGAAGGAAAGTTTGAGGAAAATGATGCAAGTGGATGCAACACTAATTTGGGACTCACAGGAAAGAGAATAAGATGAATTTTAATCTCCCCTACCTGCTTGGGCCAGCTAGAACCCTCTCTCCCAGACCTGGCTATTATCAATCTAACTTAGCCACTTTCCATTCCTCTGTGTGTCTGGTATCTAAAGCCTATAAAACTTGGGGCACACAGGAATGGGTGCGCTGGAAGTGCCAATGAATACACCCATGGGCTTTTGATTTTTAAACTGCAAGAATCTCTTATGGTTATAGTGGGAAATAATGGGCTAACCAGATGGCTGGGCTCATAGCGAGCTATCAATATATGGGAACTCTTTAGTATTATTAATATTTGTCATTACTACTAAAATGCCCAACCTATAAAATTATTTAGAGAGTTATTTAACCTCAAAGAACTATGCAATATTTAGCTCTTTTGGTTAGGTTTACTAACTTAGAACTTTAAAATTACAAAATCTTGAATGAAGAAATTTAAGGAAGGCCAAGGTGGAGTGGGGGAGTAGGGAAGGGCTGGATTGGGAGTTTGGGATTAGCAGATGCTATGTATAAGTGAATCACTTTGCTGTGCACCAGAAACTAACATGACATTGTAAATCAACTATACTTAAATAAAATAAATTTTTAAGAAAGAAATTTAAGGAGGGGTTTTTCAGAGATAGGATCCTGTCTCTGAAAATGACCTCATCTTGGTCTCCGAAAGTTGGAATTTGGGAACTATTAGAGTGTGTAGTCTTTGCAGCCTAAGGAGACAGTGTGAGAAATCTTTTATTGTGGGAGGGTAGCGCTGGCGAGAAGAGAGTTCTGGTGTGCAGTGGTGGAAGGGTAGGTGGAGGTCCTGCTGTTTCTGGTGGTAGCAGCCTCACAGTCATTCTTGTGACTCCCTGAAAGTTCCTATTGCCCAGCTAGAGACAGCAAAGAGAGGATTATGGAAGAAAAATGGTGAAAGCCAGTGCTGAGAGATCCCAGTTGGTTAAGCTGAGTCCAGAGGCTGGCGTGTGAAGTGGTGTAATTGAATGTGTGTGCCCAGGGGATGGGGATTTCTGTCTTTCCTTTTTTAGTTCCCAGGGCCATATATGTGAATAGCAGACACTCCTGGTGCCCTGGCCACACCCCTCAGTACTCACCTCTACTTGCTGTAGGCTGCTTTCTATTGAATGTCTGTGACTGTGTCTGAGGTCTTTTTCTGATTGGGGAGCATGCTTAGTCTGTGCTCAGAGCAAGCTTCGAGTGCCCCCAACAGCAGCTCTCAACCAATAACAGACATAGAAGTTGGTAGAGAAATATCTCAGTTTTGTAGCCTACTGGTTGGATGAACTCTGAGGCGTGCTCTATAGTGCTCTAGGCTGCCTCCCAGAGTTCCTCAGAGGATGCACGTGCTTTATTGGCTTTCTTCCCTTCCCTGTACCACTCCTTCCCTCCCCTCTTGGTGTGTATAGAGCACTGGCACTCTAATCCTTGTTTCTGGGTCTGCTTCTGGGAGAACCCAACCTAAGATACCGGACATAGGCTTCTATTTCAAAATTTATATGTGATTTTCTGCATACGGAACATGAGTTATGGTGCCATGTGGATCTAGGTCTGAAAGTGGGTCCTGCCACATAGCTTTGTGACCTTGGGTCAAGTTCTTTAACCCCTCCAAGTTTTGATTTGCTTGTCTGAAAAAGAGGTGTAATAATACCTAGTCATTGGAGTGATGTGAAGTGCCTGGCACAGTGTCTGGCTCACAGTCTAAGCTTTTAAATAAATATCGTCAATCGCTGACTGTCATTGTTCTTATTTCCCCTCCTAATGTACATAGGAGACCTCTTACATTGGCTGCAAAAGATGTCTTCTGGGGAAATCAGAAGAGAAAAATGATTTGTACCCTTTTCATTCCTATGGCAGAACATAATTTCCTCGGGAGCAATAAGCTTCATTTAAAAAAATGCTATATGAGCAGGAAGAAATGGAGACACAAAAAAGAAATGCCAATGAAAGTGATCTGTCCCAGCTGGGTTCTGAACATGATAGGTGTGCAAGTGGGAGCTAGAACAGTGAACAAAGCAGCATCTGAGGTGTTATTTTTAGAACCTGGAGAAGCTCGAAAGAAGTAAGAGGGGAAATATGCAGCATTTATGTAACACATTTCCAAGTAGCTCTGAAAGGAAGTTTTATATTTAATGGAGTTGTTAACAATTAGGATTGAAAGCCTAAAATAGAAATAAGAACAGTTAGCAACCTTGGGAGTATTTTGTTGGGTCTGAGGTAGAATATTACCTTTGGAGAAGTTGTATGCAGCGATAGGTAATATACATGGAAATTAACATAGCACTGTTATTCAAGTTATGTTTGATTATAAGACTCTTACTAATGATTTTTCTCCATCCTATTGACTGAACCGTATCTCTCTCTACATGACAACACCAGCCTTCCTTGCCAATCAGCCTATCTCTTCTTTGTCTTCCCTTTAATAAAACAGCGTTTTCAACTTCAGTGCTTTGGCTCATGTTGCTTCCCTACTCGAGCATGCCCTTCTGCTTACTTTCCTCCTACAGGAGTTCTATCTTTCTTCAAATTTCTTCTGCTTCTGGGAGCCCCAGAGACTCTTTGCTTTGACTTATGGCACTAGAAAGAGAATCTGGGTCCATGTCATGAAGGGCTTTGGATGCTGTTGTCTTCAGCTTATAGAAGTGGAAGCCAATGAGAGCCGACGTGCGTCTTAGGAAGCTATGAATAACAGTGGCAGCAGTGTGAATGGCAGCTTCAGAGAGGAAGAGACTGGCACAAGATCGGAAGGCTACTGTGATGGCTTAGGTGCAAGGACGTCGAGATATATACGAGGCAAAATAGAGTCAAAGGGCAGAAGGGATGACATTGAGAGACCTCTGGTGTACTAATTTTAAAAAATCCGATGGCCAGTTAGATGTGGGGAATGGGAAGCAGAGAGAGTAAAAGGTTACTGTGGGGGGCTTGAGGTTTCCACAGATCTGTGGAAGGCAGTGATAGAGGGCAACGAGTGGACACGGAAGAGGTAAGAATTTTATTTGGATGTGTGCTGCTTGGCCATTCATTTGCAGCTATCCCAGTGTGCAACCAGAGATGTGAGTCTGAATGTAACCCAGCAGGACGCTACGGGGCCTTCCCGGGGCAGACCCTACCCCCATATCCTCTGCTTAACTCCTCTCTGAAGTACCTAGATAATAGTAGTTGATGCAAATTTCCTGAGTTGTTTTGCAGATGCGAAAACCCCCCACCAAATGGAAGATGTTAACTTCTTGATGACCATGAGCACATCGCCCCAGGCCTCCTGGAGCCTAAGGACTGATAACGTGAACCCCTGTGACACCACCTGTACCCTCACCATCAGCCAGTCAGAGAACTGCTCACGAGCTGATCACACACCCTGCGACCCCCTCTCACCTGGCTTTTAAAAATGCTTTGACAAAACCCTTCTGGGAGCTTGGGGAGTTTTAGAGCATGAGCAACCTGTCTCCTTGCACGGCCCTGCAATAAACCTTTCTCTGCTCCAGACTCCGATGTTTCAGTTTGTTTGGCCTCGCTGTGCGTTGGCCACATGGACTTGCGCTAACATGAACTCCCAGACAAGGACAGAGGGAGTGATGTAGATGACCAAGTTTTGGGAGACTACCTAATGAAATTACTGGGAAAGAATGAGTAAGAAAATAAGTGGTCTTCAGCAAAAGCAATAGGAAAATCCAATATTTAAAAGGTTAATGAGGGAAGAGCAAACAGCAAGTGAGAATGAGGACCAGTGTGAGAGGCAGAAGGGGATCAGTGTGTAGACAGATGCTGAGAGAGGCCTTTCTAAAGGAAGGGGCTGCTCAACACTGTGAAACCTGCAAAACCATCACGAGATGAGAACTGAGGAAAGCCTATTTGTTTGACATGTTGGTGACCAACAACAGTTGCTAGGTAGAGGTAGGTGTAGAAATGGGGTTACAGGAGACTGAAGAGGCTGTGAGATGGGAGAAGGGGAGCGAGTGGAGCTAAACAACTCCGAGGACTTTTGACAGTGAAGGGTCACAGTTGAACCAAAGCTAGAAACGATGAACCAGGATCATTTCTATGTGTCAAACCAGTCTCTGTGCTGACCTCTGCTAAATGCTGATTTGGTCCTATTGTCTAAGTCTGTCAAGATCAAGAGAGAGGCTGGACTGTGGCAAAAACGGAATCAAAACCTCCCAGGGCAATGAGTCCTGCCAGGTACTGTTACAATGAATTGTTTAAAAAGTAGAACAAGACAATCGAAAGGTGTCTCCTGCTTTGTGTGAGCCAAATTTCCTTTTGTTCCTTATCACAGTGGGGAGGAAAATATATTCATGCCCTAAATGCTCAATTGTGTAAGCAGGGATATAATTTGCATATACAGCCCAGGTAATGCTATGGGGAAAATTGTACCTGAAGTCTTAATGAGGAAATTTAAGCAGATGTGATGGAAGAATTAAAACTAATGTTAGCCTTTGTAGCCACTCAATTCCAAGCATAGCAATGTCTTCTTTAATGCATGTGAGGAGAATTTGATGACTAATTAAAAGGAACAGGCAGCCTAGGTGTTGGGGTAGTGGTGAGGTCCTTGACTCTATAAGAGCTGATGATAGGAGGAAAAGAGGACTTCTTTGCATAAATTACATTTTAGAGAAAATACTGGTTTTCCAATTTAATTTGACTTACAGTTTTGGAGTGCCTGTGATGTCACAGGCACCATACTCTCAGCACTGAGGGCATAAAGAAGGATGAGATACAGTCTTTTTTCTAAAATGGCTAGATGTCTCTGCCCTAGATGTGCAGTGCCTAGAGGTCCAGTGCCTAATCAAGTCAAGTCTAACTTCTAAAAAATATTGGGATAAACTATAGTAAAAGTTTGTTTAAAAAAATTGAATCTGGACAACGATCATCAATGGATACCATACCGAAAAGAGAGGTGACCAGATATTATATGCCTCCTTATGAAAGTGCAAAATACACATATGAAGTTTTTCTTCTCTAAATATCAAACTAGAATCTGATCAAGCCTCTAGATGAAACTATCAATTTATAGGGAACAGAGGATCACATTAAACGATACCATAGGGATGCAATTAGCAAAATCTAGACTGTCAAAGTCTAAGGACAAGCAACATGCTTTCTTCAACAGCCAACCTGCACTGAAAAATGAGAGAGAGAGAGAGGTTTAGAAGGTAAAGATTGAGAGAGTATTGAAAGACATATCTACTAACTTACTAATTGCAAAATATGGACCTTATTTTGATTCTAACTCAAATTGTAAAAAGTATGAGATTAGGGGGAATTTGAACACTTAATGGATATTTAATGTTATTAAGAAGTAATTATTAACTTTTTAGTGGGAATAATGACATTATGTTTATGTTTTAGAAAAAGAATCATTGTTTAAAATGATCACCTGCTGAAATAGCTAAGGATAAAATAATTTGATGTCTAGGATTTGTTTCAAAATAATCTAAAAGGAGGGGGGAAGTGGATAGGGGCATGTAAGAAACACAATTGGCCATGAGTCGATAACTTTTTCAACTGGGTTATGGGTACAAGGGGGTCCCTTTCAACTTTTATTTGTTTAAAATTTTCCATAATAAAAAGTTTTTAAAAGCTGACAAAAATAGGTCTAGCATCATTCAAGATGATTAAGAATTAAATTTAGATTTTTCCCCCCAATCTGTGTACTAGTTATAGAGCTACTGTGGCAGGTACAAGGCACTTTTGTTCACATGGGATGGGAAGGATGACAAATTTAGCTGCATTTCCCATGGCTTGAATTGAGACATCACTGGCATCCTTTTATCTGTTTTTCCTTTCATCTTGAAGATGTTACTTCAGATGGTGATGTGAGTTTTGGCATTGAGTGGGCTGAGAGGAGTGTTACTGTGTGGCAAAACAAACTCAGAAACAGGGAGTATGGGGAAAAGAAGGGGATGCTCTGCCCTCACATTACCCAAGTCTCTTCCCCCTCCCCCCATTTTCCTGGGAGAACATTAGATTCTTTAAATGCAGTGAGAAGGGATACTCCAGTCACTTAAGCTTGGGCTGAAGATATTTATAAAATAGAATTGAAATCATCCTCATCATCTTCATCGTTATCTCATCATTTATTAAGTGATTTCCCACATGCTAGAATGTGCTAAATATTTTACAGGCAGTCTAATTTACCCCTCACAACTCCTATATGAATTTATTATTACAGTTGTTATTTTACATCTTACAGACTTGAAGAAGATAAGTGTTCTGTGCAGGGCCAGACACTCAGTGGCAGGGCCAGGTTTCTAAATCTAAAGCCTTTGTGTAACTGAGCAGGACCCTGTGGGGTCTTCCCAGGACAGGCCTTCCGCCATATTCTCTGCTTTAGCTCCTCTCTGAAGTACCTAGATAATAGTATTTGATGCAAATTTCCTGAGTTGTTTTGCAGATGTGAAAACCCCCCACCAAATGGAAGATGTTAACTTCTTGATGACCAGAGAGCACATCGCCCCAGGCCTCCTGGAGCCTAAGGACGGATAATGTGAACCCCTGTGACACCACCTGTTCCCTCACCATCAGCCAGTCAGAGGACTGTGCACCATCTGATCACGTAGCCTGCGACCCCCCCCATCTGGCTTTTAAAAATGCTTTGCCGAAACCCTTTGGGGAGCTCGGGGCTTTTTAGGGCATGAGCCACCTCGTCTCCTTGCATGGCCCTGCAATAAACCTTTCTCTGCTCCAAACGCCAATGTTTGAGTTTGTTTGGCCTCACTGTGCATCAGGCACACGAACTTGCATTAACATTTGCTCTTTATTGCAACACCAAATGCCTCTTAGCCTTTCCTTTCTAGATCTTAGGAGTTCTGATGAGGCAACGCAACAGATTTAGAAGGTCACCATTTCTCTAACTTTTCTGCTTTTTATAAATTTGTAAGTTCTCCAAATGCTATTTCAGTAGGGACCCTGGCTCTTTGCTCTGTATGGTGCCTAGCCATTGTGCACAAATAGCTCACACTTTAGATATGAATTTTCCAAAATTATCTTTGGCCCACAATGGGGCTCACTGTTCAGGAGAAACGTGTTAGTTTGTGGCCGGCTCACAGTGTCCAGGCTTTGGAAATCCGGCTGTATCTCACTGGGTACAGAATTACCAGGACATAGGGTACTTCCCTTGTGGAAAACTGTCCCCCATAATCTGCATTTGAATCTGTGATGTATTTTGCACACAGGTTTATAGAATGAATCTAATATGTTATCATTAGAATTATCCCATCTAAAAATCCGACTGCAGGAGATGATAGGGTTTACAATGTAAGCTTTGGAATCAGAGAGGTCTAATTAATACATACAACTTAATAGGCCTATGGCTTTGGGCAAATTATTTAACTTTTCTGAGGTTTAGTAAAATGGAGATCATAATCTAGTACATTATTGTTGTGAGGATTACAGGGTATGGCAGGGAGCCTAACATATAGTATGACCTCAATAAATGGCTGCCCTTGTGGGTGTGTTATCCTTTACTATTATTTTTGTTATTTCTTTGGTATCTAGCCATTGACTTTAAGGTTGAGAATGTTCTCTGTGAAAAGAGCCAAATATCCAGATGTCAGTTCTGGGGAAGGGAGAGAGTTTGGGGAAGTGGAGAGCGGGCAGGACGAAGACAAATTTAGGAGAAAGGTTAATAAAAAAAAAAAAGTGTGGTTCAGTAACATTGTGGATTCTGATTTAGCCAGGGAGAGCAAACTCAGAGGTGAACTTCTCTCCCTTCCTTCATAATTGTTCCTTAGGAAAGTAGGAATTGCCACCCTCTATTTGAGTCTTTATAAGTCTGATTAATTTTGTTTGAATGAAAAGTACCATTTGGGGAGGAACGTTAAAACAACCTAAATCAATACTAATTTGGAAAGTTTATACAGGTCTCTCTACAGATTAGGTAAAATGAAAGAAAAGAAATGTAACAGATTTAGTAATTATAACTGGGATCATGACTCCACCACAATCATTTGATATTATAGTAAACAAATCTTTTAGTCATTGCTTTATGGAGCGATATATTAAGGTGCTCCATTGAAGAGATGGTGATTATAATACTCATAGCATAAATAAATTTTTAAAAAGGCGTGCAAAGGGGTATTTTAATTTCAGACAGAATTCCCAACAATCTCATCATATATGAAATCAAAAGATGCTGTATGTCAATAGCTCAGAATGACTTGAAACTGACGCTGTTAAACATAACTATAGTGACAATAAAGATACCGAGGCATAGCTATATAAACCTGTCCAAGATGAATAAAATGTTTCCTGACCCGTGAGTTTGGAAAAAAAGCAATATTTTAATAATACATTGCTTTATTTAATTTGTGATATTATACATATGTGTGAAAATTTTAAAGTACAATATTATAGTAAGTTTGTGCAGCCACTGTGGAAAACAGTATGGAGGTTCCTCAGAAAACTACAAATAAAATTACCGTATGATCCAGCAATCCCACTCCTGGGCATATACCCAGGCAAAACTATAATTTGAAAAGATACATGCACCCCAAAGTTAATAGCAGCACTATTCCCAATAGCCAAGACATGGAAACAACCTAAATGTCCATCAACAGAAGAACGGATAAAGAAGATGTGGTACATATATACAATGGAATACTACTCAGTCACAAAAAAGAATGAAATAATGTCATTTGCAGCAACATGGATGGACCTAGAGATTATCATACCAAGTGAAGTAAGTCAGAAAGAGAAAGACAAATACCATATGATGTCACTTATATGTGGAATCTAAAATACGACACAAATTAACCTATCTATGAAACAGAAACAGAGTCACGGACATAGAGAACAGACCGGTGGCTGCCAAGGGAGAGGGGGTTGGGGAGGGATGGAGGGGGAGTTTGGGGTTAGCAGATGTGAGCTTTTATATATAGAATGGATAAACAACAAGGTCCTACTGTACAGCACAGAGAAGTATATTCAATATCCTATGATAAACCATAATGGAAAAGAATATTTTAAAAAAGAATATATACATATGTATAACTGAATCATTTTGCTGTACAGCAGAAATGAACACATTGTAAATCGACTATACTTCAATAAAAAATATTGATGAAAAAAGTACAACATATAAGTAGACATTTGACTACTTAATCTATGGCTCTACAAGTTTATTACTTAAATTGGCTCTAATTTTGGCCAGGGGTGGGCAGAATTTTCTCTCTGGTATATTAAGGGGAAAATAAGAAGGAACACATTGGACTGGTTGAGATGAGCAGTTATTCAAGGCCTGAGTATTCCAGAAAAATAAAGACAACATAATGTGAGGCCGAGAGTGCAGCCTGTGGAGCCAGCCTACCTGGACTGGAATCTCTGCTTTGCCACTTACCAGCTCTATGAGGTTGGGTAAGTTACTCAACTTCTCTGTGCCTCAGTTTCCTCACCTGTAAAATTAGAATAATAATAATGCTTACCTCATATGTTGTAAGAATTGAATGAATTAATATTTGTAAAGGGCTTAGAATAGGGTCTAGTACATAGTAAGAACCTAGTGTTAGATATATGGATAGAAAAATAGATAGATAAACCCTGTATCTTGATACAGTTGGCCTTTCCAGGAAGAATCTGTGCTTTGACCTGATCTTTATGCTAGAGGATATGTATATTTATTTGCTTCAGGAAAACGAAAGTAACTTATTTTGCAATGGAGAAGTCTGCATATGTGCATGTGTCTGATGACAAAACAAGATTGGGTAGGGGGATAAGGAGGGGAATTGTGCTTCTGGGGCCAGACTTGAGCCCTCCCAGTTCTAGGGTGCTCTCTCTGAAGGAAGAGATCTTTCAGCCACCCGGAGGCTATGCCTTAAATCCCTGTTAGTTTCTGCTCAAAGCCATGCTCTACCCTATCGGTGTGTTGTCAAAATCTCATCCTGTGGAAAATACTAAACGTTGGCAAGGATGTGGGGTGGCCAAACACTCATATACTGCTGGAAGGAGTGCCAAATGGTACAACCACTTTGGAAATCAGTTTGGCAGTATCTGCTAAAGCTGAGCATATGCCCACCCCATAGCCAGCAACACCACTCATGGGTATAGTCCCAACAGAAATGTATACATGTGCTCACCAAAAGTCATGAACTTGAATGTTCAAGACAATACCGCTCATCAAATCCAGATGCCCATCAACTGGGAAATGGATAAATGTATTTTGTATTATTTACCCAAGGGAATACTCTACAGCAATGAGAATGAACTACAACTCTGCACAGCAATATATGTAACTCTCTCAAATGCAATGTTGAGCAAAAGAAGCCAGGAACAAAAGAATACGTACTGCACAATTCCATTTACATCAAGTATAAAAACAGGCAAAACAAATCTATGGTGATAGGAGTCAGGATAAGGGTTACACTCAGAGGAGACTAGTGATTGACTGGAGAAAGGCCAAGGAGGGGCTCCCAGGAGCAATCTAAACCTTGTGTTCTAATTTTGTAAATGGTTTTTGTTTTTGTGTGTTTATGTCTTGTTTCTCTAATTAAATTTTAAGTTCTTTGATGGGGATGACTATGTCTTGTTTTCCTTTGTATTCCCACAGTGGACAAACCATGTGCATGCTCATTAAATATTTGTTCATTTATCAGGAGGAAAAGCAGTCTTGCCTAGCTACCTTGTGGAAGGGTATGGTTTTCATGTCCAACTGTAGCAGAATCTTTTAATAATTATGTTCCTTAATTTAAGACAGTCTTGGAATAGAGTGGCTATTTTGAGCTCTTAACCTTGTGTTTTAGACAATCTGATGTTCCAAATACTTCGACTAAAATCTCCTGAGGTAAAGCGCCAGCTTTGGAATAGATTTTCTGAGAAGCCAACTTTGAGTGCTGGCAGAATGGAGTGGCTGACTGCCAGCTGTGGGTGGGAAAACTTGCTCTTAACTTTGCTTGACTACCTCGTTAACTTACTGGGCCATGGGTGAATTCTCTCCAGCTCTGCAGGGCCTGGAGAGAGAGAGACAGAGAGACAGAGAGACAGAGAGACAGAGAGACAGAGAGAGAGAGAGACAGAGAGAGAGACACAGAGAGAGACAGAGAGAGAGAGTGACAAAGAGAGACAGACAGAGAGAGAGAGACAGAGAACATGCAGCTTATTGGGAGCAACTGCAGGGCCTCAGTCACAGTGGGAAATGGTGCTGGCTTAAGACACTGTTGGTGAAATGAGTCAGCATGTCAGCTCAGCCCGAGGACAAAATCTCCACAAGTTAGCTGTAACTGGAGAGAAATCTACATTAAACTGAGAGCAAGCACTCATCCTCCTCCTTAAAGTAAAAACAGCCCTTGGTGGAAAAATTTTATATCATAAATAATACACATGGAGTTATACTTCAAAACTGTGGGGACCTATAGGTAAGAATTGTTTAAAGTCTTTTTTTTCCCTTTTTTTTTTTTGACTTGGCTCTGAAAATAAAATGGTTGATTCTTTTTAAAGTGATGTGTGGAAGAATCTTTCCAGACCCTAGGTTACTAAATATTTATGATGAAAAAAATGTAGACAAATACAGATGTTTCTGAAACCTGTAATTTCTTTAACTGATTCCAATTCGGGATGCTATTGTGATTCTCTAGTATAATATTTTTCCACTTGGAAACTCAGAGCTAACTCTGGCTGCTTTTGTAGTTGGCTTATAAGAGCAGCAGAAGGAAAAAGAATTGTGTCCCCAGTAATTCTGTAGGATGCTACATTGATTTCTTAGTTTTACGGACATTACGTTAGGGGGCACGGAGCTTCCCTCACAATTTACTATTTCCTTTCCCTTTCTTGAAAGCAGACACAGGCACGCCCTTGAAGGCAGAATTAGTCTCAGCAAAAATTCAGTGGAAGTTGGACTTCCTTTATTTGGGATCTGGGGGGAATTTGTAGAGTGCTAACATCTTGAACAAACTTCTAGGAGTCTGGAAAATTCTGGAAGCCATTAGAGAGGGTGGAGGAGCCCTGCAAGTATAGTGAGAGTTCATTTGCAAGTGTGAGCAGTAAATTGACACTGCCTTCTCATTTCCTTTCTGTTCTTTCACACTGAGAAAGTGCAACCTTGACAGAGGCTAGGCCAAGGCATCAATGCTGATTGAAGGTAACTGGTCCTCCAATCAGAAAAAAGGGAGACTTCAGCTGATTTGGAAACACTTCTGAACTTACATTGATTTATTGTTTTTAGGAAAAGTAGGAGAGATTTTAATTGTTTCTTGAGTCTTTCCTGAAACTTCCAAAGCTTACCAGACTTGTGCCCTAATGTAGAGCTTTGGATTTTATTGTTAGTCAGAATCATATATTTAAGGAGTTAGAATTTTGAAAGCCGTCTTTCAAGATAGCTTACTGTCACCTCTGTAGTCCCAAATGCTTATGAATGGGGAAGTTGTATGTTCTGAATAGTTGAATGAATAGTTCAATGATGAATAATTATTTAAAGAGCATTGTACAAATAAAGCAAAAACATGACAAATTCACCAATTTAGACAGCTAGGACTCTGAGTGTTCAGGAGTTAGTAATGAACTTCTGGTTTTGTGGGTCTCAATGTAGGTGAAAAACTGAGATGAGAGCATACATTTCAGGGTGGAGGTGGTGGTGGGTTTTTCTTTATGTCTAGGGGCTTTTGAGGAGGGATGTGGGACAGAGGGTTCCTGTAATTATCAGGCTAAGGAACTTAGAGCAACAAGATATCTAATGCACTTTGCAAAAAGGCCTACATGGAACAGTCCAGAGTCTGCTGGTATCACGTCTGCTTTCAACTTCCTACCTGTATCATCAGAAGGAACATATCCACCTTGGGTTCCCCTGCACGCTCCGCCTCTATTTCCGCTTCCTACCATCCCTTTCTTCTAGAGCCCCCTCTCTTTCTCCTAGTCTGTGTCTCTTCTCAAGCTTATCTACCTCATACCCATTATCCTCACTGAGTATTCAAGCATGTAGCAGCTTCAGAACCACTTAGATAGCTTCACCATCTACTTTCCTTGATTATGAAATCAGATGTCACAGAAATGTTTCTTAAAATAACTACTACATTATATGGGTTGTTCACGCTACCTTTAAGATTTAGATGAGACTGAAACCCACTCCCTCCATGAGGATGTCCAAAGCAGTCAACCGCATGGTCTTAGGGGTTTTCAGGACTGCTATGGACCAGTGAATGTCACATATTTGTCATTCTTCCTCTTTCTGAACGGGAATGTCTATTATGGTTATCCTGTCTCATTCCACCTATTCCTACACACGTTAGAGCAGGGGTCAGCAAACTTTTCTGTAGAGGGCCAGACAGTAAATATTTCAGGCTTTGTGGGCCTTATGTTCTCTGTAGCAACAACTCAATCTACCATTGTAGCATGAAAGCAGCCATAGAAAATATGTAATTGGTGTGGCTGTACTCCAGTAAAACTTTACAAAAAACAGGTTGCATTTGTCCTGCAGGCTGTAGTTCACTGTCTCCATACACATATTTCCTTTCATTCTGAGACTCCTATTATCAAGAATTTGTCACTTTAAACCTCCATATCACTTGGCTTTTATTTTACAATTTTACAATTTCTTTTTCCTTATCCTTTCCTAATGTTTTATGGCAAAGCACGCCAATCTGATTTCTAGTGCAGTAATGTGGTCTTTGGCTAGGTCCATCCTGCTACATATCCTAGCTATTAAGATCTTTATTGCTACAAGTATATTTTTATACTTAACATTTTCACTTGGTTCTTTTTAAAGTATTCCTTTTACTGCTACATAATTCAAATAACCTTCCTTATCTATTTGAGGGTATTTAATATGCCATCTGTTCCAGTAACTCTGCTTCATGTGGTATACATTATTTAATTTGCTTTTTTTGTAGATGTTGTATTACTCAGAGATAAAATTCTTTTGGCCAGCATGGCCCTGTTCCTAGGGTACCAGCTACTCTCTCTAGTAATGTAAATTTGGAATAGATGAAGCCCAGGCTGTAGTTGTTTATGTCCTGCATGATGATTTTTTTTTAAATTTTAGATTATTTAATTATATTAAATTTGAGGAGATTATTTTACTGTTTCTCAATGGCTTCAACTTGGCATAAGAAGGAAAGGGGAATGAGTATTCTTTATCTATTTGTTATCCACAATTTCTTACAACCATTTTGGGATAAAGTCTTCATAAAACATTTCAAAGTATGTTTCTTAGCTGCCACCAACTTGAGGGGGAGAGCAGGGTCACAGCAACCTTCTAAATATGGTTTATTTTCTATGTGCACTAATCCCACTTTGTAGGAAGGTCAAGGTGTTCCAAGCCCTCCCTAAACATTTCCTGAGAATCTTTAAATGAGGGACGTTTACACATGTGGGCTCCACTAAGTGATTCATCTGCTCATGGAGAGTCTCCCAGTGTCCTGACTTCCGTGACCTGGGAGGCTGCTGCACCCCCTGCTGCTGCCCAGTGAAGAACCCCCTAGGTGGGTGGTTCTGAGGCTGCTGGTTCTGGGCCATGATGGCCCATGTCTGCTGAAGCCATATGGTCTGAACCTGCTCAATGCCTCATGGAGACTTGGGAAGTTAGTGATTTAGACGTAAGTGAACCATTTTCTGGAAGAACAACATATGTACAGAAAACTTATGGATCATAAGTTTAGAGCCCAAATGATTTTTAAGGAGAGACAAGTAGATGAGCCCAAGTCTGGAATACCCCAGAAACCACGGAACCACCTCCATTTGCTGCTATGCCACAGGCAACTCTTCTAATCCTTCTAAATCCTTTCTTTAAATACTTAAAGAAGCCACATTGGGAGGTGGTGGTCTCCTTAGAGTTGTAATCTACCAGCTCTGGCAATTCAGAGAGTAAGAGGGAAGAAGTGACTTCCTGTGTGGCCCAGGACAAACCATACCCGTTTATCAACTCCTTATGCAAGTATGCTTTTGTGCTGCCGTAAGAGAATTCCACTGACACTGGCATTCCAGGCTGCTTTTACCTTTGCTGTGTGAAGGGTCATGATCATATTGAGAGAATGTGGGGAAGGGGTAAGAGGAGAACTTACAGGCTCTCCCTTCATCTATCTAATTCCTCCTGTGTTTGCCACTGCCCCAGGCTGCTGCTATTTCTAGAGGCACGAATTCATGACTCCCTGTGGCTTCCCAAGACAGTCTGAAGAGTTTTTTATTTGTTGTTGTTAATTCCTTGGTTCCCTCTTTTCCTCTCACTTGTGAAGTTTCTCCATGGTTGATTTTGGTAGAGGGGAGCCAGCAGCCTCTGTTAGTTCTCCACCTGGTTAAGAATCAAAAACTCTCTGAAGCTATCTTTATATTCACTTTAAGACCTGTTTGGCCAAATAATTAAGGGACGTGTAACAGCTACACTGACTTACATTGGTAAGTAGGGAAGGAGAAGCAGGAAAAAAGAAAAGAAAGACAATAAATGGATAACATAACATATGAGCAGAAATAAGTTTTAATAAATGTAAGTGTTCTAAACTCACTATTAAAAGCCAGAGAACATTAAATTGAATTTTGAAATAAGATTAAACAATATATGATCTACTTAAAACAAATGAAACGAAAGGGTATAGAAAGATGGAAAATAAAAAGGATGAAAAGATATACCAAGTAGATATGAGCCAACAGAATCTGGGGTAGCATCTTAATAGCTGATAAAACAGAATTAAAGCAAAAAGTATAAGGGATAAACAGGTCTTTGTATACAAGCAAAAGTTATAAAATCAGAAGGAAAAATGAATCATGAATATATACGTATCTAACAATATAACTTCAAAATATATAAAGCAGCTACTCATAAGGTAAAATTAATTATGCAACAATAACTTATTTAGATCTTTAAATCCACCCCTTTCTAAAATTGACAGATCAAGAAATCAAAAACAAACTGAGACATGGGAGGTCCAAACATACAAATTAATCATTTTCGGCCATTAAATATTAATTAAATCCAAATCAACACACTCTTTTTGAGCACACTTTCAAAAATTGACAATGTAATAGTCCACAAAGGAAGCCTCAATAAATTCCAAACTATCAATATTAAAAACTATGTTCTCCTACAATAATATAATAAAATGAGAACATAAAATTAAAGAATTGCTAAAAATTCCTGTGAGACTAGAAACTGGATAGCACACTAAAACCCCCTTTGGTTAAGAGGTAAAGAATTAAAACTAAATTCAAGTGAATTACAATGAAAACACTACTTGTCAAATTTTGTGAGACACAGAGCAATGTCCTCATTTAGAGGGAAATTTATAGCTTTTAATGCATTTATCAAGAAACAAGAAATGTTGAAATGAGCTACACTTTCAAGTCAAGAAGTTTTAAAACTATGGATAAAATAGAGACTAAAAATAATAAATGAGCATAATGAATAACTCTAAGTAATTGAATTTGAAAACCTAGATGACTAGATTCTTTTCTGGAAAAACATTTTTAAATGCTAAAATACACCTAAGAAATTGGTGAAAAAGAACAAGAAGCATTAAAAAAATTCATGACAATTAAAAACTCCCTTTCACTTTCTAGGACCATATGTTTTTATAGGAAATTTCTACCAAATCTTAAAGAAATAGTTAATTTTTATCTAGATCAGTTGTTCTGGAAGATAGAAAACATGTCTATTTTATGTTGTGAGGTTAATGAACTCTGGTTTCCGAAACTGGACATGGACAATACAGGAAGAAAAAATATTTATAGGTCTATCTCACTTATGAATGTAGATGACAAAATTGTAATGGAGGAAAAGAATATTAGTCTCTCAATTGATGCAGAAAATGCATTTGATAATTCAAAACGTTTTTATGATGTAAGTCTTCACAAACTAGGAATAAAATAGAATTTTCTTTATCTTGGGAAAGATTATACACCATATCCCTAGAGCAAATGTTATATTTAATTGAGAAATCTTGGGGAAACTTTTAAGATCAGGAACAAGGCAAGAATACCTCTATCACAGCTACTGTTCAACACAGTACTGAGACCTACAAAGCTATAAGAAAGGAAAACAAACTAAGTTTAAAAAAATTGGGAGCTAAGCAATAAAGCTGTCATTATCTGTAGATGATATAAATATCTACCTAGAAAAACCAATAAAATCAAGAAACAAGCTACGCAAACACAAGACCAACTTATGAAATTAATAGCATTTCTCTACACTAGTAATAATGGCCTAGAAATGATGTTTTAAAAAAAGATACCACTTATAATAGCAAAAACAAAACAAAACTCAAAAATAAAATGCCAAAAATACACAACAAACCAACCAAAAAAGAAAAAAATCCCTGCAAAGCTGGCATTGACAAACTATAGCCTTTGGGATAACCCGGTCAACTACCTGTTTTTGTAAATAAAATTTTTTTGAGGCACAGATACATCAGTCTATGGCTGCTTTCATGCAACAACGACAGAGTTGAGTAGTTGAACAGAGACTGTATGGCCTGCAAAGCCTAAAACATTTACTATCTGGCCCTTTACAGAAAAAAATTTTCTGACCCCTGCTCTAATGTATACAGGAATGAACATAACCCAAAATATACAACACCTGTGTGGGGGAAAAAGTAAAAGCTCTATTAAAGGATAGAAAAGAAGATTAGGATGAGGAGACATTCTTTGCTCTTCGATTGAATGACTAGATTCTATTAAAATGTTCTGTCACCTCTAAATTAATTGAATCAATTATTTAATTGACATGAAATAATGGTTTATATTCATTAATTACAAGATGTAACCCAAATCCAGAATTAATCTGGATTTTTTGAGGCACTCAATAACTTTACTTTAAAATTAATATGGAAGAATAAAATTCTGCAAAAACCTAAATCAATTTTTAAAAGGAAGAACAAAGAGGGGAGTTATCTACTCAGATATTAAGACACAGCACAAAGTCACAGCAAGAAAAATATATGTGGTACTGGAGTAAGAACGAATAGATCAATGGAATGGAACAGAGAACTCAGAGACAGACCTTGTATATATGAGAATTTAATGTATGATGAAAGTGGCACCAGAAATCAATGGAAAAGGATGGAATGTTTAGCAGATGGTATTGGGGAAACTAACTCACTTTATGGAGAAAAAGAAAACTGGGACCCAACTTAATACCATGTTCAAAAGTGAACTCCAGATGCATGAAAGAACTAAATGTGAAGGATAAAGGTATAAAATTAGTAGAAGATAATGCTGGAGATTTGTTTGTGGCCAAAGGGAAGGAGACTTCTTAAATAAAGCTCCAAAGGAAAAAGAAATAGAGAGGAATTTGACTATGTAAAAATCAAGGATTCCTCTCCAATGAAGAAAATATGGACAAAGTAAATAGTCAGATGATAGACTGGGAGAAAATACTTCCAATGTCAAACTAACAAGAAACTCTAGTAAATAAATAAGAAAATGATACTCTAATAGAAAAATGAGCAAAAGAAAAGTAGCAATTCATAGAAGAGGAAAGCAAATGACTACATCAGGTATATGAAGATATGCTCTAAAGCATTAGTAATTAGAGAAATGCAAATTAAAACAAGGGATATCATTTTGCTCCTATCAGGTTGGCAAGCATTAGAAAGGTGGTAACGGTAAGCCTGTGGGGAAATAGCAACCGTCATACATCGCTGTTGTAGTTCTAGAGAGCAATATGGCAGCTGTTAGCCAAATTACAAACATCTGTATACATTATAACCCAGAAATTCCACTTTTGGTTATATATGTCAGACAATTCTCAGAGAGGTCTGTAAGGTGGCCACATTTGAAGACGCTCATCACACTGTTATGTGCGGTAGTGGGGAGTAGGGGGCGATCCAGATGTGTGCCACTGGAGAACTGAGTTAAGAAAATGTCAAGGGTGCAACTCGTGGGATACTGTGCCATAATTAGAAGCATCTGACCAGTTGTACACAGTCACACGGATATCTTTAAAACATAGTGCTGAGTGGGGAAAAAATTAAGGAGGGTATGTAAATGAGAGTGAGGAATGAGATTAAAGAAATAAAATAAAATACAAGAGGAAATTCCCTGGCAGTCCAGTGGTTAGGAGTTCGTGCTTTCACTGCCGTGGGCCCAGATTCAATCCCTGGTTGGGGAACTAAGATCCCACAAGCTGCATGGTGCAGCCAAAAAAATAAATAAATAAAAATAAATAAAAAGTAAAATACAAGAGCTGAACCTTGCATGGTCCAACGATGACAGACAAGCAGAGGAATATAATGAACTCAATCCTCCCCCAGCCAATGTCCTTAGCTGAACGGCCAATGCCAAGTTCTCTCGGACCCACTGCCTCTGACTTTGTTGTTATGCTGAGCTTTTACTGGGAGAATTCTCCTTGAAAAGCCTTTGTTTTTGCCTGTACTGTAAAAGGTTAGGATTTCCTCTGCTTCCCAGCTTTTCTGGGTGTCACTGTCAGTCTGATCCCATTGAATTTACAACTCCCAGATATTTCTTTCTTTCTGGTCTATTGCTGACACCCATCACAGACTCCCAATAGACTGTGGAATAATTATTTTTATATTTCTTCTTCAATGGTTTTTGTAAGAAGGAGAGGTAAAATGTCCGTGTTCACTCAATTATCCTGAATCAGAAGTCTGAAAGGTTTATTATTTACTTTTTAATCTTGTGCTTCAACACTCCTCATCTAAATTTCAAACCCAGGGTTGTTGAAATAGCTTTCTTAAATATTTTAAGCTTGGCTTCTGAGGAAATTGCTTTAAACTCAGAACTCCAACAAGTTTAGACAGATCTACTATTTGTGGGTTTTTAATATGCCCTCACGCTCAACATCCTGAGTGCGAATTTGAGAACACGAAGCTATCTTAAAATTGCTTTAGTACTTGAATTGAAATTAAATTCATAAATCAATAAAGAAAAGAAAGCAAAAATGCATAAAACCAGTGATTTATTTATGCATTAAATGCTAATATTGACACCTCTTATACTTTTTTAAATTCCAAGAATTTTCTAAACTTGTTGATTATTTTAATCTTATTGCTACTGTGCTTGTAAATGTACTTTTTAAAATTAACTTTTTAAATTAAAATATAACACTTTAAAAAGTGCACAAATCCTAAGTACACAGCTTGATGAATTTTCAGAGTAAACAGATCCATGTGTAATCACCAACTAGATCAAGAAATAGACTTTACCCACAGCCTAAAAGGCCCCTCACTCAAATTGCCAGTCAAGGTAGCTCACATCCTAACTAACTTTTAAAACCATACATTTGTTTTGCCTGTTGTTGAACTTTAAATAAACGGAATCCAAGAATACATATTTTGCCTGGTTTCTTTCACTCAGCATATATATGTGAGATTCATCCATGTCGTTGTGTGTAGATGTAGTTGATTAATTTTCTATTGTATTCCACTATATGAGTATGCCACCATTTATTTATCCTTCTAACACTGATGAATACTTGGGTTGTTTCCAGTTTGGGATTATTAAAAACAGTGCTGCTGTAAATGTTCTTGAGATGTTATTTTCCATGCACATATATGCTCACTTCTGTTGGTTATGTACCTAAGAGTGAGAGTTCTAGGTTGTAGGGAATATTTATGTTCAGCAGCTGTAGATGTCAGTTTCCCAAAGTGGTTGTACCAATTTACACTCCCACCAGCATTGTATGAGAGTTTCAGTTACTCACATCCTTGCCAATACTTGATATTATTAGTCTTTCAAATTTTAGCCCTTTTATTAGGCATAGAGTCATATCCCATTGTGGTTTTAATTTGCGTTTTCCTGGTGACCAATATGATTCAGTACATTTTTATATCTCTTGATTATTTGGATATCCACTCTTGGAAAAGCTTATTCAAATCTTATGGCCCATTTCCATTGGATTGTCTTTTGTAATGGATTTGTAGAAGTCACCTTTCTTTCTCTCCCTCTTTCTCCTACACCCCTGCCCCCTCTCATGCTTTTTCTTCCTTGTTTCTTCTTCTTTTAAAAATATACTCTGGGTGTAATCCTTTACCATTTATATGTGTTGAACAATATTTTCTCCTGGCGTGTGGATTTCTTTTCAGTCTTTTAACGATGTAGGAGCTCTTAATTGTAATGTAGTCCAATTTATGGATAGTGTAGTATAGTTTCTTATCTCTGGTTTCCAGTTCTCTGACAAAATTCTCCACTTGTAATTTACTTTTTTGAACATATTGTCTGGGCCATTTTAAAGTCTGTGTCTTATAACTCCATTCTATGGATTTCCTGTGGGTCTTTTTCTATTGTCTTTTTAAAAAAATTCTGGTTCTCAGTTGCATCTCATCTCCTTAAGTGTCTGATTATTTTTGACTGAGTGCCAGATATTCAAAGTTTGATAGTTTGATAGATGTTTTGATGCTCTATATAATACAAACTTTCTCCAGAGAGGATTTATTTTTGCATTTGTTAGGTAACTAGGTTTCCAGCCAGAAATCGAGGTGACTTAAAGCTGCGCTTTAATCCTGCTGAGGACGGTTTTATTTCCAGTTCACCCTTCCTCCTAGAGCATAGGCCTTTGTGGTCCTGACTAACAGCTTGAGATATTTACCAGGGCCCCTTCTCCTAGGCAGTCTGAACTCCAGTTTGTGTCCCTTTATGCTCTGTTATGCTTAGCTTCTCAGCCTCTCAGCTGCTGCTTTCACTTTTGTAATTGGCAATCACCTCGATGGAAAAAGTATTCCCAAATGCCTGTCTCAAGAGTCTTGGCTTCTGTTTTCTTCTGAATCTTGATTCTGAAAATGCTCACTGCCTTGGTAGTTCTTTGATTCATTCAAGCTAAGGTTTTCTTCTTCTCCTTTTTGTAAAATTGTTTATTCCCCAAGCTTTTCTAATTGTTGTCAGCAGGATTGTTGGTTTGAAACAACCTAGGTAGCTATTGCTCCAGAGGAAACTTTTAAAAAATTTTTTTACTTATTTATTTTTGGCTGCATTGGGTCTTCGTTGCTGCGTGCAGGCTTTCTCTAGTTGCAGCGAGCGGGGACTACTCTTCGTTGTGGTGCAGGGGCTTCTCATTGCGGTGGCTTCTCTTGTTGCAGAGCACGGGCTCTAGGCGCGAAGGCTCAGTAGTTGTGGCGCACGGGCTTAGTTGCTCCCTGGCATGTGGGATCTTCCCGGACCAGGGCACGAACCCGTGCCCCCTGCATCGGCAGGCGGACTCTCAACCACTGCGCCACCAGGGAAGCCCCAGAGGAAACTTTTAAAAGTAAAAATCTGATCATGCCACTTCCGTCCTCAGAAACCTTTAATATATTCTAATTTCTACCCACTCCTACCTTTATTTTTGCATTTATTTCTAAACCAGTCATATTATTTTACACTTCAATGATTATTCCTACATTTTGTCCTCTGCCTGGAGTTCTCTTCTGTCCCTTCATTGCCTCAAAAATGAAGTCTCTTCACAGCCCATGTTCTATTTTATATCCTTCCTCAGACTCCCTTCTGTGTTTGGCCTCTTATTTCATACATACTATTCTAGCTGTAACTCGCATGCAACCTTCTAATTTTTTGTTCATATGTCTGTCTTCCTTGCTAGAAAGTGAGCTCTTTTTTGGCCCAGACCACATATGATTCATCTTTTTATTTCCAAGTGCCTAGTGCAGTATTTAGCACCAAAGAGGTATCAAATGAATGTTTCTTGGACTGAAATGAATTGGGCTACAAAAACATGTATGGCTTTAAGTATGGTTTGGTTCTGAGGTTACCTCCCAGTCTGTCTTGTCTCAGGAGTTGGTGAGGGCCTTACATAGGGGATGACCAATTGAAATGTCTCAGGCTTCTTCCTGCCTGGTTGGTGGTCTTCTTTTACAGAACTGGTTAATTACTCTCTCTCTCTCTCTCTCTCTCTCTCTCTCTCTCTCTCTCTCTCTCGTCTATCGTGTCCAATGATATCACAGACTGGTTAAAACCTTATACTAGGCCTGTTATTAACTCTAGTGACCTCTCAGCCTGTCTGAATTGTTCAAAGTCCAAAACTTAAAATACAGAGTACTTAATTTCTGTTTCAAGCCATTTGTTCTTATTAATCTCCAGAGTTCCTCACAAATATATTTAGCCCATCCTGGTTTTCATCAGAAAGTGGACATCTTCCAGGGTGAGTGTTACCTCACGAAGTCTTTCCTACTGGGTAGAAGTCATTTTCTCTGTGCTTATCCACAGGATCTTGTTAAATGTGTCCCCTCTATACCCCTCCAGCCTGGAGGTCGCTGAGGATTTGTTAGTTCATTGTTTCATGGCATTTGAGCTACATGGCTCTCAAATAACTCGCATGTTCATTAAGACAGTAATAAATATTAGAGTGTGGTTTAACATATTAATATTGACTCATTTATATTCTTCCAACCTTCAACAGCTGGTCTGAGACAGACTAGGTAATATAAAATGATGACAAGATAAAAAGAGAACTTTCAAAATAAGAAAAGGTGAAAAACTCTAACAAGAGCTCCTTGCTATAAGAAGCTATAGATTTCACATACCAAATTTAGCTCTGTGTCTCCTGGTGGCTATCTTTATGAGGACACCTGAGAGAAATTTATCACTGGGTTCTTTGCGTCAAAGGGTTTCTAGTATCATTAGAAAATTTGTTTAAACATTTTCTTTAAAAGACTAGTGTTTTAAAAATTTATCTCTTCCTTGGCCCTCACTGAAAGCCAATGTTTACCATTAAAATATTCTGTAAAGACAGTTGTAGAGTGAGGGGAAGGTAGGCCAAGCAGGTAGCTTTCTGATGATGTAGTTTAACCCAAGGAGGGAACTGGAAGAGCCTTGAGGAAGGCTTGCTGACATCTCTCAGTCTATCAGTTTCTAATCCCAGCTAAATCATCTGATTTTTTAAAAATGAAAGATGTTACAGATCTCCAATTTTGGAAAAAGGGGTGCAAATATTTACATAGGTGATTAAAGAAAGCAACTAATTTCATTTAAATCATAATTTCCTTCTCTTGCTGTGAAAATGAATGATGTCAGATAATGGTTTGGATTGCTGTTGTGTTTTCTGTAGGGAAGTATCATTAGTAACCACCACCAGCACAAAGAACGGGCAGATGGTATTGCGATAGATGCTGAAGATGTGGAAGTGAACAGGACACATGGAGCCTACAGTCCCACAGGTAAACATAAGAGCATATGTAGATGTTAAAAGAATGCACAGTGTATCCGTTTCTTATTGCTACTGTAACAAATTGCCTAAAACTTGGTGGCTTCAAACACATAATTATTCACTTACAGTTCTGGATGTCAGAGGTCTGGAATGGGTCTCAAGGGATAAAATCAAGGTGTTGGCAGTGCTGCATTCCTTCTGGAGGTTTAATCTTTTTCCTTGCCTTTTCCAGCTTCTAGAGGCGTTCTGCATTCCTTGGTTTGTGGCCCCCTTCGGCAATTGTATCACCACCATCTCTGCACCTATCATCACAACTCCTTCTCTGACAAACTCACCTACCTAGCTTTTATATAAGGACCATTATGATTACACTGGGATCACCTGGATAATCCAGGATATCTTTCATTAGTTACATCTGCAAAATTCCTTTTACCATTCAGGCAACACTTTCAGAGGTTTGGGGATTAAGATGACATTTTGGGGGGACATTATTCTGCCCACTACATATTGTAAGCACACAATTGCCATGGCCTTTATTTTTATTTGTCTATCTATCTACCTATCTAAACTATCTATCGCCTTTATAAACACGGTTGTTACTTATAGTCTAATTTTCAAATTTTCCATCTCTGAAATGGGGCGATAATATCCCACTCAGAGGATGGTTATGAAGATGAAATAAACTGAGTGTAAAGGCATTTAACACTATACCTGGAACACAGTATGTACTCAGTTCACGTTAGCTGAATGGAAATGTAAATCTAATACCTAAAACCTGTATGCTACAGAGAGTTTGAATCCAACTTGCAAGACTCTCTGGACAGAGAAAAAGTTTTTGTTCTTCTTTTAGGTTGGTGCATATTTTCAAGAGAAAACAGAAAATGTGGCTCCAGATAATACTAGCTTTGTGTCCCTTATTTGAGAACTAATCATATGGTGAAATAGCACATGCTTTGGCATTCTTTTCCATAAAACATAAGGGTGAAAACTTAAAAATAGAAAATCTCAACAATAATTCTGGTAGAAACAACTTGTAACTATTTAGCACCTTATTTTTATTTCTGGAACACTTTCCGTTTGAAGAGCTCAAATTACTTGGGACATGTTAGCTAATTCATATGGTACCAGATGTGTCTGGTGCAATGAGGGAATAGGTACCAGCAAAGAAGGGAAAAGGGGGGAAATGGGGCAGGTGTGACAAACAAAGGTTTGTGTTTGGAAGCAGTTCTTAGCAAAGGTGAAAATATTTTTAGGTAGTCTTTTCTTTTTCCTGTGAAAGCCTGTAATACTCTAAAATTTGCTCCATTCTTACAGCCTAGAAATAGAACCCTGGAAATAGAATGACTGCACTTTGGTGGTTATTGTGGGCTGGGAAGTGAAAGCCAAGAGTAGTGGTTCTAAAACTTTTACTTTATGATTTCTATGCCTCACCCCATCTGGCTTCTCTGATCCCCAGTGGCACATATCAACAGTTTTCTCTTTCTTTCCACTCTTCCTTGATGACCCTCTTACACACCAAAATAGCTCTATTTAAACTTTTATTTGGATCACCTCTGCCTGACAACAGTTCAGAGTTCTCTCCCTCATGAGATCTCAGCAGATTTCAAACGCTGGTCAGAAGACAATACTGGTGGAAGATTCAGGTGGCCAAGGAGACACATTTCCTCCATTTCCATTGTGTTCAAATTACTACTTCCTTTGAATCATTCATTTAACAATTTCTGCCTGAGGACCATTTCAATAAGCTATCAGTGCTAGATACGAAAGTTACAGTAGTAACTTTATAGCCCCTGCCCTTATGAACCTTACAGTCTAGTGAAAGAGACAAAACATAAACGAGGAAACTAGTATGTAAATTAGATAATTCAGGTTGTTATAAGTACTGAAATAAACAGGGTAACAAGATAGAACGCAATAGGGGCTATTTTAGAAGAGGTGGCTAGTTTAGAGAATTGGTCTGGTTGAGGAATAGAAAGAAGGCTAGGGTGGTTGGAACATGGTGAGGTGGGAAGAGTTTCATGAGATGAGTTTAGGAAGGTAGAGGCTCTTTTCAGTGATGCTTAGCAGTTTGGATTTTATTTTACAAACAATGGAAAATCATGAGGGGGTTTCATAAATTTATTTTATTTATTGTTGGCTGTGTTGGGTCTTGCTGCTGCGCGCGGGCTTTCCCTAGTTGCAGCGAGCCAGGGCTACTCTTCATTGCAGTGTGCAGGCTTCTCATTGCGGTGGCTTCTCTTGTTGCAGAGCACGGGCTCTAGGCACGCGGGCTTCAGTAGTTGTGGCACGTGGGCTCAGTAGTTGTGGCTCACGGGCTCTAGAGCGCAGGCTCAGTAGTTGTGGCACGCGGGCTTAGTTGCTCTGCAGCATGTGGGATCTTCCCGGACCAGGGCTTGAACCCGTGTCCCCTGCACTGGCAGGCGGATTCTTAACCACTGCACCACCAGGGAAGCCCATGAGGGGGTTTTAAATGGGGGTAATAACGTTATCTGATTTATAGTTTAAAGATCACTCTGACTTCTGAGTGGAAAAGAATTTAGAAAGGGGCAAGAGCAGCGAGATCTGCTAGATGTTGGTGGTGAGGGGCGCTGGTGGCATGGACAAGGGAAAACAATGCAGACGGACAGATTTGGGATGTTTTAGAGGTAGAGTTGGAAGGAGGAGCTGTCAGATTGGTTGTGAGGGTTGAAGAAGAAAAAGGGAACTTGGGTGATCCTAGGGTTTGGCTTGACCAACTGGGTGACTGCTGGTGCCATCTACTAAACTGGGAAAGACAGGTCGGGAAATGGATTTTGTTGAGGGAGGGGATTATGGGTTTTTGGTCTAGGTCACTAATTTAGAGGACCTTCTAGAGCAGCCTACCTAACTTCCAAGGGGAGATGTCATAGCAGCAGAAGATAGAGTTTGGGAGTATTGAACATCAGTAGTATTTAAAGCTATGAGACTGCATGAGTGCATCAAGGTAAGACAGAGAAGAGGACTCTGGGGCTTATAAACATTTAGAGATCAGTTGGCAAAGGAGGAACCAGTCAGGGGAAGTGTGATGTCACTGAAACTGTGAAAGGAAATGAGTTCAAGAAGGAGGGCGTGATCAACTGCGTTAAGTGCCCCTGAGAGGATACAGTACTATGTTTGAGGACAAGAAGTAACCACTGGATCTGGCAAGATGGAGCTCACTGGTGAACTCGACTGAAGTGGTTTCCATGATGTGGTGGGGAGAGAAACCACATTGTGAAAGAGTGAATGGGAGGGGAAGAAATGAGGCAAACAAATATAGACACCAGTTTTGGCTTTCCCACCCCTAGTGTTGTTATCTTTTCAAAGTTTGTTGGGATACCTTGGAGCAATCCTGGGGAATGGGTAATGGTATGGTAAAAAGGAAGAATTTATATTCCCCATTTGAGCTATATTTGTCATAAAACACTAATTCCAGTGTCTCTGTCCATCATATTTGTATTAGAAGCTCTCATTACCTTATTTTTAGGGTGACAGGTGAATCTTCAACTCTCTATCCTCTCCCTCTTTGCTAATTTTTCCCATTTAGCCCTTAAATAAAACATTTTTGGCATGTTTACTCTGTATGTGCTTCCATACACATTTGGCATATGCTCTATACATATTATAAACACTCTTGATTGTCTTTTAGTTCTTCCATTTTCCTTTCCTTTCATAAATTTAAATGAAACTCTCTCTCTTGTGGTTAGTTTCCATGTGCTCATAACCTTTCCTTTTCCTGCCTTTTTCCTCTTGGGTTTTGGGCAGAGTTCCCTTGGCTAGGTAATGTTTGTATGTCCATTATGTTGCCAAAAGAAGTCACCTTTTCCCAAATGAGAACACAGTTCTGGAGGAAGGTAGATATTCATGGAACAGATTGTAGGTGGTTGCTAACTCTAGGGTGAGTATTATGTTTGATTACTACCCTTTCAGTCAACTCTTGCCATCATGGTCAGTGATAAACGACACCTAAGACTAGACCAGAACTGTGAGAGGAGAATAAGAGCTTTCTATGGGACGTGGAAGAAGGTCCAGTTTGCATACTATAGTTGAGATTGCCATGCCTTCTCTTCTTTCCAGGCACATTGCTAGATTACATTTCCAAGCTTCTCCTGCATGTATGTGGCCACAGCATTGAGTTCAGGCCAGTGGAATAAGGGTAGAGGTGAAGTGAGCAACTTCCAGGCTTTCTCTATAAAAATTTCTAGAATGCTTCTCCATGCTCTCTCTTCCCTTGCCTCCCAGCAAGGTGCAGAGGACTCCACAGTATACACCAACATTTTGGAGCTGGTAAAGCTACAAGATGGAAGGAGTCTGGGCATCTGAAGACCATGTGGAAGGCAACCTTATACCTAGGAATATACTCTTTGGGCTTCACATGAACAAGAAATAAAGTTACAAAGCCATTGAGATGTGGGGGTCTGTTTGTTACAGTTGCTGACGTTACTGACCCTAATGAATATACTTCCCTTGCATGATTTTTCTCTCTGTGAATTTGGTCATTCCTCTTCACTCTCCTGCAGTGCCCGTTTCTCACTTTATCAAATTTGACAGCTAATGTGATGACCTGTTTTCTATTTTTTTTCTGACATGATATGTTTTCTGACCATCTCAGCCTGAGGCAATACCTCCCACCAAATTTCTAAAGTGACTATTAGCTTTATGGTCTACTGGGTGAATAATGAAAAGATCATAAGCTCTTAATACCTGTACTACTTTGGATAAGTTACTTAACCTTCCAGAGGTCACTTTACTTTTTCTGAAAAATAGGCATAATAACAGCCTATAACTCATAAAATTGTCATGAGGTTAAGATGAAGTGATAAACGCAGAAGGCTTAGAGCAGTATCTGGCATGTGGTAAGCACTCTATTATTAGGGTCAGTCTTGTACCAGTTTAGTTTAATTCTATATACTGAACTACTAACTGTGTCAAGCACAGATAGATATCACCCTGAGGAATATGCTGTTCTCATAGTTTCCTCAAATGTAACAATTATTAATACATTAATGCAACTTGTGTTCAATGGCATTTATTGAGCATCTACTGTGTACCAAAGATTGGGCAATGTATTGTTGGGGATAAGAATATGCACCCAAGGAGGTCAATTATTTTCCATGTCCCTATACGTCCCCAGATCAAATCAATTAATACCATCTGAAGAATTATTTAGGAATATTTTGGTTTCTTCTCCAAAGCTGAATTCCTGTAGGTTTCAGGGGCTTAATAAAACCCCTTACCTCATAGGGCTATTGTGCATATCAGATGGTAGAATATGTGGAAGTACTCTGTAAAGTTGAAAGTGTGAAGCAAATGTTTATGAAGATGTCAATTTTCAAATCTTTAAAGTTCTTAAATGAAGTTTTCACCTCTGCACGATTTTGTCTTCTCTCCAAACAGAATATAAGCTTGCTGTAGGTGAGGTTGTGCATTATTTCATCTTCATAAATCCCTAGTATCTATCTCAGTGCTAAGCAAAGAGCAAGCACTAGATAAACTTTTATGGTTTAAATTTTTGTACAATGTTAACCATGAAAACCTTTGACTTTCCCTTTCTGGTGGTCCTCTGAAAAGTAGTACCCATATATTGTGTAGGGGATTTGGCTACACTGGTTTTAAGAGGAGAAACCTGCTTAAGGCATGTTGCTAAGTGGAAAATATACTTTTAAAACATTTAATTATCTGAGCAAAACTATTTTGAGTTTAAGCACCAATTTTCAATGAAAAATCTGTCAGGCAAGGAATGATTATTGAGCTCTGGGTCTGCTCTGTGCATCTGTACACACAGTGTTGAATAAGCTGTTAATCCTTGCATTTTTACAGGATATTTTAGGGATGCTCATGGTGAGGTCATGCATATCCATTTCTGTAGTGTTCTCCCACTCTACCCACTCACCATGTGTTCTGGTGCTGTGATATTTTTGTCCACTCTCATAGTACTCTCTCCTTCTTACCTTATTTCCCTCCCCCAAAACCGGGAAAAAGAAAGTTGATTCTTCAATTATTCCCCCCAATTGAAAATGTGACCGAGATTAGGAAGGAGGTCATTGCTATTTTTATTTCCCCACTTCAGGTTGGTGTTGAAATGACTCAGAGTAAACAGCTTGATATTCTGTAAAAACAATTCCTCAACTAAAGAAAAATTATATCAATGATAAGAAACAATGTTTGTTTTTCTGGAAGAGATTTTCTTACATTCCCAACACTCACTTTTAAATTCTTTCTGCTGTTACTGCCTGTCAACTTCAGGTCTGCAGAAGGATTTTATAAAGGAAAAAATGATCAAGTCATGCTTTTTATTGCAATGATCCAAGGTGTGATTTAAATTATTTGTATTGGATTGAAATAGAATTTGGATATTTGTATTGGATTGAAATAGAATCTCTTCGTTGTCAGTCCAGTACCATGGACAGAGAAATGTCTTCCAGTCCATTTCTCTTCCCACCTTCTTGGTTAGCTAGCACTAACACATTCATTTATAAAGAACAGTTTGTTAAGTCCTCAGTTCACCTGGCCCTTATATTAAATTTATGTCAGGTCTTACCCCAGGACTACTGCCTCTTTGCATTTACTATTAAAAAATATTCTAGGTATCATTTTTCTTCTTTAGCTATAGGCAGTTTGAGATGATTTAGACTCCCATTTCATGAACCAACTACTTTTCAAACTCTATTCTCTCAATTTAAAAAATTATTGTGAAATTATTATAGATTCGTAGAAAGCTGCAAAAATGAAAGAGAAGTTCCTTTTATTCTTTACCTAGTTTTCCCCAATGTAGTGTTGCCAGATTAAAAAAAAAAAAAAAACAGAACACCCAGTTAAATTGGAAATTTAGAGAAACAATGAATACTTTTCAAAAACAGGTATTTGTAGTATGAGTATGTACCATCCAATATTTGGGATATACTTATACTAAAAAATGCTTTGTTTCTTATCTGAAATTCAAATTTAACTTTTTTTTTGTCATTAGGCTATATCTCAAGGATATAGAGCCAAATTATTGTTTTAAAATCACTTTGAATAGTTTCTCTTTGCCTAGTTATGACAACAACTAGATATATGGTTATGTTCACTTGTGTAATTTTACTTTTGAATATTTTAGGAATTGCTTTTATTTTTTTAAAAATAAATTTATTTATTTCATTTATTTATTTTTGGCCACGTTGCGTCTTTGTTGCTGTGCGCGGGCTCTCTCCAGTTTGGTGAGCGGGGGCTACTCTTCGCTGCCGTGCGCAGGCTTCTCACTGCAGTGGCTTCTCCTGCTGCGGAGCACGGGATCTAGGTGCATGGGCCCCAGTAGTTGTGGCTCGTGGGTTCCAGAGCGCAGGCTCAGCAGCTGTGGTGCACGGGCCCAGGTGCTCTGCGACATGTGGGATCTTCCCGGACTAGGGCCCGAACCCACGTCCCCTGCATTGGCAGGTGAACTCTCAACAACTGCGCCACCAGGGAAGCCCAGGAATTGCTTTTAAATTTAATTTTGGTTTACATAATATTTACATGGTTTTAAAGTCAAACTTACATGAATATAATTTCAATGCATTTCTACTCCAAAGTTATTGAAATTAGTTTGCTCATTTTCACATTTAAAAAAAAACAGATGCAATATTGTTTCCCTAGGTACTGCCCTTTTGTGATTATTTTATAAAATATCTTTCTGAAATAGAATGTTCCCATAAAGACAGGCTGTTTAACACTGGATGACCTTCTTTTGAGTTACTTTAAAACAAGTCACCTTGTATTTAACCTAGACAGAAAGTGGAATTTCATGCTAATTAGCCTCCTAGTTCTTTTCATTTTGTACATGACTAAAAATATTTTCATAAAGTCCTTAAATGGAAAACCAACAAGGGAGTTTTGCAAATGTAATTCTAATTAAGGTGCTTGAATTTTATTTTATTTTTAATTTTTTTTCCATACGGGTGTTTTAAAATTAAAAACTTAATAGGTCCTGGGTCCTGAGGTGACACAAGAGTCTTCCTGGTGATTTCAGTGCAGGACAGAAAAGCCACGCAGGCAGACCTAAGGAGCAGCTCCTGAAACATGCCCTATTGTGCTTCTGTTATTTTTTTTTAACAACTCTCTATATAGTTTTTATGTTTTGGAATTGTGAAAATAATCAATAATTTAATATTTCATAAATCTATTTTGGGCGGTAGGAATGAACTGTTATTCAATGTTAACTCAACTAAAAAATTAAACATGAGTTGTTAGTACAAGTCCTTTGGATATTTACGAATATTTTATCTTTAACAAGAGAAAGATGACAGTTCAGGTCTAGCCAATAGTTGCTATTATCATTTTTGGGGTAGTTTTATATCTGTCTCTCTTCTTGCCTTCCATCTTTGCCTCTCTATCCTTTGTGAAAAGATAAGCTTAACCTTTGAAATGAAAGTATATTTTTATATTTCTGATTATTAAAGTAGTATATGCTTATTATAAATTGTTCTTCATATTATTAAGTCCATTAGGTCTAATGTGTTGTTAAGGGCCAATTTTTCCTTATTGATTTTCTTTCTGGATGATCTGTCTATTGATGTAGGTAGGGTATTAAAGTCCCATATTATTATTGTATTACTGTCAATTTCTCCCTTTATGTCAGTTCCTATTTGCTTTATTTATTTATTATAAATTTATTTATTTATTTTTGGCTGCGTTGGGTCTTTGTTGCTGCACGCAGGCTTTCTCTAGTTGCGGCGAGCAGGGGCTACTCTTGGTTGCGGTGTGTGGGCTTCTCATTGCGCTGGCTTCTCTTGTTGTGGAGCACGGTCTCTGGGCACGCGGGCTCAGTATTTGTGGCTTGCGGGCTCTAGAGCACAGGCTCAGTAGTTGTGGCACACTGGCTTAGTTGTTCCGTGGCATGTGGGATCTTCCCGGACCAGGGCTTGAAGCTGTGTCCCCTGCATTGGCAGGCGGATTCTTAACCACTGTGCCATGAAGGAAGTCCCTGCTTTATATATTTAAAAGTGCTCCTATGTTGGGTGCATAAATAATTACAAATGTTATATCCTCTTCTTGGATTGACCCCTTTATTATTATGAAATGCCCTTCTTTGTCTTTTGTTACAGTCTTTGTTTGAAAGTCTATTTTGTCCGATATGAATATCACTACCCCAGCTTTCTTTTCATTTCCATTTTCATGGAGTACTTTTTTCCATGCCTTCACTTTCATTCTGTTTGTGTCTTTAGATCTGTAGTGAGTCTCTTGTAGGAAGCGCATAGATGGGTCTTATTGTTTATTTTATCCATCCAGCCACCTTATGTCCTTTGATTGGAACATTTAGTCCATTTACATTTAAAGTGATTATTGAAAAGTATGTACCTACTGTCATTTTGTTAATTGTTTTCTGGTTGTTATTGCTGTTCTTCTCTGTTCCTTTCTTCGTCTCTTGGTTTCTTCTCTTGTGTTTGATGATTTGTTTTTTAGTGTTATGTTTGGGTTCCTTTCTCTTTATTTTTTGTGTATCTATTGTCAGGTTTTGATTTGTAGTTACCATGAGGGTCATGTATATAGACCTATATATATAGCAGTTTATTTTAAACTGATAGTTGCTTAAGTTTGAATGCATTCTAAAAGCACTACATTTTAATTCCCACCCCATGTTTTGTTTTTGACGTCATGTTTTACATCTTTTTGTGTATTCCTTAACATCTTAATATAGTTACAGTTGATTTTTACTATTTCTGTGTTTTAACCTTCATACTAGCTTTTTAAGTGGCTGATCCACTGCCTTTAATATATATATATATATATATATATATATATATATATATTTGTCTTTACCAGTGAGAGGTTTTTCTTTCATATATTTTCTTGTTTCTACTTATGGCCTTTTCTTTTCTGCTTAAAGAAGACCCTATAACATTTCTTTTAAGGTCAGTTTACTGGTGGTGAACTCCTTTTGCTTTTTCTTGTCTGGAAAATTACTTATCTCTCTTTCAATTCTGAACAATAAACTTGCCAGGTAGAGTATTTTTGGTTGGAAGGTTTTCCCTTTCATCATATTGTGTTACTCCCTTCTTGCCTGCAAAGTTTCTGCTGAAAAATCTGCTGATATTCTTATGGGGGTTCCCCTATATGTAACAAATTGTTTTTCTCCTGCTGCTCTTAAGATTCTCTCTTTAAATTTTGACATTTTAATTGTAATGTGCCTCGGTGTGGATCTCTTTGGGTTCATGTTATTTGGAACTCTCTTGGCTTTCTGGATCTGGATGTCTGTTTCCTTCCCTAGGTTGGGGAAGTTTTCATCTGCTATTTCTTCAAATAAGTATTCTGCCCCTTTCTCTCTCTCTTTTCCTGGGACCCCTATAATGTGAATGTTATTCTGCTTGATATTTTCTCATAGGTCCCTTAATTTACCTTCACTTTTAAAAATTCTTTTTTCTTTTTGCTGCTCTGTTTGGGTGAGCTCTATTGCCCTATCTTCTAGACCACCAGTCCTTTCTTCTGCTTCATCTAGTCTACTGTTGAAACCCTCTGGTGTATTTTTCAGTTCAGTTGTTCTATTCTTCAGCTCTGTGACTTCTGTTTGGTACTGCCTCCTTGTGAAAGTTCTCACTGCATTCATCCATTCTTCTCCCAAGTTTGGTGAGATTTTTATGACCATTACTTTGAACTCTTTATCAAGTAAATTACTTAGCTCCATTTCATTAACATTTTTTTTCCTGAGGTTTTATCTTATTCTTTCATTTGGAACATATTCTTCTGTTTCTTCATTTTGCTTGACTCTCTGGATTTGCTTCTATGTATTAGGTGAAATAGCCACCTTTCTCAGTCTTGAAGGAGTGGACTTGTGTATGAGATGAACCTTATCATTCAATCCTGCTCAGCTCTTGGTTGTCTCTAAAACCATTGTGATTGTCTAAGCAACCTGATTTATTCTGGACATGTCTCGGTTGTTGAATGTGTACCGATACGTGTCAGTGTTCCAAAGACAGGGATCTCAGTCAGCACCTAGTTTCAGGCTGATTGGAAGCCAGACCCATGGGCAGCAACTTTTAAAGTAGCAAAACTCCAGTCTTTACATTGTGTTCTCCCTGTCTGTATGACCGTATTCAAAGTTCTTTTTATAATGATGCTGGTCATATTGGATTAGGGGCCCTACCCTTACTCCAGTATAACCTCATCTTAATATATAACATCTGGAACAACCTTATTTTCAAGTAAGGTCACATTTTGTAGTACTTGGGGTTAGGACATCAACATATGAATTTTGGAGGGGGCACAATTCAGCTCATAACAGACTCCTTTCCTTTATATTTGGACCAGTGCTTCTCAGTGTTGGTTGTACATTAGAACCTACTAGGAAGCTTTAAAAATCCTGGTGTCCAGATTGCACCCCAGACCACATACATCAGAATATGTGTGAGACCCAGGCATCAGCACTTTTTAAAGCTCTCCAGGTGATTCCAATGTGTAGCCAGGGTAAGAAACAACTCTATTTGTGTGTCCCTCACTAAGAACAGAAATTCACCCAATTCTACAGACAAAATGTTGAGAAAATAAAATTCTAGTAATGTATTTAAAATTTTCTCCTGTTGGGCTTCCCTGGTGGCGCAGTGGTTGAGAGTCCGCCTGCCGATGCAGGGGACACGGGTTCGTGCCCCAGTCCGCGAAGATCCCACATGCAGCGGAGCAGCTGGGCCCATGAGCCATGGCCGCTGAGCCTGCGCGTCCGGAGCCTATGCTCCGCAACGGGAGAAGCCACAACAGTGAGAGGCTCACGTACCGCAAAAAAAAAAAAAAAAAAAAAAAAAAATTTTCTCCTGTTGCTAGCAGTAGTGAGATTAATTTTAGAATCAGGACAAAATTTGGGGGAATGGTGGGATTACAGGTGTTTTTTTTCCTTTTCAACTTTTTCTTGTGCCTAATTAGAAAATTTTCTTCAGTTCACATGAAAATTTTACACAAAAATCCACTAACCAATAAACTTTTAAAAAAAATAAAAGACACATCTTTTTCTTATTCTTAACTATCATGGACCACTACATAGAAAAAAAGAGAAAAGTATTCCCTCTGGATTTAGTGTCATAAAGGGGCTTTGATAAATTCTTAGCCATACTATCTAATAACTGATAAGTCAAAGAACTACAGGTGACTCTTTTAAAACAAAATGATCATTTATGATAACATTTTACCAATATCTAAATAATTTATAGGTAACAAGCCTGTGTTTCATATCAGCTTACTCAGATATCTGGGCATACATTTCAAAACCAATTTATCTTGAAAGTTATTGTAGGAAATGATGTTGCTCAGTCTTAAACATTCTAAGGTTCTTCATATTAAATGGTTTAGAATTTTTGTTAAAGCCAAGGTAGTGTTTTGTTACATGTTTTAAATTTTTTCAGGATTAATTTATTGCGGTCTAGAATTTGGGACCTTTCTGTCTACTCTCTGTGAGCTTGTGGTGACCCAATATTATTTCTCAAGAAGAATGTTGGTCCTGCTTTTGGGTGGTCTCTTGGCCTTCTAGTCACATTGTTTAACTTTCATAAAAGATTATGAATCCCTATGATCAACCTGGCTGATTGTTAAAGCATATTGTTCTACATTCAACTGGCAACATAGGATACCCCAACACCAAGAGCTCATCTAGAAGAACAATCTCTAGCTTGCTGTCATTCAATGCTTAGCTACAGCCTGGTTAGAATTCTGGAAATTTATCCCTTAGATATTATTGCACACATGTGGAATGGCATATGTTCAAGGTTGTGCATTGTAGTATTTTTTTGTAATATAAAAGATTGGAAACGAATTTATCATTTTTTTTCTTTTGTGGCTTGTATATTTGGTGTTGTATGTAGAAAATCTGCCTAATCTAAGGTCACAAAGATTTTCTTCTGTGTTTTCTTTTAGAAGTTTTAGAATTTTAGTTTTTACATTCAGGTCTATGATCTATTTTCAGTTAATTTTTGTATATGGAGCATATTATGGGTTGAAGTTCATTGCACTTGCATGTGGATATACAGTTATTCCAGGAGAAGAATACTCTTTGCACCTTTGTCAAAATCAGTTGTCCATATACATGTGGGTCTATTTATGGACGCTGTTTTGTTCTATTAATCTATTTATTTATGTTGATACCAGTACCACAGTTCCATGATTACTGTGTCTTTTTTTTTTAACATCTTTATTGGGGTATAATTGCTTTACAATGGTGTGTTAGTTTCTGCTTTATAACAAAGTGAATCAGTTATACATATACATATGTTCCCATATCTCTTCCCTCTTGCATCTCCCTCCCTCCCACCCTCCCTATCCCACCCCTCCAGGCGGTCACAAAGCACCGAGCTGATCTCCCTGTGCTATGCGGCTGCTTCCCACTAGCTATCTACCTTACGTTTGGTAGTGTATATATGTCCATGCCTCTCTCTCACTTTGTCACAGCTTACCCTTCCCCCTCCCCATATCCTCAAGTCCATTCTCTAGTAGGTCTGTGTCTTTACTCCTGTCTTACCCCTAGGTTCTTCATGACATTTTCTTTTCTTAAATTCCATATATATGTGTTAGCATAATTCAAAAGGAGTCATGTACCAAAATGTTCATTGCAGCTCTATTTACAATAGCCCGGAGATGGAAACAACCTAAGTGCCCATCTTCAGATGAATGGATAAAGAAGATGTGGCACATATATACAATGGAATATTACTCAGCCATAAAAAGAAACGAAATTGAGCTATTTGTAATGAGGTGGATAGACCTAGAGTCTGTCATACAGAGTGAAGTAAGTCAGAAAGAGAGAGACAAATACTGTGTCTTTATAATACGTCGTGGACTTAATCAGAATTAAAAACTTCTGCTCTTTGAAAGACACTAATAGAGAATGAAAAGATAAGCCACAGAATGGGAATAATATTTGCAAGTCATACATCTGATAAGGGACTTGTAACCAGAACATATAAAGAAGCCTAAAACTCAAAAATAAGACAACCCAACAAAAATGGACAAAAAATGTGAACTGATTGTGTTTCTTCTCTGGGTCTATTTCTAGATAATTGAGAGTCTAATTTATGGCCCACCTTTTGCCATAGTATTTTGTATACTAACCTCATTCTTGGATTCAACTTATCTTTCTTATCTTCATTTTCTGTGTGCATGTATTACCTTCAAATTCCTTACTTTCTGATATGAGAGGAGTATAAATAAACGAGGCACCCTAAGGAATCAATAAAGAGAGGCCATGAGCTTTTGCCTCAGCATGGGGGTATATTTGGAAGGAGTCCACAGAATTTACTATAGGCTTCATCACAGATCTTACTGTGTCAGGGGAGGACCGTGGATAAAAGCAATTTGTTTAAGGTGAAAACATCATTCTTATACATACATAAAATGAACATGTGTTAATGACTTTAGCTCATAAATTGAATGAGAGATGCAGGCAGATATAATAAAGAATCAAGGGAGAAATCATAGAAGTACACATTTATATGAAGTAAAGGAATGTTGAAATGAATTGCAAAAGGTTGCAAAGCTAGCTGATTTTTTTTTCCAGTGGGAGGGCTTGTCCCTTCACCTGAAAAAATTCATTGGCAGGCCTACAGATGTCTAGAGACAAGAATTAGTTTGCATTTCTGTCAGTTATAGAATGACTTGGGGAGTTGTAGAATAGCTCCAGAGAATCTGAACCAGATAACCCGGAAGACTGTGCTGCAGACCGGGGGCTGGCACTTTGGTTCCAGCATCAAATCCAGCTGCAGCCTGTGTTTGTATGGCTTTGAGCTAAAAATGGTCAGTATAAATGGCTGAAAAAATCAAAAGAATAATACTATTTTGTGATACCTGAAAATTATATGAAATTCATACTTCAGTGTCCACCAAGTTTTGTTAGGACATAGTGCATTCATTTATGGATTGCCCGTGGCTGCCTTCACACTATGATGGCAGAGTTGAGTAGTTGCCACAGAGACTCTACAGCCCGCAAAGCTGAAGATATTTACTATTTGGCCCTTAAGGGAATAGTTTGCCCATCGCTGCTCTAGACAATTCATAGTTTTCCATTAAAGCACATTTTTCCCTACAAAAGATAAAAAATATTAATACCTCTAACTTTCTCCCTCTGCCCCTCCTTCTCCCCTCTCTTGTTTTCCTTCCTTACTTTAACAAATGTTTCTGGAGTGCCTACTATGTGCCAATATGCTGATACAAAGGAGAGAGAAAACACCAGTTCTGTGCTACTGTAGCCCGTAGTCCGTGGGAAGAGAAACATTAATCGAATATTTACATACAGATGTGTAATTATGAACTGTGACATTCCCAGAAGGTAAGGAACAGTGTTATAATAATATGTATTAGAGATACAGCCTTGGTGGGGTTGGGAGGGCAGGGAGAGCTTCCCTGAACAGCTGAAGATGGAGCTGACTGATTACTGTGTCTGACTGACCATGGTAAGTACATGGGAGAGGAATGTAAGAGACGAGGCTGGGAAGGAAGATAGAGGATAGTTCATACAGAGCTCTGTGGGCCTTGTTCAGAGTTTTGCTCTTTGTCTTGAAGGCAATGGTTGGCCACTGAAAAGGGAGGCAGGAGAGAGCTCAGGAGATGAGCTGGGAGGCTACTGCAATAGTCCAAGCAAGGACAGGATTTTTGTTTTACAAATCAAGGCCTGGTTTGGTCTCACGGAATACAATGAAAAACTATGCTCCTAGCAATGCCATTGGGTCATGAGAATTCTTTGTAGAGCTGGCTTGGAGAGATTTCTTCAATAGGTCTTAGTGGAATCCATAAGGTAGTTCATTGTAATAATGATTCACCTAAAGACACATTTTCTTTGGAGCTGCAAAGATCTACTGCCTCCTGTAGGTACACCACACTCCATCACCACCACCACCCTTGAGAGCTCAGGGAGTAAGCTATACTTTTCAGATCATGATCCTTGGAGGCATGCTTGAAACAAATGTGAAGCTTATGACTTCCTTTTCTGCAAGACTGGAAAATTTCTATAGGGTTTTCTTAATGCTTTTCCTTTTCTTTCTTTCTTTTTTTTTTTTTGGCTGCGCCATGTGGTATTTGGGATCTTAGTTCCCTGACCAGGGATCAAACCCATGCTCCCTGCATTGGGAGTGCAGAGTCTTAACCACTGGACCACCAAGGAAGTCCGGTTTTTCTTAATGCTTTACAATTTCCTACTAATGGTGCTTCAGGCTTCAGGGGATGCTTTATATCATTAACATTCCTACCTGCCAGGATCTTACATCCTTTAAAACCTGGTCTTTGCCTTGTAGGCTGGATTTGAGTCTATAACAACTGATATGGCTTATCAGATTTCGACAAGACTCCCAAACACAGTTTCCTGTTTCTTAGGGGCTCTCCTGGTTCAGGAGCAATTGCTAGGTTCCCCATTTGCACTCTTTGCATCTCAGATCAGCTTGGCAATTTTATTCTTTCCTTAGCAAAGCCTGTCTTGGGAGCCAGATACAATCTTATATTAGCAAAGCTCTCTGGGTCTGTCTTAGTGATTCATGTTAGTTTCTCCTACGGTGACCAACCACCCTGTTTTGTCCATGACTGAGAGGTGTTCTGGGATATGAGACTTTGGGTGCTGAAACCAGGCCAGTTGGTCATCCTACTCCCTTTTATCATATAGTCACCTTGGGAGGCAAAAAGGGTCTATAAGATTATATTCGCTTGAGAAAAAACCAAACCAAGGCTCAGAGACGGTGACCCATTCAAGGTCACACAGGGAATTCTGGGTAGAGCCAATAGGACATAGTTTTTTTGGCTCTATCTATTGAAGAGGCCTGAAGAGGTGATGGGCAGGGACACAGGTCCATGTCATGTCCATGTGGGTGCCTATGAAAAAGGACTTTAAAGTTTAATTGTGAGTTTAATTAACATAATTATGATGCCAATATTTCATGGAGAGAGAGAGATTGAGAGAGAGAGACAGAGAGATTGAGAGAGAGAGAGAGAGAGAGAGAGAGAGAGAGAGAATGATACCCTGGAAAACAGCCCTGCTCCTTATTTTACATATCCTGGCAGCAGCTTTCAAAACTAGCTGCTCATCAGAGACCCGTGGGGAGCTTTTAAAACACAGGGGTGACTAAGTCCCCTTCCCAAAGCTGCTTTAATTAATTTAGGCTGGGGCCTGGATAGCCACAAGTTTGAGAACCTCCCCAGGTCATTCAAATGCACATCCAGGATTGGTAATCACTGTTCTATAGATCAGTGATTCTTAAACATCCATGAGCATATGGATCAGCTGGGAATTCTGGTAAAATGCAGATTCTAGTTCAGCAGGTCTAGGGTTGGGCCTCGAGTCTGCATTGCTAACAAGCTCCCTAGAGATGCTCATGCTAATAGAAAATGACTGCATTATTTTGTTGCTATAAAAATTGTCAGAATTCATAGTAACTGCTGAGTGCCTAGGTGACAGGTCTAGTCAGAAGTATTGCTTACTTAGATATATTTAAACTGAGGAATCCAAACTCCCTCCTTTGTGGCTAAACCGGATTTTTAAAGCATTCTGCCTTCAACTTATCACTGGTAGCTCCAATGTGGTGTCCTTTGTTCCTTGGGTTCTTGTGTACATGGGGCTGATTGTGCTTTTGCTCCTTGTGAAATCCATGTGGGATTGCACGCACTCCTGGGGTTCAGCATGCCTGCCTCCCATCTGACTAATTGTCAAATAGGTCAGCCTTTTCCTCTTGCATACCACTGAACTGTTGAAGATCCTGGAATGCGTTGTGGTAACTAACCTGGGATTGGAATCTACAGTACAAGGGTTAGCGTATTTGACCCAGTGGGAGGCTGGGTGGCATTTCACTTCTGTAGACATCTCTTTCCCTGTTCCTGGTTCCACAGAGAACTTGGGCTACACTTGCTCCTTTGTGGGGTCTTTTAGAATAAAGCCACTGGGGGGTGATTCACAACAGTGTTTTTCATTTTCACCCCTCACCAGTCTAATTTGGAAATGGAGTGTAATTCTGAATAAGTCTAAATAGAGAAGGAGGGAATGGGACTGCATTATAATGGAGGTCCAGCTCAGACATTCAGGAACCCTCCACCTCTGACTGTTCAGAATAAAACAAAGGAATTAAATAGTGTTTAACTGTTATTAAAGTAAGTAAAGGTCATCACCATTTTCTGCCAAGGCTCTCATTCTGGCATCTTTTGTAGAATTCAATATATTAGACACAGACACATTTGCTAACTTGCCCACTGATATACATACGATTTCTAACTTGGGTTAATTTCAATCTCTATAATGCTATCGTTTGTGTCATTCCCCCAACCCCCCAACTTAGACTCTTCACTTTCAATGTGGGACAGGGCCCATTTTGCTTAAAACTTTCTTTCTTTCTTCCTTTTTTCTTTTCTTTTCTTTCTTTCTTTCTTCTCTCTTTCTCTCTCTTTCTCTTTCTTTTCTTCCTTCCTTCCTCCTTTCCTTTCTTTCTCCCTCCCTCCCTTTCTCTCTCTCCCTTTCTTTCTTTCTTTCTTTTCTTCTCTTCCTTCTCCCTTCCTTCCTTCCCTTTTCTTTCTTTTTTCTTTTGAAATAACAGTGCTCTGGATAACTCTGATGCCAGTTCCAGTTCCTGAACTCCGCCAGCCATTTCCAGGAAGCCTGTACACCAGCTACAACCCTCCACAGTGTCTATTTTCCCCTTGTCTGATTCACAGCCAGATGTATATCTGCAACTGACATTTAATAACACCAGAATGTTCTTATGAGTAGGAGGAGTAGGTGACTGCTTCTCGGGACATGACTCAGAGGACTGGGGAAACCCTCCTTTTACCAAAATGCTTTCCTCCCTTCTGTCTGATGCCTAAAATTCTTGCAAGAGAATTCTGGGTGTTTTTTTTTTTTTTGGTTAGGGTTCTAGCTCTTGTTAAATGCTCTGGGAGGTGGATAACACTCTAAACCAGAGCTTCTCAAATTTAACATGCATATGAATCACCTGGGGGAATCCTGTTAGACTGCAGATTTGGTTTCAGTGGGTCTAGGGTGGGGTCCATGAGTCTACATTCTAACAAGCTTCCTGGTGAGGCGAAGTTGCTGGTGGGTGGCACTTTGAGTGGCGAGACCAGATCAGTGGTTCTCAAATATGGCTGCACATTAGACGCTCCTGAGGAGTATTTACCTCCACAAGTCCAGACTGTGCCCATGACCAATTAAGTGAGACTCTGGGGGTGGGACCCAGACATAAGTAGTTGTTAAAGCTTTGCAGGTGATCACAGTGTGCAGCCACATTTGAGAACAAATGCTTCAAGCCAGCGGTTCTCAACCCTAGCTGCGGATTAGAACCATCAAGGGAGCTTTTAAAAAATACAAATGCCTGGATCCACCCAAGATCAATTAAATTCATCTCCGCTGGTGAGGTTTAAGCCTTAGTGCTTTTCAAAAGCAGACTGTTTTTTAACGTTGTGTTGAGGTTTGAGAATCACTGCTCTGTTAATTAGCCTTTGTAACTTCATGTGGATGAAATCTCCTATGGGCAAGATTGGGTTGGGGCAGGGAGGAGAGGCAAGAGGTGAAAGACCCAGAAAACTGGGGTCCACACCAAGGGCAGGGATGTGAAGAGAGATGTAAAGTGGGGAAGGTGGGGGAGCTGAACATTTTGCACACTGTACAGTTTTGCCGAGGGCTTTGGAGGATTTGGGAAGGTCTGATGATTGTACTATCTTGTTGGCTAGTTGGCCTGAGTAGTGGGCAGGGCACGATGTGAAAGCTGAGCCTACTAACTCTTTTTAATTTTTCTCTGAATTAGATGCCTCAGTGAGGGTGACCAACTGTTCCAGTTCACCCAGAACTGTCCTGGTTTTAGCACTGAAAGTCATGCATCCCGGGAAACTTCCTAGTCCTAGGCAAACTGGGACTCTTTGGGCACCCCAGCCTCACCTCTGCAGCAGGGACCCAGAACTCGATGTGTGGCCACCACAGAGGAGTGGGCTTTTCCTTCTGGCCAGTCAGTTGGAAGAAAATCAGCCTTGTTAAGTTCTTAGGAGTATTTCATCCATGTCGACAGTGAGGGCCAGGCATTGTCAAGATGGTGGGGAATTTGGAAAAACCTGATCCTCAGTGCATGGCGTAAGGACATTTGAATAGTTTATCTTCATTCTTTCTCTTTTTCTTTCTTTTTTTTTTAAAGACTTGTTGTGCCAAGACACACACACACAAACACACACACACAAACACACACACACACACACACACACACACACACACACCACTGTTTGTTTGGCATAGCATTTGACCAACATAGGCATGGAGGTCAAACAGATTCTGAGGAGATGAGAAAAAAAAATCCTGGTCTGTGCCCATGAGCTCCAGTCTGACAGATGGATGTAACATACTCAGGAGCATTTGCAAAGCACATGGCTTGAATGTAGATTAATGCCACGCAAAGCGAATATGCAAATGTTAACAGGACACTGAGTCACAGAGTGAAATGCCACATCAAAGGAATATGGGGTTAATCAGGAAGGACCTTTTTGAAGATGTGAATGTCACTTTCTGAAGTGAGGATAATGTCACTTCTCTAAAACATACAAAAAAGCCCCAAACACTAAAACTGAAACCAAAACAACTCAAAGTGCTCATTAAAGGGAGGAGGTCAAAGCTGGATGCTTCAATGTCCATGTTCTAGTTCAAAGACTTTAGCATATAGTCTCTGAGGTAATCCACCCTCAGCACAATCAAAGCCTGGTTTGGAAGCTACTTCAATTTGTATGATCAGGCTGCTGGTAACTGGTTTCCCTGACACAGAAGCCACGAGGGATTCCTTACTGGAATTGGGACTTTGGGGTAAACCCTAGAGCTGTGGTTCTCACATTTGAGTGTGTGTCAGAATCATCTGGAAGACCTGTTACAGGGAGGCTGACCCCACCCCCGAGCTTCTGATTCTGTAGGTCTGGGGTGGGGCCTAAGAATTCCCACTCCAGGTGATGCTGATGCTGCTGGTCCCGAGACAACACTTTGAGAAAGAATGGACTAGAATAACATTCTCCTTGAGCAGTCTTATAGACACAGTAACACAGCTCTTCCTAGAACAGACCTTGCCATTTAGCACCTCATGACTAAAATTGAAGAATGTAAAAGGAATGAAAATTGAAAGTCAAGAAAGCTAGATGCCATCTGGGGAGACAAATGGAAAACATCCTTATTTTTGTTTGTGGCTAGAACTATAGCCTTCCACTAAAAATATGGTGTTTCTGGATTTCATATGTGAACAATTAAAATGAATTCTGCCAGTATGGCTTAAAAATAAAGAACATCCTACTTTTTGGAATGAGGAAATAAATCTTGTTTTCTCCTGAGTGATCACGGGTCACCAAATTATATTCTGAACATATATATCAGACTATGTCATAAAGTGCGTTTTCTTCCTCGACAGAGTCATCTTGTTGGATAACGATTGGGACCAGTGAATTTCTTAGCAGTTGAACTATGCCCATGAGGTAATTCAATCAGTTGCTCAGGTAACACTGCAAGATGCATTTCAATTAAAAGTATGTATTTTGAATTAATGCAAGATAGACAGTTCGTTTACTTTCTTAGGTTAGCTCAACCACAATGCCTAAAGCAAATGCTTCTACATCCTGCAGGAGGAATTTAAGGTATAGTGGACTTTCTTGCTGACTGATCCGCCATCCATTTTCTCTTTTATTCCTTCCTAATAGCATTCCAATTTTGTTCAGGTATCTGCAAGTCATTTATTTGGGAGGTGATCTCAGGAAACACTGTTAGAGAGTGGAGAAAGAGACAGAGAAGGGAAGGAAGCAATGAAGGGAACATTATCAAGTGAGTTACCACTGTGGTGCTCAGTGCGGCCGGGGCCGTGTGATGATGGTATAGGGCACACTGCTGGCAGACAATTCTCAGTGGGGTTTCTATCCATCTTGTGACAGCTTTTGTACTGCTGTCTGTTATATAAACATCTTTGGAATATATAGTGTCTCCCTCCAGGGGCAGAGGACAGATTTGTTTCCAGATCAGGATAATTAAAGATATCTTTCTCTGGGACAAAAGTTGTGCAAGTTTGCTAATAGACCCTTGTAAGACTGGGGCTTTCTAAGCTTGGGGTCCTTCTGCTATGACACAGACCCACTGTGTGCATAGCACCCACTTGGACTACTCCGCATCACCCCCGCGGGATTTGGGTGTCAAGGGAAACCAATGGGCACGCGAAGCTCATGCTGCCTGCTGGCTGTGAGTAATAAAGCTCTTTTTCTCTGACCCAGGGGACTCATGTCTTCTGCCAGCATCCATGAAACGGTGGCAGGCTGACCTGCTGGCTTGCAGGCAGGGGAAAATCTCAGACTCTTCACAATCCTTGAAAGATCTCTCAGACTTATCCCTCCTGAGGGATGGTGAAGCTGGGGTATCTAACAACCCTCAGTCCTTAGTTGAAGGCTGTTCCCAGGAGGTGTCAGACCTCCAACATTTCCAGCTTTCTGCATGAACAGGCTGAGTGACCTTCTGCAACTTTGGAGAAAGCTCTGACACAGAGATGTAAACATTGCCATTTAGAACTGGCTGGTGCATGCTGAAGTGGTAAGGCCTGTAGGGTATAGCTAGGGCACAAAAAGGGTCTGTTCTACCTCTTCTGGTGTTCACATACATCACTTTGGAGACCACCAGTGAAGAGTGCAAGAGGGACATGTTATAAAGTGAAGCCATCAGAAGTCAGGGGCACCAGATCGTGAAGGATCTTTGGAGCCGTGTTAATTAATGTGAGTGCAATGGGGAGCCATTGGTGTTTTAAAGCAGGGTAGCTACTATTCACTGAGCATTTACTATGTATTAGGCACAATGCCCGGGACTTGAACTATATTAACATAAATATTAATCTTCACAGCATTATTTTCATGATTTTAATATTTAATACTAATTTGTCCATTTATCCAAAAAGGGAATTGTGCCAGCCCTCAAGCCCAGCTGTGCGGGCTCTGAAGCCAGTGGTCTTTTCACTATGCCATGGCTACCTCTTTTCTTGAATTCTCTACATATGAAGAAATGGGATGCAATTTGCTCAGTGTGAAATGATTCATCTTAGGTATCAGATTGGTTTGTGCCTTTTCATTTTACTTTTGAATAAGAGAAAGCATATGTCTTCATTAAGCTGGTATATATGACTATGAAATAACAATTTCTTCTTTATTTAATATAAACATTAAGCCAAAGCCAAAACCAGTTTGTAGTTGATCAATAAATTCCCTTAATTCAAATTCAAATATTCAATGCTTATATTTTTGAGAATCACTTCAATCCAAGTTACCTTCTTGTGTTAAAAAGTCTGAAAATTAATAGAATACATATTTAAATAGAAAAACTCAAATATGTCAATGTTTTCATGTTTATCTAAATGAATGCTGTATTTTTATTGCCATGTAGCCATATCCTACTTATATAAAGTAGATAATTATGTCCCAAGAGCAGTCTCCATTTATGTTGCTAATGGCTCATAAATAAATCTCCTCTCCACTCCTAAACACCAAAAGAACTCTTTGATATTAAATGTGCCATGATTTATCTTAGCTCCCATGTGAGAGTATTGAGAAATGTTGGCAAAAAATAATCCAGTTATTTCTGAGCTAAGTATGGAGATGAAAGTAACTAGTATTTACATTTTGAAAGCTAGCTAGGTGTTGAATTTTTTCCTACACATTTTCCCAACATGTTTAAAAACAATGTAGAAATTCAAATGGAAAAATTCTCTATATAAATTTGCTTAGTACAGGGATTTTGGATTTTTAAATGAAAGCCTTCTAGATTACAAAGCATTTCTTAGAGTGTTTTTCCCTCTATGCTTTTCTTAGGGTGACTAAATGTCAGTGCTACACTGAAAAGGAGCATTAAGGATAAAATTCAAACTTTACAGTGAAGCCATTACTGAAGTTATCTGTTTGGTCAGCTACATACTTTGCAAGCTCACAGTTTTTATTGCGTCCAAAAAATGATAATATGCCTAGATTGTATTAGTTTAGGAAAACTGATCTATTTCATACGTGAGTATAATGGCATAAACTTATGGCAGTTTCCAGAGTTCCTTTGATGAATATATTTATAGGAAGCAGGCATTGAAGTTTGCCTTAAAAGTTCATTCTCAAAATGTCTGTTTGGTTTGTCATTTCCAGGTCTGTTGAGGTAGGGGCGTGGAGGTGATAGAGCTGACAGGAATGAAGCATGTCTATTATGTCACTTCATTTAAAAATTACTTAGAAATGCCTATGGAATTTGAGTGAAATCTACATCTGCAAGCAAAGGTTCATAATCTATGTTGTGCAATGAAGGAGTGGAGTGAAGGTCAAAGCTTCCTCAGGAAACTAAGAGGCCATGGTCAGCCTCCAAGAATACCATTTTCCTTAGATTTCCTAGGTCCTGGAAAGGAAATAGGATGAGTACTTGGGAGTCGGAGGTTAATTCTCCACACACTGGCATTGTCAACTCCCTCACCCAAGAAAGGGAAGCTAAGGTTGTCTTCTATCTGTCGGGGCCAGCTTTCTGGAAAGCTGGGAAGTCACCCGAGGGAGGGAAGAGTTAAAGGATAAACATCTGACTTTGTGATCCAAGGTCACATTTGGGGAAGGAGGGCCCCTAACTGGGGATACAAGGTGGGGCCACATAAAGAACATTCTACATGACATCTTGGGAGCCTTGGCTTAAATGCCTGAGAGAGAGAACTATAAATTCAGAAAAGATGGAATTACCCAGGGCCTGCTGGCCAGAGCAGCCCTGTCTTCAGAGGAGCTGTCATTCTACTTGAGGCATAAAGAGTTATGAGTGCAGGTAGAAACTGACAGAACAGGCAGTCAGTAACGGAGACAGCCACCCCAAGAAGGAGAGAACGGATTTGGCTGGCAGTGTCTGGCCAGGACTCACTTAAGTGACTGGAGCTGTGGAGACTCCCCGGTCTGTCTGGACCTCATGCCTATGCTCCACCATGCAATCTCTCAGAATTCTGAAATTCAACATTTCCAGAAATAAACTTGTCACCCAAATTCGCTTTTCTTCCTGTATTCTCCAGCTCTGTTGGTGGCTGGCTCAGCCATCTGCCCAGTCAGCCTGTCCGTCAATCCTCACATCCAATAAGACCAACTCCTCACTCTCTCTCTCCCCCATACTCCACGTCTGCTACTGCTGCTTTGGTTTAGGCCCTCTGCCTTCTCTAAACTCTACATGGCTATCAAACTCTTAGATAAAAAATACAAATCTGCTTCTATCACTCCACTGCTAAACAGCAAGTGTCCTCCCCACTGCTGCCTATAAAGTGAAAAGCAAGCTCCTCTGCATGGCTAAGTAGTATGCTGGTAAACCAGTTCTATTCAAATAAGGCCCTAGCTTGTACTGTTTGCAAATTTCCATAGTGTAAATACTCCCACCATGGCCCATTTCAAGCTACCGCATTTAACAGCCAGATCACAACATTTCTGAATATTTAACACGTGGTTGCTAGCTGGCTCGAGCCCACCAAATGCATCAAGCCCTTGAAGATGTGGTGTCTGCCAGGCTTATCCCTGGCCAATCCTGTCCTCAGACTTTCTGCTCTAGGATGTGGTTTTAGCTCTCTGTATTCCAGGCTGTTTTTCTTTCATGCCATCTGAAATGCTTTCCACAGCGCTCCCTTTTCACCCTCTCTTGCGGTGAAACTCTTATCTCCATCTTGAGAAATTCTTCCATTCCTTCAGGACCTGGCTTAGATGGACCCCCAAGGAAGACTTCTCTCCTTTACTCTCCCTGTCTTAACTTGGTAGCCTAGGAGCAGGCCCCGAGATGAGGATTCATGTGCATTTATTAGTAGGTGTTCCAGGAAAAAGTAATAGGGAAGTAGGGCAGAGGGACAGGAAAGGGAAGGAGAACAAGGAAGGATGACTTACTGCCATGGAGAGCTATGGAGAGTAACTTGGGCTCCATCCCACTAGGGACTTGTGGAAGCAGGGTACACATCAGAGTTACCTTGATCAGGGGGAAAGGGGCTGGGGCACTTGTAAACCCACAGCTGTCAGTCATAGGGCTGCCTCTGGGGAAGTAAATTCCCAGACTCTTCAGTTTTCTGTGCATGTGCACAAAGTGGGCTCCTGCAGCCTGAGAGCTGTCCTCGACAAAGAGACACAGCGCTGGTTGCTGGGAGTGAAAGCGGCCTGAGCTGATGTGCAGGAAAATGGCAAAGGGGTTCCAGGCAATAAGGGTGGGGCACTGACAGTGCCTGTGATATCCCCTGGTCTTCAAAACACAGATGTATGTATGTGGACACACACACATCCCTCAGGCTGGTTTGGGTTCCCCTCGTCAGTACTTCTATAATACACTGGCTCTGTTACCATCAGTACAGTCACCCCATGTTTTAGAATTATGTCTTTGTGTATCTGTGTTCCTCATTTTACTGTGACCACCTTGAGGAATCATTTGTCTTTGCAGTACAGTCCAGGCACACAATAGGTGTTCGATAAATGCATATAGATTTAAAGCACAAGGGAGGAGACTATGACGCCAACACAAATGGAAGTATTTGGGGTTGGGGAAGGAGCATGGGTGGAGGAGAGTCTCAGAAAGGCTGGATGGGAAGTTGAAGCACAAGAATCTTTGATGATAGCCTAGATCTAAAGCTGTGTCCACACCCCCATCCCACCCCCACGATGGGCGTGGCCTGCGAAGACACCATTAACACAAAATAAACTGGGTAAAACTGGAAATTGGTTCTCCAGGCCCCCTGGGGATTAGCTTTCTACCCTTTTAAAAAGCATTCTAAATTATCAGAGACAGTTAGAAATTATGTTGGCATTATAAAAGAACCTATGCCTAGCCTCCAAGCCCGCGGTTAGAGGAGGTTTGAATGCATTGTTCACAGGGATTTCCCTGAAGTCTGATTAGCATCTAGGTACACTTCAAACTGCAGCCAGGCTGCTTGCAACGTGTAATTACGGATGTCACTAGCATGTCTAATTTGACAAGTAATGTACAAGGCACACACCAAATGGGAACTGTACCATTTGGCCAATACATGCTGCAGAGTTCAGTTCTGCACTGCCACGAGGATCATCTGTGTGTGCCAAAGAAAACCTTCGAGGATCATCTGTGTGTGCCAAAGAAAACCTTATGAAGATGACAGATATTAGGAAAGTAATGAGAGAGTAGTATTTCTTCCCCCTCCCCTCCCCCTCAGATTAATAGTTCAATGTAATTGGTTAAACTGCATGATCCTTGAAGAAAACTGAATTCTCATTACCATTGTTAAAAAAATCGTTCACCCTCTGCTCTCAAACATTGGGATGTTTGTTTCTTGCCAATTCTCTTCTCTTAGAACCAACTGGGATAATTGGTTGGCATTTGAGTGGTATGAAATTCTAGAACAAAAGGAGTTATGACAATTATCTGGGAAAAAATTATAAATATCCTAACGATAAAGGGCTAGAAAGTATGAAAGAGAAATCTGAGATTAGACCTAAAATAAATTACAATATTGATAAAGAATTTTGTTAAAATAACAACCCTACATTTAGTAAAAATCCATTCTCTCTCTTGCCCCCAGTCTATTCAGTGGCCTTATCAATTGCTCAAGAACTCAGGGTTGAAATTTTGAGTCATCCATCTTTTTTAAGCCCCTAACTACTTACGGAGTTCATCTTTCTTATCCTTTCAGAATGTCATGTACATAAGTCTTGCCTTGGGATAGATGAGCACGTGTCTGTTGACATGGATTTGAGGGGTTTCAGGGGACATCATTGTTACAGGTCTGAGGCATGGACATATATACACTACCAAACGTAAAGTAGATAGCTAGTGGGAAGCAGCGGCATAGCACAGGGAGATCAGCTCGGGGCTTTGTGACCACCTAGAGGGGTGGGATAGGGAGGGTGGGAGGGAGGGAGACGCAAGAGGGAAGAGATATGGGAACATATTATATGTATAACTGATTCACTTTGTTATGAAGCAGAAACTAACACACCATTGTAAAGCAATTATACCCCAATAAAGATGTAAAAAAAAAGAGTATACAAATTCAACTTCCTTTTAAAAGGGGGACAAATCTTTTGGTGGACATCCACAGGCTTAAAGGAATTGGTGGACACATTAAACCAAGGGTTTCAGTGTGGGTTGGAGGAGGGAGTAGCAAGAAGGAAAGAAAGGCAGGAGCAGAGAGAGGATGCTGGCAGCAAAATATCGATTTCACGCTTTTGATGAGGTCTGGTTCTATGTGTTAACATCCCACCCTGGCTTATGCTTTTCAAGATCATATCGCTCTATCCTTTCAAATTCACCGAACTGCCCAGAAATGTTGCACTAATTTATCTCCATACTTTTTCAACCTCTTTCATCATCTCCCTCCCATGTGGAATCTATCTGATCTTCCCCCGGTTCTTTAGCTGGGCCCGCCCATCGGGCACTGGCTAATAAAAATAAAAACAGTGGCTTATCTAGAGCAGCCACCCACCCCAAGACAATTCCCTACTATCCTTAGTTCCTTATCAAGTCTCCACCTTCTCTTGCCTCTCTAGTCCCAGGTGCCTGACAAGGCATCACTCTCCTGTCCCCTCTTGCAGTTTTGTGCCTTGTGTGTCCTCTGGCACTTGGATCTTAGCACCGCTTTTCCAGTCTGTTTTGCTTACTCTTGGCCTCAGGAGTGCCTGCTCTAGCCCCCATCCCCACATTTCAGAGGAAAGGAAGGAGAAGATGTTCTCTAATTCCCACTGCGAATTTGGGAGCTAATTCTGCCAAAAGAGTCATGTGGCATTTTTTGTGAAAGACTGAAAGGATTAAGAGGAAGGGTGTGGGATTCAGTGGTTGGCTGTGTTGAAACACCTATCTTCATAATTAGGGCCACTCTCCTTGTAGCACCTACCTTCTGACCTCAGAACAGGGTATATACTAGCTTTTCAAAACTGTCTTTTGCTGGCTTGTTTTCAATATTCACAAACAACTTCAGTGTTAGTATTTGCAGCCCTACTGAACATTTTACTTCTCAACTGGTTTCCTAGTTAGAACCTGATGAATGAAAATGACCTCCTCAAGAGAATCTCAAGCAGCGCTTCTCAAACTTGAAAACCCACACAGATCACCTGGGAGGTCTTGTTAAAATGCAGATTCTGATTCCGTAGGTCTGGGGCCTGAGAGTCTGCTTCTCCAATTTGCCCCCAGATGCCGCTGCTGCTGTTGCTCCAGGAACCCCATTTTGAGGAGCCAGGATCTAAGTGTCTCTTTCAACTTGCAATAATCACCCGTCAGATAAAGCTCATTGGCTACGATACTGCCACGGCACAAAGCTCTACGTGTCTCTTGATGCCAGACTTTTCAGCCATGATTAATGAAGAATAATTGGGTTAATGGAGGTTGCGTTTGAGATACAGCATTTTCCACAAGCATGTATGTTAAATGTACTCACCTTGGAAGGAATCCTGGCCAACTGGCAAATTTCCTCACGCATCTTCTTGGAGATCTCCTCTGATGGGTCTGAAAAAGAGAAAAGAAGATCAGAATCTTGGACTTTCCCGGTGGCGCAGTGGTTAAGAATCCACCTGCCAACGCAGGGGACACAGGTTCGAGCCCTGGTCTGGGAAGATCCCACGTGCCGCGAAGCAACTAAGCCCGTGCGCCACAACTACTGAGCCTGTGCTCTGGGCCCCTCACTGAGCCTGCATGCTACAACTGCTGAAGCCCGTGCGCCTAGAGCCCGTGCTCCGCAGTAAGAGAAGCCACCGCAATGAGAAGCCCGCGCACCGCAATGAACGCGGCCATAAATAAATAATTTGTTTAAAAAAAATCAGAATCTTGCTCCAGAACCATTTCTGTCTGTAGGGATATTTTAGGTTAATGTGGCCAGGAGAGTTAGAGCTGAACTAGCAGCTTCCTCAGGGGGTGTGTTCAGTTGTTTTGGATCTGAGACCCTGAGAGGCCCAGAAATGGTCAGCACCAGTCAAACCTTCCTGAATGCAGCATGCTTTCAAACTGTAAACGCACTCCTGTGTAGTTAACATTGGTGACAAACAAGTCAGTGACAATTTCTCATCTCCTATTTTTGATCACTCATTCCCCCCCACTTGAGATACCTCCTTTGATTTCAGCTGTTGATGCTGTATCACAGATATTTTCTAAGTCACTGCAGAGAACCTAAATCCTACATTTTCCTAGCAGTAAAATTAGCCTGTGGCATGATAACTGCCCGGGCAACTCTCTATTGGCTACAATATCCAGGTGGAAGCAATGAAGTATCAGGCGAAGGCAGGCTATGAGCCCAAGCTGGCCACAGGGTCTGCTTGTCATGACAGTGTGTTATCAGCAGCTGTCTCCATGTCCATGTCCCTCCTCCCCCTTTGCTCATCCCATTCCCATCTCCCAGAAACATTTATCTTTCATTTTCTTAACTCTTGTAGATAGCACAGTGGCTGGAAACTAACTCGATGAAAGTGTGCTGATGAAGCCAGGCTCAGATTGTGATGATGAAGGTGCCTGAGATTGTGTGAGGCAAAATGATTCATGCAGCCCCTTTTCTCAGCTTATCTATCACTGTTAGAAGGTGCCTCATACTCACTTAAACATTTGTGTTTCCGTATCTAGGTTCATATTTCTCTTTCCATGACCCAGTCCTCCCTCCTGAAGCTTGAGCTAATAGAAAGCAATAGATATAGGAAATTAAAAGAGAAAAATCTCTTTAAGTTGTGGATGGCAGTACAAGTTCAGAAATTAGGAGTTTCAGGGAGTTTTGCTGACCTAGCTTTCAGAATCCTAGGGGTGATTTAATTGGTTGACCTTCTCCCCTCCCTCCAGGCTGCTTTATGTTTTTCTTTTTCTCCCCATGATTGAAGCAGGAGACTGAGGCAACATGGACCTACAAACATTTAGATTATGATTTTCCATGACCAGAGTTCAAATCAGTGGGAGATACCACAGGTCTGCAGTACCCAAGAAATTTCCAAATAAGCAGACCCTGTTTAGCTTCTTCCCCTCATGAACTCATCTTTTGTCCGATGTACAAAGCCTGCCCAAACTTCTACTGAGATCATTGTTCCACACCTAGTTGCTATTTAGTTCATTTGCATGTGGCAATTCTATTATATCAGTACCATGGGGAGTGAGTCCCAGGGCAAGCAGGAGTGGTTCCACCTTTGATGAGGTCTCAGCTTTGCTTGCTTAATCTCTAGCTGAGCTCTTGGCTCAGCTCATTGTTATAGCCACAAGAATGTCATCTTTCTGAAGCATTATAGTGGCTTTTTCGAGATCCCTTGACTCATACATTTTCCTCCAGAGCTACTTTATTCATACTAATCAACCTTGATAAATTTCTCTCCTTTAATACGCTAAACTCCTATTCAGATCTGCACTCAGTAACATACACTTGGATTCCATCTTGGACTTTTGGGCCACATGCCACTCCCTGCAGGAGAGTCCAGCCCTGACATCTGTTGTGGGCCACCTAGCTGTATATCTCTGCAACTCAGAAAGCATCCATGATTCTGACTGCTGAGTCTGAGAGCTTCTTGAAGGGCCTGTATCCTCCTCCTCAATCTGTGTCCTACAGTATGTTAGCACTGTGACCCCTTGTTTTTGTTTCCCCCAATGAAAATGGCTTTTTAATTTATTTTTCATTATAAAAATAATCCATGCTTAGTGTAAAACATTCAAACAATACAGATTAGTGTACAGAAGCAAGGAAAGCAGTACCTGAAATTTCACCGCTTGGAAATTAATACGGTTCATGATCTTCCAGACCCTTTTCTACACATAGACACAATTTTACGCAACTGGAATGCACTCTTTTGGCCAAATAATGTTACCATTTCAGCAAATACAGACATTGAAATATGTATTTATTTATTTGCATTGGCTTGAACAGAAGCCTAAGGCTGTTCATACTTACTATACCTTTGCCTATTTTTCTAGCCCTCCCCTTTCTTTCCTCTTCTCTGCCCCCGAGGGGCAGCCTTGGCTGTGGCACTTGCCAGGGAGAGGAAGGGAAGGAAGGAGGTGCAGGTGGTCAGGCAGCGGGAGGCGCGTCGCATGCTGTCACTTCCAGGAGAATTGGCCCTCTCCACTCCTGCCAGCTGGGAGTTGAAGTGACGTCAATCTCTCTTTTTATACTGTCTCCTGATTTTTTTCTACTCCCTCCACCCTTTGCCTCCTTCCTAGGCAGCAGAAGGGAGGTATCTGCAGAGAGGGATCCGCACAATCGTCAAGCTCCTCAGGCGATTCTGATCTAGGGGCGCACAGCTACTCTTTGAGACCTGCTGCTCGCCTCATTGCAGACCAGGTGCAGCTCACGGCTGAATAGGAATCACCTGGGGAGATGGTTAATAATACAAACTCCTGCACCTCATTCCCGGAGATTCTGATTCTGTAGAGCTGGGATATGGCCCAAGACTTGGTGGGTTTTTGCTTTTTGGGTTTTTTTTTTGTTGTTGTTTTTAAAAAACAAGATCCCTAAATGATCCTGAGGAACAGCCAGTTTAGCCCATGCTCTACTCCCTGGCTACTCAAAGTGTGGTTCATGGACCAGCATCAGCATCGCCTGGGAGCTTGTGAGAAATGCAGAGGCTCAGGCCTCACCTCTAGACCTACTGAATCAGAGCCTGTATTTTAACAAGATCCCTGGATGAGTCACACTGCACGTTACAGTTCGAGAGGCACCGCTCCACCCCAATGCTATAGAATGGGAAAATTCTTTGTGGGGTTAAGCTAAAAACATTGTAACTCACTTGATTCCCACCTACTGAACTGTTGGTGGGATTTCACAAAATGTACCTACAACTTATGGCGACGTTTTCCTAAAGGAGAAGTGGTAAACAGTACAGATAATTCCAAGTTAAAGGAAACTCTCCACCAGTTTCAACCTTAGCTTGTCTTTGATTTTATGCATGAAATCCTCACGAAAGAAATTGAGGTTTGCATGAATATTTTAGATTAAAGGTTAAAACTGGACCATAGTTTTCTCTTTAGAGTGCTCTGACATCTCAGCTCTCAAATAACAAAGTTCTTGGTAAAATATTCAAATGGTCCTATGTAATGTTTGTACTAACTTATGCACTGCCAAGTCCAGCCAATGACAACTGCATTTCAGGAGAACAAAAACACCAATTCAACGTTCGTTTTAGTCAGTGAGCTCATACCCCACGACCAGTTCCTGTGGAGCCATCATTTAGGGAAACCTCTGGCCTTCTATGTTGCTTATGAAAACCTCTTGACTAGAATTGTGATTCACCTAGATTCGTCCCAGAAAAATCTTCCTGAAGCATTTGCATGTTGAGCATTCACGTTATTGTTTCATAAAGACGCTGCAAAGAAATGCTTTCTTTTCTCCCACTTATGGAAGGTCATGGAATGATTTCTCCACTTAGTTAGTTTAGAATGCAGGGTTAAAAAAAAAAGAATGCAGGGTAAAACCTAAGTCAAGTTGTTCATGATAGGCTGACTTTCAGGGCCCCACTTCCACAGTTTTCTCCTCCAGTGAACCTTTTTTTCTGTACAGTACTTACAGCCTCTAATGTCTCTGCCTTCTTGCTTGTTTCAAAACTCACTTCCTGGATGATTTCCCAAACCTTTGTAACACTGCATCCATTAGAGACAGAAACCTCTCTCTCCAGCCTTAACTCAATAGGGTGCCGCCCATCTGGAATGGGATAGGTTGACTATAGCACTAGTGCAGTGACTCTGTGATGCCATCAACAAATTAGGCTCTGCTATTTGTGACATGTAACTCACGTCCTTAGGTTTGCAATATGGCTGCTGTGCCTCCCCGAATTGTCTCCATCTTTCATGAAGCAAGAATGGAAGAGTGTTTAGAAATCTGCCTTTTTAAACAAGCTTTTCAGGCAGCCCCTTTCAACGGTTTCCACCTAGATCCTCAGAAGGCAGAGCTGGGTGGCACGACCACCCCTAGCTGAAATGGAATCTGTATATACTGTTACCCCAACCCCCAAACTGGAGTTCTGTAACCAGAAAAAAAGGGGAGGAGAATGGATATTAGGGAGTCAGTTAGCAAGACCGGCCACTGTCACTAAGTGGTAAGACACTCATAAGCTATTTGAATTTTAAAGGGGAACAAAGCCTTAAGCCAACGGAATAAACCTTGAAGAGTAGAATTTCAGGCCTTAGCTACTATGTACTTAGACTTTGGGTCTAGGGATGAGAAATTCCTATTGCCTCTCAGACAAGATATTTTTGATATCTTAAATTGTGTTTTATACTGTCAGTTAATTGTTTTGGTCTGATTGAGATTCCAATGCAATCCACACTTGCTTCATTTTTAAAATGATGACATGTGTTTAAGGTAAGGGCTTGATAAAATCGAATTCTTACTAAACCTTGATGATTATTGAGGATGCTCTGCTTTTCCTGTCTGGACAGGCCCTCGATCTGGCACTTATGCTCTCTCCAGCGGACAGGAGCCTAGAGGAGAGAGGAATGGGTGCCTTTTGGTCCTCACTCTTAGTGTGAGTGGGCTTGGATATCTGTGGAAAATAGTGACTTCCACCAAAATAGGGTTGGTGATCAGGTCTTGAGACTGACAGTAAGAGAAGGTAGATTTTTTCCCCCTGCTTCTAGGGACCAGAGGGAGAGCTGTGAAGAATGAAGACAGAAATCTAAGTGCTAGGAAGGGTCAGAGGGGCTAGGTGGGGTCAGAGAGGCAAAGGATGCTTTGTGTGACCGAAATAAGGTAGCAGGCAGAAAAAGTTACTAGAAAGGTCTAATAGGAAGGAGTGAGAAATTGTTGAGGCTAGAGTTTTAGAAACAAAGCCCAGATCAGAGTTTGGGCCAGAGTCCCTACTTCCTGCTCCCCTGTAACTTCGAGGGATCTAGGTGGCACTCATGGGTCTCCATGAGCCTGTGGGACTTTATGGGATTATATGTCATCATAAGTGCATGGGATATTTGAAGTTTGGGGAAAGGTCCCTGTTACAGTTAGTATCACTGCCTAATAAATCATCCCAAACTGGTGGTGTAAATAACAACCGCTATTTTATTATGCTCACAGCTTCTGGGGTCAGGAATTCAGACAAGGCACAGTGAGGATGGCTTGTCTCTGATCCATGATGTGTGGATCCTCAGCTGGTCTGGGAGGACTAGAGTGGCTGGGGGCTGGAATCATCTGGAGGCTTCTTCCCTCACATGTCTGGGGTCTGGGCTGGGATGACTCCATGACTGGGTGCAGCAGGACTGTTGACCAGAGGACCTACACATGGCCTCTCCATGTGGCTTGGGCTTCTCACAGTATGACGGCTGGGTTCTGAGAGGGGAAGTCCCAAGAGGGAGCCCGTGGATGACGCGAGTGTTCCAAGAGAGCCAGGGCAAGCCGCATGGCCTTTTATGACCTAACCTCGGAAATCACATAGCATCATTTTCACCTCTGTCTTGTGGTCAAAGTAGTTTATAAGGCTGCCTAGATTCAAGGCAAGGAGTTTTAGAGCAGCCCCCTCTTGATGGGAGGAGTGGCAAAGAACTTGAGGCCTTTAAACAAAGTGCCCACTCCCTGAACTTGCAGTTGGAATCTTGGCTGTATGTTTTCTAGCTATGTGACCCTGGGCAAAAGTCTCAACTTCTCTGACCTCTGCTTTTTCACCTCCCAAATAATAGGTGCTCATGTTATTGGGTTTGGGTGAGGACTAAATGAGATAAACTTATACTGAAGATTTTACCTAGAACAAAATGTGTTCACTATTGCTTGAGCCTAAATCTGAAGAATGCTTGGGGAATACCATGCCTGAAGTAGGGGTTATTTTTCTCAGGTGTGGAATCAGGGATTAAGCTGGAAGATGTATTGTGCTTTTAACAAATATACACGTAACCTATTAAATACCTACTACATGCTAGACATGTCCTCCTGGCCAGGGACATTCCTCATTCAAGGGTTAGACTTGCATCCCAAAATACCAGACATGATATTTCAGGCAGTTATGGGCACAAATATTTTCTAAGCATCTTCTCCTTCCTCCAACCATAAATAGTGTCCAGAAGTGAACTTTTGAAATGTTTTTGTGCATACTTGAACTCTTCTTCTCTCTGCAGCTTTTGCAGGCATTTTATTTTTCCATTCTTACGTCTATTAAGCTTCTTGCATCCTTAAAACATAGGGTTGATTTAGTTGTAATTTTCTGGAAAAATGAGGAACACTCTGTGCTTAGATGAAGTCCTCATTTGGAGATGTTTATCTCTGAGCAAAGAACAGTGGTTCCTAGATACTGTACCATTTCGGTGACTTGGTGTAACAGTTTCAATTAATCCGTGAAAAGGATGAGTCTTCTGAGGAGGCTGTCTGAAGAGTCTGATATGGTAGATAGCAGTTTGTGCTGAAATACCACACATACCTTGCCCCTGGAGGAGCACTGATCACGGGTAATATCTTTACTTATATACTAAAGATTACTGGGAGGAAGAGCTACTGTGGATGAACATTCTCACAAATCAACAAGCAACATTGCTACAACCAATAAAGGTGGACTGAGAACTGCAAGCCAGCTTTCTGTCCATAGGTCGTTGTGTTCTTTTCAGTTTACGGGCTCAGTGTGCCATGTTGTATTAATAGATCACATCCTTCTAGCAAAGTTCATTTACCTACATGAAAAATGAAAACTTAGTAATAGAATATATAGAAATAGAAATAGAAATATTTCTATATATTCTATAGTGAGATACTAAAGCAGTTCTTAAAGTGTAATTTATTGTAACCAAATGTAGTTGGTGCTCTTGTGCCCCAAACCCCATTCCCTCTGCTTCCCTATGATTTCAGTGGCAGCTGTGGTACCATTTCTTATGCGTGCTGAAGGGTTCTCTCACATTACTGCTGCGTCTCGCTCAGCTGGTACATATGGCAGCCTGAGAGTATGGCACAGAGCGGGGCACGGGAAGTAACACCTCTGCGTGATACTCTGAAACAAAGGGGGACAGGAGTGGGCCCAGAAATGCTTCCTGTCTGATGGAGGAATAATTCCAAGGCACATTCTACACCGTTTGCCAGTGGGGCGTGGGCAGGAGTGAGCTCCAGTTGCCCACAGCAGTAATTGGTTCAATAACATACCCTTCACTGGCTTCCTTTCTTCTCTGCCTTACTTCTCCTGCTCTTTCATTCCTGATGCCTGGGATCACCTTCCAAGTGAGCCACCTGCATCCACATCTTTGTTTCAGGCTCTGCTTTGAGGGGAGCCCAAATTAAAACACCAAGAGCTGGACCTGAAATTCAGATAAGCCCCGGGCAAGGGGTCCCCCAATTCCAACTCTAGTATCTACTGCCTTGCACTAATTGTCATGGAGGCGGAGGACCCACCTGAACAAAGGGCTCAAATTGTGTCCTCAAGGTGGGATAGACTTACAAAGATGCTTCCTAATGGACTGAGGCAAGGATTAGGGCTTCTGAGAGAGAATTCACCTTAAAGGAAGAAGGAGTCTGCTGCAATTCATTCAGACAGTTATTGAGAGTCTGCTATGCTCCAGCTAGGGATACATCAATGAATGAAGACATGAGAAATCCTTGCACTCATGAGTTTATATTCCAGTGGAAGAAGACAGAGAATAAACAATTAAAATACTAAGAAGTAAATTTTAGATTATTTTTTAAGTTAAGGGCTAGGGTAGAATAAGTAAGGGAGATTGGTAGTACAGGCAAAAAGGCCTTGGAATTAACGTGAGTGGGATCATGTCCTAGTCAGCCCAGGCTGCCATAACACAATAACACAGACTGGGTGGCTTAAAGAACAGACATTAATTTTCTCACAGTTTTGGAAGCCAAAAATCCATGATCAAGGTGCCGGAAAATTTAGTTTCTAGTGAGAGCTCTCTTCCCGTCTTGTAGATGGCTGTTTCTTGCTATGACCTCACATGACCTTTCCTCTGTGCACACACGTGGTGAGACAGAGAGCTCTGATGTCTCTTCCTCTTCTTATAAGGATACCAGCCCTACTGCATTAAGGCCCCATACTTCTGGCCTCATTTAACCTTTATTACCTCCTTATAGGTCCTACTTCCAAATACAGTCACATTGCGGGTTAGGGCTTCAACATATGAATTTAGGGGGCACAATTCTGTCCATAACAGGTGTTTTGGGTAGGCATCTTTTACAAGGTGATGTCAGCAAAACTGTGAAGGAAGTGAGCAAGTTATCCATGTAGCTAGCTGAGGGAAGAGAATTCCAGGAAGAAGGAATGGTGAGTACAAACGTCCTGAGGAGAACCTGCCTGCCCTGACAGGAATGTTCAAGAAAGAGTGAAGACGTCAGTGTGGCTGAAGTGGAGGCTGTCAAGGGAGTTGTAGGATATGAGACTGAAGAGGGGAAAGAAGAGTGGGCCAGATCACAAAGGGCCTTCTAGGGCCTTCTAAGGCATGATAAGAATGTTGCCTTCCACATTGGGAGACATGGAAAGCCAGACTCAGCAACAAGGGCTAATGTTTGAAGAGCAGTGGCTTCATGTATAGATGGCATGGTGTCCCTTGCTTGACAATGTCTTGATCCAGGTACCGTAGTGGTCTTCTGTTGAATGAATGAATGAAGTCTATGCTGGGAAGAACAAGGGACTATGATTGTTGGCCAAAATAAAAACAGGCACTAAACTATATAATTTGTTGGGGCTCAAGTAACCTGTCTGTGGCTGCCATGTAACAGAGCAAAAATCACAGGGAGAGAAGCCATCCCTTGCCTCACCTCAGGGAAGACTGGAAGTGTCAGTGGGGACTGCAGCCAATGCTGAGACTGCTCAGCAGGGGGAGGCCCAGTGTTGGCGGATGACCAGCCCAGAAAAACACAAGGGTCTTGTTGCAAGAAAGAATCAGACAGCCCAGGGGAGAAAGAAGAGTCGAGAAACAGACCGCAGTGTACACAGGAATTGGAATACTATATGAGAAAAGCAGCCTCTCAAATTTGTGGTGAAAGAAGAAATAATTTAACAAATGATGCTATGACACTTGGTTAATGATGTGGAAAAAATTAATTCAGAGCTCTATTTAAATCTAGATGGATTAAATATTTGAACATGTGAAATAAATATATTGTTGGAGAAACCACAGGTACATGTCTTAGGTTGGGAAGGACTTTCTAAGCATTACTTCAGTAGAAGAAATCAGAAGGAAAAAGACTGAAATATTTGACCATAAAGAGGCTTAGAGGTTCTATATGGAAAAAGCACCATAAAGATAGATGTAAAACTGGAAAAATATATTTGTAACATTCATGACAGAGCAAAGATTAATATCCTTAGCATTTAAAAAGCTATTATAAATCAATTTAAAAATAGAAACTAATAAAAACTAGATTAAGTTTGTGAATAGTAGACTTACTAATGACAAGACATATGAAACATTAAAATTTTTTTAAAAAATGCAAATTAAAATAATAACGAGATATCCTTTGTCAGACTAGCAAGGATAAAAAGATTGTAGACACATAGTCTTGGCTGAGATGTGGGAAAGCAGTCACTTTTTCATATACTGCTATGAAATTACTGATAGAATTGTTGTTACTGATAGAATTATTTTGCTGAGAAGTTTGGGAATATAATATCCATGTATATATTACTTAGCTCAAAAATTCCACATCTCATCATTTATCCCAAGACAATGACTCCACATACATGTAAAGATGGGTAAACAAGAATGTTTATTTTTATGCTGTTTATGCAAAATAAAATAGGGGATAATCTAATGTCTAACAATAAGAGATGGCTTAAATTAAGGTGTGTCTAAGATGGAATAGTATGCAGCAATTAAGAATAATGATAGGGCTTCCCTGGTGGCACAGTGGTTGAGAGTCTGCCTGCCGATGCAGGTGACATGGGTTCATGCCCTGGTCCGGGAAGATGCCACATGCCGCGGAGCGGCTAGGCCTGTGAGCCATGGCCGCTGAGCCTGTGCATCCAGAGCCTGTGCTCCACAACGGGAGAGGCCACAACAGTGAGAGGCCCGCGTACAGCAAAAAAAAAAAAAAAAAAAAAAGAATAATGATAAAGCTGCATATCAATATGAAAAGTTTTCTTTATAAATTATGAGTAGATGATACAACTCACAAAAAGAAAAGACAACCTACAGACTGGGAGAAAATATTTGCAAATGATGTGACCGACAAGGGCTTAATTTCCAAAATATACAAACAAGTCATACAACTCAACAACAAAAAAACAAACAGCCCAGTCAAAAAATGGACAGAAGACCTAAATAGACATTTCTCCAAGGAAGACATACAGGTGGCCAATAGGCACATGAAAAGATGCTCAACATTGCTAATCATTAGAGAAATGCAAATCAGAACTACAATGAGGCACCACCTCACACTGGTCAGAATGGCCATTATCAAAAAGTCTACAAATAACAAATGCTGGAGAGGGTATGGAGAAAAGGGAGCCCTCTTGCACTGTTGGTGGGAATGTAAATTGATGCAGGCACTATGGAGAACAGTAGGGAGGTTCCTCAAAAAACTAAAATAGAGTTGTCATATGATTCAGCCATCCCACTCCTGGGAAAATAACCAGACAAAACCATAATTTGAAAAGATACATGCACCCCTGTACACATAGCAGCACTATTTACAATAGCCAAGACATGGAATCAACCTAAGTGTCCGACAGATGAACGGATAAAGAAGATGTGGTACATATATACAATGGAATATTACTCAGCTATCAAAAGAATGAAATAATGCCATTTGCAACAATGTGGACGGATCCAGAGATTATCATACTAAGTGAAGTAAGTCAGAAAAGAAAGATAAATACCATATGATACCACTAATATGTGGAATCTAAAATATGACACAAATCAACATATCTATGAAACAAAAACAGACTCACAGATATAGAGAACAGACTTCTGGTTGTCAAGGTTGGGGTAGGGGAGGGAAGGATTGGGAGTTTGGGATAAGCAGAGGCTGGATAAACAGTAAGGTCCTAATGTATAGCACAGGTACTATATTCAACATCCTGTGATAAACCATAATAGAAAAGAATATGAACAAGAATATATACATATATTTGTATAACTGAAAAAAAAAGGATACAACTCACAAATTTCCAGGTACTCTGGAGTAAAACCCCATGGGCTTGCATGTATATACTGGTGTAGAAAAAGTGATAAAATAATAACAGTATTCTCTCTGATATTCTGTTACAGTATTCTGTTACTCTGATTTTTAAAAAATGTTTTCTTTTTGCTTATCTGTATTACCTATTTAATTTATGATAAACTTGAACTTGAATAATAAGGAAATATTTTAAAGATTAAACTTTAAGTTATATGTTTAAATTACTAAATTCTTATATATCTAATATTGAATTTTTTCTGATATTTCTCAAGTTAAGGTTTTTTTCAAGTTTAACTGATCAAATTTTTTTTTTGATCTAATTTTTAAAACTTTTTTTTTCTTTGTTTTTGGCTGCGTTGGGTCTTCGTTGCTGCACGCAGGCTTTCTCTAGTTGCAGCAAACGGGGGCTACCCTTTGTTGCGGTGTGCGGGCTTTTCTCATTGCTATGGATTCTCTTGTTGCAGAGCACGGGCTCTAGGTGCACAGGCTTCAGTAGTTGTGGCGCACGGGCTCTAGAGCGCAGGCTTAGTAGTTGCGGAGCTCAGGCTTAGTTGCTCCGTGGCACGTGGGATGCTCCCAGACCAGGGCTTGAATGCATGTCCCTTGCATTGGCGGGTGGATTCCCAACCACTGTGCCACCACAGAAGCCCTAAAACAATATTTATGTCAAGGAAGTCTTGTGTTTTACATAAACAGTATTTCCTATGGCTGTCAATTTTGCCTCTACCTCTTTATTATGACCAATATATTTTTCTCTCTGACATCTGATATTTTAATAATACTGGAAGGAGAAAGAGAAGCAATTAGAACAGAGGCCAGGATTGTACTTCTCCAGAGGCTGACTGAGGCAGAAAAAGTCACCTGTGGGAATGTGGGCTTTTTCTTTTTTTTTGGTAATAACTTTATTGAGGTGTGGTTCACATACCATATAATTCACCCATTTAAAGTGAACAATTAAATGTTTTTTTAGTATAGCCAGAGAATTGTGCAACCATCACCACAATCAATTTTAGAATATTTTCATCACTCCAAATAACACTCCCATACTCTTAGTAGTCAACCTCCATTTCCTTCAATTCTTTCAGCTCTAGGCAACCACTCTATAGATTTGACTATTCTGGACATTTCATATAAATGGAACCATACAATATGTGGTCCTTTGTGACTGGCTTCTTCAATTTAGCCTAATAGTTTCAAGGTTCATCCATGTTGTAGCATGTATAAGTTTCTTTTTTACTGCTGAATAATACTCCACTGAATGATTATACCACATTTTATTTGTCCATTCATTGGCTCATAGATTTGTATTGTTAGCACTTTTGGGCTACTATCAGTAATACTACTATGAAAATTTGTGTACAAGTTTTTGTGTGGAATGTAGGTAGTATTTTGATTGCCAATTCAATCTCTTTTCTTGTTACATGTCTGTTCAGATTTTCTATTTCTTTTTGAGTCATTTTTTGGTAGTTTGTACCTTTTTAGGAGTTTGTCTATTTCATCTAAGTTATCCAATTTGTTGGGAACATGGGCTTTTGAAAAATATTTGGAGTATAAAGGGGAAGACAGGAGAATAGTGGAAGATTGTATAGCAGCCCTGAAATCCCTCTTGTAATTCCTGAAGTCTTTAATAAAGTGACTGAACTCACAAAATCTTGAGTGTGACTTGATTTTTTTGTGAATAGAAATAACAGCAATAACCAAAATCAGAAACAAAAGCAACAACAAAACAGAGATCAAAGCAATTTTAAATTGAGCTGAGTTAATTAACAAGAATGCCTTTGCCATATATTCTGGATTCAAGCAGCTGGTTCTGTTTGCTCAGTTGTTTAAGTAAAATTTGTACTCAACAGTGTTATAGGAAATAAAGTTGGGATGCCAGAAATACCTTAGTATGATGTGAAAGAAGGAATTCAAAGGCTTAGGGAGATGAGAATGTTGAAGTGGATTTATCACGTGCAACTGATTTGTCCAACCCACAACCATGTCCTCTGAGAGGGCCTACAAAATATTCCCTTCATTATGGCAATAAAGAATAAATTGGTGAAGATAAATCAGCATCCTTGAAAAGCACTGTATTGGTGGCAGGGAACAAAGACAGGAAATGCAACCACTGAAATAGGGTGGTTGAGGCAGAGGCTGAGTAATAGTAGCCCTTAGTCACTAGACAGCAATGGGTGTGGGTGGGTGGCAAAACCCAAATGTTTGTCAGAATGGCTTGACCACATGGATCTTTGGTGGTGGCTAATTGATTATGGTGTCTCTAGGACTGAAACAAATTACAGCTCCCTAAAATTGTTCCCGATTTGTATAATCTAGAATCTTCCATTTTTGGTGAACAGAGACTGAGTCATCATGTTACAGTATATGGGATCCTCTTCCAATTCCCAGCCTCTGGTCAATCTCCAGATCTACAGCCCCTTCAACACTCTAGTTGGATTGGTCCATTTGATCTAGCTTGAGCTCTGGTTGATGGATGAAGATATTTAAGAGAAAACATCCTCCTAATCCAGTACTGGGCAGGAAAAAGGAACTTTTGGGCCAAAGGCTACCTCAGGGTCATTAAGACATGCCAATCCCACTGGACCATATGCAGTTTATAAGAACTTTTCAACTGGGGTGTTGAATCTACTCAGATTTGTAAAACTTGTCTCTAAGTTACTTCCTGATTCTAATTGCTGTCACAGTTTTCCCTGATTGTTTTGATTGATGTAATACAATCTGTAAACTAATAGTAGGAATAGTTGGTCACTTTTTGGAGGCTTATCTGTTACAGGCTTGTGGTTTCAAGACTCTTTCAATAAGCCCACCTCAACATCTGACACAGTAGTTTGTACATAGTAGGTGATCAGTAATTGTTTGTTAGTTCATTATCTCGTTAAGACAGGACCATACTTAAATCTTCTCAGACAACCAAGAACTTGCCTTAGCTTCAAAATAAGATACATTTTTTTCTTATTATAAAAATAATGCAGTGTTACTGTTGAAAATTTGGGAAATAAAAGGAAAACTAAAGGAGAAAATAACAACTCACATAACACACTCAGAAATAATTACTGTTAAGTTTTTGGGATATACTTTGTTTTAGTCTTTGCTACCTGCTTATCCCAAACACAAACTCAGACAGATCATACTATGTACTTAGGTCTATATCTGTGATTTCTGACAATAGGGACCGGTTTCCATGAAATAACAGTCCATCACACAGATATACTTTTGTTTTTAAAAATGTATTATTCTATTGTTAAATGGAAAGTTGCCCTGATTTAAAAAAATTATGGGCAACAAACATCTTTGGGCATAAATCTTGTCCACCTTTTAATATTTCTGTAAGATAAAACTCTAGAAGGAGAATTAGCTGGTCAAAGGATTTATATATACTTAAGAACTTGACGAATATTGCAACATCATTTCCCAGTTTGTATCTATTAACACTCCTAGAATTATGGTATTTCGCTAACTGTTCCTTCATTAGTAATTAGCGTCTTTTTTCTTTTAATTCTTTGCTAATTTGGTATATAAAAGTGGAAACTTACTGTATCATTTACCTATTGTTATGTAACAAACAACCCCAAAGTTTAGTATGTTCAAACAATGTTTTGTTATTTCTTATGATTCTATGGGCTGGCAAGCCGGGGTTATGTGGTTCTTCTCCTGGTCTTACTTAGGTCATTTATGCATCTGTAGTCCTGTGACAGCTTGCTGGAGCTGAAGGGGCTAAGATGGCCTCACTCAAATGTCTGGAAGTGATTTCTAGCTGTTGGCTGAGTCGCCTTTTTTCTTCCCATCATGGTCCCTTATCTTGAAATATATGTTAGACTGAGCTTCTTCACAGTCTCAGGGTTCCAATGCAGTGGCAAGATTGAAAAGGGAGGCCCCACAAGGCCTAAGCTCCAGAACTAGCACAAAGTAATTTCTACCACATTCTTTTTTTTTTTTTTTGCATAACGCGGGCCTCTCACTGTTGTGGCCTCTCCCGTTGCAGAGCACAGGCTCCGGATGCGCAGGCTCAGCGGCCATGGCTCACGGGCCCAGCCGCTCCGCGGCATGTGGGATCTTCCCGGACCGGGACACGAACCCGTGTCCCCTGCATCGGCAGGCGGACTCTCAACCACTGCGCCACCAGGGAAGCCCTCTACCACATTCTTTTGATCAAAGTAAGTCATAAGGCTATCCCAGCTTCAAGGGGTAGGGAAATAGATTGCATTTCTTCATGAAAGGAGTATCAAAGTCATACTGCAAAGGACCATAGGTTCAAAGAGGTGTGATTCATTGGGGGGGGGCCATTATCATCACTCTTTATCACCTGTTATTCAATTTGATTATTTTCAATTGTGAATGAGGTTATTTTCTAGCCATTTGCATTTCTTCTTTTCTAGATCATCCTTTGGCCATTTTTATATCATGTTTTAGGGTTATCTTACCAATTTTCAAGAACTCATATATTATGGATATTAATTTTAGTTTATCATATTTGTTGCAGATATTTTTCTCAATTTGTTGATTTACTTTTCATGTTGTGTATATATTTTTCTTTGTTGTTTAAAAAATTACTTTTAAATTTAAGAAACTTTTATTCACTAGAAAATCAGATACCTATATTTTCTATGTGGTTTGATTATGTTTGTTTAATCTATTGAAGTTTATTTTGGTGCATGATATGGTAATAGTTTAATATGATTTTCTTATATAGCTGTCAATATAGCTGTCAATATAGTGTAGCTACTCTACACTTCTTATGGAAAAATTCATACTTTCCCAACTGATTTGTAATACCTACTCAGCCATATGGTAAATACTCATGCATTCCAGAGTTTCGATCTTGTATTAGTTTTTTGTTTTATTGCTCTCTCTATAAGTCTTTTCCAAATAATTCATTATTTCAATTATTTGAGATTTATAAATAGCTTTAATATCTAGAAGAACAAGCCCACTATCATTTCTCTTCAAAAGTTTTCTTGGCTATTTTTCACCTGTTTATTCTTCCAGATGATCTTCAGAAATATATTGTCAAATTAAAATCAATCATCATGAGATTACGATCAGCACTGCATTACCCTTCCTTTGGGAAGAATGGCCATTTTTACAAGATTGTCTGCCCAATTAGGGACACGGTATCCAAGTCTTCTTTCTCTTAGTAAAAGAATCTTTATATATATATAAAGAATCTTTATATATATATATATATATATATATATATATATACCAAACATTTCTTATTACTTCTAGGGTATATATTCCAAACATTTCTTATTACTTCTAGGATATTATTTTAGGCTGTGTTATTGTATTTTCATTATATTTCTAGCTGCTTATAACCTAAAGTATTGATTTCTTGATATTTACCCTGTATCCAGCTGTTTTTTGAATGTGCTTATTAATTCTAATAGTTTTCCTATTGATTCTCTTGCCTTAACTCAGTGTACAATCTTAACGTCTTCAAATAACAAAAATTCTTTCTTCTGCCTGCCAAGAGTCATACCTCTTTTTTTTGGTTTTAACATCTTATTGTACTGGCCAGAAATACCAAAACAATATTAGATAGAATTGGTCTGGTTTTGCAAGCAATATAGCAAAGAGGGGGCTTCCCTGGTGGTGCAGTGCTTGAGTTCGCCTGCCAATGCAGGGGACACGGGTTCAAGCTCTGGTCTGGGAAGATCCCACATGCTACGAAGCAGCTAAACCCGTGCACCACAACTACTGAGCCTGCACTCTAGAGCCTGCGAGCCACAACTACTGAGCCCACATGCCACAACTACTGAAGCCCGTGCCTAGAGCCCATGCTCCGCAACAAGCCACCGCAATGAGAAGCCCACACACTGCAACGAAGAGTAGCCCCCGCTGGGGCTTCCCTGGTGGCTCAGCGGTTAAGAATCTGCCTGACAATGCAGGGGACATGGGTTCGAGTCCTGCTCCTGGAAGATCTCACATGCCACGGAGCAACTAAGCCCATGCGCCACAACTACTGAGCCTGCGCTCTAGAGCCCACGAGCCACAACTATTGAGCCTGCGAGCTACAACTCCTGAAGCCTGCATGCCTAGAGCCTGTGCTCCGCAACAAGAGAAGCCACTGCAATGTGAAGCCTGTGCACCGCAATGAAGAGTAGCCCCTGCTCGCCACAACTAGAGAAAGCCTGCGTGCAGCAACGAAGACCCAATGCGGCCAAAAATAAATAAATAAAATAAATTAAAAAATATATATATAGCAAAGAGGTTTTGTAACCAGAAGGTCATTCCAATGTTTCAAATTTTATGCTGCAATAAGTAATATGCATGTAATGTGTAATATGCTCTGTTTTGCCAATCCCAAGGTTGTCTATGTCATTTTACTAATGCTTCTTTTTTATTATTCCTCTGAGTATATGGTGCAGCATATTCACAAATTCTTTGTGAGAAAGCTCTACAGTAACATGAAAAGAATTAGTAATTATTTCCTTATTTTTCTCTTCTTTCCTTTTCCTTTCATTTCTCTATTTCCTGTTTATCAAAACTTCTCATGTTTGTGATTTTCCCTGTGTCTTTTCCAAATTTTCCACATGTTTAACTATGAAGTGTGGAATGGATCCCCTCTTTTGGAAAGGCGTTAAATCTTGTGACTACTTGGAAGGATTAGTTCACAGTTCTTACTAGTCATAATTTCAGTGTTTTGCTTGCTTTTAGTGTGCACTGCTCAGCCTTTTATTTGTTATGGAAATTAGGTCTTTATCTGACATAAAGTCACATCTGGTTCAACTGACATTTACTTTCCAGTGGCAAACAGGCTCATTACCAAAAAGCCCTCCCTAATCCTTCCGTCTCTCTTTCACGCCACTTCTCTATCACTCTTTACAGCAAAACTTTCCAAAATGTTCACCCATGTTGTAGCATGTATCAGAATTTCATTCCTTTTTATGTTCAAACAATATTTTATATACATTATATAATATTTGCATGTACTTATATATATCTGTCACGTTTTATTTATCCATTCATCTGTTGATGGACATTTGCATACCTTACTTCTTCACTTCATTCAGGTCTCTGCTCAAATGTTCTCTTTTTATACAGCCTTCCCTGACTACCCTGTCTGAAAGAGTACCCTTCTCTCAATGATTCTGTCTCCTTACCCTCTCATTTTCTTTACAGACACACGCAACCCTGTATTTTATTGATTGATTGATTCATTCATTCATAGTTATCTCATTCACCAGCATAAAGGTTCTATGAGGACAAGGACTTGGACTGATGTGTTTACTCGTGTCTCTAGCACCTTGATCAAAGACGGACCCACGAAGTTGCTCCATCATAGGTGTTAAACGAGTGATTGAGTTCACCTGCATGTTTTCCATTCTCACTTATAATCCTTCTTTTTCATTTCACTCTGAGGAGAAAATGCATTTCCAGTCTCTCGTCTTTGGGGGGAAGTTTTCTACCACTGGTGGCTCTTTATCGACTGGCAGGCTTTTCGTTTTTTTAAAAAAATATTTATTTATTTAGGCTGCACTGGGTCTTAGTTGCAGCACGTGGGATCTTCATTGCGGCATGTGGGATCTTTTTTATTTGCAGCATGCGGGCTTCTTACTTGTGGCATGTGGGACCTAGTCCCCAGACCAGGGATCCAACCCAGGCCCCCTGCATTGGGAGCATGGAGTCTTACCCACTGGACCACCAGGGAAGTCCTGACAGGCATTTGATTTTGAAAGACTTTTGATGCGTCCATTAAACTTTTGGACAAATACTAGATTTGAGCTGCAGAGTCTACCTGGCCTTTGATTTCTTTAGTTTGTGCTTTTACTTGGTTTTGTTTGTGCTTCTTTATTAATCCCAGGCTAGATAATAGCTTCATGTTTTCTATGTGCCAAAGTAAAATGATTTTTAAATTTTCCACTAGAAATATATTTACAAAAATAAAACCTTACAGAAATTGCTTACATAAGACTGTACTAGTCTTAGTTAAGTTGCCTTAGGCCCTGTTATAGCAAGTGCTTTCTCTTACCTGAAGAATCCTAGGAAAGAATGTGTATATTTACATCCTACTTCATTCTAGAGAAGGATTTGAGGCAGAGTATACTTACAATCAGAGAAAATTAGTAAACTGGGGTAAGGCAAAAATAAGGTTTCAAAAAGTGAAGTAAATATTTGCCCCCAGTCATTACATTAAAATCTGAATAAAGAGAAGTCTGCAATAGGAATTTTTTTTGGAATTGAAAAAGTGCCATATGAGTGTTTCAATTACAGGAAAAGGACAATGACAGACATGAATCTATTTGTGCTCTTATAGATTAAGCCAAGATTAGACTAATTTTTTTTAATTGCTTGATAAATATTGAGACTTTCAATGGATTTTTAGGTATTTTTACTTATTTTATGTGGATCAATTGATAATATTTTTATTAACCTTCTGAGAATTAGCATTCTAAATATTCTGAATGTCACCTCTGGATCTGGTATTATTTTATTGTTCTGTACTAACGTTTGAAATTCTGTTGTATGTCTTTACTGAGAGCTTTCTTTGGGCCTAATTTTTTTGCTATTGCTCTATTTATGGATCGACGTAACATAAAAATCAAAAGAAAATTCAATGAACAAACCATAACGTCAGGAGTGTTTGCAATGCATTCAGTTCAACCATCATGTGTCAGATACTTGCTGAATGAGTCATGAACTCAAGTGTGTCTACAGACCAAGCAGATAAATTAGTGAAGCAGGCCAGGTGTATGGAAAATCAATTACCAGAAATGTAATCAAGCCTTCTTTGTTTTTACTGAAATACAGGGTAAAGAGATAACATAATAAACACAGATAGACTAATGGTGATCATATGTTACTATATACATGGGGAATGCAAATTGAAAATAGAGAGAGCTAACTATTAATTGTTTTCTTTCATGTTTCATTACTCTTTTGATTTGGAACTGGAAAGCAGGTACCTTAACTTCTGTGAAAACATGAAGTGTCAGGTCTTATATTTCACATTGTGAGGTGCAGGGTAGAATTCAGCCTTTAATCTTCTAACTGATTTTGATATTTAATTAAATTCAGATTCATAACAGAAAGAAGTTCTTCATAAAATGATAGCTCATTTGAACACGGATAGGATCCTTGCACAGTGTTTTTATATTTAGGATAAATAAATGTCATTATTTCACTTTCAGTATTATATTGTGCTACAGTTCAATAACTTCTCTTTGGAGCTCCCAATTCATACTATCAATACTAGTTGGGGAAGATGAACTGAACAAAGCTAGTTTATTTTCATAAAGTTTCAGATCAAGAAAATACATTTGGAATTTGGGATTTTATTTCACACTTTTGGGAATGTAAATCTGGCTATGGCTTTGACTTCTGTTAATAAAGGAAAGTAGCTGAGATTATTCTCTGACAAATGAAACTCCTAAAGATTCATTTTTCTATGATTAATGAACAAAACAAATTTCTCCATTTGATAATGCCCTTGGTGAGAAATATTCAAAATATTTAGAAGGGTCATAGTGTCAAGTCCTTGATCGAATTTTTGCTGCTAAATTGAGATAGGCATGTTTCCTTGGGTAATGTGATATCATCATTGAAGGAAATAATTCAACACCCATTCATGACTTTAAAAAACATCTCAGGAAACTAGGAAACTATTGAAGCAATACAGCACTTCTTGCCCCCACAGTTCTCTGATAACATTTATGTGATGTCGGTGACATGATTACATATTAACAATGCATCATCCATCCTGCTGCCCATGACTCTTTCAGATGTTGTAACTGTGCTTTGTTGATGACGATCACAAATGCTAGTCTTAGAGTATGCAGGAAAATGTGAACGAGCCATTTTCTGGTCATGTTAAATTTACCACCCAGAATTTTATAGTACAAAGGTGGAACAGCACATGAATTAACCATGTCTTCTCTTGAACCCTTCAGGCCATCATCACTGCATTCCTAGAATTCAACCTCTCTCAATTTTGACTATACCCCTGCAGTATACTCACAGTCACCAGAGGGGAGGAGAGTGGAGGATAGCCAAGGGCTGAGTGACAAGAATAGTCCCATTTACACAAGGAATGTCTGTCTCTAGATCCACGTGGCCTGAGTCTGATCTAGGAGAGCACAGAGTCACCACATTGATCAGAGGCAAGAGAGGACATGGATATAGCATTGGCATTGTAGAGCGATGGCCTCAGAAGCCCTTGAGGACACAGGCACGGCCTCCCTTCGAGGGTCACCAACACCTTTAGAGGCTACAGGGGAAGGGGATCACCTTGGGTGCCAGCTGGGGGATGCACATGGTAATGGGTGCCTGCCGTCAACCCTTTCACTTTCAGGTCCTGTAGACTGGAAGCAGCATTGCCCAAGGGTTGGTGGTGGACCATTGGTAGCTTAGAGATACTTGTGTGATATGAGCGAGAGCCACTCCAAATCAGTGAGTCAGCACCAATCTTGTGCACTTTCATGAAAGAAATACCACGCTGGCTGGTGGCAGCACTGTTCTCACCAGACTGCTCTCCTGGAACCGGGACCTCAAGACCAGCCCACACATTTGATTTCCAGAGCTCTTTGGGGCATCTGGTCGACCTCGTGCAAGGGGTAGGGTAGTGATTCAAAAAGTAATTGGAAGGGAGGAATGACAACCGGTGACCGGGCAAAGCTCATACTGCCTGGGAAGCACTGCTGGTTGGGCCAGTACCAGTGCCAGAGGGGAACTTAGAAAGTCTCCAGGAAGGCAGCCCTAAGGCCCAGGGCCTCTTATATTTAATTCATAGTCTTTTATAAAATCCCCAAATGTAAATGGTTTGGTGTCAGGCAATTAAATTAATATGTAACTGTATCTCATAGCAGCATTGCTGACTTTATTCACATTCAAAATAAATCCTATTGGAATTGCACTCCTTTTCTAGTTTACTCAATGTTTCATCACACAGTATATTGGTTAAGAGCACAGATTCTTAAACTAGAAGGGTTGGCTAGATGGAAACCCCAGCTCTTCTACCTACTGGCTCTGTGACTTTGGGTGAGTTCGTTAACCTGTGTTCCAGCTTCCTCATCTATACTAGGAAAAGTAATAGTACCTATCTCATAAAGTTGTATTGATTATTAAATGTGTGAATACATGTAAATACCTAGAACCCTGCCAGTTGCACAATATGCACTCTGTGTGTGCTATTATTGTCATATGCCAGGGATTCCCAGTAGAAGTGAGTTTGCCCTTCAGGGACATTTTGCAATGTTTGGAGATAGTTTTGGTTGTGTGTATGTGTGTAGAAGCGTGCAGGAAGTGCCACTGGCATCTAATGGGTAGAGGCCAGGGATGCTGCTAAACATTCTACAATGCACAGGACAGTCCCGCAGCAAAGAATTATTTGGCCCCAAGTGTCATCAGTGCCAAGGTTGAGAAACCCTGTTGTATACTACTGACAGTTCTTACTGTGGTCTGTTTCATAACGGTGTCTTCAGTTGTATACTTTTGACATAGGTATACTTGTTTTGCAAAATAATCGTGAAATATGCTCTCTCTCATTTATCTTGAAGTAGGCTACCCTCTTAATCTGTCGTAGAGATAGTGGGTACAAGAATTATTTACTGATCCTCCTTATTCTATTACAAGTGCAACAGAGCAAGTACAGTAACAATTGCAAACCAACAACTGGCTTCAGTGACTGAGAGAAAATAGAGAGTGATAAGGTGACAGGGTGGCAGAGAACTGGCCTTGGGCCCTTGAAGCACTCAAATCTAGAAAGAAACCACTTCCTTTCTTTCCTGCCCCCTCCCTCTTATGTGCCAGAGGGCAAAGGGTCAGTTATTGTTTGAATGGGGGCAAGGCGGTGGAAGGAAAACGTGAACCCATGGACAAAAACTCCATCAGTTGACATTTCAAATATGTTTACTCTGTTCCACACAATTGCAAAAAGAATCATGAGAGTGAATCATAACAACAACCAAAACTTTTTATGTGTTTCAAAAGGTTGGGCACATTTCCGGAAATACTTTGAAACTGAACGGAGCCTCCTTACAGGGCAGAAGGTTCCCTATGTCCTCCACATTCAAAGTGTGGCCCACAGGCCAGCAGCCACCGCCCAGAGCCACACCCTGGACCTGCTGAATCTGAATCTGCATTTTAACAAAACCTCTGGGTGATATATACGGACATGAAAATTTGAGAAGCGCTGGAATGTTCTCTCTGTCCCTGGCACATATGGTGTGCAGCTCAGCTTTTAATTCAGGATTGGGCCTATTAATAGGCTAAAGGTGACAGGGGGAAGCATTTTTAATCAATGAGAAAGGGTTTTCCCCTTCCATTAAGTAATTTCTTACCATTGAACTTATTTATAGATTCTCAAATGATCTGATTTTATAAGATATGATCTTTTCATTAAACCGATGTTATGGTTAATGATATGTGTCATATTTGCAATTTAAAAGTTACTAATGAAGAGTATCAACACTTTGAGAAGGTAACAAAGTGTGTTCTGCCATCTTTGTGACTTGCAGACCAGAGAACCACACTTGCAATCCAGCTATGGCATTCTCTATTTCTGATCTCTATGATGTGTACTTATTTGCATAAATCTAGATATGATAACTCTAATCTCCTACACATTAGGCTGACTGTCACAGACTGAAAACGAAAGGGAAGTTACAATAAAATTGAACGATGTTAGAAGAAAAGGACACATCACTTCAATTAGGCTCATTCCCTTACCAAATAAATAGGACTTGTAGACCAGGAGACTGAAAATCGTGTCTCCATCAAAAACCCCAGTGTGAGCAACAGAAGTGGGGGCTGCCCCTACATGTCTGGGGGCTATTTGAGCCATCACCAGATGCCTGCTTCTGATTTTCACTGCCTTCATTTTTTTTATCCTGTCCCCACTGCAGGAAAGGAGCAAAGAGTGGGTATCTCATTCTCTGGCAAGGGGGCTAAAGGGTGGGGTGTGCAAATGATGCAAAGCTCTATGAGCTGCATATTCAAAATCGCTCGCCAAATCTACCATTGCTGTCACTTTCTCCCCTACAGTTCCTGCTAAGTCTCCCTAGCCTTTCACTCATGCTGCCTACCGAAACTACAGTAGCTCCCAGAGAGCTTGCTGCAACTGTAAAACCTGAGGCAGAGAGAGAACTCTGGCTTTCTAGCCAGAAAACAAAGACATTCCCCTGGCCTTCCATATTGGGCGATTTCCAAAGTACTGTAATCTGTGTGCCTTGGAAATAGTCGAGTGTTTTGGGCTGCAAGCCACCAGTAGAAATAAATTTCAACTTTATCTGCTGCTGGTGAAAGATAATGAGCATTTTCTTATGAAATTTTGGGCCTCTCTCTCCCCAGTAGCTTATGCACTTCTATTGTGCCAGCTTCCATATACCGTCATTATCATTATTAGACGCAACGACATCTAAAATGCCATCAAATAACTCTCATCTCAAATTGCCTTCCTGAAGTGAACCGAGGAGATTCTGGCAGGCATAAATGCAGAAATGTACACTGCAATTGGCTGAGTGTTGTATCAGACCAAAAAATGAAATGAGGAACATATCAAGCTTGAAAGTTCATCTGAAGCTTCTAGATAATCCTGCCACTGTTCCAATTTAAGTAGTCTCTCTTGAAACATTGGATCTCATTAGGCTTTCAGCTCTCAAGCCCCAGGATGCATTGCATTTAATTAACTCTTCCTGGCATAAAAGTTCTCAGATGCTCTAAGCTCTGGTAGACAAATAAAATTCCCTCAAAGGTAATCTCAGAAACCCCTTGAGATACATATATCTTTTCAATGTCATTTATCTTTCAGTATGCAAACTCAGACCCTGGGGGAGGTGTGGGTGCAGAGACAGAGATGTCTGTAGACATCTGTCATAAAGCCAGTACGAAATCTGCTTGAGAGAGAAATTATCTTTATTGCTATCAAGTGGTTTCGAGCAAGATACATGCTCATCTTTAGATAGGATGGGGCATGGCTAAAGCTTACTGAAACCTTTCTGAAACAACAGAAATCTGGGATGAGTATGCCCAAGTTTTGGCATGTCAACTATTCATAGGATTTTAATCACCTCTTTGCTATGGGTTCTTTTCCTGGTTTGTCCATTTGACATTGTCACAGACTAGACTGTCATTTGAATGTGGGTTTTTTTTAAATAAGCAATGATAATAATAAGAAGCAACAGTGGTTATTTCTATCCTTTGAACCTTACTTCACAAGAGGCAAGAGATGAGAATACCCTATTTTCGACCAGGATCTCTAAAGTAGAAGCTTCAGAGAAGAGTTAAAAATCTCCCGAAACAAATTCTCTTGTTTGAACACATTAATCAATCAGAGATTAAAGGGAAGAGGAGGGAAATAGGCAGTGAGATGGGGGTAGTGATGGAAAAGAGCATGACAGCAGCTTTTGAGATGCTGACAATGTTCCCTTTCTTGATCTGGGTGCAGGTATTACGGGTGTGTTTGGTTTGCACTTGTTATCAGTACATTTTTCTTGACGTATGTTTCCATAAAAAGTAACAAACAACAAAACCAAACATGTAGTTTGTGAAGGTGGTCCAGCTACCTGGTGTTATGAAGGCAAAGCCATGGTAAGGGCCAGGGTAGGATAATGCCACTGGAAATGCAGAGAGGAGACATTAAAAGGGCCTGACCAGGCCAAGAGCCAGAGCTTCTAGAGGAAAGTTTGAGAGGCTGGAGGGGAGATGGGGATGGTAGCTAATGGTGGAGAGGGGCATAGTGAATCAGGATTCTAGAACTCGAAGGGAGTTGAAACAGGATCACCGAATATTGCTTAAAGGAGTTCCGCAGAAATTAACATTCATCTGGGCAGCAGAGGAAGTATGGGTGGATTTCTTCTTCCCAATTCACAGAGTGTCAGAGATCCTACACAGGCTCTTGGATGTGACCCAATACTCATTTAGAAGGTGGAATTTTCAGTTACACAGAAAACATTAGTCCCCCAGATAGTATGTCCTCTGAGACTCCTTCTTGTTCATCTTGGCATCCCCTCAAGCACTTCCAAATGAGAAAGAGTCCCTTTTGGTTACCATTTGATTCACCTTCCCAGTCAAGGATCAGATTTTGTGGTCATCCATACCAAACCAGATGGTGGGATCAGCCTGCCAATTTTTCACTCAACAAACACTCATTGAGCACCTACGATGTGCCAGGACTGTTCTAGGTGCTGAGGAGACAATGAACAAAGCAGAGAAAATCCCTGCCCCTTGAAGGTTACACCATGTTGATGATGACTAATATACCATGGCTGAAGGGCTTATTTAATTTAGAGTTTTATAAGCAAAGAAAAACATCTGTTGAGAATCATCAAAATATCACAATAGCTAAAATATACACAAGTGTGTCAATGGTTAACCTAGGCATGTATACACATAAAAAGGATACCATATAGAGGCATATTCTTTGTTAACTGTCAGTCCAAGGAGAGTACATTTCATGGGGTCAAAAAGACCCATCTTTAAGGCTTAAGGTTTAAGACCTGTCCCTCTCTCTTGCTGGGTGTGGATGGGCAAACAATTTGCTTACCCTCTCTCTTGAGGTCCAAGTTTTCTCATTTATGGAATAAGAATAATTTAAGTACCTATATTCTAACGTTGTAATAAGGGTTAATATGTTTATCTTCGTTACTAACTCATGATAATTATATCGATAATTATTTAATAAATGGTAATGCATTCTGAATGCCCCAATACTTCCAAGTCTTCTAGCTTTCTTGAGCCCCTCTTTATATGAGTCCCATGTAAACTTTCTCAAGCTTCTCAAGCTCTCACCTCTATGTTGTGAGATGCCCAAGGTCTGTTGCAGCATTTATAAGGACTGTGGAGGCGGGGAGACTTACGGTTTCCTGGGCATTTTTCTTTCTGAATTCCTACTCTATGCAAATTCTTGATTCACACTCCCTAGGCCATGATTTTGCTTCCTGAAACCTGTCCCTTACACAGGCACCTCAGTTTCACCTTTGTTTTCTCCATGTGTCACTAAGATAAAGCTCTTGGGTACAGTAGACTGTGATTGAAGATTTAGAGACAACCAAGAGAACTCAGGGTATTACCCTCTTCATGAAGAATTCCTCACTGACCACCTTTCCTTCCCTAAGACTTGGCCTCATCCTTGACTTCTCATTATATCAGTCTTTATAACCAATCCATCAGGAAATCCTCTCGGCTTTACTTTCAAAATATATCAAGCACGAACCTTTAAAAAAAACTGATGTTTTCCAAGTGCCTAAGACAATGTTTGGCATAAAGTAGGTGCTCAAAAATTATTTGTTGAGCAAAAAAATGTTCTTAGAACAGTGCCTGGCATGAAGAAATACACAAATTTAAACTTTTATTAATATGATTTTCTATGATCTGTAATTTAGCCTTTCAAGTGGTTACTATCAGGAGGAAGTTTCCTCTGTAGAAAACTGACCATCTTAAACCTCACACTTCAAGTCAATTAATTAGCACTTGGGTGTACCATCCCAGTCTTGCTTCCGCAGGACTGATCATCTTGAGTGTTTGGTAAAGGAAGTTTCTCAGGTTTGCAGAGGTGCAGAGGAGAAATCGAGCCCTTAGGGACCTCTCCCCTCCCCAATAAGTGGTAGGTCCTTTATGAAGATCAGCTTGAGACCACATGAAAGCCTCTCACTTTACCGCAAGCATCACGTCCATAGATTTAAATAGCATCAGGTCGATTGAGGAAAGGGACCATCTGAACTGTCAGGTGTTTGCAATTAGAAATAAAATTGCACAGCCAAGAAGCCATTATCACAAGTCCTGCACATGTTAGACATTTCAGGTTCTACCAAGTACACTGCAAGAGGTATCAATAATATGAGAAATGTGCACATTTGCATTTTAGTTCAGTGAGACAGCTTTTCTTCTTGCTGCCTCAGTGAAAAATTTTAGACACATATTAACATTGTTCTGCTTAAAACCTTTTTCTTATAATTCTCTATAAAATACATGAAACATGCTCCCTTAGTCTAACATTCCAAGAACCCCATATCTACTACAGGGGTGGAAAACATTGGACCCAAGATGCCAGTTATATTTTCGTTCCTCCCATGCCTGCAGTGTATTTGGTCTCAGCATTCTTCTCCAGCATTCACTGTCCTCCTCTGCTCAATGTCCTCATCCAAATCATTCGCCCCAAATGATCTGTCTTTCTCTCTCTGACTTTATCTCTTGGTACTCTCCCTGCCTCATTCTCTGCCAGCTGTGCTGGCCTCCTTGCTCCTTCAACACACTAGGAACCCTCCAGCCTCAGGGCCTTTGCACTGGCTGTTACCTCTTTCCATAACATTCTCCACATGTGTAACTTCATAGGTAACTCCCTCTTTTAAGTGTTTGCTCACATCTTACATTTTTAATGAGGCCTATCATAACCACCAATTTAAAACTGCAACCCCCTTGTGGTAGACAAATAATGGCCCCCCCAAAGATGTTCACATCCTAATCCACAGAACCTGTGAATATATTACCCGACATGGCAGAGGACTTTGCGGGTGTGATTAAGTTAAAGATCTTGAGATGAGGACATTATACTGGATTATTTGGGTGGGCCTGATGTAATCACAAAGGTCCTTATAAGAGGGAGGCAGGAGAGTCAGAGTCAGAGAAGATGTGACACGGAAACGGAGGTAAGAAAGGAGAGGGATTTGAAGATGCTACCCTGCTAGGTGCAAAGTGGAGAAAGATCATGAGTCAAGGAATTGAAAGTGTCCTCTAGAAACTGGAAAAGGCAAGGAAAGGCATCTCCCTTAAAGCCTCCAGAAGGAACGCAGTCCTGCTAATACCTCCATTTTAGAACTACTGACCTCCAAACCATAAGATAACAAATTTATGTTGTTTTAAACCATTATCAGTGTAATTCATTACAGCAGTAAGAGGAAACTAATACACCCCTCCGTCTACTTTTTTTCTTTTTTCATATCACTTACCAACTTCTATTGTACCCAAGTGCTTATCGTGTCTATTGTTTGTTATGTCTCTCCTGCCTTACCCTCTGCCCCCCTCCATATTGTAAACCCCGCAAGGGCAAATATCTTCATCTATTTTGGCCACTGCTATAAACTTACACTTAGAATCTGATACACAGTCGGTGCTCAATGAACATTTGTTGAGTTCATTAATTGGTTGGTTAATCAATCTATTTTTATGCTCTGAAATTACTTCCCACCATTTAAAATGAATCATCCAATCTAGCCCCTCATCTTATCTTTCCTCTCCCTCCCTCTCTCTCTCTCTCTCTCCACCCTCCCTCGCTCTCTCTCAAACACACACACACACACACCTGACACACATGCTCTCTGAATTTAGAATTCTCTTCCCCTGTCAGAGTGGGTCCAGTTTCAGGTTATAGCTTTCCATGAAGCCTTCCCTTGATTCAAAAGTCCACATTGAACTCTACATTTTCTGAACTACTATAACATCTCATTGTTATCCCCCAGTTTCGTACTTATATTTTCTTACTGCTTGTATCAGCCAGTCTTCAGTCAGGAGGCAGAAACCACACAGTAATTAGAACAGGGGGAGTTTAACATAAAGAATTATTAACTAATGAAAGGAGATCAACTACCAAGGGGTAAAGGATAATTCTAAAGAATACAGGGACAGCAGATATAGGAGGCAGCCACTATCTCTAGGACTGAAGCAGTGTACCTAAGGCAGGAGCAAAGTGGGAGAGCTCTGTAGACCCCCACTAAGGCTGAAGGATTCAGACCTCAGTGGAGAGGGTGTTGGCATGGCCCACTGGATAGTGGAGAGCTTCACTGAGCTTCTGCAGACAGGCTGGTAAACAGGAAACTGCTGGCTGGGGTGCCAGCTAAACTCACTAGGAAGCTTCTTGGTGGGGTGCTGATGAGACTCATAGGAAGTTGCCCAGGGGGGTGCTACAGAAACACTCTGAGAAGTGGCCTTCTGAGTTACTAGTGGAATATGCTGGGAGGCTGCCTGTGAGAATGCCACTGAAATTGGCTAGGAAGCCACCTTGGGGGTGCTCTGAAACTCACTGAGGCGTGAGCACCTCTGGGTGTTTGCCTGCCACTGACCACTGTGTGGTGCAGAAGCAAGGAAGAAACAAAGCACATTAGGAAGAGGTACCCCTTTGCCCTGCCATGTATTTTTAGCACCTTCTATTGACAAATCTTAACAATGCACCATCTGGCAAAGGAGAAATGTTTACAAGGTCCAGCTCCAGTATCACAAAGCAGAGCAAAGAAGGGCGGATTTGGAGCTGAGGGGCAATACATTAATAATGGGTACACCTTTGTATTTGTAATTTCTCTTGAATGTTAGCAATACCGTAAGCCCCTTGAGGGCAAGGGCAATGTCACATTTCTCCCCCCTGCCCGCCCCCCCCAACGGTTTATATGGCATTTAACACAGTTCTGACCACATGTATTAAGTACTTCGTTGACTGTAAATAAGATTGTCCTGACCTCTTATTTGCTCACTAGCCTAGGAAGACAATGGCATCATCCTCTCCCTTTGTGTTACCCTATCCTGAGATCTAACGACAGAGCAGTTCAACTATGAGCAAACAGCAGCTGCCACCAAGCTAGCAATTTCCAACTGCAAACCAGGCTGTGATTTTCTCCTCAGTGGTGATGCCATCTTGCATGTCATTTTCAAAAATGCTGAAGCCAAGCTGGGGTGAATTGTGATTTTGTTTATTAAACTCTCACTTGGTGGGGAACAGCCCTGTCAGCTGCTGGTTTTCCCAGAGTCAATTCTTACTCAGGCCTCCAAGCCAACCCATCAAGGAAGTATGTTCCAATGTGTCCCACCTTCTTGTCTTCTCATAAAGACTCAGATGGTTCACAGGCCAATCTTTTCAAAATCAGATGACTCAAACTGCACAAACCTTCCTTGTGTCCAAAAGGAAGAGAGTACAGTCTAACAGTTATATTCATTTTAATGCATTTCTTGGCCTCTAAAGGCCTTCAAAAATCTTATTTTGTGTGAATCCAAGAAGCTCTTACTCCAGGGCCTCTATTAAGTAGCCCATTCCAAAAATAAGATTGCCTAGCCCCAATTTTAACACCAGCCCCAGTCCTTTCCAGTATTCCCTTGTCCGTGATGAACATATGCTAGGACTCGTTCCTTACCCTGAATATAATGAGTTGCCTCAAATATAACTAGCCCAGCACCAGTAATTGTGGCCTGTATAGTTTCTTTGCAGGCAAAACGGCTTGGTCTTGAGTTACACAAATTTGTATGAGCTCAGAGCACATGTTACTTCCGTGACCTTGGATATGTTACTTCACCTCTCTAAATTTCAGAGCCCTCCTTGGTAAATCAGGGCTAGTTGATGGAAATGGGGCAAGTTATCCTCCTTAGAGGACAGTTTTCTCCTCAGTAAATAGGAGCAGATGATGATACTTACTCCACAGAGTGTTATGAGAATAATGTTTATAAAGCGCTTAGCCTGTGAATGGTCAATAAATGTCAACCATGATTATATCACAAACCAAACAATGTCAACCTTTCTAGTCCAAGCCACCATCACCTCTTTCTGGAATGACTGCAGTGGCTTCCTAACTGGTGTTCCTGCTTGCATGCTTGCTTAGAATCTATTCACCACACAGCACCCTAAAGAATCTTTTCTAAACATAAATCAGGTCTTGTCACTCCCTCACTCAAAGCCCTACGCTGGCTTTCCATCACACTTTGAACAAAGTCCAAAGTCCTTACTATGGCCTACAGGGCCCTGTGTGATTTGGCCTTGGCCTATTTCTCTGATCTCTCTTAATGATTTCCTTTATCCTTCCCTTCTGTCTAGTCATAATTTTCTTGTGGTTCCTCAGCTATGCAGGCGTGTTTTGGCTCAGGGACTTTTCATATGCTGATTCCTTCACTGGAATGCTCCTGATCCCACATATTCACATTGCCCACGACTTATTCCTACACTTTATTCAGGTCTTCCCTCAAATGTCTTCTCCTCAAAAAGGCCTTCCTTGGCCACTATATGTAAAATGGCCCCTACCTCTCATCCATTAGTCTCTAGCCCCTTACCTTACCTTATTTTACTCACAAGACTTATTGGTACCTAACATCATGTTATGTATTTATTTGTTTACAATCTTTTGGTCCACTCAAATGTAAGTTTCGTGAAGGCAGGGACTTTGTTCGCCATGGTTCAGTACTTGGGATAAATTAGGTGCACAATAAATGTTTGTTGACACAATGAGTATTATTGTTATTATTATCCAGGATTTTGAGTCTTGTGGGACTTTGGATCTTTTGTGAGGCTCTCGTTGGAATGCTAATACCTCTAATCATGGCCAACTCGTCCCCTTCTTGGTAGTTGGTGTAAATCTTAGCTGAGATTCCCAGAACTGGGATGCATGGCTTGACTCCAAGTCTTCGGGGGAAAGAGAGAAGTGAAAAAAGAGTAAAGTAGGGAAAGAGAAACTGATAGGAGATATGGGAATATCTCAAAGAAAAATCTTCACTCAATTTATTATTTTGTCTAGAACCATCCCTGGATACTTGCTCAAACCAGAATTTTATATGAGAGTAAAACTCCTTTTCTCTGCCTCCCTTTCCTAAATTTACTTATCTTCTGCCTGAACAACATAAATGTAATGTCAATTGCTGAAGAGAAGCCAGTTCCAACGTTTTTCAAGTTGTCTGAGAACAAAATGGAAGAATTCAGTTTTTGTTTTTGCTTTAGTGTTGAAAATCATGCCCTAGTTTATCATCAAACAAAATAAACTTAAATACCAAGTCATAGTGAACGTGTACATCTGGATTCTGCAAGTTCATTCCCAGGAATACTATGGTTGAACTGTTGATGTTCAACTCATTTTGACCTAGTAAAATGGCAGTTTCATACGGTTCACTCTAATATGTGTGACAGTAATTAAAATTTAGAGATTATAAAACTCAGAGAGATAAAGCTATAACTCTCCTTATTTCTAACTAGGAAAATTAGCTTGTATTAGTAAGGATAGACTAGGTTATGCTGCAGCAACAAACACGCCCCCCCAAATCTCAGTGGCTTAACACAATAAAAATATATTTCTTGCTCATGCTACGTGTTCCAATACAGGTCAACAGGGGGCTTTGCTTCACTCAGTCACTCAGGGATCCAGGCTCATAGAAGTATTACTTTCTTATAGTTGTATCGTCTGGAATGCATGGACTTTTTGGCGGATGCCACAAAAGCAAAGATGAGGGAATTGAGCATGGGCATTTTCAGTGTCTCAGTACAGAAGTGACCCTCCCAACTTCTGTTCCTATTTTATTGGCTAGAGTTGGCCCTATGGTTCTCATAGGGTCATTTGCTACCTCCATCCTAACTCTAGCTTAGGCCATTCCCTCCAAAACCACCCCCCCCCTTTTCTTGAATTCTTCTCAATTCACAACAAGTGACACCCTGAAAGGTCTGGATGGCTCTTCTCAGATGGCTCTTGTGACTTATTCTTAAACAATGTAACATTTACGGATCTCCTTTCATACACTGTGACTGGAAAGCAAGGAGGCTGAAGTTTGCTGGGAGTGGGAAGAAGGGAAAGGGAACGAGGTGAGTGCAGCCATGCTTAAACACAACCTACCGTAATTTCCACCCTTCTGGAAATTTCCACCCTTCTGTTGGTCCAGGGAGCTTTGCAAAAAGCATATCTCAAAATGAGGTGAAGTGAGACATAAACCTTTTTCTTCATTCATTTCTCTAAATCAATCTGGGGATTTTTATCATCCTTTCCTTATAGATTTTTTTCGTGGTGCAGGGAGGGAAGCAGTTGAGGGTAGGAAGAAACTGGAAAACAAAATCCCACTCTGGCTCCAAACTTTCTTGCCCTTTCCCCCTACACTTACCCAACTTCATTCTCTAAGACCTTATTTCTTCTTTATGTGGCTGGAAAATGCTCCTATCATTACACAGTCTTCAACTTATGATTCAGATAAAAACTCTGGTCTTCCCTGTCAGGCTTTGGATCCTGACATTGAAAGCCAATCTCCTTTCCTTCAGAGGTCTAGCTCTTGCAAATCAAAAGCACTTTGGTTTTTAGGCCATTTTCCCTGCTAAAAACTTTAAAGCTTCTATTTTATAATTAAAGGTGAATAGTGACTGTTTGTTCTCAGTTGGTTCTACCATACTTTTGGGGCATGACTGACAATGATTAAATGGGTAAAAGGCAAGCCATAGGACTACTAAGAACTACTGAAAATTACCGGGAACAAAATACAGTAAACTTCATGACACCTAGACTTATAATTACTTGAATTTGAATTAATGACTGGCACTCATCCTCCTCCCAGCCTTGTTTCTCACCTAGTGATGGCCTAAATTTCTTATTCTCTTTAGAGTGGGGGTAGGTGGATGTTGTTATGGAGGCAAGGGCAAGGACTGGTGAGAATTGGCAGGCTACCCTGACGTGGAGCGTAGGTGCCTGAGTTTCCTGTATTCTCCTGGCCTGTTTCTCCATATTGGTCTAACAAAATGCTTGGAAATGCTGCTATTCTATGTACTCATAAGGACTAGAATCACTCCCAGGAGGTATTTAGTAGACAATGAAATGAGGAGATGCCAAAACATGGCCTGAATCAGGACAGATTTAGATCACACAGCTGAACTCCTGGCAGGCTGGCTACATAGGTTTATCCTAAACTTTTCATTAAACCTGCAATAATATGGCTCTTCATTTTACCAGTGCATGTAAGTGCTTTATTCATCAGTTTGTCACTTTTTTAATGTCAGTTTTTTCCACTTAGTAATGCAAACTCTATGATGGCAGAGACTTTGTAATGCCTAACACATGCCTAGTTCATGGTGGGTGCTCAATCCATATTTATTGAATAAATGAATACAAATGAATGAATATCGGGCACTACACTGGGGTATGAAGATGAGTGAAGCAGGCTTTCCTGCACTAAGGGAATACACAGACCAGAAAGGGAGACCTATTGGCTAGTAATGATCCTAAATGTTGACATACTGGGACTGAAACCAGCAGGCGGTTGGAGCAATAAGGAGCAGCCTCCCTCTTTATATGGGGTGTGAATTCTTCAGTTTGCTGTAGCCTACTTCAGTCACCATGTGCCTGCCTGCAGTTTGGGGACATTTGAGTGTGTGACCGCTACTCTTGTAAGACAAGATCTTAGCCTGAAAGGACACACAAGCAGCAGAATTAATCTGGTGCCTGCAAGCAGTGCCCAGGTTGGTGGAGAAAGAGGGCAGACAGGTTGTAATGAGGTCTTACCTTACACTCAGCTATGACCCATATGGATTGTAACTAAGGACCAGGTGGCATGATGGATGTCTCTGAGGATCTCATGTAGACAGATGACTTTGAGAGCCAGATTGCCAGTCCCTCTGCCCCTGGATCCATTGGCAGGCTGGAAAAGCTGTCATAACTTTGACATAACCTAGGAGAAAAGGTACACCAAATTATCTATGGTTAAGTTTTTGATGGGAGGTGGGGATCAAGATAGAAATTAAGTTGAATTATAAGGAAGAATAACATTCCATTTCTTGCATGCCTGAGTCTGTGGTTGGATATTCTTAAACCTGCTACATTTGTATAATGTGTGCACTATAGAAGTAAGGAGAAAAAGCTATATTTTAAGACATACCCTCATTACAATTGACCATGATTCAGATAACAATTGAAAATAAAGAGCAATCCAATGAACAAAGAATGACATAGTTGGTATTTCTAAAAAAACAAAATTAGAGTCCTTTCATTTTTCTGCTGCTTCCATAATATTTCATTTCATGGAAACTTCCTGTTATGTATCACTTCTTCTTTACCTTAATGGGGTCACTTCTCTTTCTGGAGTTCTTTGGAAAATGTATGAAGTCTAAGAGGTGAACAAATCATTTCCTCTTTCTGGATCTCAATGACCTCTTGTGTAAAATAAAGGAAGTTGATAACACAAGTGCTCCTCAAATTTAATGTACATCACCTGGGGGATCTTGTTAAAATAAAGGATGATTTAGCAGGTTTGGGGGAACCTGAGATTATGCATTTTAATAAAAAGCTCCGAGGTGATGACAGTGCTGCTGGTCCAGGGACCACACTTTATGTATCAAGGGCCCATGTTGCGGAAGACACAAATGGGATACCAACAGCATATACTAAAGCTCTTATTATTACCCATCTCCTTCTGCAACACACCTCTCCCCTCCTGGAGTATTTGGGAGAGGGTGTTAGAGGCTTGGGATAAGGAATAACTTCTCTTAAAGTTACTCTTTTTTCTATTGGTTTAGAAAAAATAGAAGCACTTGCATTTTTTAATGATCACTGGTAAAATTCCCCTGGGCTTCAGTTTCCTTATCTGTAAACCAAGAGTAGGGTGAATGATCTCTCAAAGACACTTTCTATCTCTGTATACATTTTTCACTTAAGCATGCATCAAAATTATTTGATATTTTTGTAAAGATACTTGCAGGTTCACAATGTTCAAAAATATAGAGTATATTCATTGTTTAATCAGAATGCGTGTCCACTGCTGGGAAATTCAAAGAATTCTGTCGCCCTTGAGAAGTAAATCACAGTCATCAGAAGCTTCTGTGATTAAGTTTATTACAGAGAGTACAATATAATTTACATCTGCAAACTCTGAACTAACTAAAGTAATGGGATGTCAATGTTCATAAAATACCAGCAAAGGCACTTTTGTTGAAACAGCAGTGATATAAATGAGGGCCTGTAAGGTCTGTGTGTCAGAGCAGAGAGTTGTAGAGCTGCTACGGCCAGTGTGAGCTAGACAACTGAGGATGGAAAACTAGCCAACCAAGTAAATATTCATATTGCAAGAAATGGTTCAGAAATATCCTTCCTGAAATGGGCCAAGAAAATTCCCCAGCTCCCAGCCCACTGCCATAGTGCAGTAGATTCAGGTATGCCTCTGGGTTTTCTGATTGTACTCTGGTGTAGTATGAAGTTAAAAACAAGTAATTCTAGAAATTATTTTTATTGTAGCAACTAAGAACTCAAATAATATATCCTTGTATTGCATTTTTTCCTGTTTCTTTCTATATCAGTTAGGAAAGCTTTTAGCAGCAAGTGACAGAATAGTCATCTAATAATATCTAATAGCATGAAGACTTATGTTGTTTATTCAACCAGAAGCCCAGAACTACGTGGGTCGGGGTCCGTTATGCAACTTGTGATATTGTTGAGGACTGGGGTCATCCTTGGATTCATTTACTCTTTATCTTCAGTATTCAGGGATGTCTCCTCTCATACTTGCAAGATGGCTGCCTCACCTTTCTATGACACCATCCTAAGCAAGAAACATGAAAATGGTAGAAAAAGAGACTTTCTCTTCATCATCTCTCTTTCAGAGAAAACAACTTTGTTTCCTAAAAGGCCCCAGAAGAGTTCTCTTTATGTGTCATTGATCAGAATGGGTCCATATGTGCAGTCCTAGAACAATTACTGGCAAAGCGGTATGGGAATGGCACAATTGTCTGAGATTAATCACAATTCATTCCTTTGGGCCAGATACTGTCAAATTCTAAATTTCAAATGGTTAAAAACATGACTCTTATATAAGCATAGAGTGAACACATATCAAAGGTAGCTCCTTAATGAGGGCGCCATCAAAATAGTAAAGCTGGTTCAAAGCTGACTAGGAGAAAGTGATAGATAGGTTTAATATGTTACAGGACTATAAAACTGTAACCTTACGGGTTATCTTTTTTACCAGACAGAAATTCCTCACACTTTATTAATGTTCTACAAATTAACATATATCTTTACAGAATCAAGAGTAAGTTATATGTCAAGTAAATGTACATCTCCCTAGAGAATTAGATACTCTTCGGTTGAGTCTAAGACATTGAAAGTTGGACAGTCATTATTTTACCTTATTTCCAAGTTTGGGATACTATTTCTTAACGGCATGTAGCTAAAGGAATCCAACTGAGGTTTTCTTGGCAAAGGTGAAAGAGGAAATGTTTGTTGGGTAGGCAATTAATAGTGTCTGCCACAAACCTCTTATTTCAAATGACTAAATATCATCAGGTAGTTTAAACATTTTTTTCTAGGATTTGGTCCTAAACATGGACAACAATGTCAAGCCCTCTCAAATTCTTAGCATTATATCTTCTAATTTTAGTATTATCAAAATACAGATCTTCCTCCACTTACAATGGGGTTTTGTCCCAATAAACCCATTGTGAGTTGAAATTATCCCAAGTTGAAAATATGTTTAATACATCTAACCTACCGAACATCATAGCTTAGCTTAGCCTAGCCTACCTTAAACAGGTTCAGAACACTTACATTAGCCTACAGTTGGGCAAAATCATCTAACATAAGGCCTGTTTTATAATAAAGTGTTGAATATCTTGTGATTTATTGACTATTGTACTGAGAGTGAAAAACAGAATGGCTGCATGGGTACAGAATGGTTGTCAGTGTATCAGTGGTTTATCCTCATGACTGCATGGCTGATGGGGAGCTGAGGCTGCTGCCACTGCCCAGCATCATGAGAGAGTATTGTACCACATTTTGGTAGCCTGGGAAAAGATCAAAATTCAAAATCTGAAGTACAGTTTCTACTGACTGTGCATCAGTTTTGCACGGTAAAGTTGAAAAATTCTAAGTTGAGCCATTGTAAGTCAGGGAACGTCTGTATTGTAATATAAGTGGTACTTCAGTGTCTACAAGAGTAATTTTTATTGACATTTCAATCCAGGTTCTAACTTTGGATGGACACGTGGATTTCTTTACTCAGATTTATTGAAAGTAAAACAGTGTCACTGATGAAATGATTATGACAACAGGATGCATTTTCTTGATTTTCTCTAGAGGGTGTTTTCCAGTTGTGATTTGTTTCTTTGAAGATGACCCTTGAATTTTACCTGTAAGAAGAGATTTCTTTCTTTTCACAAGCTCATCTATGGGTAACTAAATCCCAATGACACTTAAGTTTCCCAGTGGCCTAGTCTACGTAGGCTTATTTGTTTTTCTTCAGTTATTATTTTTCCTATTGACTCAGTAAAGCCAGATCAGGAGCCGTATTCCAAAACTACATGCGAATTCCACAGTGAACATTTTTTTAACATCTTTATTGGCGTATAATTGCTTTACAATGGTGTTAGTTTCTGCTTTATAACAAAGTGAATCAGCTATACATATACATATACCCCCATATCGCTTCCCTCTTGTGTCTCCCTGCATCCCACCCTCCCTATCCCACCCCTCTAGGTGGTTACAAAGTACCAAGCTAACCTCCCTGTGCTATGCGGCTGCTTCCCACTAGCTATCGGTTTTACATTTGGTAGTGTATATATGTCCATGCCACTCTCTCACTTTGACTCAGCTTACCCTTCCCCCTCCCCGTGTCCTCAAGTCCATTCTCTAGTAGGTCTGAGTCTTTATTCCTGTCCTCTCCCTAGGTTCTTCATGACCTTTTTTTTTTTTTTTAGATTCCATATATATGTGTTAGTATACGGTATTTGTTTTTCTCTTTCTGACTTACTTCATTCAGTATGACAGACTCTAGATCCATCCACCTCACTATAAATAACTCAATTTCGTTTCTTTTTATGGCTGAGTAATATTCCATTGTATATGTGTGCCACATCTTCTTCATCCATTCATCTGATGATGGACGCTTAGGTTGCTTCCATGTGCTGGCTATTGTAAACAGAGCTGCAATGAACATTGTGGTACATGACTCTTTTTGAATTATGGTTTTATCAGGGTATATCCCCAGTAGTGGGATAGCTGGGTCGTATGGTAGTTCTATTTTTAGTTTTCTAAGGAACCTCCATACTGTTCTCCATAGTGGCTGTATCAATATACATTCCCACCAACAGTGCGAGAGTGTTCCCTTTTCTCCACATCCTCTCCAGCATTTATTGTTTGTAGATTTTTTGATGATGGCCATTCTAACTGGTGTGAGATGATACCTCATTGTAATTTTGATTTGCATTTCTCTAATGAAATTGAGTTATTTGCTCCGAAGCTTCCCCCCTCCGCCACCCGCAGTCTCCGCCCGCGAAGGGGCTTCCTAGTGTGTGGAAACCTTTTCTCCTTCTCAGCTCCCTCCCACTGGTGCAGGTCCCGTCCCTATTCTTTTGTCTCTGTTTATTCTTTTTTCTTTTGCCCTACCCAGGTACATGGGGAGTTTCTTGCCTTTTGGGAAGTCAGAGGTCTTCTGCCAGCGTTCAGTGGGTGTTCTCTAGGAGCATTTCCACGTGTAGATGTATTTCTGATGTATTTGTGGGGAGGAAGGTGATCTCCACGTCTTACTCTTCCGCCATCTTGAAGCTCCTCCCACAGTGAACATTTTGATCAAAGCAAAGATTGCCTCTGATTTCAAATGGCTCAAGCAGAACTGGGATATTAGGTATAAGAAGCCAGCGCTATGCTGTCATACATTCTACTTGGGATAAGATTCGCTGTTAAGGAATTTTTCTTATGGTGAAGCTTGGAAATAACAGCTGTTCATAATTAAACAGGTGACACTCTCTCTAGTAATTTTATTTGCAAGTGAGTCATGCCGCATGGGTTCTATGGAAGCACATGAGAAACATGTCTTGTGCTTAGCTTTCCCTTTATGGCACCTCTTGGATTTGTCATTCTATTTTGGTGGATTAACAAAGAAGATTCTAACAAGTGAGAATTAAAATCTTGCTTCAAAAGCCAAAATCTAGTTAGACAGCATTTTAGGGAGGGGAACACAGATAATGCTTCTATCCTAAAATCAAGTTTCTATAATCACAAGCTAGGTGGGGTTTTTTTCAGTGATGATAAGAGCTAGAAAATTTTTTGCATTTATTTAAATTCCTCCTCAGGATGTTTATTGTGTCATTTCTGGATGATCCTTCCTGACTAGATCAGGTGACTATCACACTGAGGAGGAATGTAAAGAATAGAATAGTAAAGGATTTAGAATGATCTCAGCAGGGCCATGACACTAAGGAGGGAGCTGACCTGGAGAAATAGGTCAACTGGCCAATATGAAGAGAAATGAATGTTTAATTTGTCAGGGTCTGATTTTCTTTGTATTAAGCATAAATATGAAAAGCAAATATTATTAACTTAAAACTCCTTGAATTCAACTATCCTATTTTGGTTTTCTAATGTTTTGCCTTAAGAAATGCATTGGTTAAAGGAAAGTATTAATTGGATGTGCTATGTAGGGGAAAATTATCAATTTTAATAGCAACATCATAAAATAACATTCTCTCCTACCTTCTTATTCCATTATTTATCAACACACTGGTTTTATTTTTTTCCATGTCTCTTTATACTCCCATATATACATATAGACACTTTGTTTTAGAATTCATACCAAAGAAGATAAAGTTTGTAATCTGCTTTCTCCAGTTAATACTATATCTTAAGTGTCACAATTACAAGTGGCAGTCTGTCTGGTAACTTGCATGATGGTTTATTTGACTCTTTGTTAGACATTGATCTTAAATATTTTTAATGCTGCAAAAAAAATTCTCCTACATAACTTTTTTTCCCTACTCTATACTATTTGTTATTTGGCAGATGTATTAGTCAGGATAGGCTGGGTTATGTTTCAGTAACAAATTGACCCCAAAATACCAGTAGTTTAATACAGTAATAACTTGTTTCTCACTCATGTTACATGTCCATCATGTGTCAGTGGGGGGAGGGGCACACAGTCCTCAGGGACCGAGTTTGATGGAGATTTCACATTATTGTAGCTGCCAGCTGGAACAGACGTCTAGCTCAATTATCATGGTAAAGGAAGAGATAATGGAAAATTATGAACAACCCTTTCACTGCTTCTACCTGGGAGTGACACATGTTCCTCTGCTCACAACATTTTGACCAGAACTAGTCTGTAAGGGTAGGTGAGAAATCGAATGGAGAAAATAGAGTATTAGAGAACATTACAGAATCTTCAACAGCAGGGGTGCTGGAGAGGGAAGAAAGATTATTTTCTTAGAATGAATTCCTGATCTGTTAGAATTCCTTGGTCAAAAAAAGGAGACATATATGAACTTTTGGAAACTTCTTTGCAGAGTGTTTTATAGAAAGATGTGTTTCCTTCATGGTGGCTGGTAGTACAGAGTGGTGGCGAAGAGCAGGGCCTGGGGTCTGAGGCAAATCTTTGTTGGTCTCCTGACAGTTAGTGGCTACGTGTTCTTGAGCAAATTACTTACTCTTACTAACCCTCACTTTCCTAATTTGCTATAAGGGTATGATTATATCTACTGCACTTGATGAGGATTGAATGAAAGACTATGTGTAAAGTATTGGCACAATGTGTCTGGCCTATGGTAAGTGCTTGAAAAATGGTAAATATTATTGTTTACTGCTTTTCACTACTTTTTTCATTATGACTATATCCTTTATAATTTTATCCAATGTTAAACATTTGGGTTATTTAGTGGATTCAACAATTAATAGGTTTAGATGTGGTAATTATCTATACTTTCAAAGAAATGAGGTGAGGGCTCATAATTTTTTTCCTACTCATAGAGGACCTGACCAGGAGAATATTTTTGGTTTCTGACCAAAAACTCAAGATCATCTCTATTATCTTTTCTTTAATCCTAATTGGAGGTGCAATGATGGTGAGGGCACAGAAAAAGAAGAAGGGTGTACTGTGTTATCAAGATTCTAGTTCTTGTTCATAAGGCTAAGCCATCATGTGTGAATGTATGTGGGTTTTTGAAAAATTAGTTTTTACTAGAGTATAGTTGATTTACAATGTTGTGTTAGTTTCAGGTGTACAGCAAAGTGAATCATTTATACACATACATATATCCACCCTTTTGTAGATTCTTTTCCCATATAGGTCATTACAGTGTATTGAGTAGAGTTCCCTGTGCTATACAGTAGGTTCTTATTAATTATCTATTTTATATGTAGTAGTGTGTATATGAGTACCCCATTCTTGTGATTGGGAGGCAAAACAAGGTGTCATGATCGAGTTGAGAGGAGATGGGTCACGTTTTGTAAGTTGTAGTATTAAAACCATATGAGGTCATTTGTTTTGTATTTTTCACATAATTCCATATTTAAATGTTTCTTTGTGATTTTATCAAATAGGTTTTATTTATATAATATACAATCTGGTTATCTGATATTGAACAAATGTCAGTGTTCTTTTTATTTTTGTGGTACTAATAAACATATTAAACAATTTTTGAGGGCTTTTTATGTAGTCTCACTGTGCCGGGTGCTATGGTATACAGAACTTATGGCTCTGATCTAAAAGGAACATATATAGAGCCATGGAGATAAATATGTATGTACATAGCTAACTATTATTAGCAGTGTGATGGGACAAGGGCCAAAATAAAGCAGAAATGTGTGGCTCTGAGAACTTAAGAATGGGCCAATTTCACCTGGGTGTTTTCGAGAATCTTCAGGGAGGAGAAGCTTTTGAAATGGGCCCTGAAACCTGAGGAAAGCTTCAACTGGTGAAGCAGGAAGAAATACTTTACAGAAAAAGGGAACAAAATGAACAAAGACACAAAGAGAAAAAGACCAGTTGTTTGTACGCTTTTCTATAGGCATTAGGAAGCCAAGAGAGGATTTTGAGCAGGAGATAGACATCATTTGATCAGTGTTCCAACCATATGGAAGCTGGATTAGATGGGATAGATTGGGGTAAGAGAACCCAGTTCAGAGGCACTTGTAATGATCCAGAAGAGAAGAGTGAGAGGACAGGTTTGGCAGCACTGGTGAAAGTCTTAGCCTTGGCAAGGGAAAAGACGTAGTTCCATCTGTAATTCGGTAGAACAAGCAGAAGATGGATGAAAATGAAGAGAGATGAATTTATAAGGCAGAACTTGTTGGGTGAGCCCCATTTCCTCAGAGAAGTAAAAGGTTGTTGAGAGTAAGCAGACTGGTTGGAGACTTGAGGAAACTATTAAAAGTTTGGAATTTGTCATGTAGAAATAATTCCACAGAAATTAATGTGTGAAATTGTTCATTGAAGAATTGCTTAAAACAGACACCAAATCAGAAATAACACAAATGCCTATTCAATAGGCAATTGGTTGAAAAACTTGCAGTACATCCCTGCAATGGGATCTTATTCAGATAAGGTCTGTCTTAGATGGGGTGCAGATAAGCATTGATGTAGAAAGAAACAATACATTGTAAAGTGAAAAAATTAAATTATAGTATAATGTGTATGACACGTCCTTTTTTTGGAAAAAATACAATGTAACAAAACCAAGTACACTTATATATGCATATTTGTAATTTTAAAGATTTGTATATGTGTAGGATATATCTGAAAAGATACTAATGATTTTCTTCCAGGAGAGAGTATCTTTGTGTCTTCCATCAAAACCAAACCAAACCAAAACCTCTGTGTGTGAATATATGTCTATGTGTTTGTGTGTGTATTTGCACATGCATGCATATATGCATCACAAAAAAAGTCTAGAAGGAGGTGGCCAAAAAGCACATGAAAAGATGCTCAACATCACTAATTATCAGAGAAATGCAAATCAAAACTACAGTGAGGTATCACCTCATACTGGTCAGAATGGCCATCATCAAAAAGTCTACAAACAATAAATGCTGGAGAGGGTGTGGAGAAAAGGAAACCCTCCTACACTGTTGGTGGGAATGTAAACTGGTACAGCCACTATGGAAAACAGCATGGAGGTTCCTTAAAAAACTAAAAATAGAACTACCATATGATACAACAATCCCACTCCTGGGAATATACCTGGAGAAAACCATAACTTGAAAAGATACATGCACCCCAATATTCATTGCAGCATTATTTACAATAGCCAAGACATGGAAGCAACCTAAATGTCCATCAACAGAGGAATGGATAAAGAAGATGTGGTACATATATACAAGGGAATATTACTCAGCCATAAAATAGAACAAAAGAATGCCATTTGCAGCAACATGGATGGACCCAGATATTATCATATTAAGTGAAGTAAGTCAGAGACAGAAAGACAAATATCATATGATATCACTCATATGTGGAATCTAATTTTAAAAAATGATATAAATGAACTTATTTATGAAACAGAAACAGATTCACAGATTTTAAAAACTTACAGTTACCAAAGGGAAAATGTTGGGGGGGGGGATAAATTAGGAGCTTGGGATTAACATACACACACTACTATATATAAGATAGATAACCAACAAGGACCTACTGTATAGCACAGGGAACTCTACTCAGTATTCTGTAATAACCTATATGGGAAAAGAATCTGAAGAAGAATGAATATATGTATACGTATAACTGAATCACTATGCTGTACACCTGAAACTAACACATTGTAAATCAACTACACTCCAATAAAAATTTTTTAAAAAGCTAGAAGTATACTCATTAATCTTCACATTTTTTTATCCTTTCATTTTTGTTGACTTTTTTACTTTACAAGAAGCAAATATTAATTTTTCAATTGAAAATAATAATTACAACATAAAACATTTTTAGACAATGAGGTCCCCATAGAGGTATACAAAACTTATGGTTTTGATCTAGAGTTTGGGAAGTCTGGATTTGTAGTAGAACCTATTGGTACAATGACACATTTTTTCCTCTAGCTGTGCTTGGCAGCCTAAGAGCTGGGGTGGAGAAATAATTGGGGGTTATATCTAAAGCTGAGGTTGCATAAAGTAGATGCAATAGAAGGTCAAGTGCACTGATTAGTCTAAATAGTTGATAAGGGCAAAGCTGAGGGGGTTGCACATAACACCCAAAGTAAGTAGCCTACAGTCCCTTTAAGCTATCACTCAACATGGAATTCCTACACCACATGCCTTAGTTTTGACCCTTGCTCTATCCTGTCCTCACTCATTTGGCTACTACCCTGACTTTTCACTTCCTCTTTTCATCCTCACTACCTTTTTAGAATATATTGGATGTAAGTAACAGAAAATTCTCTCAACTGGGTAAAGAAAAAGAAAGCTTATTGTCTCATATGAAAGGAAATGTATTCTCATATAAGAAGAAATGTACTGGAAGCAACCTAAACATCCATTGACAGATGAACGGATAAAGAAGATGTGGTACATATATACAATGGAAGATTACTCAACCATAAAGAAGAACAAAATAATGCCATTTGCAGCAACATTGATGGACCTAGAGATAGTCACACTGAGTGAAGTAAGTCAGACACAGAAAGATGAATATCATATGATATTGCTTATATGTGGAATCTAAAAAAAGGGTACAAATGAACTTATTTACAAAACAGAAGTAGAGTTGCAGATGTAGAAAACAAACTTATGGTTACCAGGGGATGGGGGGGAGGGATAAGTTGGGAGATTGGGATTGACACGTATACACTACTATACATAAAATAGATAACTAATAAGGACCTACTGTATAGCACAGGGAACTCTACTCAATACTCTGTAATGGCCTATATGGGAAAAGAATCTAAAAAAGAGTGGATATGTGTATATGTATAACTGATTCACTTTGCTGTACACCTGAAACAAACACAACATTGTAAATCCACTGTACTCCAATAAAAATTAAAAAAAACCCCACATAATTGGCAAGGGAGTATTGCGTGGCAGTTGAGAGCACAGATTAGAGCCAGGCGAGGTTTTGAATCTGGCTCCACAACTCATCAGCTGTTGACCTTGGGAAGGTTACTTTGCCTGTCTATGCCTCAGTTTCCTCATCCTTAAAATGGAGACAGTAACATACTAACTTCACAGAATTGTTATGAGGATTAAATTGGTTTAAAATTATTTGTAAAGTGTTAAAAATATTTGTAAATAATTAGCTAAAATTATTCATAAAATGCTTAGAGCACTAAGTGCTAAATACATGTTAAACACAAAATTGGCATATACAGGAAATTTGCAAGCAAGATGAACTAACTCACTCTTACTTGGAGGTTTTCACATTCATTTATTTGTCAACTGTTTGCCTGGATCTAGGGTAAATAGTGGGGAATATAAAAGGCATAGAACCTGACCACAGGGGTGGGGGATGGTGGGTGGTGACTACAGCCATTCTTTTCTTTTTACGGTGGAAAGTCCCCCATCCCCCAGAGCTGTTTGAGAGCAAGAGCAGGCATTGTGCTCTGTGGAGGCCGAACAGCAAGATTCTGATTTCGGGGGTGATGTAAGGACACCAGACAGATATCATCATGTTCACTGGGATCATTCCCTGGGGCCTGCTGTGTCTCCATTCATTGACACTGATGTATGGTGACTGCCCTCTATTCTCCTCCGTAACTGGTGGTAACTGTCTTGGTCTAAATGTTTGGGGGTTTGCAAAGGTCTTGACATCAATACATTTCCACAAAGAATCCAAGTAGCAAAAGGGAAAGAAAAGAAAAAGCAACTCAACAATAAAAAAGTTAACTCAATTTAGAAATGGGCAAAGAATCTGAATAGATGTTTCTCCAAAGAAAATAAACAAATGGCCAATGAGCATTAGACAAGATGCCCAACATCATTCGTCATCAAGGAAACGCAACTTAAAGCCACAATGAGATACCACCTCACATCCACTGGAATGGCTATAATCAAGAAGACAGACAATAACAAGTGTTGGTGAGGATGTGAAGAAACTGGAATCCTCATACACTGCTGGTGGGAATGTAAAATGCACAGCCACTTTGGAAAACAGTTTGACATTTCCTTAAAATGTTAAACATTAGAATTACCATATGACCCAGAAATTCCACTCCTCGATGTATCTCCAAGAGAAAGAAAACATGTCCACATAAAAATTTGTGCACAAACGTTCATAGCACTATTTATAATAGTCAAAAGTGGAAACAATCCAAATGTCCATCAGTGGATGAATGGATAAACAGAGAGTGGTTTATCTGCACAATGGAATATTATTTGGCAATAAAAAGGAATGAAGTCATGATACAGGCTACACCATGGATGAGCCTTGAAAACATTATGTTAATGAAAGAAGTCAGAACCAAAAGACCACATATTGTATGATTCCGTTTATATAAAATGTCCAGACTAGGCAAATCTATAGAGACAGAAAGTAGATTGGTGGTTGCCTGGGACTGGGGAAAGAGTTGGAAAGAGATGGGGAAAGACTGCCAATGATTATAGGGTTTCTTTTTGAGGTGATGAAAATGTTCTAAAATTGATTGTTGTACATCTCTGTGAATATACTAAAAACCACTGTGAGAGAATGAGTTTTATAGTAAATTATATCATTATATCTCAAAAAACTCTTAATAATAAAAAAAGAAACATTACGTCTGACTGGAGCCATGTCAAGCCACCATCCGTAAAGATTAGAAATCAAAGCTCTCACCATTTTCCTTCCTTGTTCTTCTTATCTGGGGAATATTAGAGACTGGAAGAAATCTAGAAAAATCCTTTACTCCATTCTCCTCTTCCAGGCAGAGAGGCAAAACATCCAGGGATGTGGATCTTAAAATGCAGCCCTCCAAATTTTAATATCTTGGCATGATCAGATTATGAAATTCCCCCAGAGCAGTGGAATACGAGAACAGAGTATGGGGTGCACTTAAGGTAGGGAATTCTTCACAGGATATTTCATAGGTTGCTGCTACTGGGGAATTTCACTGCAGAAAAGTTATCCTGTTGCTAGGCAACACTGCAGCTTGAATTGAAATCACGGTGATCGGAATGCCTCACATAAACTCACGACTCATATTCCTATCTATCTCCAGTGAGAAGAGTGCAGACAAAAAGCATTTTTTAAATTTTAAAAAGGGTATAGTCACAGCATTAAAGAAAATTAAAAAACAGGACTCACTTATATACCCCTCATTTAAATAGAGGAATTAAAATTTCTGTATATTTTATTAGATTGCAATTATTCACAAGCATACGTTTTTCACGATTACAATTGTAATGTGCATACCACCTAACAATCTGCTTTTTCCTTTAATGTATTATAAGAAGGTCCCCATATAGTTATAAAGTCTTCCTAATGATTATTTTAAATGACCACACTGTAGTCCTTTTGGTTCGTGTCCCATAGTTTGCTAAACCTTTGCTTTTTCAATGGACATTTATGCTCTTTTTCATTTTCCCCCTTTGTAGAAAATTCCACAGCACATGGCTTCTTTGAGAAGAATGTATAATACAGGAGCTCGATGAGTTAAGTACTGCTCTTCAATGACTATATTTAATTAGCCTCCTTTTTTTATAGCCATTTGGAAATCACTTCAGAAGCACATTTAATCCATCCAATCAGTCATTCCTCCAGAGTGGGAACACTGTCTCATTGTTTGGTTGAGTCTTAAAACTGCCTGTGTGCCTGGCAAAGAACTCTGAGGGAAGCTTTACATTTTTGATACTGCCAATTGCGTGGAATGTGGCTTGGAGAATTAACAAAATCCACAGGAATGAAAGGGAATTCTCTGCACTGAAGGGAATGGTGCTCCCTCAACACATGAAATTAATGTGCAGAATACTGGTCAGATGCAGATCCTATGAATTTTTAAGAAATTTTTTAAAGGATCATGAAAATAAAAGGAATTTTATTGTCTTCAGTTTCAAGATTGTCACAGTTGCTAATCAGATGTCTCAAAAGGTTTAAGTTTGGAGCTTTTCTTATAAATATTTTACAATCTAACTGCCTCATGTATTTGCTGCACTTAAAAAAGGTGCAGATTAGACATCTAACAAAAATGCCAACTGTTTTATTTAAGAATGGTTGACGGTTAAGGATTTCAAATATATAACTTCAAATATAGCCATTATCAAGGCTTTCAAAAATGAATATTTGAAAAGTTTGTAGAAAAAAACTGACATAGTTTTCCCCAAGTTAAAACAAAAATGAAAATCTTCCATTGGAATGTCTGTGTGTTATTTTTGGAAAGTCTACTTTAGATCAGAGAGGTAATGTAGTTTTGTTGTCAAAAAAACAGGCTCTTATCCCTTTGGCCTTTACCTTTCAAAACTGAAATGTTGCAAATTGATTCTGAGATGGGAAACCCTGCTAATGTCAGTTGAAGGCTTACCCTGGAACTTTTTGCCGCTTCAAATAGAAAAGCCTCTATAGGCTTTCTCTGATTCAGCAGCAGCCTGCTTAGCATTAAGAAAGGGCAAGCCAGACTCCAGAGTCGGGTAATTATGGCTGAGCTCTTGGATATTCTCTTTGGGAGATAACAAGGTCGGGTCTTCCCATATTACAAGATGCCAGTAGGAGCTTGCTGTCTGCCTACATCCTGCAGTTTGAAAGTAGTTCAGCTTGGAACACTTTCGCAGCGTCAAGTAAAGGTACAACCCTTGCCAAATGGAGATTGCTTTAAAAAGAAGCTGACCGGGAATATGGCTCTGAGCAAAGGATCTGCAGAGATCTTGGAGCAGGAGGCCATATTAATCATTCATGATCATGAGGACGCTCTCTAACTCAGAGCAAACATTTGTTCCAAAGGAACTAAAGCACCTTGTTTATCAGGATGCAAATGGCTCCCCAAGTAATCAAATCAGAATTTTATAACTAGTTAGAATTAAGTATTTGGTAACTTCATTTTACATTTTTTTAAAAATTCAGGATTACTGAGGCATAATTCACTCTTTTTAATGTATATAATTCTGTATTTTGACAAACATAAAACAAGCAAGATAAAGAATATTTCCATCACTCCAGAAAGTTCCCTCATGCCCCTTTGCAGTCAGCCCCTTCCTCTTTCTCCTGTCCCTGGCAACCACTGATCTGTTTGCTGTCTTGACAGTTTTGCTTTTCCCAGAATGTCATATAAATGATATCCTACAGGATCTAGCCTCTAGAGTCTGGATTCTTTCACTTAGAGTAATGCGTTTGTGATTCACCTGTGTTGTTGCTTGTATCAGCAGTTTGTTCCTTTTTATTGCTTAACAATATCTCAGTGTATGGATGTACCACAATTTGTTTATCCACTTACCAGTTGATGGACATCTGGGTTGTTTCCCTCATTTTACTTTAATATTTTCTTTTTGCATGATGGTGTACAGCTTACAAAAGCTCTTTTACCTTCACTTACATCCTATTATGAAAATATGGCTATTTCAATTTTTCCGATAATAATGAATCAGAGCCACAGGGAGCTTAAATGGCTTTAGATATTTACCAGCTAGAGGTAACAACTTCAAATTTCTTTCTCCCATGCTAACCCTCTTTCCATTATACAACGCCACTTCTCTGATCTGAGATGAATATTGTTGCTTGAAGATCCTTATCTATTGGCGTATAACAATGCACTACACATTTAACAGAGTCTTGGGGAAACAGGACCTTTAATTTTCATAGAAATAAAGATCCTAATGCTGTCAGTGTGGTGTGGTAGGAAGAAAATCTATTTTGGAGTCAGTCTTGGGTGCATAACCTAGCTCTGTGACCTAGAGAAAGTTCCTTAACTTCTCCAATCCTCAGTTTCTCTATCTGAACAATGCTTTCCACCATACTGGCCTCTGCACCTTGTGATAATGAAGTGAAGTTATGTGTACATGATGCATCTCACATAGTGGCTGGGACATACTAGGCAATTCTTACACACTAGCTTCCTTGTCCCCTGCCTCCCGCCATATGCGCACGCACACACACACACACACACACACACACACACACACACACACCTATCCAGTAGTGTAAAAACAAAATGCTGGCAAACTGTGGTATCATAAGGGGGAAAGAATCGGAGAGGGATGAAGCCTATAGTTGGAGAGAGGAAGGGGTGAGCCTAGAGACGGACTCCAGTCTGCTTTCAAGCTGCAGTGCTGACTGATGTAAAAGTCTGCTGACAGACGGCCTCAGTCTCCTCTAGTGACCCACCTGACCTGGGAGGAAGCCCCTCTGGCTGCCATGTGTCCTACCTCTGTTCCTTCTGGAGCATTTAACATCATCCTGTATGTCAGCCACTTATTCAAACCATTGCCAAGGCCAACTCTATTCAAGCACCTAAATACTCCTGGGATGTGCCATTTTTATCCATGATTACCCCCCTCCAGGCACTATGTTATTCTGTGTGGGCAGCTCGACCCTAAGTGCCACAGTTTCCACAGTCTTTGGTGTCTCTCCTGAGCAGCAGCCATGGTGGCCACTCTACGAGGCCGCTGGCCACTGTGAGGGAGCACTTGGTCTTTCTGCTGTTAGTCATCAGCTGTGACTAAGTGTCGCAAATCTTATCTCAACAGGGTCTGGGCAATTCTTCCCCCACCCTGCCAAAGGAGCAAGGATTTTGTACCACAAATAATGACTCGTTGAAAAACGAAAATAAAAATTAAAGAATCACATACCAGAGGATTTTTGATTTTTTTTTTTTTTTTTTTTTTTTTTTTTGCGGTACGCGGGCCTCTCACTGTTGCGGCCTCTCCCGCTGCGGAGCACAGGCTCCGGACACGCAGGCTCAGCGGCCGTGGCTCATGGGCCCAGCCGCTCCGCGGCATGTGGAATCCTCCCAGACCAGGGCACGAACCCGTGTCCCCTGCATTGGCAGGCAGACTCTCAACCACTGCGCCACCACGGAAGCCCGAGAATCTTTGATTTTTAAAAATGGAGGATTAGAGGAATAAATTTTTCCACAAATATGTGATAATAGTTTTAAGATTCATGTTAGAAAAATAGATTTTGGAAGAAAGATCAGTGTACTTAGTATGTTTTTCTGTATAATAAATCCTGTCCGGGCTTCCCTGGTGGCGCAGTGGTTGAAAGTCCGCCTGCCGATGCAGGGAACACGGGCTCGTGCCCCGGTCCGGGAAGATGCCACATGCCGCGGAGCGGCTGGGCCCGTGAGCCATGGCCGCTGAGCCTGCGCGTCCGGAGCCTGTGCTACGCAATGGGAGAGGCCACAGCAGTGAGAGGCCTGCGTGCCGCAAAAAATAAATAAATAAATAAATAAATAAATAAATAAATAAATAAATAAATAAATCCTGTCCTTTTGAATAGAATATAATCTAATACATTAGAAAAAAGTCCCGAGGTTTTTATTTTAAAGGCAGTGATATTGCTACAGGCAAAATAATTATAACCATTAACTCCACAAAATGTCAGTGGAGGCTTTGGCATGAAAATCCCAGAGGAATCCCAAACTGCCTAACCAGTTTTAAAATTTTAAGAATTGCATTCTTGGAGGAAAAAAAAGTACTTAAGAGAGATGGTACTCAGAAGTCTACATTATTTAATGCAAAAAATTATAATAATTCTAACTTCTTTTTAAAAATTCATTCTTATGTTGCTTTGGGGCTTTATCTTTAGAGACTGTTTTATATAGTTGGCAAACAACAAAATCCCTGAACTTTAGGAGCAAACTACAAGTTGGGCTATATGATCGAGAATACCACTTTTTATTAACATCTTTTGTCACAAAGATTACCCCTTTAGTAAGATAAAGCAAATATATTGTGAACAAAAACTGAATCTTTCTTTAATAGAAAATAACTATAACTTGACTATTATTGTGATTAACTACACTTCTCTATGATTTGTTGTCTTAATTAAGTAATTATAAACTAAAACAAAAGCAGTGATTAAAACTGAGGTGGGGAAAATACACTTATTCACTTTATATTTATTAGGTATTTAATGAAATATGAAGGTGGATATAAAGTGGAGTTAACAACTCATCAGTTTACCTGGGAACTTTCCTGGTTTTAGCACTGCAAGTCCCATATCTGGGACCTTCCTCTGTCCCAGGCAAACTGAGATGGTTGGTCACCCTAAATAAAGCAAAAATGCATGGTAAAATCCTGCTCTCAAGAAATCTAATCTACTAGGAGAGATGAGATATGTGCAATGAAATGTTTAGAAACAAAGTAATAATTAAACAATTATTGATAACAGCATGCTGTCAAAATTAGTACAAATCACTGTTATGTAAGTTTTACAGTTTTTCAAAATATTGAATATTGGGGAGGTAGTTCAAGAATTGAGTACCTACCATGCAGTAAGGTAGTTTCTATCTTGCCCAGAAAAATTATCTCTTTCCCAGTAACTTGCACAATGATACAGTGTCAGTAAACGGCTCAGCTGGAATTTGAACTCAGGTGTTTTGATTTTTGAAATTCACAGGCTTCTCATTGTCCCAGAAGAACACGGAAACCACAATCTTAGCTCCATTTTTAAAATACCTGAAGCAGCTGAGACCTGGACTAGTGGCCTATACAGCACCCCAGAGCATTGCAGTGACAGAGCTTGGATAAAAACCCATGTTTCTTGGCTTATAGTCTAGGGCTGATGACACCATAGAGTGACAGATCACATAGTCTGGAGCAGGCAGTGGAGGCTTGAGTGAAAGAATATTTGCACTGTGGCTTGTTTATCTTTCCCCTCTAAGCCTCTTGCTTCACATCCTTATCCATCTGGTGTGCAGCACCATTAGATGGCTGCATGTGTCCACCTGCTGGACTGGTCTTATGGTACACCAGTTGTAGCCTCTCTGGTCCTAACCCATCATCCTGTTTACAGGTCTATCCTGCTTTTAGGCTAGTGTTTACCAGATGTGAAATTTGTAACATCCTGAATCAGCAACACCTGGATGTATACTAAAAATGCTGATTCTTGGACTACTATCCTAGACTCTTTGAAATTAAGCCAAGAATATGTATTCTAATTATTTTTCACCAAGAAGTTTAAGATACTCTGCTCCAGGGCCAAGCACCCTTTCTTGATCTGTGCCCTAAACTCTGGAGAACATAGTTACTTTACTGAAGTCCTCGGTCTCACCCTGACTCAACTGCTGGGATCCTGCCACCTATGAACAGGTTCATATATCATTCATTCATTCATTTAGCCATTCAACAAATATTTGTTTGATGCCTCCTATGAACTAGTCACTCTGCTCCACAGATGTCTACATTAGTGGCTGCATTGCTCACAGCCTGGTTTCCTTCATGCAGTACTTTTCCCACTTAATTCAACTCTCAAGATTTCCTGTTCCTGAATTCTAAACTTAAACTTGCCTGAATGGCCTTTTTGGACATTGCTTTGATTATATGGCTCCCCATAGGGTCAGCTCCTACAGCCCTTGAAGTCCTGGTCATACCAAACTTAGCAGGTTTGCTTCAGATCCCTTCTTGTGTGTTCTCCTCAATAACCATGTTTTTCGTAATTGACCTAAATTTTATCAAGAGTAAACAGGGTACTGTAGCAGGACAGATGAGAGAGGGAGAGGGAGAGGGAGAGGAAGAGAGAGAGAGAGAGAGAGAATAATTCTTCTTAGAGACAGAGAATAGACCCTGATGCTTTAAGTGAGAGAAACAGGATGACAATTTTGATAAAGGATATAATACACAATGAAGATATAATAGTCATGAACCTTTGTGCAATGAATAACATAGCATTAATGTATAGAAATCAAAAACTTCTGTAAATATCAAGATAACTTGATAGGAACACAATCAATTGACAGTCTATTATCAATATGTGACAAAGTAGTCAAATAAATAAGGATATAAAATTTCAATAATATAATTAAGAAAAAGGAATTATTAAAGAGTTGTTTTTTGGGGAATTTTTGGCTGTATGCAGGCCTCTCACTGTTGTGGCCTCTCTCATTGCGGAACACAGGCTCCGGACGCACAGGCTCAGCGGCCATGGCTCAGGGGCCCAGCTGCTCCGCGGCATGTGGGATCTTCCTGGACCGGGGTACAAACCCGTGTCCCCTGCATCGGCAGGCGGACTCTCAACCACTGCGCCACCAGGGAAGCCCTATTAAAGAGTTTTTGATGTTGTACTCTACAAAGATAACAGACATTATCTGTTGAGATGTTCTCCTCCTTCTTAAATATCCATGGGGTATTTACAAAAAGTGACTAAATGCATGTCTACAAACTAAATTTTTTATAAAAATTGCACAAGTTAGAAATTGCATGGGTGACATTCTCTGAGCATGATCCCATAAAAATTTTTTAGAAATTAATAAAAGTATAAAGGAAAGACAAGACCAAAGAGAGATGAACAACTTCAGCTAAATAGTTTTGGAACAAAGATGACTTCAAAATAAAGTTACAGACTATTAGAAAATAATTAAAACTTAATACTTGTTAAAATTTATGAGATTCTTAATTATACTCTTTTCAGAGACAGAAAGTAAATACAACAACAATAAATCATAAAACAAAAATACTGAACAACAACAACAAAAACCAGGTAAATCTCTGGTAAATATAATTGAGGAAAAAAATGAAAGAAAACAAGAATGAAGAAAATTAGAAATGAGAAATGGTTAGAAGAGCAGGTATGAAAAACATTATTGTTGAATGAATGAATATATAAAAGTTAAAATTTTCAAAGGGTATACAGTCAATAGCATGCAAATAAATTTGTAAACATTGATGAGTGGTTGACGTTACTAGTATCAGGACCCATTCTGCCAGTAGCTGGGTTTTAAGAGTGCCAGAGGAATTGCAAGCAGTTTAAAAACCATTTGGCTTGAGGAAACTTGGAAGATTTTACAGGTCACATCATAGCCACTGCAGTCAGTTACTGAAAGGTCTACAACTGCCCCAGAGAGTGAATGTTATAGGAAAATTTTATTGCTAAAATTTTATCTAGTCTTCTCCCAATTCTGCCCTACCCCAAAACTTCAACAATCCTCCTAACAAAAGAAGCTACAAGAAAACAAATGTGAATGTTTACCTGTTGGAAGGACTTCATCTTTACTATCATAATTACATTTTATTTGAAACATTTAAGATGTAATTCTTGTGCTCCAGAAGTTCTTTCTATGATGACTGATTTTAAGCTTTACCCAAATATTGGTTTAAATAGTCGGCCATTCAGTCCAATATATTTCAACTAGGGAAGCTGGAAGAATCTGAAAGTGTGAGCCCCAGTGCTCTTAGGCATGGAGTGTAACTCCTGGGAGAAAAACACACCGCAGAAAGGGAATGAAGGCCAGTTAACAAAGTCACTGAGCATACTGCTGCTTGAACACTGTTGGAAAGGTGCTAGGAAAGCAGTGAGGCAGCTTTGATCAGAAATAACATCTTTGGGACTTCTGGGAAGTTCATTACTTTTATTATTTGCATTTATTTGTAGCAAGTAGATATCAGCTCAGATAGTCTTTGGAAATCCTTCTGATATAAGTGGATGTTAGGAAAGCATAGTGTGCATAAAACTGGCCACTGCTTTAGTTTCTGAGCATGCGTAGGTTGGGTTCACAGGGTTGCTGCTTCTGGGCTAAAGCAATTATCAGAGGGAGCAGCAGGAGGAAGCTCATGCCACGACACCCACACTTGCTTCTCCTCAGAAATAATGATGTCCACAAAGGTTCCCTAACTTTCTCAGTTCACACCACCCTTAGAATCTCAGTAATTCTTTCACAGGGCATGTAGGCCAAAACAAATACCTAACAGTTGCATTTATTAAGGAGTTAGGTCCAGATAACTTAATAAGTATTTATATTCTAACAACTTAGCACCCGTTGGGCACTAAATAGCTTCTCAACCTTTAGAGTCACACTGAACACTGCAATCCTCATTTTTTAATTCACATTGATTTTCATGCAATACTTTCTTTTTTTTTATAGCAACCACTAAAAATCCCAGCTTAGCAAAATATGATGTCATCAAAAGGAATGTAGTGATCTAACTCATGATGAAACTGAATTATCTCAAGCTAGTAGTTCATATGGTATACAACATATATCACAGGTATTCCCTTGAAAAATTAAAATATCCCATGGCACTGGTGTAAATTTTTTGTCATGCCCTGGGGCACCGTGGCTCACAGTTAAGAACCCCTGGGAGGTCCACAGGGAAATATTTATGACATTAATTGGGCCAAGGTCATGATTTCAGTCTTGATGTGGTCCACTTCTGTCCTCTGCCTTAGAGAATGACCCTTTATCCCCAATCAGTAAATATACACTGTTGGGTGATCCCAAGATAGTGTGTTTGTGTAATTCATCAGTGCCTGCCCAGTGGTAAGCTCTCAAAAGATGGTAGCCGTCATTATCATCACCATTCTGTGACAATATAAGCACAGAAGCACAAAACCCCCTAAAGTCCTGATTATATAAGCCCTTATCACGTACAGAGGCTCTTTTTGTTTGTTTATTTCCCAACGGGTAAGAAAAATGATTCACTGGGTACTGGGGTACATAGAGAATATGACTGAGATGGATTGTCTGAAGGTGAAAACATGGCCAGGTTCACCTGCACTTGGTGATTTATACTTGAGCAGGCATCACTGGCCCCATTTCACCATCCCTCTCTCCTGACTTCCTAGCTCTGCCAGGTGCAGTTACACAGATAGGGAGTTATATGCAGATCTACAGAGAAGAATGTCAGGAGACAGAGAAGGTGGGCATTAGGGTGGGGCAGAGGCAGGATAAAGATTTTTGGGAGTAGAGAGAAATAAATGAGGATTTTTTATATATCCTCATATATAATTATGTATATGAAGATAGTATTATCTAATAAATGGTTACATAATAACATATAATTATTTAATGAGGAAATAAATTGATTTATTTATCTATAATTTTCTGCCTAAAACCATTATGCTATACACATTGGGCTGGGAATTGGTATGAACTCTATTCACAGCTAGTTATGTGACCTTGAATAAAATATTTATGTTCTAAGAATACAGTTCACTTCTCTGTCAAGGGAGAAAATTGGTAGATAATTTCTAGAATTTTTTACTGGATCCTAAATATAAGATTCTGTAATATAAGAAGTCTGTCATTCATTCATTAATTCAAAAATACTTATGGAATTATTTCTATGTGCTCAGATTTGTGGTGGATTTCACAGTGTAATGGTGAATATAATGGTGAGGAAAAAGAGAGGTCTTTGTCTTACAGGAGACTAGGGTGAGGGCATTCTTACTTTTTCTTACAGGAAGCTGTCTTGGCCTTTGGAGAAGAGATTGAACCTGGTGGATGAGAAATGTCACCAACATCTAGCGAGGTGAATGACTGTGCTCAGAACACTTCTGGGGCTGATCTACTTCTGAGAGAGAAGATTTGTTGTCCAAAGCAGTGATTTTTGGGACTCCTTAGACCTGCCTGTCTTTAGATAACATTGATTTGGTAATGAGATTCAGGGTATTAGGGTGGTAAAAGTTATTTGAAGGATGGTAGCAAGCAAGGCAGTGCTAGCTACTCTCCAAAATCCATCTTCTCTTTTTTATCCTAGGCACACAATTGGACTACATTTTCCATCCACTTTTATAGGTAGAAGTAGTCATGTGACTAACTTCTAAACGGAATGTGAGTAGAATAGCCTATGAACAATTTCCATATACCTTTCTCATTGATCTTTCTCCTTCTTCAGGCATGGTAGAGACAACTGCAGAAACATTGAGAGACATGTACTGAAGATGGCAGAGCCACAGGATAGACCAGGACTTGGTGCCTGAATCATGCGTTGTAGGATGTGTTATTATTTGGAGTGGGGGGCAAAGGGAGAGAGAGAGGGAGAGAGAGAGAGAGAGAGAGAGAATGATTGATTTTAAGGGATTATCTCACATAATTGTGGGGGCTGGTAAGCGGCCAAATCTGCAGGGTAGGGCAGGCAAGCTGGAGACCCAGGAAAGAGTGGATGTTGCAGCTCAAATCCAAAGGCAGTCTGATGGCAGAATTCCTTCTTCTTTGGGGACATTAGTCCTTTTCTCTCAAGGCCTTCAGCTGATTGGATGAGGCCCACCCACATTATGGAGAGTAATCTGATTTACTCAGAGTCTACTGATTTAAATGTTAAACACATCTAAGGAATACTTTTACAGCAGTTTCCAGACTAGTGTTTGACCAAATATCTGGGTATTGTGGCCCAGCCAAGTTGACATAAAATTAACCTTCACAGAAAAATACCTGGGAATAAATTTAACGAAGGAGGTGAAAGACCTATACTCTGAAAACTATAAGACATTGGTGAAGGAAATTGAAGAGGATACAAGTAAATGGAAAGATACCCCATGTTCATGGAATGGAAGAATTAGTATTGTTAAAATGTCCATACTACCCAAAGCAGTCTACAGATTTAATGCAATCCCTATCAAAATACCAATGGCATTTTTCACAGAACTAGAACAAATAATCCTAAAATTTAACCACAAAAGACCACAAAAGACCCTGAATTGCCAAAGCAATCTTGAGAAAAAAGAACAAAGCTGGAAGTATCATGCTCCCTGTCTTCACACAATACTACAAGGCTACATAATCAAAACAACATGGTACTGGCACAAAACCATACACATGGATCAATGAAACAGAATAGAGAGCCCAGAAATAAACCCATGCACTTATGGTCAATTCCTCTGTGACAAAGGAGGCAAGAATATGCAATGGAGAAAAGACAGTCTCTTTAATAAGTGGTGCTGGGAAAACTGGACAGCAACATGTAAAAGAATGAAATTAGAACATTTTCTCACACCATATAAAAAATAAACTCAAAATAGATTAAAGACTTAAATGCAAGACTGGAAAACATAAAACTCCTAGAAGAAAATATAGGCAGAACACTGTTTGACATAAATCGTAGCAATATTTTTTTTGATCTGTCTCCTAAGGCAAAGGAAACAAAAGCAAAAATAAACAAATGGGACCTAATTAAACTTAAAAGCTTTTGCACAGCAAAAGAAACCATCAATAAAATGAAAAGACAACCTACTGAATGGGAGAAAATATTTGCAAAGGATATGACTGATAAGGGCTTAATATCTAAAATATATAAACAGCTCATACAACTCAATATCAAAAAAAACCAACCCAGGGCTTCCCTGGTGGCACAGTGGTTGAGAGTCCGCCTGCTGATGCAGGAGACACGGGTTCGTGCCCTGGTCTGGGAAGATCCCACATGCCGCGGAGCGGCTGGGCCCGTGAGCCATGGTAGCTGAGCCTGCGCGTCTGGAGCCTGTGCTCCGCAACGGGAGAGGCCACAACAGTGAGAGGCCCGCGTACCGCAAAAAAAAAAAAAAAACCAACCCAATTGAAAAATGGGGACAATACCTGAATAGACATTTTTCCAAAGTAGATATTCAAGTGGTCAAGGGGTACATGAAAAGATGCTCTACATCACTAATCATCAGAGAAATGCAAATCAAAACCACAATGAGATATCACCTTCATCAGAATGGCTATCATCAAAAAGAACACAAATAATAAATGTTGGCAAGGATGTGGGAACCCTCATACACTGTTGGTGGGAATGTAAGTTGGTGCAGCCACTATGGAGAACAGTATGGAGTTTCCTCAAAAAACTAAAAATAGAACTACCATATGATCCAGCAATTCCACTCCTGGGTATATATCTGAAGAAAACAAAAACACTAATTTGAAAAGACATATGCACCCCAATGTTCCTAGCAGCATTATTTACAATAGCCAAGATATGGAAGCAATCTAAATGTCCATCAACAGATGAATGGATAAAGAAGATGTGGGGGATATATATATATATATACACACACACACATATATATATATACATATATATATATATGGAATATAACTCAGCCATAAAAAAGAATGAAATTCTGCCATTTGCAAAAACATGTATAGACTTAGAGGGTATTATGCTCAGTGAAATAAGTCAGACAGAGAAAGACAAATACTGTATGCTTTCACATACATGTGGAATCTAAAAAATAAAGCAAATGAATGTATACAACAAAACAGAAACAGACTCACAGATATAAAGCACAAACTACAGGTTATGAGTGGGGAGAGGGAAGAGGAGAGGGACAAGAAAGGGGTAGAGAATTAAGAGGCACAAACTACTATGTATAAAATAAATAAGCTATGAGGATATATTGTACCGCACAGGGAATACAGCTAATATTTTATAATAATTTGGCCATGCTGCGCAGTATGCAGGATCTTAGTTCCCTGACCAGGGATAGAACCCGCATCCCCTGCAGTGGAAGCGTGGAGTTTTAACCACTGGACCACCAGGGAAGTCCCATAAATCAACTATATTTCAATTAAAAAAAAATTAACCTTGACAGAGGACAACTACCTGTTGATTAGGGACAGCTCTTTTAGAACATAGTTTTTGGAGTAATAACTTCTGTAGCATTTGAGCCATTATACTTGCTCTTGTTACCAATATATAGCTTTACCTTAACTAATAGACTACCAAAAAAATCCACCAGTAGGGCTTCACCTGGTGGTGCAGTGGTTGAGAGTCTGCCTGCCGATGCAGGGGACACGGGTTCGTGCCCCGGTCCGGGAAGATCCCACATGCCGCGGAGCGGCTGGGCCCGTGAGCCATGGCCGCTGAGCCTGCGCGTCCGGAGCCTGTGCTCTGCAACGGGAGAGGCCACAACAGTGAGAGGCTCACGTACCAAAAAGAAAAAAAAAAATCCACCAATTACTTTTTGTAATTCCAATTTATTTATTTGCAAACACTTTGAGTTTTGTACTGGCTCCCTGATGTGGAGGGCTAGGAACAGGGCAATTTTAGAAATCTAACAAATAACGATGATGATGATTTATTGAATCCTGCCCTGGGAATATATTAAATGCCTCGGGGTGGCATTATCTACAGTTTGTCACCAGTAAGCACAAAGAGGCAATCCGTTACTAATTGGTAGCCTAGTGGTTCAAGGAAGTTAATGCACCTTCTAAAGTGATTTGCTCCTATAAAGTAATTGGTTTATTGGCATTTCATGTCTGGATGTTTGCGAAGCCCTTGGTGCTAATCAGAATAAATGTGCTGAACTAATCTTTACTAAACTGCAAATGACATTTTACATGCTCCCCCTTTTAGATAAAAGGCCTCTAAATTCAGTAATTTACAGCATGTTTTACAACAGATGAAAACATTCACTTTTCTGATGTGAGCTGTTTTTTGAAGGGTAGTATTTTCCACAGGAAAATGAAGAGATACCTAACAAAAAGTCAGTGACCAAACGGCTCATTATTTAAAGAGAAATGAGGGGACATAACAGAAAGGATAAGGGCTAAGATGGATACCATATTTGTAAGATCATGATGTTTTCTAGCGTCTGCTTTGTGCAGGGGCTGAGATGATAACACTGTTTTACATCATTTAAATTGTCAACACAACACCTTAGAGGCTTCCTCTGAACCTTTCAGTGTGCTGTTAAGATTGCCCAGAGATTTCCATAGTGACACGGTAAACACTACTTGCCAGCCACTGAATTTGTGTGAACACATGTTAATCCTGAAATAATTCCTTTCATTTTTTTTCTCTTGGTCTGTAGGGTCGGGTCTCACTTCTGAACCTGGCTATTACATGGGCTTCATGAGTGGCAATCCAGAAACTGAAGATAATTGGAGATAGAGCCCACTTTCCTGGTGGGGAAATCACTTAAATAATATGTTTATGATTCAAAGGACATTCTGTTTTCTAGGGTCTATGGAGGCAAAAGTGGAAAAACCAAACCCACACTCCTCTTCCACACACACCCCACTCGCCACTGCCAAAAGACAGTAGCCAACACACCGTGGTCAAAACTCGTGACACATTTAAAATAATTCTCAGGCTTCCCTGGTGGCGCAGTGGTTGAGAGTCCGCCTGCCAATGCAGGGCACACGGGTTCGTGCCCTGCTCTGGGAAGATCCCACATGCCGTGGAGCGGCTGGGCCTGTGAGCCATGGCCGCTGAGCCTGTGCGTCCGGAGCCTGTGTTCCGCAACGGGAGAGACCACGGCGGTGAGAGGCCCGCATACCACAAAAAAATAAATAAATAAATAATTCTTTTCCCAAATTGTTGACCTCAAAAATGGGGGTTATGATGTATTGTGTGGTTTACACAGTATTTTTCCTGGACCAGCAGCATTACCATCATCTGGGAACTGATTCTAAATGCAAGTTCTCAGGCCTCACTCTGGATCTATTGAATCAGAAACTCTAGGGATGGGACCTAATAAGCTGTGTTTCAACCAGCCCTCCAGGGGATTCTTTGCACTTAGGTGAATCCGGGTAGAGTGAGGCTCCATCACTTAATACATGTGTGATCCTGAGCAAGTTACTTCCTCTCCTCCCTCCCTTTTTACCGTTTGTATGTTATTTTAAAAGTTAACTGTGCATGGTTAAAAATTTAACTATATAAAAGGTCTTAAGATGAAAACTAAAAGCTTCCCTTCCCTCAGCACCTCTTCCCATAGGTAAATACTTTGAACCAATTCCTTTTTTTAACATGCTTTTCTGGTGTATAATAGTATTATTTTATTATAGATAATAAGCATACACTGGTATTCCTTGCTTTATTAACCTTATCTATAATATGTTAATGTCTCACTCTGAAAAAGGAGAAATTTGGCTCACTTATACCACCTGATATTACCTGATTTTGTTATATTATTATTTTCACATAATCTAGGTTTATACAATTTTATTCTGTAACTGTCTTTAGATTAATTGTAAAATATTAAAACAAATAAAATAGTATGTGCAGTATTAGATTTATGTAAATATTATTCACTACAGGAGACTCTTCCTATGGAAAAATCCATGTCACCAAACTTGAGAGAGGATTTTAAAAGCATCAAATTCCAGTGCTTCTTTTAGATCTTAGTCAACTGCATTTGTTTCTTCTATCTCGTGTTCATGTATAATATTGCCTTTTTTTTTTTTTGGCTAGAATAACTTTTGTAAGGCATTTTTCATACAGATGTGTAGGTGGCAAATTATCGGCATTTTTGCATGTCTGAAAATGTATTTTATTCTTATACTTGAGGTATACCTAAGCATAAATTATAGGTTCCTAATCATTTTTCCTCAGTTTTAAAAGCATCATCCCACTGTTCTCAAAGTTATTTTCATTTCTTTTTATCCTTGGAGTTCTGAAATTATGATAATTCACCTTTCACACCAAAGTTCCTGTCACCCAATTCCTCTCCACAGGTAACTGTTACCTCTCTCAGAATTATTTTATGAGTATACTACTAAATACACATACCCTAGTAAATAATACCTTCTATATTATTTCCCTCTTCTTTTTTTTACAAATGGTAGTGTACTATTTTCTCATTAACATTATATCCTGACAGTCTTTCTAGATCATTACCTGAAAGTCTTCCGTATATTTTTTTAACAACTGTATAATATATTTTGTTTGAATGTGCTTTATTTAACCAGTGCCTCTTTGAACACTTCAAGTGTTTCCCATCTTCTGTAATCATAAACAATGCCACAATAAATAAGCATGTACAAATGCCTGTAGATAAATTCCCCAAAGTCATGCTGTTGTTTTAGCAGATATGAAAATTTGTAATTTTGATAAATATTGCTAGGTTACCTCCATGAAGGTTTACCAACTCATACTATCAGCAGCAATATAAGAGAGAGCTTCTTTCCTCTCATCACAACAGAGCATATTATCAAACTTTTCAACATCACCAATCTGATAGGAGAGCTATTGTATATCAGTACAATTTTGCATTACTTTTCTTTTATTATGAGTGAAACTGAGCCTTTAAAATATTTTAAGAACCATTTGTATTTCCTTTCCTGTAACTATATGTTCAAAGTCTTTCTTCCTTTTTCTAGTGAATTGTTGATCTTATCTTCTTGATTAGTAAGAACTTTTTACATATTAGGGAAATTAGTACTCTATGGTATGAAATGCAAATATTTTTGTAAGTTGTGTGTCTTTTGGCTTTAGGTTATAGATTTTTCTCAGTCTTTTCTTTTATGGCTTCAGGATTTTTAATCTTTAGAAAGGCCACCCCCACCCCCAAGATTATGAAAGTATTCTCCCAGCTATTTTCAGTTTTACTTAATTTTAAAATGAAAATATCTTTTTAACTTGAATTTACCTTGGTATAAGATATTAAGTATGGATCAAATTTTATTTTAGTTTTTAGATGGCTACCCAATTGTATAATAAAAATTCAGAATAATCCATCTCTTCCCCATGGATATAAACTATCACTTGTATCAGAAAGAAATTTCCATATGTAGTTCATTTACTTCTGTTGTGCTCCATTGATCTTTTAAAGTGTTTTATCTTTATATTTTAATGTCTCATAGTGTTAGCTCCTTCTATTTTCTGAGTTTTCATATATAATCTTCCTTTATTTTTTCAAATGAAGTTTAAAGTTGCAAATGAAATTTCTGTTATTATTCTTAATGAAACCACATTACTTAGGAAGAATTGACATTTTTATTACAACAAACCTACTAATCATTGAATACAGTCTGTCATTCTATTTTTCACACTTTTGCATTTTCCATTGGCACTTTAAAGTTTTCAATTACATCTCCTGTTATGTTTTTCCCTAGGTATTCTGCATGTGTGTATAACTACTGTAAATTGAGATATTTCCCTCTGTTTCTTCTAACTGCTGTTTGTAAATGGGTAGTTACTTGTGTACATTACTTTTATACCCAGCCAGATTATTGCATTGTATTATTATTTATAAATGTTTTTTCAGTTGATTCTTTTATATATCGTAAGTATATCCTGAAACCATCTCTAAATAATATTAACTCTTCTGCAATTTTTATGCCTTTAACTCTCTTGTCTATTTTTGTGTTGCCAGTGCCTCCAAAGCAATGGTAAATAATTGTGGCAATAATGGACACCCTTGGTTTGTTTCTGACTTCAATGGCAATCTTATAGTATTCTCCATGTATGAGATACATAGTTTAATCATGTTAGATTTCCAATTCACTCCTTTTAAAAAGAGTCCTTTAAAAATTCTTAATGAAATTTCTGGAGATGGATAGTGGTGACGGATGCACAACAATGTGAATATACTTATGCCATTGACTTATACACTTAAAAATGGTTAAAACGGTATGTTTTATATTATGTATATTTTACCACAATAAAAAACTTAGTCCAGAAAAAATACTTCTTGATGGAGGTTGAATTTCACCAAATGTATTTTCAGCCTCTAAGCAGATGATAAAATGATATTTTTCCTTTTTCCTTTAACAAGAGGCAATAGAGCATTATGGAGAAGTGCACAGGCTCTGAGCCACTTTGCCTATGTTCAAATCCCAGCTCTGCTGCTCTCTAGCTGTGGACCCTGGGGAAGTCACTTAAGCTTTGTGTGTCTCTGTTTCTTTCTCTCTAAATCATGATAACAGTAGTGCCTACCTCCTAGGGTTTCATTGAGAATGAAAAAATTAATGTATGTAGAGCATTTGGAATAATACCTAGTACTACATGAGTTAATATGGTGGATTATTTTAATAAATTTTCCATATCCCTGGTATAAAACCCCAATTAGTGATGAAGAATTACCCCGCTGGATTGCATAAACTAGTATTTTATTTAAGATTTTTCATTACTAAATCATATGTGAGATTGGTCTCTAGTTTCCTTTTTTGTGTAATCTTTGTTGGGTTTTGATAACAATGTTTGGCTTGGTTTATAAAAAGAAAATGGGAAATTTCCTTGTTTTTCTATGCAGTGGGATGTTTAAATAGCCCTTGAATTATCTGTTCTTTAGATCTTTATTCCTCTGTAAAATCAACTAAGCCTAGTGCTTAGTTGACAAATTTTTCAATTTCTTCTACTTAGATTTCTCTATGACTTCTGGCATCATTTTGGGGTAAATTATATTATCTTAGAAAACCGTTCCCTACATCCAGTTTTCACATGTACTTGTGGGCATGGGTCAGGTAGCCTGGCCTGTGGGGAGCCCTCCTACTTGCCAAATGAGGGAGGATTTACTTGGGCAGTGGAAGGATTTAGTTACTTCTGGGAACCAATACCTTGGCTGGCTTTATTGTCTGCATGTCTGTTCTGCAGAATCTGGATTTTCCTCACATTCTCTTCTGCTTTTCTCTTAGGCCCCCGTAACTGGGGGCCCAGGACAGAGAGGAGGATTCCTTTAACATTCAGTCTCTGAGGTCTCTTCCCTGTGGTACTGGCACTGACCAGCTACGTTTATCCTTCCAACTCCATGCCTGACATCTGTGGGCGCCCCCTCTGGGTTCGGGTTCCTCTAGGTTGCCCCTGAAAATGCTGCTCCTACTGCTGATGCTTTGGGTTATGGCTCCCCCTCTCAGCTTTCGCCATTGGTCTGGGTTAGCTTATTTCAATTTTCTAACACTTCCTCAAAGTTTCTGGGTTGGTTCTTGTTTCTTTGCTTGCTTATAGCATAGCTATGCCTTCCTCCTTGAGAAACATTCCTTTGCCTATTATCTTCAGGATAACGGGCCTGGAGGGGTGGGCTAGCGAGGGTGGGAGGGAGGGAGACGCAAGAGGGAAGAGATATGGGAACATATGTATATGTATAACTGATTCACTTTGTTATAAAGCAGAAACTTACACACCATTGTAAAGCAATTATACTCCAATAAAGATGTAAAAAAAATCATCAAAAAAAATAATAATTGTAGCTAACACATAATATGCTGCTCACCCTTCTGAGTCCTAGCAGCTTCGCCTTCTAAGTGCTTTACACATATTAACCAATTGAATCCTCACAAAACTCTATGAGGGAGAAACGATTATTATCCCTATTTGATAGATAAGTAAACTGAGGCAGGGAAAGAGAAAGCACGTAACTGGAAAACACACCACAAACTTGGGCATTTGAGCTCCCAATGGTGGTCCCTGCTTATAACCACCATGCTGTACTGACTCTTACTATCAAAAAGCAATAAGTTTTGGTCCCTTAAACTCACTGGATCTCAGTTTCCTTATCTTCAAAATGGAATTAGCAATATCTACCTCCTAGTCCATTGTGGGGATAAAAATGTTTCCCACAGTACTTTGCACACACAGCCTTCCATAAAACTTAGCCTTTATACTTCGGCTTGCAGTCACACTAGACTTAGAATTCCTAGGCTCTTTTATCCCCCTTCTCTTGAAAGAGATTCCTCTCACTGACACCTGAGTATGCAATTATTTGAAGTGTTTTCATTAGCATCACATGATCACAAACATCATCCCTCAATTTTGCCATCCTCTCTGATATAGGCTATATTTAGCTGCAACTTTCTCACTCTGCCAGAATGTGTTTAATATTTCCTTATTTAATTCTAGTATTTTACATTTCTTTGTGTTGTTTTTATTATGTTTTATCTCCAGTGTTTTTTTTTCCTTCCAAAAGTCAATGAGATAAGTTATTCAAGATAAAGCAACTCACTCCGTTAGACTTTTTTTGTGCAGTGAGAAAAGCACTGAGATGCCTTCTGGTGTTTGGAAGTGTGTTCATTTCACTGACAGACCCCTTCCTTATCAGAGAAAATTACACATGCTATGTGTTTGTCTCTTTAATTTACACCTAGGGCACCCAAGGTGCTGGGCAGGGGGTCATTTAAATAAACTGAAGTGATATTTCCAGTTTCCTTGCTGCTGGCCTATGCAAAAAGGTGGGTGCTACCCCCCACTCAGACTCTCCAGTACTCCTGGGGAATGGACAAATGCTTTTGTCCACCGAGGGTCATTTTGGGGCCAGTGTCTCATGCAGTGATTCTCAACCCTACCCACACATCAGAATCACCCAGGAGTTAAAAAAAAAAAACCTGATGTCCAAAGCCCCAGATCAATTAAATCTGGATCTCTGGGATTGGGCTATCAGCATCAGTAATTTTTTGTAGCACTCAGGTGATTCTACTATGCAGTGAAGGTTGAGAATCACTGCTCTAACGCCTTCGGTCCTGTCAAATGTAGTTTGACATTAAGATGCTATGGAAAAGTATTAGCATCAATGACTAAAGGTGGGGAAAAATCAATTTGCAAATCCCCCGCAGAATTATTGCTAGGTGCCACCTTCTAAGGACAGAGGGATAGGTAATGACGTCTCTTGATGATGCCTTCTAGTTAGAGGGCACTCTGACAGCTTAAAAAATCTTCATTTTAAATAAGGTCATTCAGCACAAATGAATTAGCAGTAACTTAGGGGGAAAGTCATCTTTTATTTCAACAGGTCATTTTCCAGTCTTCTCGAAACGTGTTCACTTCATATTATTTCAGCTGTCTTGACCTTACTTCTTGTTTGGTGTGGCTCACACCAGGCCTCTTTTCTTTCACTAGGGGAGTGGAAGCCTGCTCACAAATCTAGTCCCAAATGTCTCTTAGTCTCTAATCACTGCCTTCTAAGTTCTGTGCTTTTAGGTTCACCTGCCAACACATGTCTTGCAAATCTCCCAAGTGTAGAGAAAATTCCATGGGGGCCTTTTATCATTCGGGATGGGAACTCAGGTACAAAAAGGGCCAATGTCTGTGGTGCACTGTGAAAGCTAATGCTTTCTGTATATCACGCATTTTGAGGTAAACCGTACTACTTTTCATATGTAGTGATTTTCTTTCTAAATATTTCTTTTTGAATTGAGAAATAATTAACATCACATGTGTAGGTTTAAGGTGTACAATGTGTTGGTTTCATACATTTATATATTGCAGTATGATTATCACTGTAGCTTCAGCTAATGCTTCTATCATGTCACATAATTACCATTTCTTTTTTGTGGTGAGAACATTTAAGTCTCTTAGCGACTTTGAATTCACCCCTTCCTCCTGGTGGTCTCAGATCTATCATAGATTATTACCAGTCTCCTGACTGGTATCTCTTACATCCAGTCATCTACGCTGTTGGCAGTGTGGTTGGGCTGAAAGGAAAATCTGTCTCTATTGTTCTGTGCTTAAAACTAGCCCTTTCCCAGATCACCCCCAATGACGTCCATGAATTTTAACATGGCACTCAAGGTCCTGTGTTATTCTCTCCCTTTGTCTACATCTGTACCCTCACTTCTTCCCACTCCATGCTTGGATCTCAGGGCAGATTAACCCACTTGGCCTTTCCTTTGTCCTTTCTGTCTGCAGTGCCTTTGCTTGGGAAAATCCTACTTTTTCAGATTCACCCAGGCATTACTACCTCTCTCTGATGCCCTCAGAGAAGTCAAACAATTCTCTATATTCCTTGATCACACTGAACAGATTTTGACAAGTGTAGTTAACACGTTGTTTTATACTGATTTCTTTATGGATTTGAGTTTCTTCTATTAGTGAGTTAGCTCCTTAATGCAAGGGATTATGTCTTATTCATTTTATTTCCACAGTACCTAAAGGTAGGTACTCGAGAAACTTTTGTTGAATTAATGACTAAAAGTATGGATCTGATTTTTAAATTGTATGTATATCTTGTATCCTCTTTGAGGCCCCTGGGGAGCCATTTATCTCAGATCTTAATAGGAGGAAAAGCTGAGCTTCTGCAAAATAGATTTGTCTTAGCTTATTGGTAATAATATCATATAACTAGTCATAACCTTCATCAGACTTTAAAGTCTATTTCTCTACTAAGGTATAAGCTCCCTGAAGTCAGGGACCATATCCCTCCTGATCACTACTCTACTTCCACCGCTAGCTCAGTGCCTTGTATAAATATATAGAAGTAATAAATTCCATATCAAATTACAAACAATAGTATACAAGAGGAGAGGCAATAAAGGTGACTGTCTTAGGTTGAGTCTCCCAGAAGCAGAGCCTGAGACAAGAATTCGTGTGACAGTGATTTAGCAGGAACTGTTTCTAGGAAGAACCACCAGGGAAGTGGGACCAGGAGGGGAAGGAGGTCAAGCAAGTGTATAGAATCAATGTGACACAGGGAAAGTTCTGGAAGTAGTACATAGTCACAGTTCACAGTTGTCCAATCAGCTCCAACTCCAAGGGGCTGGAGTATTTGTCCTCTCCACCAATCAGGCATAGGTTAGGGGCTATGAAAGGAGGACATAAATCCTCAGGCACTTCTGGCTTTCCATGCACACAGGCAAAGCAAGTTCTGACAGCCGGAGGGCAGTTTGCCAACAAAGACGCACAGGTGCTGGTTGTTGGGAGGAACGCACGCCCACCAGGAGCAGGTGTGCATGAAAATGGTATGGGCACAGCACTGTCAACATGTGCTATAATGATTATTGTCTAAATCTAGACATGGAACTTTTCTCCAGGACTCTGGATCATTCAGACCATCCAGGGATCACTCCTAGACCACTCCTGCAAAACCAAACAGCCCAGACTCAAGCGGAAAGTAGAAGGGATGGGGCCAGAGTTCAACGAAGGCATTCTGAATGTGGGAAAGTTGTCACATTGCCCTTAGTTATGAAACCGGGTCCCTTCTGTTGGGGTCATAGGATTACAAGAGCACCCAAGATGATTAAACTTAAGTTTTAAGGCAAAGGATTCACCTGTTCTCCCATATAGTAAAAGCCCCTGGATTAGAGCAAGGAGACCATGTAGAAATAGTCTCCATCAGAAAGCCCTCAGGTAGATGAAAATCTAGCATCTTCACTTACTGCAGTCAATTTCACTTCGAAGGGTATACGAATCACCTGGTCATCATGTTAAATGCAGGTTCTGATTCAGCAGGTCTTGGCTGGGACTTGAGATTCTGCATTTCTACATGCTCCCAGGTGACACCGATATTGCTGGTCCAAAGACCACAGTTGGAGTAGCTGTGGTCCTGGGGCACATTCAAAAATGAAAATACAACAACAAAAACCAATACAAAAAGAACCTAAATATGGGATTTGAGGTTTTAGAAAGAAAGAAATCCGAAGGAGGCTGCTACCACTTTATTTAATATCCCAGGGACTGCTGATCTTGTTTCCCAGAAGAGGGACTTTAAGAAAAGATGTTCTCAGGGAACCATTAATATATGAAGTTAAAAGCCACTTAGTGGACCATCTGCTAATATGTCCCCAGATGGAATGAGCAAACTGAGTTATTAAGGTTATAATTTAGCAAATTGTGTTTTGTAGTCTCCATATTACACATCTGCGAAGCCTCAGAAATGGGAATGATGCAAAAGAAGGCTTGGAATTTGGCTTCTTCCAAGTGGGTGTAGGTTTATGTGGATGAAGACTCCTATTTCATAAAAGCCACTTTGCTTTCTGACCTGATACTAAATTCTCCATCATGGCTGTGACCTTTGTAGGTTGTGCCTGGGTTAATAGGTGTTCATTATTCTGGGTAATTAAGACTAAAGGGAGGAAAGCCGCCCATATGCTACGTATCATTCCTAGTTTCTCTAAGCTTTTCCACTTCTAAGCCCACTGGCTGGTTTTTGGCTCTTTTCCATAAACATTCTTTACAGTGGCTTGAGCCACATTCATTGTACATGGAGAGGATAGGCATGCTTATTTTTTCCCAGAGGCCCTACTCAGAAACAATGACATGTAGAGAACAGAAGCGCATTGAAGTCACCTGAAGTGGGCAGAGATCAACAAGAACAAATCATAACTCACGGATTTGGGCAGATGAGCTTAACTATTTGGTTGCGGAGTTCTGGATTGTCTGTGTCAACTGCCTCCACCACCACTCCTGTCTAAGGCAGGTAACTGTATTTCTCAGAATATTCTTTCCTGTATGATTCTGGGTTAGAGTTTGCTAGGAAGAGATACTCCTGTGAAATGTGGAAGGTGGAAATGAAAGCTATACTTCTTGGGATGTTGTGGAGCTTAGATGTAGCAGTTTTGTGAAATGCAGTGGATTTCGCTGAATTGGCAGCTTCACAAATCTTTCCATGAGCTCCCACTTTGGTGGCCAGAATGGTGGCTTCTTGAATTTTCTCACTTCCTGCTTCTCAGCCCACTTCACCTACTTCAGTGCTTTAAATGAGGTCCCTAGACCTTCTATCCTCTGGCTACAGCCCCTTCCAGATCTTCACTTCCCCAACTCCTCTCGTGTTCGTATACGTCTTGAGTTCCAAGTTTAATTCCCTATTCTTGTAATAAATGCGGTGCCTTTGTTTTCCTGACTAAACCCAGACTGGCACAGGAGTTCTTTAATTTGTTGGATTTCTATTGGATTAAAAATATATTTAAATGTTTTGACGAACCTCATTGATGGTCAGTGCTTAGTATCTTTCACCTTCTCCCCCATTTTATCACTTCTTCCCTCTTCTGCTGGGCCAGAAGTGTCACAGATTGGGTTCCTGAGGAAGCATACCCTGAGATGGAGCTTAATGTGAAGGATGTTTATTAAAGAGTTCCCATGGGATAAACGCTTATGGAAAGGAGAGAATGGAAGAAGTGAGTAAAGGAGAAGTCAGCTTCAATGCAGGCCCAAGGGCAGGTGTAGCCAACTCCATGAGGAGGTCTGGAGGATATAGGACCCTTCATAGTTGTCCTTGTTTGGGCAAACATGGCCAGACCTTAATATTCCGGCACTGATCAGTCACTGGATACAGTCCACTGCAGGAAGGAGCATGAACCTGGCTGAGGACGGGCTGCTGTCTGAAGGCTGGTGCAGCAGCACTCCCAGAGACCGGGACAACGAGTGCTTCCCGGAAGGGGACTCCGGGTGGCACATCAGAGAGTTCACCCCAGGAAATAAGTTGGGCTGTGTTATAAGTCAGTGTTGGAGCTCTAGCTGGCAGTGAAGAAAGGAGAATAGGATTTGTGGTAGAGAGAGCAACATGCCTAAAGGCCTGAAAGCCAAAGAGTGCTTGATATTTCGAAAAACAACAAATAGTCCCATCTGACTAAAGCATGAGGTAAAACAGTTTTGATCACATTCCCAAAAGACAGAGATGCTTCTGGAAAACTCAGGATCTGGCTCTAGATATTGAGCATGTCTATGGTCAACTTGTTCCTGGGATACTGGAGTAAAAGTTAAGGCTTTCTAGAGGCCAGCCCAGACCATCAGCCCCATCTTGTCAACTCCAAGCTCACCACATCACTTTATATTTCCTAGCTCTCTCTCTGCCAGGGTGTGAAGTAAGCATAGGACCACTACTCTTGGTGAATTCCTCCAAATTCAATGTGTTTCTTCATTTGCCTGATCAGCTGCCTGTCTCTGACCCTTTGCCTCCCAGGATGTGGCTCAGATGCAGCACTTCTCAGTGCTTTCTGAGCTTTTTTTTTTTCATCATGTGCAGGCTCCTTTTCTCTTTCACATACTTTACTTCAGGTTTTGATGACAACCACCCTTACCTTTAATTAAGAATGTTTTTCCTTGATGCAGTGCAAGAGGTCTCATCTCCTTGCTTGCTCTAAGCCTTTTCTACTTTCCCTTTACCTCATTCATTTACATAGATTGTGTGTTGTAGTGGAAAGAACATGGGCTTTGGATTCAGACCTGGATAAGAATCCCAGGAGCCTCACTTTCTACTGATGTGATCTTGGGCAATTACCCTAATCTCTCTCAGCATCAGTTTACTTATTTGTAAAATATGGAGACATGGTGCAAAGATGAAATAAAACCATGTGTGCAAGAATTTGGCATACGGTAGACACGGGATAGGTTAATATTCTTTTCCTTTTCTATCTGGGGTTTTAGAAACTAACTCTGAACCTAATCTACTGAGGTCGGTGCGGGCGGGGGGGGGGTGTCTCCTTTTTGTGAGAGTTGTTGGTCCTGCTGTTTTGGTCTCACTTATTTCCCTTCTCCCAGCGGTCATTGGCAGAGCTCAGCTCTCTTTCCCTGCTGGAGCTCATATTACTAGTTCTCTGACATTAATCTTAGCTGTATCACCCAACTGGCTTTATTCCTCAGTCCAGTTTTGCTAAGAGGATTACTTTAGGCATTTCCTAATCTTGATGTGTGATCAGTACCTCTAGACACAAGCAGCACTAACTCTCCAAATGAAACAGGCACTACCTAAGTAGCACTTCAGGTTTCATAGAAGGAGAGAGAACATGTTTGTATTCCACGGCCAGATAGACCATGATGGCTCTAATTGGCCCTCCTGAGTGTTCTTGTAAGCTAATGTTCTTCAGAGTGCTGCAGAATTACAGTCTAATTTAATTTCCCCTCTGATCAGTTTACAGATCTTTATAAACGCAGTCTGGACAGATCAATGTTAATAGCCACTGGCGTTTTGGAACTAGACAAGTGGGAAAAACAAACTGGAGCTTTACTTTTCACGGGCATGGTTTAGATTTCCTGAGTGCCTTTCAGAGGCTGCTGAAGTTCCAATTGAACATTACCCCTTGCTGCCTCTATCAGTCAGGGTTTTTCAGAACCAATAGGATATCTATATATCTACATCTATATTTATATCTATCTATATCATATCAATCGATCGATCGATCTATCTACCATCTATCTATCTATCAAATAAGGAATTGGCTCATGTGATTATGGAGGCTGAGAAAGTCCAAGGTCTGCAGTTAGCAAGCTGGAGATCCAGGAAAGCTGAAGGTGTAAGTTCCAGTCCAAAAGCTGGCAGGCTCAAGACCCAAGAAAAGCCAATTTTTCAGTTTGAGATCAAAGGCAGGAAAAAAAAACAATGTCTCAGCTCTAGTATGCAGGCAGGAGGAATTCCCTCTTACTCTACCTTTTTGTTCTATTCTGGTCCTCAATCAACTGGATGAGGCCTACCCACATTAGGGAGGGCAATCTGTTATTACTAGGTTTACCGATTCAAATGTCAATCTCATCCAGAAACACCCTCACAAACACACCCAGAATGTTTGATCAAATGTCTGGGTACCCCATGGCTCAGTTAAGTTGACACATAAAACTAACCATCACAGGGCTTCCCTGGTGGTGCAGTGGTTGGGAGTCCGCCTGCCGATGCAGGGGATGCGGGTTCGTGCCCCGGTCCAGGAGGATCCCACATGCCGCGGAACGGCTGGGCCCATGAGCCATGGCTGCTGAGCCTGTGCGTCTGGAGCCTGTGCTCCACAGCAGAAGACGCCACAACAGTGAGAGGCCCACGTACCCCCCCCCAAAAAAAATTTAACCATCACACACACCATCTCACCCCCACTCCCCAGTAATGATATTTGCTTATGGAAACTTTGGTCCCATGGGAAAAGGACTTTCCCTTAAGTTGTGAATGGCTTAAAAGTAGCACTACATTTCAAATGTTCTTTTCTAATTAGAATTGAGCCAGCAACATCATTTGCACAATCGTTTGTTAGCAGAGATGACTAATGCTTGCCAATAGATAAGCAGCTTTGACTCCCTACCAGTCAATGTTGTTTTGCTGTTTGCATGTCTACTGTGGAGACTGCATATTGGGAGTGATTAGAAGTCAATTTACTCATTCTCATCATAAATTTAACCATCAAAAATATATTTCAAGCCAATGGTAACAACAACAGCAACAACAACAAAATAGGAGCAGCTATACTTATATCAGACAGAATAAGTTTTAAACTAAAAATGGTAAAAAGAGGCCAAGAAGGTCATTATATAATGATAAAGGGGGTAAATCCATCAAGGAAATATAACTATTTTAAATATTTATGCACCCAACATCAGAGCACTTAATGCAAAAACTAACAGAGTCAAGAGGATAAATAAACAATAATACAATAATAGTTGGGGATTTTAATACCCCACTCTCAACAATGGATAAGTCATCCAGACAGAGAATCAATGAGAAGACAGTGGATTGTAACAACACTATACATCAAATGGCCCTAACAGGCACATACAGGACATTCTATCCAACAACAGGAGAATACACAGTCTTCTCAAGGGCACATGGAACATTCTGTAAGATAAACCATGTGTTAGAACACAAAACAAGTCTAAGCAAATTCAAGAGGGTTGAAACCATACCAAGTATCTGATTACAATGGTATGAAACTAGAAATCAATAACAGGAAAACTGGAAAATTCACAAATACATGGAAATTAAACAACACTCTCCTGAACAACCAATGATCAAAGAAGAAATTAAAGGAGAAATACAAAAGTATTTTAAGACAAATGAAAAGGAAAACACAATATACCAAAACTTATGGGATACAGCAAAAGCAGTTCTAAGAGGGAAGTTAATAAGTGCCTACATTAAAAAGCAAGACAGATCTCAAATAAACAACCTAGCTCTATGCCTTAAGGAACTAGAAAAAGAAGAACCATCTGAGTGCAGTTAGTAGAAGGAAGGAAATTATAAAGATTAGAGCAGAAACAAATAAAACAGAGAACAGAAAAACAATAGAAAAGATGAACAAAACAGAGTTGGTTCTTTGAAAAGATAAACCAAATTGACAAACCTTTAGCTAGACTAACCAAGGCAAAAAGAGAGAGGATCCAAATCAACAAAATTGTAAATGGAAAGTAGACATTACAACTGATACCACAGAAATACAAAGGATCATAAGAGGCTACTATGAAAAACTATACACCAACAAACTGGACAACCTAGAAGAAATGGAAAAATTCTTAGAAACATATAACCTATAAAGACTGAATCAGGAAGAAACACAAAAATCTGAACAGATCAATTACTAGTAAGGAGATTGAATCAATAATCAAAAATCTCCCAACAAAGAAAACCCCAGGACCAGATGGCTTCACTAGTGAATTTTACTAAGCATTTAAAGAAGAATTAATACCAATTCTCAAATGCTTCCAAAAAATCAAAGAGGAAGGAACACTCCCAAACTCCTTTTATGAGGTCAGCATTACCCAGATACCAAAACCAGAAAAGGACACTACAAGAAAACTATAGGCCAATATCCCTGATGAACGAAGATGCAAAAATTCTCAGTGAAAACTAACAAACTGAATTCAGCAGCACATTAAAAGGATCATTCACCATGATCAAGGGGGATTTATCCCTGGGATCCAAGGATGGTTCAACATCTGCAAATCAATAAATGTGATATGTCGTGTTAATAGAATGAAAGAGAAAAATCATATAATCATCTAAATAGATACAGAAAAAGCATTTAACAAAAGTCAACATCATTCATGATAAAACTCTTAAAAATCAGGTAGAGAAGGAAAGTACCTCAACATAATAAAGGCCATATATGACAAGCTCACAGATAACATCATACTCAGTGATGAAACATTGAAAGCTTTTTCTCTAAGATCAGGAACAAGACAAGGGTGCCCATTCTCACCACTTATATTTGACATAGTACTGGAAGTTCTAGCCAGAACAATCAGACCAGAAAAAAAAAAAAAGGCATCAGAACTGGATGGGAAGAAGTAAAATTGTCTCTATTTGTAGATAATATGATTTTATATATAGAAAACCCTAAAGACTCCACCAAAAGAACCTGTTAGATCTAATCAAGAATTCAATAAAGTTGCAGGATACAGAATTAACATGCAAAACTCAGTAGCATTTTTATAACTAACAATGAATTATCTGAAAAAGAAATAAAGAAAATGATCTCACTTACAATAGGATCAAAAACAATAAAAAATTTAGGAATAAATATAACCAAGGAGGTGAAAGATCTATACACTGAAAACTACAAGACACTGATGAAAGAAATCAGAGAAGACACAAATAAATGGAAAGGTATCCCCCGTTCATGGATTGGAAGAATTAACATTGTTAAAATGTGAATACTACTAAAAGCCATCTATAGATTCAATGCAATATCTATCAAGATTTGAATGGCATTTTTTACAAAAGTAATAAAACAATCCTAAAATTTATATGAAACCACAAAAGACCCCAAATAGCCAAAGCAATTCTGAGAAAAAAGAACAAAGTGGGAGGCATCAAACGTCCTGATTTCAAGCTATATTATAGAGCTATAGTAATCAAAACAGTATGGTACTGGCATAAAAAATAGTCACATAGACTAATGGAATACAGTCAAGAGCCTCAAAATAAACCCATACATATATGATCAAGTAATATTTGAAAAGGGAGCCAAGAATACTCAATGGAGAAAGGACAGTCTCTTCAATAAATGGTGCTGGGAAAATTGGATATTCACATGCAAAAGAATGAAACTAGATACCTGTCTTAGAGCCCTCCAAAATTATCTCACAATAGAGACTTAAATGTAAGACCAGAAACCATAAAACTCCCAGAAGAAAATATACAAAGAAAGCTCCCTTACATGGGTCTTAGCAATAATTTTTTAGATATGACACCTAAAGCACAAACAACCGAATAAAAATAAACAAGTGGGGTTACATCAAAGTAAAAAGCTCTGCACATCAAAAGAAACAATCAACAAAATGAAATGACAACCTACAGAATGGGAAAAAATATTTGCAAACTGTATAGCTGATAATGGGTTAATATCCAAAATATATAAAGAACTCATAAAACTCAATAGAAAAAGCACAAATAATCCAATTTACAAAATGGGCAAAGGACCTAACTAGGCATTTTTTCCAAAGAAGGTATACAAATGGCCAATAGGTACTCAAAACGATGCACAACATCACTAATCATAAGGGAAAGCAAATCAAAACCACAATGAGATATCATCTCCTGCCTGTTAGAATGGCTATCATAAAAAAACAAGAGATTTTTTTTTCTTAAATTCCATATATATGTGTTAGCATACGGTATTTGTCTTTCTCTTTCTGACTTACTTCACTCTGTATGACAGACTCTAGGTCTATCCACCTCATTACAAACAGCTCAATTTCGTTTCTTTTTATGGCTGAGTAATATTCCATTGTATATATATGCCACATGTATATATGTATGGCTGATTCGCCTTGTTATGGAGCAGAAACTAACACACCATTGTAAAGCAATTATACTCCAATAAAGATGAAAAAAAAGACTATTTGCTGTTTAAAACAATAGTACTGTCAATGTGTTATGGGGTTCATAACATGTTGAAGTAACATATATGACAATGATAACACAAAATTCAGGAAAGATAAATAAAATTATAATTATATGGTTAAAAAAAGAGATAATAAATGCTAGCAAGGATGTGGACAAAAAGTAAGTCTTGCACACTACTGGTGAGATTGTAAAGTGGTACAGCCACTATGGAAACAGTAGGGAGGTTCCTCAAAAAATTAAAAATAGAACTACCATATGATCTAGCATTTCCACTTCTGGAAATATATCTGAAGGGGAGTGAAAACACTATGTTGAAGAGATATCTGCACCCTCATGTTCACAGCAGCATTATTTACAATAGCCAAGACATGGAAACAACCTAAGTGTCCAATGATGGATGTATGGATAAAGAAGTTGTGAGAGATATATATATATATATATAATATATATATATATACACACACACACACACACACACACACATATATATATTTTTTCAGCCACAGAAAAAGAAGGAAATTCTGCCATTTGTGACAAAATGGAAGGACCTTGAGGGCATTGTGCTAAGTGAAATAAATCAGACAGAGAAAGACAAATACTGTATAATCTCACTTACATATGGAATCTAAAAAAACAGAAAACAAAAGACCAACCAAACTCACAGAAAAAGAGATCAGATTTGTGGTTGCCAGAAGCAGAAGGAGGGGAGAGGGAAATTGTATGAAGGTGGTCAAAAGTTACAAACTTCCAGTTTATAAGACAAATAAGTACTAGGGATGTAGTATACAACATGATGGCTATAGTTAACACTTTGGTAAGGTGTATTTGAAACCTGTTAAGAGAGTAGATTCTAAGAATTGTCCTCACAAGGGAAAAACTTTTTTTTTCTTTTTCTGTTTTTGTATCTATATATGTGAGATGATGGAAGTTAATGAAACTTATTGTGGTAATTATTTCACAATATATAAATCAAATCATTATGTTGTACACCTTAAACTTATACAGTTCTCTGTGTCAATTATATCTCAGTAAAACCGGGTAAAAAGAAATATAACCATCAGTGTTTCTTTTGAGCATAATCACTGTTAGGGTAACTTCAGCTGGAATTGGGGGGATGCGGTAGATTACAATAATGATTCTATTCTTCACCCTTATCTGTATCCATGTCTTTTGCCCTGCACATTTCCTGCCCCTCCCATTAAAGGGTCAATTTCCCCACCCTTTCAATTTGAGCTCAGCCATGTGACTTGCTTTGGCTAATACAATGAAGTAGGAGTGATTTTGCACCAGTTCTGAGCCAAGACTTCAAGAGGTTTTGTGTGTTTCTGGTAGCTCTCTTGCACCTCTGCCAGGGATAGGGAGGGTGGGAGGGAGACGCAAGAGGGAAGAGATATGGGGATATATGTATACATATAGCTGATCCACTTTGTTATAAAGCAGAAACTAACACACCATTGTAAAGCAATTACACTCCAATAAAGATGTTAAAAAAAGGACATACTCAGGCCATCTGATAGTCCCAAGAGGAGGATGAGACACATGTGGAGCAAGCTGCCCCCTAAGGTGCTCAGCTTAGTGCAGCATAGCACAGAGCTCCCAGATGACCTGTAGACATGTGAACTGACCCACCAACTTGCAGATACAGATTCATGGGCAAGTCAAGTCAAGGTCAGATGACCCCGGCACACCCATTTTCATGTGAGCTATAATAATAAATAAATATTGTTTTTAAGCCACTCAGTTTTGGGGTGGTGTATTATGCAGCAATAGATAACTGATACAGGAGAGATGCTTTAGACTCTGCGTTTTGGGAGTGTGGATTTTGAGTCAGTGTGCAATGGTTAATTTTCGTTCCATTTTGCTTTCCTGCTTTAGAAACGTCTACCATACTGCAGTGTTGTGGGTTTTTTAAATCAATTGTGGCACAGACTGCTCCTTGATTATCAGCTTTGTTCTCTCTCTCTCTCTCCCTCCCTCCCTCCTATTTTATTTTTTGAGCACAAATACTACATTTCCTATCCTCCTTTGCAGTTGGGTATTGCCATGAGATGAGTTCAAGTCTACTAGGCCTGATCATCGAAACCTCCCAAGTGTCTCTCTCTCACTCACTCTCTCTCTCTTTTTCCTTGTCTGCATGTTAATATTCAGGGAGACCATGAAAGCCATACGTAAAATGTATCAGAGTCTATGGTAGCCTGCTTTCTGGGTGACTGCATGGAATAGCCCCTTGCTGCCTAGGAGGAACAACCACATTAGACTGCTACGTCAATGAGAAGTAAATGTTTAGGATATTAAGCCACTGAAATTTTAGGATTTATTTGTTATAGTGTTACCTTTACTAATAGATCAGTTAAATAAGTACACTCAGGAAAACTTGCTCTTTTACCCTACTCCTCCCACCATTAGTATATTATGTATGAATTTTGTATATTATCCAATATACTGATGTCCATATGCTGATGGGGAGGGATGGACATGAAATCTTTAGTATCAAAATCTTGAATTATAGCCAGACTCTTCCCTGCTTATGTGCTGGGTATGTTTTGGGTTCTAAATGCTGTAGGGTGTCGTCTTGGTCAGTTTAGGCTGTTTTTAACAAAATACCATAGACTGAATGGCTTAAACAACAGAAACTGTTCCACAGTTCTGGAGGCTGGGAATTCTGAGATCAGGATGCCAGCATGGTCAGATTCTGGTGAAGGCCCTCTTCCTGGTTCACAGAAGGCTGTCTTTGCTGTGTCCTCAGATGGTGGAGAGATCATCTCTCTTGTGTCTCTTCTTATAAGGACACTAATCCTATTCATGAGGGCTCTACCCTCATGACCTAATTATCTCCCAAAGGCCCCACATCCAAGTACTATCACAGTGGGGATTAGGGCTTTAACATACGAATTTTGGGGAGACACATGTAGTCCATAGCAGATATCAAGAGCTCATGAGCAGAAGACAAGAAGAGGCCCCAGAGAACAAGCATCTCTGGCTTAGGGGGTGGTAAGTTGACACTCTTCCTAATAATTCTGTTGTTCTGGGGTTGGTGCAGGGTGGGGCTAAGGGATCTTTGAAACATGGCAATATGAGAGAAGATTTGTTTTGTTCAAGATGTACTCCTTTGAATAAGGTTGCAAGTACCCCTAATCTTGATTCCCTGATATGTCCAACAAGATAATATCAATGCACTTTTCTAAGCTGTGCATTGCAAGCCAGGCTGGATTCTCATTTCTCTTCACCCCTGCGAGATCTCAAAGTACTTCTCAAAGGGAATTCTGTTTCCAGTCAAATACCAGCAGCCTTGACATTCACTGGATTGTCACAAACAGGTGCATCTCTCTCCTGTTTGGCCACTGCTCATTGGCTCTTCAATGAAAACGGAAAACCTCCTCTGCCTTTATTAACAAAAGACCAGTTTTCCTTGCCTTCCTCTCTGCGTTAGAAAACACCAGATATGTATGAGGCAGTGGGAGGTCCAGTTCAGTTCTAGGCTGGCTGGTCAGTGGAAAGCAGTGAAAATGAGTCTGAAACCTAGCTTCCCAAAGAATCCAAAACAAAGCCTTTGTTTTCTTGACTACAAAGCTAAATTAATCTCTTACCAAATACAGTAGCAGTGATTTCCTATTAGACCTACCAGCTAACATACTCAAAGCCAAGTTTTGGGTGTATGTGTAGGAGATAGTGGTGGTGGAGCCCCATGATTTTGTCATTGTAGTAACTGTACCCCGCTGGAAATGAAAAGAATAAGGTAGGGAAAATTTTCATATCATTGAAAAAAAATTCACGCTCTTCCCTACCAGAATAATTGCTAACACTTCCACTTCGGTATGTTCTTTCTGGGTTAGATGCAACTCAAATTCTAGCTGTGTTTGCCCAGCACTGTATGGTTTTCAAAGTGCATTCCTCTACATTTTCATGTAATTCCCTCAACCCTAGGAAGTTTTCACCACCCACTACATATGAGGAAACTGAGGCTGGGGTGAAGGAAAAGCTCCTGGTTAGTGTTGGTGCTGAGACTTGAAATTCACAAGTCTTCAGTGTACATCTGGGGTTCAAAAAACCACAGTTTTCAGTAAGTGATCAGGGACGCAGTAATTAAAGTCTAGACTTCGTGTGTGTGTGTGTGTGTGTGTGTGTGTGTGTGTGTGTGTGTGACATCTACAAGAATACTTTCTTACCCTTATTAATTCAAGATATGGTCAAGGAATTACAGAGCTATTACTACTATCATCAGTTTTTCAGTACAACCCTCACTTATCACTACTGTCATATTGAATGATATTGGGGAGAGTGGTCATACAGGCTCTTAAAGCTCAGGCTCTGAAGCCACATTACTAGCTACCACTTCCTTATTTTTCTCAACCATAACATAGAGATAATGATAGTATATTAGTTTGCTATGGCTGCTCTAACAAAGTACTACAAACTAAGTGTCTGAAACAATAGAAACTTATTGTCTCAGATTTGGAGGCTAGAAGTCCAAGATCAAGGTGTCAGCAGAGACAAATTCCCTCTGAACGTGCTAAGGAAGGATCTGTTCCAGGTGTCTCTCCTAGTTTCAGGTAGTTCCTTGGCTTGTGGCAGCGTAACTCCACTCTTTACATGGTGTTCTCTCTGTCTCTTCATATGGTGTTCTTTTTTATAAGGACACAAGTCATATTGGTTTAGGGCCCCAACATACTCCAGCATGACTCATCTAAACTTTAACCTGCAACAACCCTATTTCCATATAAGGTCACATTCTGAAGTAATGGTGGTGAGGACTTCTGCACGTGAATTTTTGAGGGGGACACAATTGAACCTGTAACAGATAGTATTTACCTCATTGTTTAAAATGATTTCTGAAACATCCTATCATTGGAGTGCCACAGGTCAGAAATGCTGTTATTATTTTTGCTGTTGAGAATTTGCATTTCTTTGACTGAATATTGCAGAAAGTACCAAAGTTTTAGTCACTTTGAGAACAGTAAGTTCGTTGGCATCTCTCTCCTCAATCCTAACTGCCCACCCTTTCTGCTGCTCTGAGTCAGTGAGAATAGTAAGGGATTGCTGGGGACAGAGTTCCGTCTAGGGTGTCATGGTGGTAATCACCAGACATCCAAGAGACTGCACTCTTTCCGTTTATTATTTCTTTGAAGGGGATAGATATGACACAACCATTTGAGATGAAAACCTACTTCAGACTTGGCAAATTGATTTCTACTTGGCTCTCATTGTACATGACCTTGAGTGAATTAACCAACCACTAAAAGTCCTTCTAGGAAATCATAAGAACGGAAGGGAAATCAAGCAATAAATTTTATTCCACTAAGTTTATGCAGGTCCATAGTCACACCTCCCCCAGACAAATAATAATCAATTTCATTTAAAAAAAAAGTCTAGAGAAGAAGATTTTGTAACCTTCTCTCACTGTCAGGAAATACTGAATTTAATCTAAATCCTTCAAGTTCTAGTTTAAACCTATATTTTTGTTTGTTTGTTTGTTTCTAGTCTACAAGCAGAACAACTGGTCATTGTAAATTATATAAAAATCCTCCAGGTACGTGAGTTGTTTCTTCTGCTTTTGGAGCCCCCTCTCGTTTTACATTGCTAGCTATCCACTCAGTCACAATTTATTTGTATATATGGGTTGCACATCTTCATTTCCAGGTCTGAAATTTTCTCCTTTCTTTTAGTATCATTTTCCCCTTCTGCCCACAGGCAATCTCCATTTGGATATTCCATAAACATGTTAAACACTTAGCTCAGATAGTTTTATTTGTTCCCCAAATCCTATGCAGGTCTTCTGTTTTCTTAGATTCATAACACTGGCGTGATGGCTCTTTTTCTTCTCCTTTATCCTTACATTGATCTCCAGATACTGAAGATTCTTCCTCCTTCTTTCCCCTTCTTCCATTTCCTTACCATTTCTGTCATGGGTGCTGAAGTCCAGGGGTTGTTTCTGCACTACTCAGGCGATAATTTCTGGCTGTCTCAAAACTTCCCATTTTCCTACTGTACTTCCAAGATATCTTCTTCCAGAATCCTGGCTCCTATTATTATGAACCTGCTATGATTCTGAATTGCTACACCCAGGTAAGACTTCTGAGGACAAGATTACCCAAACTCTCCACACCAACAAAACAAACCAGCTCGATCATTGCATTCAATACTTAAGCAAATATTCATTGATCATCTCCAATGTTTCAGGCTCTGTGCTAAGTGCTGGGAAGGAGGTTGATGATGAAGGACTATCCTAGTTTCCTTGTACAAGTGACTCATTTGTTTTCCCATTCGAGCCTATGCAAATGCCATTGCCCATACCAGAATGACCTTTCTTCTCCTCTCTGAGAGATTGTATCACTCATCCCTAAAATTCATTTCCTTCTTGAAGTTTTCTTGAACCAATTACATGGCTTAGGTTATTCCAGCCACAGCTGGTCCCAATTCTTAAAATGTCTGTATAGCTGCCATTAGTAATATAATTATTATATTATAATTACACATGGTTTCATTTATTTGTTTATCAATTATAAGCCCAACTGTTAGAACAGAAGAAAGTTACCTAATATGTTCTATTAATAATGTGCCCTTCACCTTTTTTGAAATTCTATTCTCCGACTGTATCCGGCAGGTTTAGTCAGGTAACAGAAAGCACATTAGCTGTTTTAACAGAGAGAATTTAATATAACAAGTTGTTAACCAGGTATTAGAGATCTGGAAAGGCAAAAGGGGAAGACTGAAATATTGCAAGGTTGTAGCTACAGAAAGTTGCTTCTACCTCTAGGACTGGAGAACACAAGGCAGAGGTTGGGATTGTTAGAACTGAGTAACTCCGAGGAGGGGAGCTTCTCAGCTGGTGTAGATGTCTCTGAGGGAGCAAACGTCACTGCCTGGGTGAAGAAACCTTACTGGAGTGATTCTGACAGAAACAGTGAGCAAACGGGGATGAGCAAGTCCCTTCTCCCTCCTCCACCCTCACGGACTCCCTTGTGCGCCCCCTATTGGCAGAGTCCAACAGGGAGCAGCTGGCTAAGGGGAAAAGTAGCTGGCAGGGTCCCAGACCCTGCCTCGGAGAAAAGAACAAAGCAAGGCAAGGTAGGTTTGGAGCTGAGAGGGAAAAGCTTTATAACCAAGAGAGTCACTTGGGAAAATTCCCTAGTGTGCAGTTGACCATGGAAATCTAAACTTTCCAGACACTTGTACTGAATCCCACCTCTCACCCCATGACCTTAAGGCATTTTCTGTTCACATTACTCTGTGAAAGAAATCCATCATGTTTGCGTTCCAAGAGAATGAGAGCAATGTGCAAAATCACCACCCAGTAGGAAACTAAGAATTTGTTCATGGGGTTTTCATGTGTTCTGGGGAGCAGAGTCAGTGGGGGGTGTCCCACAAAGTTTAGCCTTACCCGCTACGCTGCACCGCATAGAAAACCGTGTCTGCGTGAGCTTGGGAGAGGCTGCCTGGTATCACCTCACTCCAGTGAGCTTGTGACCAGACATCTTAAGCCAAGCAATAGAGAAAAAAATGTGTGCCCTTCTGCTGAGCCAAAAGTGGCTGTTGGAGAATTTCACTGAGACTTAATTTGTTGGAAGGTCTTTTCATCTTTATGCTGTGTGTTGAGGGGAGGTGATGATTGTTTAGTCTTTGTAATGTCTTCTACTTCTGGTTATGCTCTGCTCAGAAGACTGCAGCTTTCAATTACATAGGCAGGAGGTCTTCAGATTACTTTTTTTTTTTTTTTTTTTTTTTGCGGTACGCGGGCCTCTCACTGTTGTGGCCTCTCCCGGAGCCACTGTTGTGGCTCCGGACGCGCAGGCTCAGCGGCCATGGCCCACGGGCCTAGTCGCTCCGCGGCATGTGGGATCTTCCCAGACCAGGGCACGAACCCGTGTCCCCTGCATCGGCAGGCAGATTCTCAACCACTGCACCACCAGGGAAGCCCCCAGATTACTTTTTAAAAGACTTTTTTCTTAGTACAAAAGGGATACATGTTCATTGTAGATAATTTATAAAACACAGTCAAGCAAAAAGAAAGGAATACAAATCACCTGTAATTCTGCTTCCCAGAGATAACCAATGCTAATACAGTGAATGTTGTGTTATATATCATTCCATATGCATATATATGTATATTTGACACATATACACATACTTTAAAATATATACTTTAAATATATACATATATACTTAAAGGTAGCATATGTATAATATAAAAATAATTTTTTGCTGTTTCTTTTGTAATCTTCCATTTAACAATTTGCTCACTTCTGTACTAAAATCTCTAAATTGTTCTCTGTAGTAAGTATTATTCCTATTTAGCCCTTCTGGTTACATCTAACTGGCTGCAAAGTGAAAATAATCCTACATACTGTTCATATGTATTCCTTAGTTGCTTTTATAGATTTGCTTCAATAATTGTCTGCTATCCCAGAGAATCAAGAACTATGTAGATAGATGAGAGTTTTCAAAAGTACCAAAGCATCATAACTTAAATTGGTCTTAAATCCTCTCCCATTGTTCAAGATTGTACCTACTTCTAATCTTCGTGAAGATTTCTCTCTTTGGGGATGCACTGGACCTATGCAAATAGTGATTTGGCAGGTAAGTTCCAGTTCTGGCAACTTATCTTCATGATAACATGCCTGCCCTCCTCTTTTAGTTCACTGTTGCTCTTTATACACAGAATTTTACTCCCAGTATCACCCTTAACAATATAGATCAACCTTTGAAATTAATTATTACAAAGAGGAAGAGGAAACAGGTCAAATTAATTTAAATGGCAAAATTTACTAAACCCAATATATGCAAATATTATGATTTCCACAAATAATCAAAATGAAAAATATATTATTGAGATATTTTATATTATTTTTTTCATATTGAATCTTTGAAAATTGGCCTGTGTTTCATACTTACAGTAGCTTTCAATTTGCATGTTAAATTTTCATTGGGAATACTTGAACTGAATTTAGATTTCATATAATTTTCAGTTAAAAAAGTAGATTCACATGCCTAAGTTTTTCCAAGCGTACTTAAAAGCTTTCCAGGAGCTGAAATCAAGCAAGTACCAAAAAATCATCTTCTTTTAACATTTGCATCCATATTGACAAAGCCAGTTTATTGTTTTTAGAACTGATTTGACTTTGAATAAAAAGCATAGCAGTTTCAAACTACATCTGTCCGAGTTAAATAAATTCACTAAATCTTGTGTCAACTCAGTATGATGAATAAGTTCAAAGGGGTATTGTATAAATTGAAAAACAACTCAATTTATCAAAAAAAGATTCTTTAAATTTTTCTTGTAGTTTTTTTGTAGCCAACTTACATAATGCTGTCAATTACAGTTTAAATCCTCTGCATATTGTTTCATGTTAGAAAAATGTGAAAATCATTATCAGTGATTTCTATTATGAAAAGTTTCAATTTCAACATAAATTATCATACCTGTCTAGCTCACAAATAAGCTTTTCCTTTCCTTGGACTTTCAGAATGAGCTCATTCCTCAGCATCATTAGGCATCTGGGAAATGCAAATCAAAAGCACAATGAGATACCATTTCACACTCACTAGGATGGCTATAATCAAAAAGACAGATAATAGCAGTGTCGGCAAGGATGTGGAAAAATTGGGCCCCTCATATTCTGCTGGAGAGAATTTAAAATGGTGCAGCCACTTTGAAAAACAGTTTTGCAGTTCCTCACAATGTTAACATAAAGTTACCATATGACCTAGCAATTCCACTTCTAGGTATACGTGCAAGAGAAATGAAAACATATATCTACACAAAAACTGGTACACAAATGTCCATAGCAGCATTATTTATAATAGCCAAAATGTTGAAACAATACAAATATCATCAACTGATGAATGGATAAATAAAATGTTACATATTCATATAATGGAATATTATTCAGCAATAAAAAGAAATGAAAATATAAATGTATCAGTAGATACATGGTACAACATGAGTGTACCTTGAAATCATTGTGATAGTCGAAAGAAGCCTGTCACAAAGGACCACGTATTGTATGATTCCATTTATATGAAATGTCTAGAATAGGCAAATCCATAGTCAGAAAGTAAATTGGTGGCTGCCAGGGGCAAGGGAAAGGGGGGAAACTAGGGGGAAATGGGGAACGACTGCTAATGGGTATGGGACTTCTTTTGGGGTGATGAAAATGTTCTAAAATTACATTGTGGTGATGGCTACACAGTTCTGTGAATATGCTAAAAATTCATTGAACTGTACCATTTAAATGGGTGGATTGTATGGTACGTGAGTTATATTTCAATAAAGCTGGTATAAAAGTTTAGTTTATTCATGTGCAATCTGATATCAGTGAAAAAATGTAAATCCCACTGCCATTTTTATCTTTGGTTATTGACTACTTGGCAAGTATTCCTTTTGCTTTAAGAAAATCTTGAATTTTATTTAAAAGTAATGTACAATAAATCTTTGCAAAGCTCTTCTACAAGTCAGCCAATAAGCATTGGCAAAGAACAGACGATCATTGTCTTCTATTTCTGTCAGCAGTTCCATAAACTGGCAATGATTCATAGCATTTGCATGTGTACTGAACAATTTTAATAACTGTATCCATGACACTTTTCTTAAGTTTGCTTCAGGAAACTGAGCACAAATATTTTCAATATGTATTATACAGTGGAACAAAGCAAAAAGAAAAACATCAGTCTTTTGTTTAAAAATTCAATAAATCCATATTTTTGAAACTAATATAGCTGAAGCATCATCTGTTATTATAGAAATGAATTTTTTCGTATCTAGCTGAAATTCTTCTTTGACAGATATAAAAGATTAAAAAATATCTACACCATAAATTTGATTTTTAGGCCCGTAATTGACATAATTTCTTTATACATTTGTAAGTCCTTTGAGAGAAAATGTACCCAGAGTATTATTGGGCAATGTCACTTACACTGCATGACTCATCTAAAGCTAGAGAAAAGTACATGCAATTTTTCAAATTTTGAGCCAACTGATCTTTGAAATTGTTAGAAACGTCTTGTATTCCACAGGTAATTGTTTGGTGGCATAATAGAGAATCATTCACTTTTCGTAAAATATCATTTTAAATCTTTATCTTATAATTTTCTAACACAATTTCCACAATGGAAATGAAAAATCTTTCACTGTTTCTCTGTCTAAATATGGTTTTCTTTTTGTGCAAGAATCCAAGCCATTAGATAGCTGGCCAAAGTTATAAATTATTAAAAAGTGTTTTGTTAGAAATTTCATTCTGATTCCAGGTGACCCATTTCACTGATTTTTTTTGACTGTTGATGCAAAACTTCTTATCAAATTCACTATGTATTGGTTGAAATAAATTTTATTTTTAATATTTTCTTAATGTTTTCCAGTTTATTTTCTTCTAAAGTGTTTTGCACACAAATAGCTTTTTTGTTTTATTGTGTTGTAGCAAATTGCAATTGCCATTCATTGTGAAATTTGTTGCATACTTTATCCCAATTTGTTTCTTTCCTGCTCTGGTCATAGCACCAGCTTCTGCATCTCCTCTCAATTCTGTATCAACTGGATGCCTTCATTTTAATAAGAAAATTTTTTCCATACTATTTTTTTCAACTAAAAGAGTAGTTTAATTATATTATAATTAAAATAAGTATTTCAATTTAATTACCATTTATGATTTACATAGGTATTACTGTAACTTGTGATGTCTGCATAAAACAGTTAAAGAAGCATTACAATGATACATTGGTGTGTTCAAACTATTTATATCAATCCACTGACACTGACTAGATCAGTGATGTGTTAATATGTAATACTAGAAATGGGACATACACCCACTATGTGCACTACAAGACAATACTAGCTTATACAATTCAGTGTTCAAATGAAATGGAGTCCTTTGCTTATTCTACCTCATTGCTGATGTTTTCATTCCTCATCTTTACTTGGGAAACTCTTGATTCATCCTTTAGCCCTCAGCCTGTGTGTGACTTCCTATAGGGTGCTTTCTCTGTTTTTTCCACTAGGCTGCACCAGTCAAACTGCTTAAATATTACAAGAGTAGCAATGGTCCCAGCTTGAGTCTTAGAACTTTGCAGATATGCCTAATCATGACTTCTCAACCAGTGGAGAGGCCCTTTTGTGAGCCAAATCACCCTGAAGGAAGAAAAAGGCAGGCCCAGTAAGGGTGGTTCAATAAGTTATAGCTTAGGAATTCCAAGGGCATGGGGATTTTGAGTATAGCATGGTGTTTGCCATTCAGATTTATCCCTTGCACTAGTATAGGCCCATAGGAAGAAGAGAGCTCGTGTGACAATTAAAAAATAGAATCCTTAAATATCTGTAAGATATTGGAGAACCCAGGATCCCACCCAACTGAATGTTATGCAGAAGGGATGTACTACTGAGCACCTCTCATGAGAACTGCAGCCCATTGGGCCAGGACACAAAGGTTCTTGGTTAGACTGCATATCTTTATGAGTACATGTGAAGTACTCCATGGGAACTACCAGAGATCTTCAAGGCATACCTTAAAGAAGTCTGAGGTTTTCAAAGAGTATGTGGGGAGTAAGATCTAATGGAATCTGTGCCACTGTTAATATGGCTCCCTTTGAACACTGGCTTCACTCTTTAATAACAGGTTTTCAAATCTGTGTGTCTGATCAGACATGAGGACATCTAACCTCCAACTATTTATGTCTATTTTCCCTATTTGACTCTTAACTCCTTAAGAATAGGGATTCTCTTTTTTTCGTTTCTTTTTTTTTTATAAATTTATTTATTTTTGGTTGCATTGGGTCTTCATTGCCGCGTGCATGCTTTCTCTAGTTGCAGCGAGCCGGGGCTACTCTTCGTTGTGGTGCATGGGCTTCGTGGGCTTCTCATTGCGGTGGCTTCTCTTGTTGCGGAGCACGGGCTCTAGGTGCGTGGGCTTCCGTAGTTGTAACGTGCAGGCTCAGTAGTTGTGGCTCAAGGGCTCTAGAGCACAGGCTCAGTAGTTGTGGTGCACGGGCTTAGTTGCTCTGCGGCATGTGGGATCTTCCCGGACCAGGGCTCGAACCTGTGTCCCCTGCATTGGCAGGCGGATTCTTAACCACTGCGCCACCAGGAAAGCCCCATCTTGTTTCATTTTTAAAAATTAATCTTGGAATCCTTAGTGTCAAACACTGTGTCAGGAACATAGTAGTTATACAATAAATGGTTAATTGAATGAACAAATGAGTATGTTTTAATTGGAGCCATTTGAATCAATGTTTAGCCTATTATTATTTAACCCAGAGAAGCCACTGTAATTGTGGACATTTCATGCTATGCAGGAAGGGAGATTGTTGACATGGCAGATCAAGGAAGGGGTATATTTTTCCACAAGATATATTTGCCTCACTCCAGAAAAAATATTGTCTAGATCTGTAAGTTTTCTCCTTACACATGTAAAGTTATCCCTGATTCTTAATGAAGGAAGGGAAGATGGCCCTTATGTATATTTTATGCACCAAGGCTTTGCTATCTGTACCAAAGATGCTTTGTTTGAGAGAAAAAGAACTCTATCTGCATTTCAGTTTTTATAAACCCCTTTCTCTTAGTATTCAAGGGCTTTAAAAAGACCAGAAGCAATAGCAATGAAAGAAAGTCTTATTCTTCATTTCATGAACTCAACAGGGGACAGCCACAGTGCCTCTACACTTTCTTACCCTATCAATGAATGTGCTTGAATCACAAACCCTAAAAATTGCCTCAGTAACAATCTCTATTCCAAACAGAATTGCCTTGCACTGAGGTTGGAAGAGCACCTCATCCACAGGGATGAGTTTGATGATAGGATTGAAAAAGGTATTTACACAGGAAACCAGTTTGGTTCTACCAGTCTGAATCCCCGGTCTCGACAGCTGCCAGGTGGTAAGAACTGTGGCTTCCTCCTGACAAGAAAAATGGAGGATTTTTGCAAAACTGCTATGGATTATGAAGCAGACTCATTTTCCACTGCTTCAGTCATTGAGGGCTTCCAAATTCTCTGTGGGTGTTGGAGCTTCTGTTTCCTAATGGTGGAGAAGAGAATGTTTTGTTTTGTCAGAATTAACTTCTGTGGCGGTTTTCAAATTCTCAGCTTTGAACAGGTTAGGAAGACAAAATTTCTCGCCCACTGCACTTGCTCAGGACTCTTGTGTTCTCTGGGATTAGGTTACTTGGAATTCTTAGTTGGCCTATTTCTTTCAGATGACTTTTTTCTGCTGGAATAACACTTGTCCAAATAATCTAATTAACATTTTTATCGTTTTATGTGTCTCCTTCATTCATTTATTCATCTACTAGATAGCTATTAATACCTACTGTGTGCAAAGTGCTGCAGGATCTCAATAGGTTAGACACAGGTTAGACCTTCTAGTACCTTGAAAACCCGTGGACATAAGTCTATATGCACAATAGGTATCCCAGAAAAATGAATGAAAAATATCCACAAGAAAGTGCTTTGAAAATGCCAAGGAGGGAGTAATCACTTCTAGTTAGGAAAACAGAGCAGCTTTGTGCAAAAGGTGGCATTTGAAAGGTGGAGGAATTTCAGTAGGATAGAATGGCATGAGCCTGGTTTGATTGATTTGCAGATCCAATGCTATGCTGAAACTGACTGATATTGGCTACGAGAGCCCATTGTGTGCATCTCTTCCCAATTTCATGTTCCGTGATGTCATGATGGTAGCTTGAAATCAACCAAAGTGGGAATATTTACAAATTCTATAAATCAGCGTTCTTTTGTGTGTTTTCTTCTTGTTTGTTTGTTTTTGAAAACTGATGTACCAGCACACCACTGGGCATATTGCATTATTATTCCTATTACTTCAAACTCCCTAAATCTATGCCCTTTGCCCTGAGACCCTGAAGTTCCTCCCACTAGAGACAGGAGATATTTTACTGCCCCATTGATCTTGGGTTCCTCCAGGTAAGCTGCTTCGATCAATGGAATGTCAGCAGATATGATATGAGCAAATGCTTGAAATGTACTTGCCGAGTTAGAGAAGGATAATTTCTATGCAACTTGCTATTTCCAGAAGAATGAGAGATACACAGAGTAGAGGTGAACTGAACCAAGAGTGGGGAGCCAGCAGAACCCATGAAATATCAGCAAAGTACAGCTGACCTATAGACCTGTGAGTCAGAAGTAAAATGCTTATGTTTGTATGCAAATGAGATTTGGTAGTTATTTATGGAGCAATAGCTAATGAATTGTGTTAGATTCCTATTACTGCCATAACAAGTGCCACAATCTTAGTAAATTAAAACAATTCAAATTAATTGTTATAGAGTTTTGGAGATCAGAAGTCCAAGATGTGTCGTATGGGGCTAAAATCAAGATGTCAGCAGGACTGGTTCCTTCTGGAAGCTCTAGGGAAAAATCTGTTCTTTGCCTCTTCCAGCTCCTAGAGACTGTTGGCATTCCTTGATTCATGGCTACATCACTCTAATCTCTGCTTCTGTTGTCACATTGCCTTCTCCTGTCCCTGACCTCCTGTCTCCCTCTTATAAGAACCCTTGTGATTACACTGGACCCTCCTGGATAATTTATGATAATCTTCCCATCTCAAGATCCTTAACTTGGTCATATCTGCAAAGTTCCTTTTACTATGTAAGGTAACATATTCAGGGGTTCTGGGGATTAGGACGCAGACATTTTGGGAGCCATTATTCAGCCTACCACACTAATATAATTGGAGAATAAAGTATGCATTTAGAATGGTGGAAAATGTGCTGTAAAGATAAGTTGGGGTCAGCTGGTAGGTACTTTGAATAGACATTTTGTGGAGTCCATGATTATTTTGCCTAGGATACTGATATACTCAGTGCCGTGTTTGAAGAAAATTAATTTGGTGGCCTTGAGCAGAATAAATTGAACTGGGGAGAAACTAGAAGCAGGGAGGTTAGCAAGCATGTTAGTGCAGTAGAAAATTAATAAGCATCTGAACCAAGGGCATAGCAGTAGAAAAGGAAGGGAGGGATGCTTATTTTAGAAACTAAGTGATAAATCTAGAGTTTTAAGCTTGAGTAACCTTTGATTACCTGTAATAGAAATAGAGAAATCAGGAAGAGGGGCTAGGATGGGTAGGAGTTGGGAGCAATGTAAGGATTAGAATACATGATTTTTTAAAAAAATATTGACTTAAAGGTGCTTGTAAGCTATACATTTTCCCTTAAGACCATAAACTACTTCAGTTTGGGAACCAGTCTTATTAATTTTTGTGCCCTCAGTGTGTAACAGAGTAATTGGCATTCATTAGGTTCTCTGTACATGTTACTGAAGGATGGAAGGAGGGTGGGAGAGAGGAGGGAGGAAAGAAGGTGTTGAATGCCTGTTCTTCTTCCACCCCCAACTCTGGCTGAGCCAACCCAGCAGGTGGTTTGCAGGGCAGGGGAAGAAATCTGAGGAGCAGGTCCTTCAGTTGTTCTGATCCCAGTCTGGGAAAGTGCTCTTCTGTCTTTTTGTCCAGACTGAGATTCCTTATAGGCAGCTAGGCCAATGAGAAGAACAGACGAAAATGCAATCAGATGATACTTTACCAACACAGACTTTACCAATATAGAGGGAGAAACAGCAGGTGTGTGCTGGCCTCAGAAGGTATTAAGTGTGCAAGTCCAGGGAGATTTTTATGCACTTAACCCAGATTTTTTTCCCTTGTGACCTCATCCTTTCCAAAGGCACAAACCCTTCCCAAACTCCTTCCAGACCACTGATGGATTTACCTCTAATTACGCTACTTTCGTTTGAAAAAATCAACATGATGGCACCACTAAAAGGGGGGTGGCTCTACTGCCAGGGCATCTGGGCTTCCACTGGGACCTCAGCTCTACTTGGTTAATCTCCCACTGTTTTTCTTTCTTTGGTTTGTCTGTCTGTCCTCAACAACTCACTCACCAAAATACTTTCCCCCAAAATGTATTGTTTTATCTTATTTTGTCTCTAACTAACAATGATGTTTTCTCCTCCAAAATGAGGGGCTCCCATGGCTCCATACTCTGATCAGCAGTGCTGTTGATGCAATAGGATGAAGAAACCAGGATAGTTTAGCATTTTAGATGACAAGGGACCATATCAACATCAACCATGTCAAACGTTGTGGGTAAATGTCAGTAAGAATGATGACTGAATAAAGACCAAAAGATTTTGTTAGAGGCAGAGGAAGGCCAGCCATTCATGAGTGACCTTTAAAAGGGCAGTTTCAATGGAGGTAGGGGTTGAAAATTGACTGGTAAAGAGGTAGAAGCTAAGGGAAGAAGATAGGATTGATGTTCAAAAATAAATGATATAGGATGGTAGCTTAAGGTTGTAGTAAGATAGCTGAAAGATTTTTTAGGACTGTTAAAATCATGTTTTGTAAATATTAGCTGATTATAAAACTGAAAACTTTAACTTATCTGAATACCAAGGAATAAGGGGAACTGATTGAGTCTCGAGATGAAGTAATTTGTGTCTTCAATAATTTGTGTTCTCTTATAAAATACAAGTATCAGAACATTTTAAACCAGATGTGGTTATTGTTTATTTTCTATGTGAAAGAAGTCTTGAATTAAAACATTTCCATCTTTCAACCTTTACAGAACTCCATATCTGTTTTTTTGGCAATGAAGGACTGAGGTGCCAGAAAGATATTTATTTGAACAAGCACAACAAATTCCTCTTCAAAAGCTTTAAACAAAATCAAGTACAAATTAATCTTACCATTTCTTTGGTTGTCTTTATACTTGAAAAAAACCTCAAATAAACACCCTGTTTATTATTTTCTACTGCTTCAGGGAAAGTTGATTCCTCTGAATGAAGGTTAAATGAGAATGCAACCCAAGATTGAATTTGTGAGGTTTTTATCAAATTAGCTTTATTCCACCACAGAGAGGGCTTTCTCAATACAGTATAATTGCCAAAAGAAGTTATAGTTGGCATCATGTTAAGAGAGAAGAACACTGATTGAACGTTTATGTCAAAAGAAATTGAACACTGATATTAAAAGAGATGAACATTTTCCTTCTGGAAAATACTAATTAAATAAATCATTATTTCTCCTTACACTATTAGCTTGTTAGAAACTCCATGAGGCTTGAAGCCCAACAAAGCTTTAGGATTATGGAATATGGTAGAAAGAATAGGGCCTGGGCATCGGCAAGCTGAGTTCTTGTTCTGACTCCATCACGCAATTTTGGGCAAGCAATTTCTGACCTACGCTTTCTAAGTCTTCAAAATAAGGGAATAGGACGACCTAACCTTTAGATTTCATTCCAAGACTAAAAGTCTTTAACTTTGAATTATTTGTTTGTTACCAGGTAAAGACTGTTACGAAGCATCACTCTTTTTTTTTCCTTCAGGACTTTTGGTAGAAAGAGTGAAACATCAGACTTACACAATGCAGTTGAATATGAAAATGGAAACATTATAGAAATATCAGTAAAAATTAGAATTTCTGGTTATGCCTGCACTCTTATGGCCACATCAAACGAGAGTGAGGCTTATAATTTTGGAAAGGATAACAAACTACACATTATTTCCATTTTGATTAAAATCAATAATGTAAGAGGAACTTTAATTTGATTGAGAGCTATTTTAAACCCAGTTTACTTTGATCAGCCTCAGACATAAGTAAATTAACAACAACCAAAAAGATATGTTAGCTAAGAGAACTTATGTTCTGACTTCACTTATCCACAAGGAAAATCAGTGTGCTTTGTACAACAATTCCCTTGAAGGGATTTTCCCTCCCAATTTGGTTGTTTCAGTTGGGACAGAATCAGATGGCATCTGACAGTCGTTTAGAAAAGGGAAAGTGATTCATTTGGAAGGGAAACTACTTTGGGTTTGTTCCTTATTTTCTACTTCTATTGTAAAAAGAAAAAAAGACCCCTTCAAACATTAAATGATAATTTTGGAAAGTCACTAACATACTCTTAACACACAACCTAATAGGATTTCTTCATGTGCCTTTTCTTCTATCTGGAATACCTATTTCTTTTACAAGCCAGGTTCCTTCCTTCTCTTCCAGATCTTTTTCAAGATATATTTCCTTTCTGAAATCACATTGCCATCCTTGAACACCACCTCTCTGCTTCTGTCACTAGCTCAGTTCTAGGTCTCTCAGATATACCTGCATTCTCTAATTGTGCATGTGTTCAGACAGCAAGAATTGGTTTGTATCCATGAGCCATGGTGGAGAACAACGGGGCTATGAGAAGTAGCCCCCAATGCTGGGATGGCAGTTTCTTAGACCCTTCAAATTCCTCCTGGGGAGTAAATGGCCATAGCAGCCATTTGTTTGATCATTTCTTTCATTCTTCATTCTTTATTTGTCCAGTTCTTTCTCACTTCTCCTGACCTCATGAAGCAGTTTCCAGGTTGCTCCTATGTCATCCTCTCTTCCTCAAACCCAATCAGTCTTCAAGTTATATTGATTTTACTAGTCGTGATCACTAGGCTCCATCTCCTTTTTTCCATCTCCATTACTTTCACTCTGGTCCAAAGCACCATCATCTCTCACTTGGATTCCTGTTATAATGTCCTTATTTGTCTCCCTGAATTTGTTATCGCTGTCTTATCTATTCTCCACATTACGGCTAGAGTGTTGTTAAAAATAATCATGATAAAATATGATTATACATGTCCCCACCCCTCATTTAAAATCATGTGACAGCTTCTTATTGTTCTTAGGATAGAGAATAAAACCTTTACAAGGCCTAAATTAGAGTCACCGTCTGTCCCAGTTTACCCAATTCAAAACCTGTTTATGCCTGTTGCCCTGGTTTAATTATTATCAGCATCTTTTTCATTTTCAAAAGTAACCTAATTGGCTAAGTCATGTGACCCCTCCCCACCAGACCTACTTCATTGCATTCCACTCTCCCTCTCACTCACTGGGCTACAGCCTCACTGGTTTTCTCTCAGTGCCTTAGATTTTTCTTTTTCTTACCTCAGAGCTTTGGTACATACCTCCCTGAAATGTATTTTCCTCTTCTCCTTACCACGGTAAACTGTTACTTATCCTTCAGATCTCATTTTAAATGTCAAGTCCTCATATTGTATGTTCTTAATCTTCTCAGTACTTTCCTTCAAAGCATTAACCACCTTTGCAATCACATATAAATGTGTGTCATTCAAATAATGTCTGACCGCTCTCCCTCCACAGGACAGTAGAGGAGGTATCCGTTTGCTCTCATTAAATTCCCAGTATCTCCCACAGAACCTGGCACAGAGTAGGCAATCAGTATGTTTTTATGGAGTGAATAAGCTGGTGAACATGCTCAAGGCACTCTGTACGTAACACCTCCTACAAGGTCTAGATTAAGATTGAAATTAAATGATTGCAAATACGATTAATATCTTACATAAGGTCTTGTTTGCTGACCAGAATGTAAACTCCAAGGCAATAGAGCAACAGAGGCTAGAACTACCTGGGGGGCAGCACACTGTAGGGTTCAAATCCCAGCTCTAGCACTAACAATTTGTATGGCTGTGGGCAATCACTTAACCTCTGTCCCCATCTCTAGAAGGGGGATGACAAGGATACCTATCTTATAGGCGTGTTATAAGACTCTTACAGAGTAGAATAGTGCCTGGCACATTGTAAGCACCAGGAGAGAAGTCATCCTTTTCATTATTGAACACTATATCTTTACATGCTGTCATATATACACACACACACACACACACACACACACACAGATATATATATACACATATATATATGTACAGTAAGTATTTATTGAATTATTTGAGGGACTAAATCCCCTGCTGTCTGTCTGGTGTGGCTATAGTCACTCCTGCATTTACTCACTCATTGAGCTGAAATGGGAGCAAGTACTGTCCCTCGCCTAGGCTATATTTTTATTATGTCTTAATAGAGCTCTGCATTGTTCTCTGAGGATTTTAGAATCACATCAGAGAATCAACCCTCCTGTCTTAGTCACTATCCTTTAAAGTGTCCTTTGCATGGAATCCTGGTCTGGTCCCCAATGGGGGATCTGATCTAGAAGGTATTCTGAGGGTTAGTTGGCTAGGCGACACCCAACCTCTCTTTCCATTTGGCTACAACCACTGTTCTTGGGCCAAGGACATACTTGAACTCTCTTTCATCAGGGTTAGATTGTTTTCCTTCTGGAAAACCCACAGTCTGGGGGCTTAAGGGATTGTTCTTGGTCTCTGGTACCTTTGCAGGAGGGGGAACTGTTCACCAGTTTCTACTTTCCAACCATTGTCTTGCCGTTAAGATCTTCAGGCACTCAGACGAAGACTTGCAAGTGGCCCTCTCTGCTGCAACTTCAGACATTAATGAGACTACCTACATGATAGTGATATGTCATAGACCTATGATATTAACTATATATTACAAATAAATTTATATTACAGGTCTTCTTAATATAAATTATGATGTTTATCTTCCATAGAGTAGGGCCAGTGTTATTCCTATGACTGTTCCCACAAGTAACGTGATAAAAACCATACCCTGGTTGGCATGCAGCACGTTGCTTTGAACTGTGCGAGAGGAATATAATCTTACATTTAAAAATGAACTGTCATTGCCCCTTCCAGCCTAAGACTCATAAATACACAGTCTGCCTTGGACATATTATATCTAAAGATCCTCTTCTTTGGACTAAATTTCCACCACTATTTACCCTTAGGCTGATTGGCCCCATTAGATAGAAAAAGGATTCTTTCCACGGCAGACGTGCAGCTGGGGAAGGAACTGTAGTTACTAGTCATCCTTTGTCTGTTCTCTGGGATGCTATTGACCATATTGCAGTAGCAGGCGTAAAACTCTACAGATCTACCTTTGATGCTGCCCATGTTTGTTCTGGTTGGGTTTTCTCCAGAGGTAGAATGTCAGACAAGAACTGAATGTACGTAGTGTTTTAGGGAGGTACTGGAACACTGGCTGGGAATGGGGAGGTGATACAGGGAAGGGAAGACAGTTAATAAAAGGTGATTTTAAAAACCCAGCTACCACTGAGGACAACTAAAGTTTATTCCCGCTGGGAAACTTTGGAAATGGAAAACAGACATCTCAGCATAACTCACCCAAGGAACCAGGTATCTGAGGCATGTATACCTCCATACACATCAGACATTGGTTCAAGGCTGCCCCTGGAGGAATACTGGTTCCCAGACACTATTGTGTGTGTGGGCAAAGTTGGTTCCAGCAGCCCCAGGTCAGCCTTCTGGCAAAGATGCATGTACCAGCCATTGGTGGTCAGGCTGGTATGCATGGGCATGGGGAGGAGATCAAAGAGGATGTGGGAGGAGCACTGACAGCATCTCCTATATAATTGAAAATATTACCAATGTATATCTGACTAATGAACACACTGCAGGGTGGATATAACGTGACTGTGGCAGAAAATATCTGTCTCTTGCTCTCAACACTATTGTGAAACCAGTTTATTTCTAGCTCTTATCGGGTAGCTCTTATTGTGCCACTTTCCTCACTGCCGCTTGTCTTTTATCCCTTTACTCCATTCTCAATTCCACATGCCCTCTCCTATTCCACCCCTGTTGGCATACCTGTCCTGCTTACATCACCTTTCTCTTCTTGGTTTTTCCCAGATGGAAACCCCAAGCCTTCTGAGTCTTCTCTCAGAACAAACATCATTATGATGGGTGATAACATGATTATTATTTCAGTGATAATAACATTTGTTGACTGAATGCTCCACTGGTCACTGCTTCTGGCTGTCACAAAGATGGCTGAAGAGGCACTAAGTTAGGATAATGAGTAGTAAAAACTGAAGGGCTCTTTTCAGCCTGGTTTCCCTTATGCCCAGGCGGCTGCTGGCCCTGTGTGGCTCTGCTCTGAATCTGGGCCATTCTGCCTCATCTATCTGGCATTGCCGGGAGGAAGACTGACTCTCATGTCAGATGAAACTGATGATGATTCTTGGCTAAGAAAGCAAAATTCCTGAATGATTAGGGCACTGAGGCCTAAGTCCGTATCTGACACTCCTTTATCCAGGCCTTCTGATCCTCATTTTACTTTCAGGACTACGACTACTGTTAAAATGCCCTTGGGTTTGATTTTCATCATTTAATCATGCTGTCATATCTGTTTGCTCAAGAATGCTGACCTTATTTAGAAATTACAGTTGCAATGTAACCAGATGCACATACTAATGGTCCACTAGGGCCAGTCCTCATATGAGTGGAATGCTGTGATGTGATCTCAGGGATACTGGGATCACCACAAATATATAGTGCTCACTTGCTTCCTGACGCCTGACATTTCTTAACAAGAAATAAATCCTTTCATGCCACAATTAGAGAGAGAGAGACGGACAGACAGACAGAGAATTCAAATTATAGAAGAATACTTCCCAGAGAAGTAGCTTGTTGCTGACATGCCTATATTTTTATTTTTTACCAAATTAATAGATGTACTTAATTTTAAAAAGCAAAATTAGTACTAAAAATCTTGTAAGAAAATATAGCTACTGGTCCACTCCTCCCTATGCCCAAGAACCACTCCTCAGAGAAAACTACTGTTAACTCTTAGCGATTTCTTCTATTTACCTTCATACACAAAGTTTTATATTTATAATATGATTTCTTATTTATCTATTTTGTACATTATCTACTTACTTCCTGTAATGGAAGATCAGAATTTGGTACCCTCACACACCACCCATACTGTCCCTCTCCTCATCTTTCCAATATAGTTGTATCATAACTTTTGGTTAAATGAATACCCTGTGTTAACATTATTATGACCATGTGAAATTGTTCACAGTTGAGGCATATAGTACACAATAATTCTAGTTCCTTTATTGTACATTTTTTTCTCTAGGTAATAATTGCCTTTTCTTTGTTTGCTTAGTTTTATGTGTAACAATTGCTAATTATTTCCCCACTCTTCCATAGAGTTACAGATGCTTCTCAATACTGTCAAACATATCCAGTAATCTATCAGTTCCATCTCCTCTCCCCTCCCCCACAAGACATCTGTCCTAGAATCTCCTGTTATCCTGATTCAGTCTGTACTGGTTGTTCTTTAGACCAGCTGCATGGCTGTTCTGTCACAATTTCCTCTGTTAATAAAGGAATTCTCCTTTTTCTTCTCTGTGTTGAAGTCCCTGGATTCTAAGTCTTCCACTTTGCATGTTTATTCCCTTGTGTTAGTGAAGCACATCCTGGAGTAGCTTTCTGGAAATACATTTAGAATTTTTTCATGCCTGAAAATGTTCTTTTCCTTTCACCCTTTTTTGTTTGTTTGTTTTAGGTATAATTTATTTTTAAAAAAAATTTTACTGGAGTATAGTTGATTTACAATGTTGTAGTAGTTTCAGGTGTACAGCAAAGTGAATCAGTTATACGTATACATATATCCACTCCTTTTTTTTAGACTCTTTTCCCATATAGGCCATTACAGAGTATTGAGTAGAGTTCCCCGTGCTATACAGCAGGTTCTTATTAGTTATCTATTTTATATATAGTAGTGTGTATTTGTCAATGCCAATCTCCCATCCTTTCATTCTTGAATGTTAGTTTGGCTGGATATAGAAATCCAGAACGAAAATAATCTTTAATCAATATGTTATGGGCATTGCTCCAGCTTCCAGTGCTACTGCTGGGAAATATGATTATAAATTGATTCCTAATTCTTTGTGAGCAAACTTTATTTCTCCTTTGGGAGTTTTTAGGGGTTTCCTCTTTATCCCTGTTAGTCTAGCATTTAAAATGATGTGCTTTGCTCACGTGTAGCTCTTGTTTTCAAAAAACTGGTAAAAGGAGGTAAAGAAACTATAAAAGAGGTAATGACAGAACATTTCCCAGAAATTAAGAAAATGAGTTTCCAGAATGCAAGGACATACCAAATGCCAAGTACAGTATAAAACACTGAAAAGCTAACTAAAAGCTCTGTGTGATTGGGTGTGGCCCAGCCATTTTGTTGGGGAACCCTCAAATTTGAGCATCTATAAGATTTTTTCTCTTGGGATTGTTTCTTCAGAAAAGACTCTTCCAAAATCCTACCTGGAGGATTAGAAGCCTGACTACGGGTTCTAGAAGTCAAAAAAGGAAAAGAAATTTTAAAATTTCACCTGCTTCTCTTCCATACCCTCTAGTGTACCAGACTTCGGAGCCTCTCAGGCTGAATCATCCCAGGGATGAAGTCTCCTGTCTATGTTGGGTTGCTTAGTGGCTGGGTGGGAATGGTTACAGAGAGAAACTGGGGGTGTAACTTTCCTTAATACACTTTCAGTCAGTTTTCCTATATCTCACTCTACATTCTGAAGTATTTGTGCCCCGTATTTCTCAGCCTTTCTGGGGTTATATAGGGAAAATTCGCTTGTTTCTTGTTGGCATTTTTCTTTGCAGACACTTAGTTGCAGCTTTCTGCACTGGAGTGTTGCCATCATAGAGATGGTCAAAGCTGTTTTCACAGCACCACATCTGCTGGGAAAGAGAGCAAAGAGGAGGGTAGGCCAAACAGTTTCCTTTTAACGATGAGAGGTATATACATCTTCTTGCTCACATTCCATTGGATAATTTAGTATCATGGCCACACTTACCTGCAAGGCAGGATGATAAATGTAGTCTCTAGCTAGACAGCTATATGTTTTGATAAAACTCCATATGTGTGCAGGGAGGTTATTATCAAAAGGAAGAAAGGGATAATGGATCCTGGGGGATGATAAGCAGTCTTTGCCACAAGGAGGAATAGTGTGATTCCCTAAAGCATCACAGTGGTTGCCCTGCCCACAAAGCACAGGTCTCCTACAGACAGACATGCGGTCAGCATCATGTGCGCTTCTGGCAGCATCTACTGCCATGGGCTTATGGGCTATACTGACCATCCGTATCCACAAGTCCCAGCACCTCTAGTTTCCCTCTAAGCAATTCATTTTGTCCTTCTGACATAAACATGGATCTAAACAGATAAGGCTCCCAGCCACATAGGGAACTTTAACAGGCTTTTTCTACTCATAACATATTATGAAACTTGGGCTACAATCTCGAAATTGGTACCTATTTTTCATGCTATAAGAAAGAACGTGCTATGTTTAATACAAAATCGGAAAAATTGTATCTACTGCTCAAAGTCAGTGTTTTCTATATACCCTGCAGCAGTGCTTATCAGACATAAACATGTATAGGCATCAGCTGGGGACCTGGTTAAAATGCAGATTCTAGATGTGGGCAGGGCCTGAGAGTCTGCATTTTTGACAACCTCCTGGGCAATGCCAACTTTGCTATCCAAGAATCATACTTTGGTTAGCCAGGCGCTAAGTACTTCCTCTGTTAATACCCAATTACTCTCTGCTTCAAGATCAGATAGCTCACTTTAGAGGCAGACTTCATATATGTTTAAAGGAGACAAAAACAGTAGATGTATTTCTTCTGATAAGCATAACCAAAGGAATTTCACAGATTTCTGCAGCTTTTTCCATACCCAGGAAATTCAGCCAGTAGTAAAACTGAATGATAAACAATGATGGGTGGGTTACAATCCCATAAGAGACAGCTTTGCCATCTAAGTCATTGCCGTTAAAGAAATCAATTGCCGAAAGCATGCAAATAGAAAAACTTCAGCTGGCTAATCTCCTGTCTTATGATTTAAGTTGCTTAATTAATAAGTATGAACATGTACTCAAAGACCAACACATATCAAACTACTTTAAGCATCTGGTCTCTAGTGTCAGTGTGTCTAAATTCACGGGCAGTTCTGACAGCTGTGGTGGCTGCTGGGTTTTGCAAGCTGTAGTTCAGTATGGAGAGTACTACCTACTAGCAGAGGCAGGCCAAGATCGATGATATTTTTCCTTAGCAAACTGAAGTATAAGACAAAAATCCTTTTAATACCCACATTGCTTGCTTCTTTGTTTTATGCTGACTGCATGACTTGCTGAGTGACTCATTCTCCAAGACCACCCCTTACGATTAGTTGCCAGAGGTACTCATTTCTACCTAAAGACACTGTCGAGTGCAAGTCTCTCATTTATATTTTCAATTTTTATTTTTCTGTCTTCATATGGAGCAACAGGGAGGAAGGGAGATACACATTTGGTTGTGGGAGAGGGAATTTTGTTACATTCTTATTGTTGGAAAAGCTGGTTTTATCCCAGTTTCTCATGAAGTAAACTTTAAGTAGATGCTTGAGAGAATGGTCAATGAAAGAAAACTGTGCTATCAGCAGCCTTGCAGAGGGTTTTGGATTTGGGGGTGAGGGGATGGGACAGAGTAAGGGGTTAATTTCTTTTGAATTTTGAAATTGAAGTATGACATACAAAAGTGCAATAAAAAATAAGTATGCAGCTTAAGGAATTTTCACAAATTGAACACTAATAATTTATCCAACATCTATATAAACAGAACATTACCAGTACTCCCAGAGGCCTTGCTCATGTCCCCTTCCAGTCAGTCACTTATACCCCGCCACACCCTGCTATGCCCACCAACAAGGATAACCATTTAGCTGACTATAAATACCATAGACTATTTTTGCCTGTTTTAAAACTTTATATAAATGGAATCATGCTGTATATATTCTTCTAGGTCTGGTTTCTTTTGCTCAATGTTATGTTTATGTTTTTTTATACATATGTGGTATGTACTTTTGCATATAGTCACAATTTGTTCATTTTCATTGCTGTGTATTTTTTTTTAATTTTTCTTGGGGTATAATTGATTTACAATGTTGTGTTAGTTTCAGGTGTACAGCAAAGTGAATCTGTTATACATATACATATACCCACTCTTTTTAAACTTCATTTCCCATATAGGTCATTACAGAGTATTAAGTAGAGTTCCCTGTGCTATACAGTAGGTCCTTATTAGTTGTCTATTCTATACATAGTAGTGTGTATGTGTCAATCCCAATCTTCCAATGCTGTGTATTATTTTTTGTATGACTACCACACAATGTACTTCTATACTACTGATGGTCTTTTGGGTTTTTTCCCCATTTGGGGCTATTACAAGTAGTGCTGCTATGAATATTCTAACACACTTCTTTTGGTGAATATATGTATTCTTTTCGTTTGAGCATCTAGGAGTGGAATTGCTGGCTGATGGGACAGGCATATGTACAGCTTGAGTAGGAGGCACTCTCAGGCAGTTTTCCAATTTGGTAGGCACCTACCTCTTCAAGCAGCATTTCAGGTAGAAGGCTGTTCTGGAGAAGGTTTAGACAGTAGGATGAAGTAATCTCAAGAAGCAGAGGGGACAGATGAGATACTGGATACAGGGAGTTATTTCTCTCCATGACTTGTGTTTAGGTGCCATAAATTTACAAAACAGAATGGGACTCAAGCTGCTGAAACACAGGGCAAAGAAGTACTCTATCTGTTCAGTGGTCTACCTAAAAGCAAGTGATAAAGTATGTATTGTGACAACCTACATGGAATGATGATATCGATGCAACCATATTCACTCTTAATCCTATTAGAATGCAAGACCAGCTAACATAATGCTTAAATGCTTGAGCTTTCTAATTACATTGTCTGAGTTTGAATTCCAGATAGTCGCTCTGTTGTGTGATTTTTGAGCAAGTCATTTAACTTTTTTGAATTACAGTTTCTTCCTCTGTAAAGTCTATATAATGAATGCCTACATTTTAAGGTCTTGGGAGGATGAAATAAGACAAGAAATGTAAAACTCTTAGTAAGTCCCTGGCATATAGCCTTAATAACATATAGATAATAATAATGAGATAACATTTATTGAGAACTTACCATATGCTAAGATCTTTATACCTATATCTCATTTGAACATCAAAACAATCTAGTGAGGTAGGTTCCATTATTATTCTTATTTATCAGATGCAGAAACAGACTCATAGAGGATAAATGAAGAACTCAATGCCAAGCCTTACTATATACTTACTATAGGCTAATTGTTCTGAATTAATTTCTTTAAGTAAATAAAATGATGTTAAGGAGTATCCCCCAAACTGGAACTCTCACACATTGCTGGTGGGGATGTAAGGTAGTACAGCCACTTTGGAAAATGATTTGTCAGTTTCTAATAAAGTTAAACATAAACCTACCATATGATCTAGCTATTCCACTCCTAGGTATTTACCCAAGAGAAATGAAAACACATATCCACAAAAGACTTGTATGCAAATGTTAGTAGCACTTTTGTTTGTAATAGTAAAAAGTTGGAAACAATGCAAGTGTCCATCAATAGGTGAAAAGATAAACAAATTGTAGTGTACCCATATAATGGAATACTACTCAGTAATACAAAAGAATGAACTACTGATACATGCAATAATATGATAAACCTCAAATACATTATGGTGAGTGAGACAAGCTAGACAAAAAAGAGTTACACTGTATGATTACATTTATATAAAATTCTAGAAAATATGAACTAATATAGAAATGCAAATTGAGACAGAAAGCATATCAGTGGGTGCCTGAGACTGAGGGTAGAAGGAGAGATGGACTGCAAAGGGGCACAAAGAATCTCTGGGTAGGGAAGTGGAAATGTTCTATATCTTTATCATGGTGGTTTCTTCACACATATACAAAACTTCATGGAAATGTACACTTTAAATGGGTGTGGTTTATTGCATGTAAATAATAACTCAATAGAGATGTTTTTTTAAAAAAGCATCTCCAGGAGCCCAGCATTGACATTATATCCCAATCCGTGATGATGGTAAACTGTGGCAGGGCCATTGCTACCCTCATGCAGGCTGAGGTTGCCAATTTTACTGAGTTAAGAAGGAAAGTTCTTTGCATTATGGCATTTCTTTTCACATACCTGCTGCAAAGAAGTCTCCAGCTTCTGAAGGGGGAGAAAGGCTTATCTTTCAAAGTAAACAAGAAAACAAAAGAGGCATTCTCTGTGATGTGATCCATGGTTCTGTAAAGTAGTGCCAAGTGTTTGCATTTTTATACCTTTTTCCATGCATGTGAGGGAGAAGAACTGATTACAAGTGTCACTAAGCCCTTGTGTGTCCTTTGACCTCTAATAATATTTACGCATATGCTACACTTTTTTATTTTTCCAAGGGTAAGCAAAATGCTAGAATTCTTCCTCATATGAAATTCAAATTAGCTCACAAATATTGCATTCTGAATTAGGTACTTTACTCTAAATAACTTGTGGTTTTTTATGGCTTATTTTGAAAAAAAGATGAACAGTGTTGCTGGATTCCACATACAAGATGGGCATAAGGTACATGTGCTTCAGATGCTGTGAAAAGACAGTTGAAATAATGCTTTCCTTCCCTTCATATCCTGTCTAGAACAACTGCCATATGGCTGTCATTATAGGTTTTCCTTGAACATTTTGAAAGGAAGGGTTAGATCCACAAAAGATGAAAGAAAAATGACATGAATTGAGCAGCTATTAAGTACGAAGCATTGCATCATTTGTTTTCCAAAAGTTGTTTCACTCAAGTGTTCCAACAACATTGCAAGGCCTGTAGCATTAGTCCCATTTTACAGGCAAGGAACTATGGTTCAGAAAGGTTAAAGTACTCATCAAGAGCCTCTAAAGCATTTGCCAATTTGAAGGCAAGAGTTAAGAGGCTGAGAAACTGAACAGAGGCTTTAGGAACCTCATGGGTTTGGGGGACAAAAGCTGGAGTTCAGAGCTCTACAAGGAGGCGGAGTCCTTGTAGATACTGAAGAGTTTCATTTGGAACTCTTGAAAGACTATAGCTTAGGTATAAGAGTGAACTGGTACATCAGCAAGATGGTGGAATAAGAGGCTCCTAAGTTTCCCTCCTCCCATGGATGCACTGAATATATAGCTACAGATGGATCGATTCACTCTGAGAGAAATCCAGAAGCTAGTTCAGTGACTCCTACCCATCAGAGGACGGAGAAAATACCCACATCGAAATGAGTAGGAACAGCTGAGACATTCATGCCATAAACCCCACTCTTGGCACAGTGCCTTACAATTGGGAGGGAACCCCCAACTCCCAGCTTCTCTCTGAGGAGAGAAGGGTTTTGACCACACAGCTAGCATTCCAACTTTTATAGTTGCCACCTGAGGGACTGGCTCCCAGATAACCTAGCTTGAAGAGCCAAAGGGGCTTGGCATTCACAAGTCCCCCATCACCACAGCAAACAAAGAAGTGGTTTTTAAATGGGTGCATGAGCACTTCTCACAGGTATCCCCCTGGGCTCAGCACAGAGGGAGCAGGCAAAAAAGCCCAGCTCTCAGTTTCTCCCTAGAAGGGGTTTGACTGCAACTGTTCCAGCTGCTGCCCAAGATTCAGGCTTCTAATTAGCCTGCATCTGGGAGCTGACTATGCTCTTCCTGGAGCTTGAAAGGGCCTGTGGGCACTTCCCCTGCCTTCTCCCCCTAGCTCACTGCAACAATAAAATCAAGTCTCCAGCTTCTGCCTGGGAGGAGATTTTTTACATATCTAATGCCCTAACTTTTACAGCTTCAACCCAAGGGACAGGCTCCCAAATCACCTAGCTCAGAGAGCCAAAGGGGCTTGGCATTCACATGTCCTCCAGGACCACAGAAAACAAAGAGGCAGTTCTTAAATGAGTGTACAGGCACTTTCCACAGCTATCCCCTTGGGCTCAGTGCAGAGGGAGCAGGCAAAAATGCCCGGCTTCCAGTTTCTCCCTGAAAGAGGTTTGACTGCTTACTTTTTTTTTTCCCATCTGCTGCTGAGGGTCAGGTTTTTGTTTTTTTTTAATACTTATTTATTTATTTATTTTTGTCTGTGTTGGGTCCTCGTTTCTGTGCGAGGGCTTTCTCTAGTTGCGGCAAGCGGGGGCCACTCTTCATCGCAGTGCACGGGTCTCTCACTATCGCGGCCTCTCTTGTTGTGGAGCACAGGCTCCAGATGCACAGGCTCAGTAGTTGTGGCTCATGGGCCTAGTCCCTCCACGGCATGTGGGATCTTCCCAGACCAGGGCTCAAACCCGTGTGCCCTATATTGGCAGGCAGATTCTCAACCACTGCGCCACCAGGGAAGCCTGAGGGTCAGGTTTTTAATCAATCTACATCTGGGAGCTGGCTAGGCTCCTCCTGGAGCCTGAAAGGACGTTTGGGCACATCTTCTACCTTAGTCCCCTTGCTCCAACAATAAAACCAAGTCTCTAGCTTTTCCCTGGAAGGAACTTGTTTATACATCTAGCACCCCAATCTCTGCAACTTTTATCTGAGGACTGTCTCCTAAATTACCTAGCTCCGGGAGCTGACAGGGCTCAGCATTCCTGAGTCCCGCAGGACCACAGAGAACAAAAAGCTGGTTTTATATGGGCGTACAAGTACTTCCAGCAGCTATTCCCCCTGGATCAGTACAGAGTGAGTAGGCAAGACCACTCTGCTCCTTATCTCCCCTTATCTCCCTGATGTGGGCTAGACTGCATATCTAACATTCCTTCTCATCAGCTGCCTGAGGGTCCAGCTTCCAATTAGCATGCATCTGGGAGCTGACCAGGCAAGCAATTAATAGTCCTCCAGGAGCCTGAACAGGCATGTGGGCATTCCCCCCACTTTGGGGAAAGTGATGAGACTTGGCACCCCATAATCTCATGGAAGCACTAAGAACAAAGATGGTGGTATGGGTTTGACAAGCAGAAGGGTTTGATGGCACTCAGAATTTTGGGCTGGGTTGATTGGTAAAGTTCATCTCCTACACAAGACCAGTCTGCTAAGACTGGGAGAGATGACTAGTTTATCTAATGTGCAGAAACCAATATAGAGAGTCAAGGAAAATGAAGAAACAAGGGAATATGTCCCAAACAAAAGAACAAAGTAAATCTACAGACACTGACCATAATGAAAGAGAGTTAAGTGATTTACTCAACAGAGAATTCAAAATAATGGCCATAAAGATGCTTACCGAGGTCAGGAAAACAATTCATGAACAAAGGACAATTTTAGTAAAGAGAAAATATTAAAAAGCACCAAATAGAAATAATAGATCTAAAGAATATGACAACTGAACTAAAAAATTCAATAGAGGGGTTCAACAGCAGACTAGATCAAATGGAAAAAAGATTATTGAACTCAAAGATAGGTCAGTGGAAATTATCTAGTCAGAGGAGCAAAAAAGGAAAAAGAAAAAAAGAATTAAAACATTAAGGAAGCTTAAGGGACTTATGGGACACCATCAAATGGATAATATATACATGATGGGAGTCCCAGAAGGAGAAGAAAGGGAGAAGGGGCAGAAAGCTTTTTCAAAGAAATAATGGTGGAAAAATCCCTAAATCTAGGGACAGAAATAGACATCCAGATCCAGGCGGCTCAGAGAACACCAGAAAAGATTAATCCAAAGAGCCACACACCGAGACACATTATAATCAAACTGTCAAAAGTTAAAGACAAAGAGAGAATTTTGAAACGAGCAAGAGAAAAGCAACTTGTTATGTACAAGGAAACTCCCATAAGACTATAAGCAGATTTTTCAGCAGAAACTTTGCAGTCCGGAAAGGAGTGGGATGCTATATTCAAAGTGCTGAAAGAAAAAAAACTGCCAACCAAGAATGCTTTGCCCAGCAAAGTTGTTTTTCAGAGTTGAAGGAGAGATAAATATATTCTCGGACAAAAGCTGTAAGAGTTCATCACCACTAGACCAGTCTTACAAGAAATGTTAAAGGGAGTTATTTAAGCTGAAACAAAAGGCCACTAAATAACAGCATGAAAACATATAAAAGTATAAAACTCACTGGTGAAGGTAAACATATGGTCAAATTCAGAATACTCTAATATTGTAATGGGGGTGTGTAACATACTTATAACTCTAATATAAAAGTTAAAAGAAAAAAGTATTAAAAATAACTATAGGTACAATAATTTATTAATGGATACGTAATATAGAAAGGTGAACATTGTGACAGCAAAAACAAAATGCAGTGGGGGGAGCAAAAATGTAGAGTTGTTGTATGCAATGGAAGTTAAGTTGTTAACAGCTTAAAATAGACTGTTATAAGATGTTTTATGTAAGCCTCATGGTAACTATCAATATAACGCAAAAACCTATTATAGATACACAAAAGATAAATAGAAAAGAAATCAAAGGAGAAATAAATAAAATAAAAAGGAATACAGCAAGATGGGAAGAAAACAAGAATCTATAAAACACCCAGAAAACAAGGAACAAAAGGGCAATAGTAAGCCCTTAACAATCAATAATCACTAAATGTAAATAAATTAAATTCTCAAAAGACCCAAAGTGGTGAATGGATTAAAAAAAATAAGACCTAACTATACGCTGCCTACAACAGACTCACTTCAGCTTTAAGGACACGTATAGATTGAAAACAAAGGAATGAAAAAGATATTCCATGCAAATGAAAACCAACAGAGAGCAAGGGTAGCTATACATATATCAGATGAAATAAACTTTAAATCAAAAACTGTTACAAGAGGCAAAGAAGGTCATTATATAATGATAGAGGAGTCACTTCATCAAGAGGATATAGCAATTGTAAATGTTTATGCACCCAACATTAGAGCACTTAAATATATAAAGCAAATAAAACACATCTGAAAGGAGAAATAGACAGCAATACAACAGTAGGGAACTTCAGAACCCCATTTTCAACAATGGATAGATCAGCCAGACAGAAAAATCAATAAGAAAATACAGGATTGGAACTACACTTTAAATCAAATGGACCTAACAGGCATGTATGAAACATTCCATCCAATGGCAGCAGAATACATGTCCTTCTCATTATATATTTAATACTGAAATCATATTACGCATCTTTTCTGACCATAATAGTATGAAACTAGAAATCAGCAAGAGGAAAAAAGCTGGAAAATTCATGAATATGTGGAAATTAAACTACACACTCCTGGACAACCAATAGGTCAAAGAAGAAAGCAAAAGGGAAATAAAAAAATATACTGAGACAAATGAAAATGGAAACACAACATACCAAAACTTATGGGATACACCAAAAGCACTGCTAAAAGAGAATTTTATGGTGATAAAAGCCTACATTATGAAAAAAGAATGATCTCAAATAAACGATCTAATTTTGCACCTCAAGGAACTAGAAAAAGAACAAACTAAGCCCAAAGTTAGTAGAAGGTAGAAAATAATAATGATCAGAGCAGATATAAATAAAATAGAGACTAGAAAGCCAATAGAAAAGATTAAGAAAATTAAGTTTTTTTAAATAAAATTGTCAAACCTTTAACTAGACTAAAAAAAAGAGAAGACAAATAAAATCATAAATGAAAAGGAGACATTACAACTGATACCACAGAAATACAAAGGATCATAAAAGACTACTATGAACAATTATATGATAACAAATTGGATAACCTAGAAGAAATGGATAAATTTCTAGAAACATACAACCTACCAAGGCTGAATCATGAAGAAATACAAAATCTAAACACACCAATTATGAGTAAGATTGAATCAGTAGTAAAAAATCTCCCAAAAAAGAAAAGTTCAGGACCAGATGGTAAAATATACCAAACATTTGAAGAAGAACTAATATCAATTTTTCTCAAACTCTCCCAAAATATTGAAGAGGAAGGAACTCTTCCAAACTCATTTTACTAGGTCAGTATTACCTTGGTACCAAAGCCAAACAAGGACACTATAAGAAAGAAAACTGCAGGTCAATATCCCTGATGAACACAGTAGCAACATTCCCTAACAAAATATTAGCAAACCAAATTCAACAGCACATTAAACAACACACCATGATCAAGTAGGATTAATCCCTGGAAAGCAAGGATGATTCAACATACAGAAATCAATCAAAGTGTTACACCACATTAACAAAATGAAGAATAAAAATCACATGAGCATCTCAATAGACACAGCAAAAGCATCTGACAAAATTCATCATCCTTTCATTATAAAAACTCTCAACAATTTAGGTACAGAAGGAATGAATCTCAATATGCAAAAGGCCATATATGACAAGCCCACAGCTAACATAATATTCAGTGGTGAAAAGCTGAAAGCTTTTCATCTAAGACCAGGAACAAGACAAGGGTGCACACTCTCACCACTTTTATTCAATATAGTACTGGAAGTCCTAGCCAGAACAATTAGACAAGAAAAAGAAATAAAAGGCACAACTAGGGGCTTCCCTGGTGGTGTAGTGGTTAGGAATCCACTTGCCAATTCAGGGGACATGGGTTCGAGCCCTGATCCAGGAAGATCCCACATGCCATGGAGCAACTGAGCCTCTGTGCCACAACTACTGAGCCTGAGCTCTAGAGCCCGTGAGCCACAACTACTGAGCTCGCGAGCCACAACTACTGAAGCCCACGTGCCTAGAGCCTGTGCTCTACGACAAGAGAAGCCACTGCAATGAGAAGCCCGCACACCTCAACAAAGAGTAGCCCCCGCTCACTGCAACTATAGAAAGCCCGTGCGCAGCAATGAAGACCCAACACAGCCAAAAATAAATAAATAAATAAAATAAACTTATTTTAAAAAGGCACAACTAAAAGGAAGAACTAAAATTGTCTCTTTTTGCAGATGACACAATTTTATATATAGGAGATGCCGAAGACTCCACCAAAACACCGTTAAAACTGATAAATGAATTCAGTAAGTTACAGGACATGAAATCAATGTACAAAAATCAGTTGTGTTTCTATAGACTAACAATAAACTGTCCAAAGATGAAATTAAGAAAAAGAATCCCATTTTCAATAGCATCAAAAAGAATAAAATAGTTAGGAATAAATTTAACCAAGGAGGTGAAAGATCTGTACACTGAAAACTATAAAACATTGATGAAAGAAATTAAAGAAGACATAAATAAATGGAAGGATATCCCATGTTCATGAACTGGAGGAATTAATATGTTAAAATGGCCATACTACCCAAAGCAATATATAGATTCAATGTGATCCCTAGCAAAATTCCAATGGCATTTTTCACAGAAATAGAAAAAAAAATCTAAAAATTCATATGGACCCACAAAAGGCCCTGAATAGCTAAAGCAATCATGAACAAGAAGAGCAGAGCTGGAGGCATCAGACTTCCTTTCAAATTATATTTCAAAGCTATAGTAATCAAAACAGTATGGTATTGGCATAAAAACAGATATATAGACCAATGGAATAGAATCAGGAGCCCAGAAATGAACCCATGCATATACAGTCAACTAATATTTCACAGTGGAACCAAGAATACTTAATGTGGAAAAGATAGTTTCTTCAATAAATGGTGCTGGGAAAACTGGATAATCACATGTAGAAGAGGGAAGTTGGACTCCTGTCTTGTACCACTCACAAAAATTAACTTGAAATAAATTAAAGACTTAAATGTAAGACCTGAAACTGTAAAACTTCTAGGAAAAAAACAAGGTAAAATTCCTTGACATTGGTCTTGGCAATGATTTTTTGGCTGTTACACCAAAAGCACAAGTGACAAAAGCAAAAATAAATAAGTAGGAGCACATCAATCTATAAAGCTTCCACAAAACAAAAGAAACAATTTTAAACATGAAAAAGCAACTTACAAAACAGGAAAAAAATATTTGCAAACCATCTATCGGATAAGGGGTTAATATCCGCAATGCATAAGGAACTCATACAACTCAGTAGCAAAAAACAAAGAGTCTAATTAAAAAATGGGCAAAGGACTTGAACTGACATTTTTCCAAAGAAGACATACAAATGGCCAATAGGTACATGAAAAGTTGCTAAACATCACTAATCATCAGGGAAATGAAAATTAAAACCACAATGAGATATCATCTCATACCTGTTAGAAAGGCTATTATCAAAAAGTCAGAAGATAACAAGTGCTCCTGAGGATGTGTCCAAAGGAAATAAAATCCCTATCTTGAAGAGATATTTGCACTCCCATGTTCATTGTAGCATTATTCACAAATAGGCAAGATATGGAAACAACCTAAATGTCTGTCAACAAATGAATGGATAAAGGAAGTGTGATACACACACACACACACACACACACACTCATCCTGCCATTTGTGACAATATGCATGAACCTGTAGGACATTATGATAAGCGAAATAAGGCAGACAAAGAAAGAAAAATATTGTATGGAATTTTAAAAAGATTCATAGTACAGACAGTAGAATGGTGGTTACCAGAGGATGGGTCATGTGGGAAAAGGGGAGATTTTTTAAAAAGAAAAAAGAAAGTAGACGTAAAATGGTGATTGCCAGGAGCTGTGGAGAAGGAGTCATGGGGAGCTATTGTTTAATGGGTATAGAGTTTCATTTTTGTAAGATGCAAAGAGTTCTGGAGATGGATGGTGGTGATGGTTGCACGACAGTATGAAAGCACTTAATACCACTGAACCATATATTTTAGAATAGTTAATATAGTAAGTTTTATATTACATGTATTTTGCCAGAATAGAAAAAGGGTAAACTGTTAATGGGTCAGCTTTCACAAAAATTTAAACCAAGCTTCAAATCGGCTCAATCCCAGACAAAATTAAGACAATCTGCCCCTACCCTAACTACCTGCCAGAAGCAAAAGGAGGTCATCTCTGGAGGAAGATAACATTTTCAAAGCCTCAAAATATCTTCTACTATTTAAAAAATACAATGTTCATGTAAATCAACTATACTCCAATAAAAATTTAAAACTAAAATAAAATAAAGGCATATAAAAATACAATATTCAGTGTTCAATTAGTAAAACTACAACTAAGTATGACAAAAGGCAACAATTTATTAAAAAATAAAAAGGTAAAAAAACAGGAAATAGAAACAGACATACTAGAGGTCCAGATATTGAGTTATTAGCCATATACTTTAAAATAACTAATTAATATGTTCAGTAAATTACATGACAAGAAGAGGAATTTCAGCAGAAAACTGGAAGCTGTAAAAATCAATCAGAAATTTTAAAACTGAAAAATATAAACACTGAAATTAAGAACTCAGGAGATGGGATTTACACAATAGACTTAGAATTTGTTGAATTTTATGTATTCCTTCCAGCTCAGAAATGCTTATATACACAGAGGTTAAAACAACTTTCATTGTTTTAGTTCAACTCCGAGAATCCTATTTTAGAGTGAAGCCTCTGAGTGTTAATTTTCCATCTTTTGAACATTGAAGGTAATTGTGTTAATGCAGCTCTCCTTGAGTGGAATAATAAAATGTATAGTCATAAACACATTTACAAATTACTATGTTCTTTATCAAGGCTTCAGAGGTTTATCTTCTCTGTCTGATGTTTTACAGTTGGTTTCAGCCCAGAAATTTGAATTTCTTTACACAATGCCACTGCAATGATAACTCTTCATGATTGCTGGATTCATTTGGCAAGAAGACAGAAATTGCACTTGGTAACACTAAATTGATAAGGAAGGTAAGTGTGAGCTCCGAACCTTGAAATCAGAATTTTTTTTAAAAAAAGGAATTTAGCTTTACAAACCTTGAAGAAGCAGTTTTCTACAGTTACCTTTTAAATCCATTTAGCTATTCTATTAATCTCTTTCCTAATTTAAAAACTAGAACTCATGAATGATTTTTAAATCAAAGGTATGTCCAATTCCTAGAATCTTCAGGTTCAGAATTAATTTTATCTATTAAACCAGTCTTGTAGACATACCATCCTCTCCACTTTTCTCCAAATAATGCCTCTAGTTCACATTTTCTAATGCCAGCTAGCTGAATCAGTTGATTGTAGGTAACACACTCTCTTAGAGGCTTAAGATTATGTACTATATTTGAAGCACATCTTATTTAGACCTCAAAACAAACCTGAAAATTAAGTATTATTGTCCTCATTTTGAGGATGGGGAAATGGAGAGGTTCCAGACCTTCTTATCATTCCCAATGGCACCTAGCTAATAAGAGATAAACCTGGGATTCAAACCTGCATGGGAATAGTTAAATCCTACCCCTGTGCTTGAATGCCCATTTCTACTCCACCGTCAGCTAATCACTGGAAACATTTTTCCTCCTGAGATCTATATTTCTTAGAGAACTTTAGGTTCCCTTTTATAATGATGGATGTAATCCTAAAGAATATAGTTCTGCAGGCCATGTTTTCAATTTAAAAACCATTTTTGGTCTAGAAAGCCGATTTGAATGACTGTGTTGCTTTTCTAATGGTTTACAATAATTGTAGAGAAATCATTCAGTTCAGAGTTCGGCAAGTTTCATTGCCTCAGGTGTATAACTTTACATTAGGGGCTTAGTAGGCTGACAGGGAGGACAGAAACCTGTTAGTCAAAGAATAAATTCAATCACTGTCCTCAAGGAAATTGCAATGTAGTAGACAGAAGGTAATTTTCAAAATACATACATAAAATCACAGAAACACAGATTTAAACACGCAACCAACAATCATTTTTAAGTCCAGTTTATATCTTTACCTTGGGGAATCCTGGGGTTCTCGAGGTATAACATAGGGGCACAATCTACATGAGGTTTCCTAAGCACGAAAATCACAAGGGGGTTTTGTTAGCCACATCTCTACACACACCCAGCATTTATTTAGATCAAGAAATTCGCCAGGAGGCAGTAACTGACATGTTGTTCCTGCAGAGAGACTCTTCGGAATATCTAAGGAATGTGTTCTACTCACAATGCCCGGGCATTTGCTGCTTAGGGACAACTCTGGTTTCTTCCTGAGTAGGGCCATTGCTGAAAGCTTCCTCAACATTAAACTGTGCATTCTTTAATTTCGTCAAAAGAAGACACTGCAGAAATCAAAGTGTGACTTGAACTTGGAGATTTTTTTTTAAAGAACAGTAATAGACCTTGGCAACATTGCCCAGGGGCAGTGGCCTGGATTGCATCCTGAGATAGTCATCCCAGAAGAAACAGCTATGGAGGTGTGCACGACATGTAAAAAGTGTGAAACAGGTAAGCCTGATAGAATCAGGGAATAGATTGTAATAAAAAACCTTTATTATTTGGGTCTCAGACTTTTCAGCAACTGAGGCTAAAGGAAGAAGACATAAATAGACATCTTGGGAAATGGATAGAACTGTTCAGGAAAAATACTTTCTGGACAGGATGGGCCCTCAAATATAGCACTGCAGACACACAAAAAAGAAAGATCCTGCTTTGTATACTGACATCCTGTGCAGAAGTTCAGAAAAAGAAGAGAACTAGAGGCCAGGGGCAGGAAGAAAGAAGACTTTATTGCAGCAAAGAGCAGCCAGCTAATGAGGCACTTCCACGGGGGCAGGCTGGATGCAACTACCTGATGTTTGCATTCATTCAAAGAGCCTCAGAAGAACCACTGGCAGTTTTAAGGTGTAAATGATGATAGGTAAGAAGAGATCAGAGGCAGGAGATAGACAAGCAGATCCCTCTCTGATAATTGCTGTGTCTTGTCTATTAAATTCCAAATAACTACAAATTTGGAACTAGAATCTTCAGGTTCAGAATTAATTTTATCTATTAAATCAGTCTTGTCAACATAATTTCAAAATCATACCATCCTCTCCATTTTCCCCAATATAATGACTTTAGTTCAGTTACTAATGTCAAGAGAAAAATATGTTTTCAATTTTAATTAAACAGTAAAAAACTATAAAACTTCCACTTCAGTCCATTACAGAGTAATTGATCCTTGACTTACTTTCCTGTCAATGGCAGATAAACATTAGACAAAATATTGTGTGGCAACTATTTTCAGGCAATGAATAACAGGCCATGCAATACCGTAATCCTTGAGAGAAAGAAAATACACAAGATGAATCCCACAATCTCAGCTTTTTCCCTAAGAATACTTTTTTGCCTCATACTGGAAGGTGGAGCCCAAGCAGAACATCTTCCTTAAAGAGCCAGAAACTGGGGTTCTGGGCTGCTGAAGAGACTGAAATGTGTGGGACTGAATACCAGAGAAAATGGATCTTTTAAGAAGGGTGACATCAGAAGTTTACATGGCCGTAGGTTCTGGGCTGGGCTGCACATAGGCAGGGCTTTAGTCCACTAGGCTTATCAGAGACTGTATGTTATTGGGTTGAATGCTAAGTGGAGATACCAGAGGTTATGCACTGCTAAAAGACAGTGGCATTCTGGCCTAGCCAGAGAGGAGAGATCCCACTGAGCACTTCAGGCATTCAGTTGACAAGCCCACACCTCAGGAGACAGGACCAGGTCCTAGAATAAGGGACAGGAAGTTAAGACCCACTCTAACAGAATAAAACTAAGTCCAACAGGACCTAGAGATTCCACTAGTAATTAAAGAGATTTTCAGAACAACACTCAATGTCCTTTAAAATAAGATGACGTAATCTAGACTCTATATAATTTATCATTTACAATATGCAGCATACAACCCCCCCACCGCCAAACCTCCTCAGGCATATAATAAGTAGAGGCCAGGGATGCTGCTAAACATCCTACAATGCACAGGACCGTCCCCACAACAGAAAATTATTTGACCCAAAATGTCAATAGTGCTGAGGTTGAGAAATCCTGCTCTAAAACAAGCACTCAAAAAAATGCAAAGAGGTATTATACAGGAATTAAAATGGAATTATAAAAGATATTTGTTAATCCAAAAGAAGTCAGAAAGGGAGGAATAGAGAAACAAAAAGCAGGTTGGACAATTAGAAAGCAAATAGCAAGATGGTAGGCTCATCCAAACCTCATCAATAATTAGGTCATATGCAAACAGCAACTCAAGTTGTGTCACAGATGTGAACGCAAAAGCTAAAACAATAAAATGTGTAGAAAACTGCTACTAGGGAATATTTTGTTATCTAAGGATAGGCAAAGATTTTTAAATAGGGCACAGAAATCAATAAACATAAAAAAATTGATAGAATTCATCAAAATTTAAAACTTCTGCTTGTTAAAGTAGACAGTTGAGAAAATGTAAAGGCAAGCCAGAGACTGGCATAAAGTATTCACAATACAGATATCTGCCAAAGGGTTTGCAGAAAAGGTATACAAAGAATGCTTTTAATGCAACAATATAAAGGCAATCCACTCAGTTAAAATGGTGAAAATACTTGAACAGACACTTAAGAAAGGATACACAAATGCCCAATAAGCACAGAGGAAAGTGCTCAAAGTTATTAATTATCAAAGAAATAGAAACCAAAACCACAGTGAGCGATTCACATCACAATTCAACCACATCACAATTCAACCACTAGAATGACTAAAAGTAAAATGACGGACAACACCAAATTTTGTTGAGGATATGGAGCAACTCATATATTACTGGTGAAGTGGAAAATGATACAATCACTTTTCGGAGGACTGTTTAATAAACTTTCATACTATACATCTACTATGCGACCCAGCAATCCCACTCCCACTCGTAACTGACAGAAATGAAAACATAACTCCACAAAAACATTTGTACAAAAATGTTTATAGCTGCTTTATTCATCAAGGCCTCAAACTGGAAACACTTCCAGTTGGTGGTATCATCATACAATGGAATATTCCTCAGCAATAAAAAATAGTGAACTACTAATACATAAAACAGCATGAATCTCAAAACCATTATGTTGACTGAAAAAAGAATACATACTTTATGTTGCTAACAGATAAAATTAATCAATAATGATAAAAATTAGAACAGTGCTTATCTATGGGAATATGGAAATTCATTGAGAGGGGGCATAAGGGAATTTTCTAAAGTGATAGAAATGTTCTGTAGTTTGATTGAGGCATTGGTTACATGGGTGTGTACCTTTGTCAAAACTAATCAAATTGTACCATTAATATATGTGCATTTCACTGTATGTAAATTTTACCCCAATTTAAAAAAAATCTCTAAGGGAAAATTATTTTGGGGCCAGATAACGATCAATCTTGCAAGCCAGGTTAACGACATTAGACTTTATTCTGCATGCAACAGGCCTTCAACAGAGATTTTTACCCAGGGACTGAATATATTTATTTTTTAAGGAACACATTTCTGATAAACGTGTAAAAGACAGATTGGAGAGGGGAGTATCTGGAGGCTATTGCAAGTCCAGGCAGTAAGTGATGGGGCATGAAACTAGGGCAGTGGAAGTGGGTGTGAGGAAGTTAACAGATGAGAGAAACATCCAAGAGTCAGTATCACTGGAAATGTGTGGTGGGGTTGGAGAGAGATAAGCAGGAGTTGAAGATGGTTGCCATTTGCCAAGGTAAAGACCATAAGTGTGTTTTTATTGGGGAAAGAGAATGAAGGGTCAAGGGGGCAGGAAATAGGTTCAGTTATAGATGAGGTCAAGCTGCCTGCAGGACAACTGTGCAGAGTTTTCCAATCAGCACTTGGAGGTGTGGATATGTAACACAGTAGAGGGACCAGGACTGGAATCAGAGCTGGAGATGAAGATTAGGTGGCCTGAGAAAATAAGCAGAGTGGGAGAAAAAAAATGTGCTAAAGGCAGTGCAACACCTGGGAACTCAGAACTGATAGCTTGTACCAAGCTTGAGAGTTCAGAGAAAATGTGTAAAGCTTCTAAACGCTAAAAATATGACCTGCTCCCTTTCACAAATGCCCTCCTGTCTTAGTCCTACAGACTTGCCCGCTACTTATCACTGATAACACATAAGAGGGACAAAGGAGGGTAGGTTTGATGATAACTAATTGGTGCCAATTTTCAACACCCTGTCAGGAGCCACCTTTGGTTTGAAGGAATGTAGTAGAGATCACAATACAGGGCAGTAAAAGTGGCACATTTAACCAACTTTGGGAGCTTGAAGCTGAGAGTTGCAGAATGCTAAGTGGCAGGTAGCATTCTGTAACTTTTGTATTTTAGTGATATGTTATTAGTCATTTGAATATCAGGTAAAAACCCACATAAAAAATTTCCTGCTTCTCTTTCAACTGATAGTCGTGGCAGCAGTTGGTGTTAGTGAGTCCTTAAAGTGGCATTCATGGTGGCAATGGCTGAATGTGTCCCTGAGCTCCCCAAGGCTTTCAGGCAGCCCCCCTCCCCACAGATTTGGGTTGAAGCAGCATCTAACAGACAGAACATACAGAACAGCTAACTTTAAGATAAAACAAGGGAAGAGGCTCCAGTGAAGCTTAAAGAGAAGAGATGGGAGAAAAATGAGGAATGAAGAAAGAAGAGATGCCAAGGGCTAGGAAAGAACATCAATAAAGAGTGTGCTCAGCAACACTGAATGCTGCCAAGAGGTCAGGAGGATGAATACTTGGAAGTGGCTATGAGATTCGGAAATGAGGATGTCGTTAGAGAGAATCAAGGATCATTTCCCACAGAGTTATGGAAGCCACACTGCAGGGAGCTGAAAAGTAGAAGGATAGATAAAATGTAGGCATCAAATACACCTCTTACTTTGAAATAAGAATGGGTGGGTGGGTGGGGCAGTAGCTTGCAGAAGAACCAGAACTTGGGAAGATTTATTTAGGAAATGAAAATGTAAGTATGTTTGATGGATAAAGGAAAGGGTCAAATGGAAAAGAAGACAGAAACTGAAGAAAGGATAAATAGAACTAAGTGAGGCAGGAAGCAGAAGACAGAATACAAAAACCAACATACAACCTGCACCCAACATTCCAGGCACATTATGGATCAATACAAGTGGAAGCTCTTTTTCTTAGCAAGCTTTCCAATTTCCCTACCCTCCTTTTTTCTCTCTAGGCTACACTTACAATGGCCTGCTGCTCAGCTACACCTGAGTGGGCCACATTTGCTCCCAAACTCAACATACTCATAAATCAACAATTTGTTCTTTCCGAAACTTATTTTCTCTCATCTTTTCATATTTCATCTAACCACACCCTTCTCCCTACACTGGTAAATAAGGCCCTGCATCTGTATATGGCATACCAGGAGTATTCAAGGCTAATGAGAAGGTACTGGACTTGAGTTAGATCATAAGCATCCCTCAACTCATAGGCCCTCCGATGCATCCACTTGGCTTCTACCCACTCCCAAGGAGCCTATTTCCAACAGCCTGGAGCCCAGATCCTCTCCTACCCTCTTCATAATCAATGCAGACTCAGCTTAACCCTCCAAAAGCTGAAATCTTCCCCTTTAACTTGAGTTGTCTTGAAAATGCAATCCATCTGGATCTTGGTTGATGCCTGGGTGCCCATCCCATCCCCCAGTGGAATGATTCACTTGGCAGAATTATGCGTAGCTACATCCACATACCTCTTTATCTCTATTATCCTTGGTCACCTCCCCAATATATGAAGCCTTAAGTCTTCTGACCATCCTCTGCCCCATTCACATTTCGAGAATTTTCTGTGCCTTCTCATGTCTATTCCAAACTCCCACTGATCCTCACCCTCCAAAAACTTTCCCCTTAGCCTTCAGGAATTCGCTTTTCTATGGTTATGTCGACTAAAAAAAATATGCACAACCTAAAAGTTGAGAGTTATGTTTTATTCGGTGGGCATACTGAGGACTTCAAGCCCAGGAGGCAGCATCTCAGGTAACCCTGAAAAAACTGCTCCGAGGAGGCGAGGGGGGAGCTACGATATATAGGAGGAGCTTTGCAACAAAGGGCAGGTAGTAGAAACAAAAGAGTACTGTTAATAAATGAAAACTAGGTACCTCAAGTTAAGGAATTTAGGGCTTTTCTATGTATGGGAAGATGCAAGAGTCTGGGCTCACTGAAACCATTCCTTTGATATGCGCCTCAGCTGTCTGGGGCCAGTATCCTGTGTTTTCACATCCTGAGTTCCCTCAGGGCTTACTGTAGGGAGTGGCTGCAGTTCCTGATGGCTACTAGACGGCAGGTATTCTTCGTTTCCTTCCTGAATTCCCTCAGGGCTCACTGGCTCCACACTGATGGCTGTGACAGCCTTTGCTTAACTGATACAGCAGGCAATATTTTATTTTTCAGTTACAACCTTTCCATAATCACATCCTCTTCTTAGACATTCCCTCCATCTCCTTGTTGAAACTGAGAGCAAGGGATCTCACATAAAACTCAGCTTCACCAAAAACCCTCTCAAGTGGGGGTTACTCTTTTTCCCACACCTCTTCAGTTTCCCCTGCTGCTTTCAGGACATTGTTTTTCCATCTTCTTGGAGAAAAACATCCCACTGATGTTCATGCCATCGGCTCATTATATGGAATACTGAATGAAATTCAGCCTTGTTTTCAGTTATTCTGTATACCTACTTATTTATTCTACATAGAAAATAACACAAGGACTCTTTAGACATGTTCCTAGTTCTAAGAGAATCCGCATAGACTTTTTTTTTCTAAAAAATTTTTTGATATCTGTATTTCAGTGTAATATTTTTTTAACATCTTTATTGGAGTATAATTGCTTTACAATGGTGTGTTAGTTTCTGCTTTATAACAAAGTGAATCAGTTATACATATACATATGTCCCCATATTTCTTCCCTCTTGCATTTCACTCCCTCCCTCCCTCCCTATCCCACCCCTCTAGGTGGTCACAAAGCACCGAGCTGATCTCCCTGTGCTATGTGGCTGCTTCCCACTAGCAATCTATTTTACATTTGGTAATGTATATATATCAATGCCACTCGAGGACTGATTATTTTTTATTACATATTTCAGATAATTGAATTTCTGACCATTTCTTTTCTTTTTTAGATTCCATATATATGTGTTAGCATATGGTATTTTTCTCTTTCTGACTTACTTCACTCTGTATGACAGTCTCTAGGTCCATCCACCTCACTACAAATAACTCAATTTTGTTCCTTTTTATGGCTGAGTAATATTCCATTGTATATGTGTGCCACATCTTCTTTATCCATTCATCTGTTGATGGACACTTAGGTTGCTTCCATGTCCTGGCTATTGTAAATACAGCTGCAATGAACATTTTGGTACATGACTCTTTTTGTTTGTTTGTTTGTTTTTTGCCGTACGCGGGCCTCTCACCGTTGTGGCCTCTCCCGTTGTGGAGCACAGACTCCGAATGCGCAGGCTCAGCGGCCATGGCTCATGGGCCCAGCCGCTCCACGGCATGTGGGATCTTCCCAGACCAGGGCACGAACCCATGTCCCCTGCATCGGCAGGCGGACTCTCAACCACAGTGCCACCAGGGAAGCCCCATGACTCTTTTTGAATTATGGTTTTCTCAGGGTATATGCCCAGTAGTGGGATTGCTGGGTCATATGGTAGTTCTATTTTTAGTTTTTTAAGGAACCTCCATACTGTTCTCCATAGTGGCTGTATCAATGTACATTCCCAGCAACAGTGCAACAGGGTTCCCGTTTCTCCACACCCTCTCCAGCATTTATTGTTTGTAGATTTTTTGATGATGGCCATTCTGACCAGTGTGAGATGATATCTCACTGTAGTTTTGATTTGCATTTCTCTAATGATTGATGTTGAGCATTCTTTCATGTGTTTGTTGGCAATCTGTATGTCTTCTTTGGAGAAATGTCTATTTAGGTCTTCTGCCCATTTTTGGATTGGATTGTTTGTTTTTTTGATATTGAGCTGCTTGAGTTGCTTGTATATTTTGGAGATTAATCCTTTGTCAGTTGCTTCATTTGCAAATATTTTCTCTCATTCTGAGGGTTGTGTTTTGGTCTTGTTTATGGTTTCCTTTGCTGTGCAAAAGCTTTTCAGTTTCATTAGGTCCCATTTGTTTATTTTTGTTTTTATTTCCATTTCTCTAGGAGGTGGGTCAAAAAGGATCTTGCTGTGATTTATGTCATACAGTGTTCTGCCTATGTTTTCCTCTAAGAGTTTGATGGTGTCTGGCCTTACATTTAGGTCTTTAATCCATTTTGAGTTTATTTTTGTGTATGGTGTTAGGGAGTGTTCTAATTTCATTCTTTTACATGTAGCTGTCCAGTTTTCCCAGCACCACTTATTGAAGAGGCTGTCTTTTCTCCACTGTATATTCTTGCCTCCTTTCTCAAAGATAAGGTGACCATATGTGCATGGGTTTATCTCTGGGCTTTCTATCCTGTTCCATTGATGTATATTTGTGTTTTTGTGCCAGTACCATACTGTCTTGATTACTGGAGCTTTGCAGTATAGTCTGAAGTCTGGGAGCCTGATTCCTCCAGCTCCGTTTTTCTTTCTCAAGATTGCTTTGGCTATTCAGGGTCTTTTGTGTTTCCATACAAATTGTGAAATTTTTTGTTCTAGTTTTGTGAAAAATGCCATTGGTAGTTTGATAGGGATTGCATTGAATCTGTAGATTGCTTTGGGTAGCAGAGTCATTTTCACAAATTTGATTCTTCCAATCCAAGAACATGGTATATCTCTCCATCTATTTGTATCATCTTTAATTTCTTTCATCAGTGTCTTATAATTTTCTGCATACAGGTCTTTTGTCTCCCTAGGTAGGTTTATTCCTACATAATTTTTGTTGTTGTTGCAATGGTAAATGGGAGTGTTTTCTTAATTTCACTTTCAGAGTTTTCATCATTAGTGTATAGGAATGCAAGAGATTTCTGTGCATTAATTTTGTATCCTGCTACTTTAGCAAATTCATTGATTAGCTCTAGTAGTTTTCTGGTAGCATCTTTAGGATTCTCTATGTATCGTATCATGTCATCTGCAAACAGTGACAGCTTTACTTCTTCTTTTCCGATTTGGATTCCTTTTAGTTCTTTTTCTTCTCTGATTGCTGTGGCTAAAACTTCCAAACTATGTTGAATAATAGTGGTGAGAGTGGGCGACCTTGTCTTGTTCCTGATCTTAGTGTAAATGGTTTCAGTTTTTCACCATTGAGGACGATGTTGGCTGTGGGTTTGTCATATATGGCCTTCATTATGTTGAGGAAAGTTCCCTGTATGCTTACTTTCTGGAGAGTTTTTATCATAACTTGGCGTTGAATTTTGTCGAAAGCTTTCTCTGCATCTATTGAGATGATCATATGGTTTTTCTCCTTCAATTTGTTAATATGGTGTATCACATTGATTGATTTGCGTATATTGAAGAATCCTTGCATTCCTGGGATAAACCCCACTTGATCATAGTGTATGATCCTTTTAATGTTCTGTTGGAAGGATCTGCATAGACTGTTATACTGGCTAAGTAAGTAAAGCTAGATCAATGCAGTCATAGTAAGCAGGTTGATTATTCCAAGGATGATGAGTAAATTCAGCCTGCAGTGGTTATTCAATGTTAAATGTACCTTCCATAGTTTACAGCAATTCAACCTCCCAAGTTCACAACCTTGAGGGAACAAATCCTGCTTTCTGTGCAAACATCTTAACAAATGTAGTTTTTGATAATAAACATTGATTGTCTCAAGGTTACAAGTCTACATTTCTTAGAACTGTTATTTTTAAATCTCTCAGTGTTATAGGAAACTTCTCTGCCTTTTTTAGTAATTAGAACTAGGCAGAAATTTAAATTCATGATGAGAATATATTGCATAAATATCGATTTGACTCAAATTTTATGCTAGCTGGTATGTAACTCTTCCCCAGCCTTTATTCTTCTCTGTCTAAATAAAAGCTAATGGCTCACTTACTGCATTGTCTGCACAAACTACTTGTGTCCACAGCTTTTTTATTTAAAGTTTCCCATTATGAACTTTGAGCCCATGTATAATTTTATACAGGCTAAATGAAGTTAATGTAATAATTATTCCTTTTAATTTCCAAAGGCTAAACCACTCTTTTCCTTTCCTCATTGCTATTATCTACCAAACTCCTGGTCCTCCTTTTAATCCTTTTAAGATATTAATACAATTATGACTGATTTCCTGTGTACCCAAGTATCTGCCATTTTACTGAATACTACATCAGCCACAAACATGCAGTACTACAGGCTGAACTGTGTTCACCCCAAATTCATGTTAAAGTCTTAACCCCTAGTACCTCACAATGTGACTGTATTTGAAAATAGGGTCTTTAAAGAGGTAATTAAGGTTAAATGATGTCATTATGGTGAACCCTAATCCAATATGACTGGTATCCCTATGATAAGAGCAGATTAGGACACAGACATACATAGAGAGCAAATCATGTGAAGACACAGAGAGGAGATGGCCATTCACAAGCCAAGGAGCAAAGCGTCAGCAGAAGCCAATCCTTGTTACAATTTGACCTCAGACTTCTAGCTTCCAGGACTGTGAAAAAATATATTCTGTCATTTAAGCCATATGGTGTTTAGTATTTTGTATACACAGTATTTACTATGTGCCAGGCATGGTTCTAAGTGATTTACCTCTATTAACTCATTTAATCCTCACAGCATCTGTATGAAATGGGCACATGAGGAAAATGAGCTACAGGGAAATGAAATAATTCCCTAAGCTTACACAGTTTAGCAGAGACAGAAGCCAGGTTGTCCGATTCCAGTAAAGAAGCTATTAACAATGATTCTTGGATCCTGCAGAGCACTGGGTATGCCCTTAGCCTTTATTTAGATGGAGAAGCATAAAGGTTAGAGATTATTTACATAAGTTACCCACTGTATTCTACTCTGTTGAGTGACCTCAATATCCATGTGGATGTTTAGCCCCTCAATTTCATGACCTTAAGTCCACCTCTGGCTACTGTCCTATTACTCTTCTCCCGTCCAGGACCAAAGTGCTTTAAAAGTTATCCTCACTAGAATGTCTCTGTTTACTTCAGTGTTACTCCTTAGTCCACTGCAATATGGTTCCTATGCCTACCATATCTCTAAAGCAGCCAATACTAAGGTTATTTGCCATCTCCTTTTTGTTAAATACAACGAAAAGCTTTCATTTTATTTGTTTTCATAATTTTGAATAGGGAATACACACATATGAAACGATATTTAAAAGTTCAAAAGTGGGGCAGTGGGGGCTTCCCTGGCAGTCCAGTGGTTGAGACTCCATGCCTCCACTGCAGGGGGCGTGGGTTCCATCCCTGATTGGGGAACTAAGATCCCACGTGCTGCGTGGCACGGCCAAAAAATAAAAATAAAATTCAAAAGGATAAAATGAAAAGGAAGTCTCTCTAAACCCATATTTTCCAGCTCAGTTCCCTTTTCAAGAAGCAACAGCTATCACCAGATTTATTGTGTGTTTCCTTCTAGAGATATTTTATGGAAAAATTAGTAAAACAGTCTTTATTTTTTGAAAAAAATAATAAATTGGAGCATACTAAAATAACTGTTGTGCTCCTTGATGTTTTCGCATAATGACAGATCTCAGAGGTCTTTCCACATTGATACATACAGAGCTCACTCGTTCCTTTGAACAAGTGCATTCCCCCTTCTTTTTGCTGTGTCTTGAATATTTCCTTAAAACTTTTTTGCTTTAAGCAATAAGCACTTTTGAGATTAAGGAGAAAATGAGGGATTCCTAGGAAGTGAGTGTTATGTAGCTCTAGGTGACTCATTGTTCTGTAGTAAAGGAGGAGGAGAGTCTCAAAGCTTAGTACAGGCTGTTGAGGGTGGCAGTAGATGAAGATGACAACAAAATTCCTCTTCCCTTTTGCATTTGTGAGAAAAGGAACATATTATGATATTGTACGGCACATAAATTTGAAATAATTTAATTCTTGAGCATGGATTTGCTAAAGAGCTCAGAATATACATTTACTAATTATCATATTATGTCATATGGTTTCACAATGTTATATGTTAAGGATATGTTTCAAATAGTAGTTTCCCTGCATTGTTTCTGAACACTACAGGTTCTGTGATTAATAGTCAAAGCTGAAAAGGAAAAGGAAAATATTGTTCTTAAAGTCTCTTATGAGATTTTGAGACTAGAAGCTTACATTTTGTTTGCCTGTGATCAAAGCAGTATTAGATTGAAAACTATCTGGCTGAATACAGATCATTAGTACAGTTTTGGGAATTTCTCTTTATTTTATAGGTTAGGGCTCTAAAGGTTACTATTTATGCTGCTGTTATATTTTCTTAGATACCAGAATGACCAAAATTTGGATAAGTTTTCATAAGAAGTAATATCCCTCTAGTATAGCAATGTTCAAAGGGTTAGATTTTCAATTACCTTGGTATCTAGATTGCTATATTAGATCATACATTTTATATATTTGTGTCTTTTATAAAAATATAGTTTCTAAAATCCAAATAGCAAGGGGTTAATATTTAATAAAGTATTCATTTATCATAAATTTATATCTGAACAAGTTTTGATATCTTAATCACTAATCGTTAGTCACTGAAATCCATTGCTTAGTTTTTATCCTGATTCTCCTTCTAAGACTGTAAAAACCAATACAAGGTGAATATTTTCTTTAAGTTAGACAACTTCCAGACCATATACATGCATTTGACTCTGCTATTTTTAGGGTTTCCAAAATGCTTGATTTGAAAAATTACTGCAAGTGAGTTTACTTCCTTTTAAAATCTTCTCACTCTGTGAGTTGGTCTTTTATAATTTGACTCTTTTATAAATAATTTTTGTATCATTCTTTCTTATTTCATGGGTATACAATCTTCTCTTATTTCTCTAGGATATTATGACGGTTTATTGAACTTCTATTTGCATAGTGTATGGGGTTGTTTTGGGTTTTTTTTTTTGGTTGCATTTTTTTCTCTTTGTTGGTTTTGGTCTCTCTCTTCCATATTCAAATTCTATTTTTTTTTAATATTCTTTTATTTTTTTCCTGTAAAAGTTTGGTCTTTCAGTTTTAAATTCTTAAGCTATCTGGAACTGACTGTGGACAGTAGATCCAATTTTATTATTTTTCCATGTGGATATTAAACGTCCCTAGCACATCTTTTCAGCTTTATTGAAGTATAATTGATAAATTAAAATTGTATATATTTAAGATGTATAACTTGATGTTTTTATTTCCATATTCAAATTCTTTTCAGAATTGGGTATATTTTTACTGTCTACTCATTTTCAAGATGAGAGACTAAAAAGCCAATTGGGAGGAGTTCTGTTTCCAGAAATAATTTACTAGCTTGTTTCAGAACAAGCAACCTGAAGAGAAGAGCTGGCAAAACTGGATGAAAAATGAGAAACATTTTTTTGAAGGCACCTAAGTCACCAAGACAGAAAGGACATGCAAAGCTAAGATACCAGAGAGAAAAGAAGGCTGGAGAGGGGAAATAGAGGTTGTGGTAGTTTGGGGGACAAAAACTAGAGTTTAGGAAAGGCAGTGGAGGTATAGCCCAGCTAAACACTCTTGGTCTTAAGTTCTGATCCCAAAGGGCTGCCTAAGAGTTAGGATACGTCAGAAATAGAGCAGCTCTCACAAAGTCAGAAGTTCACCTTTGAATCGGCTGAATCTTTGATTGGATTGAAGTGGTCTTTTTAGACTACCAGAAGCAAGACTAAATCCTCTCTGGAGAAATATAACATCATCTAGAGCCTCAAATTATCTCTAAATTTTTCATACATAATGTCTAGCATTCAATGAAAAATAACCAGTCATGCACAAAACATAAATTGACCAAAGAATAATAGAAACATAAACACAAAGGAAAATTGGAAAAAGTAGTTACCAGGCATGGACATTAAAATAGCTGTGATTAATATTTTCAAGAATTTAAATGGCAACATGAATTTTAACAGGGAACTGGAAAATGTAAAATATCATCAAATGGAAATTCAAGTAATTGAAAATGAAATCTCTGAAATTAAGATATGGATTTAATAGCATATTAGACACAGCTGAAAAGAGAATAATAAACTGTAAGATAGAGAAGAAAATATCTAGACTGAAGCACATAGAACAGAAGGATGAAAAATAGACAAGAGCATAAGAGACATATGGGACATGATGAAATAGTTTGACTTTTCATTGATTTCATTTTCAACCAATAAATATGACTGAAGTTCCAGGAGGAGAGAAGAGAGAAGACAGAGCAGAAGTGATGTTTGAAAATGGATAAAAGGCATCAGGCTGTACATTCAAGAAACTCTAGAAGTCCAAAGCAGGAAAAGTACAAAGAAATCATATTGAGGCATATAATAGTAAAACTGCTGAAAACCAAAATCCATGAAAGCATAATGTGTGATGTGATTTAAAATATAATTAGAATTAAAATATATAACAACACAAAAGGTGGGAAAGGGGTATCTTCTGGGAAGTGGTACCACTTTTCATTAGACTTTAATAAGTCAAGGATGTTGTAATTTCTAGGATAAACACTAATAGAGTATGAGATTAATGCACTGCTAAAGAGCAATAAAAGAAAGAAAATAAAAATACTCAACATAAAAGAAGGCAAGAAAGAGAGGAAAAAACATAAGATATATGGAACATATAGGAAACAAAAAGAAGGATTAGACACTAAAGCTTATGTCACCATCTTTTCTGGAAGCAGAGCCTGCTTTTGGTGAAAATCTCTGATGCAACCTTATTCTTTTAAAAAATATTTTTTAATCTCATACTATCTCTAGAACATTTGTATAGTTATATAATTATTATAGTTATATGATGTTTATTGGTATTTTTGCCCTGAATACCCATCATATTCAGTTTTAAAGGAAAGGATTGGAAGACAGCCTTTACTTTTTAACCTTATTATTATTATTTTTGAAAATTGATTTACTTTAAAAGGATTCATTAGGACCTAATTGTTACCTGAAGCTGTAGGTATGCTTTTTGAGGCTTCTTCCATATAGACCAAGCATTCATAAAATAATCCCTCATATAGTCTGGATCAGGTTTATCCTATATCCTGCACTCTGACATTACCCTATAACAGAAACAGCATCTCTAGCTGAATTTATACATTTATTGTTAACCCTGTAAGAGATGTGTTTAAAATATCTCTTTCAGATTTGAAAAAAAATTCCCTTATGGTTGCAACTATTCTAGGGAAAGGAAATGTACTCAAAAATGCCTTTCTAAGTTATACAGACGTTTTATTATAATTATTTTGTAAAAAAATGGGTATATAGTATGCTGTCATCTGTTCTACAGTTGTTTTTCCAACATATCTATGAAACAGTGCAATTTATATTTGTAACAACGACCCTTAGGTCATTTTGAAGAAAAAAACCAAAACGTGTTATTTTGGTGTTAGTACTCCGTGTATTTTGCTGTAGGATAATTCTTTTAAAATTTATAGCCCATGAAGTGATTATTATGCCCAAACTCTTAATTCTCAAACCACACACTAGCCAGAGATTGTACTGCAGAATCATTTGCAGTTATTCTTGAGGAGCTGATAATAAGGATCCTACTTTTTTTTAAACCTTGGGAATCTATCATTTAACCAATGTCATAAAAATTATCTCAGTACCTTAGGATAGGACTGATATTCAGTCAGTATTCACTAGTAGGGCTGTACTGGTTGTTAAAATAGTGAAATATTACCCTACTGGTTAGTAAATGCCCATGGCTCAGAAACCAACTCTGAGCAGTTGCTCCCTCTACAACTGCTCTGGTCCCCACTGTTCCTGACATCTTTCAGGACCCTATTCCAGGGTTTATGTTATTGCAGTTGGCACATGTTTTGAGTATTGTCCCATATAAGGATATTAACGTTGCTCGAGATAGACTATGAACCACCCTTAGCCACTCATGTAAGCATATACAGCAACAAGAAGCTCCAGGACACTTCTCCCAAGGTTCCCCATTCTCTCTCAGGTTATAGATGATCATTTTCAATGTAGCTTTTTATACTAGTCTCCATTATTGATTTGGTCACACAGTTCATTTGTGACTCTAGAAGTGGTCATTTTGGTTTAGTCAGGCATCATAATTTGTGTTCTTCCAGAAGGACAAGGATTCTGGCACAAATAACTTATTAGGGAGGTGGTCCCAGAAGACAACAATAAAGGAGTGGGGAGGTGAGACAAGGAAGGAAAGGCAGCCAATAAGGTGTGTTTTATCAAGCAAGACATCATTGTGTGGAACTAGTGCTTGATCCCACTGGAGAACTCTGGAAACCAGTGTAGAATACATACCTTACAGTTACCCTACACAAGGGGTTAGAAATCTGGGGAATAAATACTCCAAGTCCTGTTTGTCATGGATTGAGGACTGTTCCAAAAGGTATTGATTCTCTAGCACTTCTGACCTGCTGTGCAGTAGGCAGAGCTGGCCCAAGTTGCTAGAGAAAGCTCTCTGGCAAAGAGATGCAGATGCTGGTAATGGAATTCATTCAGGCAGGATTTCACTACAAGTGTAAGGCCCAACAACACCTGCTATTCTAGGCTTTAGCCAAGAGAGGCTCACAGCAAACTCCTACTGGCTCCATCACTATCACCTCAGCTTCCCCCAAAGTAATGAAGTGTGCTGAGGGCAGATGAACTTCAAGGGGCACAATTGCTCATCCAGACACATTTTCTAGGGGGTGAAGGCTTAGCAGGAGGGAAATAAATTAGCTTGCATTGGAGTAATATGTCCATAATGTTTTAAACAATCTTCTTCTAGGTATCTCGGCAGAAGTGAACTGGGGCTGCATTTCTCTTAGGGGAAATCTCAACCATCATATTCTTTTTGGATACCCACTTCAGTTCTTCAAAAGCATTTTCTTCCTTAGAGGAGTAGTGGTCAAGGGGACTAAGGATGCTGCCACCTGGGAAAAGTCTCAGCCATCTTTTTCTCTCTTTGAATCTCTTTACTCCTTCTTGTCTCTTTGTTGTAGGGAAGGGAGGAGGGTGAAAAGTCTGCATCTCCTTCTAGAAAAAAACTGAAAAGCATCTCCACTCTGGAAAGCTCTGGAGTCAACTGTCTACACAAGCTCACTCTAGATACTGGGGCACTCTGCTTCTGGATCTATGCTCTTGAGTTTGCCACTTTTTGATATTAGCCATCCAATTACTAAGGTTTTTGATTTGGCTACTGTCTTTGTAGAAAATAAAGAAAAGTAAACCATTTGACCTGCTTTGACTCTAGGCCTTTGGTTGGCCTTTAGCTTAGATAAAATAATATGAATAAGAATTATTGTTATTATAATAGTGTTAGCTTATTGTGCCCTAACTCTGTGGTCCAGTGGTATGTGTTTTGTATGGATTGGTTTATTTAATTTTTACACTCTCTGAAGTAACTACTATTAATATGTCCATTTTATAGATGAGTGCTTCATTTGGTCCACCAGATCCCTCCAATGAAAAGGAAAACCATTTTCTGCAATTACTAAGTAATCCAAGAGTGATATTTTTACACCATCCAAACATCCTGTTCCTCAATAACCCTTTACCCAATGGCTTTAACATTTTGTACCAACTGGTTATTATATTATGGTTACAAAAGCATGATTTTCTCTTTTTGTCTGTCCTTCTATATTTATTAGCTTACATCCTTCAGCAGAAAAGAGCATTTCCTTCTCCCTTTCTTTTCCTTGAGCATCACTTGGGGCCATGGATTTTTATTTATTCAGCATTATAATAATTTATGGCCATTATTCTTTTTGATGCTCAAATTATCTCAAATTTACCCAGTAGGAGCTCTTCAAGTTGGCTCTTATGTCCTTCCAATACTCTTTGAGTGCTTTCTTGCTTTCTGGCACAGCAAAATATTTCAGTCTCACTCCCATACTATCCCTGCCCCAGACCTATAACCAGCCATTTCTCTAAAGAACCCTGTTTCCTCTCAGAGAGAAATGGCATTTAGACACCAAATCTGATCATCGGGTAAGTTCAATGCCACTCAGTGTCATTGTCTCCAGACTCCTTCACTGGACAGAGCCAGAAAAGATATTTTTTCAAAAAATAACGAATTCATTTTGATATTTCCATTTTCATTATTCCGATGGAGAGCCAGAAGAACTGGATTTGCAGCTGTGCCTCCCACGTTGTTTCCTTTGTGAGCTCTCTTCTCTCTGTTGGCCATTGGAAGATGTTGCTATCTGCAATCTAACCTCTGTCTCTTCCAGACTTTCTGACACCTTTGATTCCAGAGAACACTTAAATGATTGTTTTCCAGGCTGGCTTTTTCTGCTGCTATTATTTGCCCCCATGCCACATCGAGGCTAGGGCTGGATACCAAATAACACCCTGTGCGATCTCACTACGCCATATCCCTAGTTGCTAAGAGAACATCATATTTCAAGGACATAGTTTGGCTATTTGGAAGGTGTGGAACTTTCATTAGCTTCTAGCCAGAATTATTTTCTGTTCACAGGTAAAATACAATGTTATTATCCTCAAGGGTTCTCTTATAAAACTACATCTTTTCCAGCTTCACCTCATCGTGCTTTTGGCTTTTTGTAGACATCTTGTTTGCATTTGCAAATTCATTACCCCCAAAAAAGGTGAGTTTAGTAAAAAAAAATTGCTAACTATCACTCATATTTATCGTGTTGTGTTAAACACCGTTTATCATTTTTACAGTAGCAATAATGGCAATTAGATCTACATTAGCTCACCTATAGTACATGTTTAGATCCCATTGGCCTCGTGGCTTTTCTTCTTAACTTGTCTTCTTTATTGTGGCAGGAAAAGGAGTTAGATAATTATCAGTTTTCTTTTTCTAGTCTTGGTTTTTTTTTCTTCTTCTTTAGTTTGTTCAAAGGATCTGGAATCCTCAGGTTGAATCCACTGCTCAGAGTTCCTTTTCCATTTTCCTTACAATGTTTCTCACATTCATTTCCTTTGTGAATCTCTTATCCTGTTTCTCATCAACTATCCCCTTCTTCTCTCTTTAGCATGGTGGTTAAGCGTATGGTTTCTGGTCTATGGCCATACCAAAAAAAAAAAAAAGAAAGTATGGTTCCTGGAGATAGTTTCTATAGCTATATAGTTTTAGGCAGGCTACTTGATTTTTCTGTCTTATGTTCCTTATCTGAAAATCAGGGATAATAACAGTACCTACCTCAAAATATTGTTGTGAGATTAATTGAACAATATGTGTAAATCATGTAAAATAGTGCCTCACATAAAAATGTTTCAGTAAGTGTGAGCATCTTTTATTATTTACTGGTGCCTATAGCCTTTGTATGTAAATGTCTTTATCATCACGAAAAAGACTTATATCTGTTTGCTTCTAGGACCAAATACCTGTCCCTCATTCCTCCACAAATAAATTCAACAGGGTCCTACTACCTCCATTCTTCACATAGAAGGCAAAGGTGTCTCAAGTGAGTAAATGACAAGTGGGAGATACAGGAAAGGGGGGGGTAGTGCAAGTGTACCACTCCTCACTCTTAGACATGCTGACTTTGTTCTCCCTCTCTGTCATGTCTTTCTGTAGGTAGAGTTGCCAGATAAAATTCAGGACAATGAGTTCAATTTGAATTTTAGATAAACAACAAATCATTTGTTGCCATGGACATACTTATACTGTATTGTAAATATCTTTAATTTTGTGTATATTACGATGTTTTGACATCCTACAAAAAAACTTTCTGGCTTGGGAGAGGTTGCCCCTTCCTGAGCTAGCCAATTCTTAGGCATTGCAAAGGGCCTAGGCAGAGCGTGTTTTTGAGCACAAACTAACAAATCCAGAGCCATCACTCCTCTCTCTGGCCTGTACACACCACAAGACCATATTCCTCTGCCTTAATCATCCCAGGTCAGATGCCAGGCAGCTAGGTACTACCTCTATAGCCTGAAGCGCAACAAAATTATTCAACCTAGCCAATCTTAAACTGTTCACTCTGCCCTGCTTTGCCTTTCCTGTGGAAACCCTAATAAAGGCTGTGACCTAAACCTTTCCCTTGCCCCTGACTTCTGCCTCCTGACCACTCTGGTATCTTTCCTATGTGGCCTTGACCAGTGTACAATGTCTCCTGTCTCTAGGATCTGTGAACATAATAGACTTTGTTTTCTCCTTAGCCTCTCCTGTCTCCTCTTGTAGGCATACCTGACTTACCATCTCATAAAAGAATATAAAGCATATACTAACAAATGACTTGTTGTTTATCTGAAATTCAAATTAAACTAGGCGTCCTGTATTTTTATTTTCTAAATCTGGTGACCTTAGCTGGAGGTCCCATGACAGGGACCAGTACAACATCCTCTGTCTGAGGGTATCATGATTCAGTAAGAAGGGGAGCTATAGCAGATGCTGTCAGTCTGCTGCTCTCTCCTTTGGACCTAATTGGCTAGCACGCTCCAGCCCACCTCCGGCTACCAATGTCTGCATCTCTAGGCCTCAGGGCTTTTTCTGAAACTGGAAAGACAGATGAGAAACACTGATGAAATAGCTACTGCCCCTCATCCACTTCAGTAGCTGTCAACCAATGAGTGCCAGAAGTTGGGGTATAAATGCCCCAGCTCCCTTGGTCCCCTGGGTATGATAATTCTGAGACATATATTTTATAGCATCTCCCTGAGTCTTCTCTCAGGATTAAGCTCCAGTTGTCCACTGTGGTAGTTGGCTTAATAATAGACCTTCTCCTTGAAAGAGTTGCCTTTCCTTTCCCATATTCCTTTCACTCTGTCAATGGTCCTTGTGCCTCCCCAATACACAACTGGCAATAGGATCCTCATGGAAGGCTCTGATTCTTAGAAATCCAACTGAGATATGAGCTCTTGGTTTCTCCTTTGTTTCCAGCACCTTTGTGCTGATGCCTGTATTATGTTAACCCCTTTGGTCAATGCTACTACTTGAGAGGAATAAAGTTATGCCTTTTGTTCTTAAAAAGAAAATAAAAACTCTCTCCAGTTGCTATATTGTTTCAGAAAAGTTGTTTCATTTTTCATACTTGGCTTACATTTTAGTAATTGTTTGCTCTGCTTTTTTGACAACAAATAATCTGTTTCTTTCTCCAGGATGCTAAGAGATTGGTTTGCAATTGGATGTTAAGACCAGCTCTGGCACAACAAATGAAAACCCTTCCACTGATGCTTGTGAGGAACTCTAACAAAGGTAGGAAAATATGCAGTAAAATTACTTGCCTCTTTGAGTTGGCAAAGATTATAATTAAAATAAAAAATGACATCTTATGTGACAGAGTCTGAGTAGGAAGCATAGCGTTTATCACCTCCTGTTCACTAGCTTTTCTTTGGAGAAAAAAAGTCAGCAAGATTTTATCTTGGATGACGCCTACTCACCTGGCTTGGCTTAAGCTAAAAAAAACATGAAAACGGTGGGGTGTAAAATAACGTGCCAGCTATGCAATTTGGCTTAAACACTAAAGCCAAAATTTTCTTTCCCAGAAAAGGGATAATCAGTAAATCCATACTATATATTGACAACTAATAAAGGTACAAACACTGTTAAAGAAAATGGAGCATGGGTTGTTGTCAGTACGTAAGTGTGGCGAGAAGTAGCAATGTCTATCCTTCAGGATTATATCAGGAGAGTCCTGAAGGCCTAAAACTCAATGTGTATCCAGATACTTAGGGAAAAAACCCATTGTGTGAAGCAGGATATATGTGAATGATGAAGCAGGTCATACAGGGATTTTATTGTATTTATCTTATAATAAAAATTTTTATCTCTAATAATTACCACTAAAGGAAAACTTCCTGAAACTGACCTGACTCTTCACTGAGGAGTAAGAATTAAAACTGCTGAACTCTGGAGTCTTGCTGAATAACTCGTCTAAGAACTCAGGATCCCTCAAATCTAGGCCTCATCTCAGACCACAGCATCCTTTCTTTCCTAAATACAGTCTCTGAGTGGGAGGTTCTCAATGTAGTACTGACGTAGGTGTGAACATTCAGTGTTTAAAGTCATGGGAAGCAACTTAAATTAAATTGCCTTGAAGTTTTTCAGGCTTTGAAATTTCTATTTTGGATTTTTTAAAAAGGAGGGGTGAGGAGAGAGAAAGAGAAACAGCTTGTTCACTGGGTAGTTTTCGGTCCACCCGCTTCCCCTACCCCCCAACTCTGGAAATCAACAATCATTTTATTGGCACTAGTACAACAAGTCTGTCAGTACTGGAGAAAATGTACTTTTTGGTGTGTGCTTTTTGTATTGGTGACTTTAGTGAAAAAACCCTTTCCAGTAAGGTCTTCTCTTTACCAAGTAGAGTTACAGCCATCACCAAGAGAAGCTATATTTACAAGACCACGTTCCCTTGCAAGCTTGCTTGTACAATCTGCTCCTGAACATTCCATCTGGCATGGAATGAAGAGATTCAAGACATGGGCTTACTTAAAGCAATATATATTTTTTAAACCAGAGATTCGCATTCTGAGGAATGAAAGGAATAGATTCTACTCCTATTTCTATTAAGCTTTCACAATTCCATTACTTAGGTTATTGATCTGAATTGATTGTGGTGTCCAGAAAAGCAGCAACAAAGATGTAAAATCTAAAGGAAAATGGTTTGGGGCTGAAACTGGCCATCAACCCGTCCACAAATAGTGTTTCTCAACAACAATATTGCCAAACCTCAAGCTTATGTGCATTTTCTTTATGTCTTGATTCTGCTGGTTGTTTCTGTTTACGTTGATCAGTGGATGCAGATTGGTTCTGTGTCCTTAAATATGTCACGTTAATTTGGGAAGTGAATGGCAGCAGTTCTAATGCCTGGCAAGTAGTGGGTGCTAAATGAATATTTATTGAATGAAAGAATACTTTACATTTTAATAGCATTATGCACTTTCTCAAGTGCTGCAATAGTCATTGTTTTATTTGCTTCTCACAAGTAGCTAGGGAAGAAACTGAGGATCACTGATTCTATATTCCTGATTAAGGTTACCCAGCTGGCAAGAGGCTAAGTTAGGATTTAAACTCAGATTACATAAATGGAAGATCATACCTTGACTCTACCAGGCATGGAGGCATGGAATGCAAGGCACCTTTGGGGAAGAACAACTAGTTCAGTTTAATGGCGGTTTAGGGAATGTTATGTAGGGAGCTGACAGGAGGCTATTATGGAATGGTAAATTTGGATCATCTTGTAGAGAGCCTTGAATGGCAGACTAACGTGTTTGGACTCTACTCCAAAGTCAGTGGATTAGTGTTGTAATTTAGGCAGATTATCTTTTTCCGTGATGGACTGGAGCTCGGTGACAGTGGTAGCAAGCAGAGCTGTTTCTTCCTCAGAAACAGGAAAAAAGAGAAGTTGAGGTACAGAGAGACTTTGAAGTGGGGACAGGGGAAGTTGGAATGCTGTGCCCAAAGTATTAGCCTTTGTAGTCTCAAGGTATGATTCCAAGTGTGAGTGGAAATCGGGTAGGATGGAAGCTTTGTGGAGGCACTTTCCAACCTTTCATATGAACAGAAAATAAAAGAGCTTCTAGACAGCAGTTAAGGTCTATCTGAGACTAGATGTCATGAATTGTGGTGGACCCGACTGGAAAAGTGTTGAGCCTTTTAGCAATACAGTCAGTGTAGTGGGAAAAGCAGAAAACACAGATATTAAAGGAATAAGGCATTATACATTTGGGGTTTTTGCACCTAGAACATGCTCAATTAAAGTTGTTAACTAGAAGTTAGGGTGACAAGATAGAAGAACTGGAAAGGATGGATGACCAGGAAGTAGTCATAAGAAGATTTAAGCTCAGGCTCATTATATGTGAGGATGTAGGAGAGGGAATTGTAGAGCTAGAGGAGGAATTTGAGAGTTTGGGTTCTTAGAGACTTTTTGAGAAATGACAGTTTCAGAAGTATAACGAGTGACTAAAATGCAATGGAGATGGAGGTCATTGGGGTTTAGGGAACCAGTGTAATAGAGACCAGGGTAATAGGAGAGTCATCAGCAAGGATGGTGACCGCAATGAGGAGAGTGTAAAGCAAAGGGCCAGAGAAGAGCTACAGTGAAGCTTAATTTAAATAGAAAGACCTTATTGAAATGAAAGACCGAATCAAATTGAATTTCTTTATATCTGACTATTCATCTATCCCCCTGCCCCAGCCTACCCCACCTTCAACTTTCATTGCCAGATTACAGGTCTTCCATGAACAAAAATTCACTTTTAAACACAGTCTTTAAAATTATAGGAAAGCCTATATGCTGTTTATAGGGAAGAAGAAAACTTCCCTGTTTTCACGAATGAATAGAACAAGGTTGAAATAGTGCCTTAACACAATTCTTGGCAGGGAAGAAATTGAGAGGTATAGCCAACAGCTGTGAAACTAGAGTAGGCACAAAGATAGGGAAGGTTGCAAACTGGACTGGAACAAATGCATTTAGACTTTGCTGAGGAAATGCCAATGGTTATTTCTTAGAGTAAATGTAAACTTATTTAAAATTCATTAGAAAGGAAATAAGAGAATTGCAGGAAAATCATAAATAATATGTCTAGGGTGGCTAGAGAGAATTTCAAAGCTTAGATAATGATTCTACTGCAAATTAATGTGGGCTGCCATTTTTTGTTTTCCAGCAAGCTTATCACTGGTATCAATGCCAATCTCCATGGTGCTGAGTCCATTCTCCTCAAGCCCTGAACTCCTCCTTCTTTGCTTCCCCTGTCTCCCCAACACACCCACTCTTATCTGACTTTGTTAGGAAAGAACAGAAATCATACATTGTTAGCTTCTTCAGCTTTCCTCCATTCCATCTCACACTTTCTCTGCATTCTCATCCTCCTTCAACTTCTTCCCTCCCTTCCACTTTGGAGACAGGTTTCTGCCACTTTGCTGGGGGAGTGAAGGCTCATTCTCCATGGGTATCCCTGTTACCTCTCTTCAAGGCTCCTCCATATTCATCAGCAAGTTCCTCATTCCAGAACAATTAGTCTCTCTGCCATATCATTCCTTTCATCCTATTGAAGTAAGTCTCTTGATGCTTATTCCATATCTCATAACCCTATGAACCCTTCCCAACTCTTATATATTAGGTTATGGCTCAAGGAATTCTGACATACTAAAGGCAACCAAGTGAACAGATTCATAACTAAGGCTGTATAATTCCCTACTAAAAAACAGAGACTAACATTACGCAAGATAAGTTGATGTTTGGCTCCTTATAACTGCAACCAACTATTGTATGTATGCTGTATATATACAGTAGTTGATTGCATATATAGTATATAAATATATATACAACTGCAACCTACATTTCAGTTTTAAAAAGTTATGAATTTTCATATGCATTTTATTATTTAACTCCATTTAACAGGAGTCCAGATAAAAATCACTTCTTGCTTAGTGTGAATTTCCCTTCAGCTTTGGAATCTGAATCAGTCCAAAGAAGGTTATTCTCAAGTTGGAAAAGTCCTAATTGCTTTTGTAAAAATTAAGGAGGTTCTTACAGAATAAGCCCTCAACTCTCTGGCAACTGACAATTGGAAACCAGAAGTATTTTCCATATTGTGGTGAAGATTGTTTCTAAAAATTCTATTCCCAGAGAATGGAGATAAGACAAACCGGGGGAAGGGTGGTTAGGAGGTGTGTTTCGTGTTTGTTTGTATATGGAGTCAGACCAACTGATATCTCACACTAAAATACCAAAAATATTGGAGCATTTTAAAAATAAGTGGTAAGCTTCCTTACCACTGAAGTTAGAATGACATGATGATGGCAAACATATTCTTGGTCTGGTAGACAGTGAAAATCAGAAAAAAAGGGAAATATAGCACTCTTAGGAGCAGATGGCAGTGCTTTCAAAACTTTTTGAGTTTTTCTTTGCATTTTTCAAACTCATGTAATGTAACCAATTAAAGTTACTAAAATCAGATGGTATAATGACAGTGAGCACTATAGCACCTAGCAGACTGAAAGGATAGATATGTGGAGTAATACTAATGATGGATACCATTAGTTAAGACTGGATAAAGGAAAATTACAGATGACTCCATGTTAAGTCACATTGTCCTGACTACTCCTATTTTGGCCACTCTACAATGTGTCTCTACTTACTTATCTCTGAAAGACGTCCATTGATGTTGAGGTGGCATCTGATTTTTTTTAGCTTATTTTGAGCTAATTTTAGATTTTCAGAAAAACTAACTAGATTTACTAGCAAAACTAGTGCCGAGTGTTTCCACATAACCCTTACCCAGCTTTTCTTAATTGTTAGCATCTTACCTAATCACGGTACAATTATCAAAACCGGGAAATTAACATTGGTACAGTACTATTAACTAAACTGCAGACCTCATTTAGATTTCACCAATTTTTCCACTAAAGTCCTTTTCATGGTCTAGGATTCAATCCAGGATCCCATATATCATTAAATTGTTATGTCTCCTTAGTCTTCTCCAATCTGTGACAGTCCTCAGTCTTTCCTTCTCTTTTATGACCTTGACACTTTTGAAGAGTATTGATCAGTAATTTTCTAGAATGTCCCTCAGTTTGTGTTTGTTTGGTGCTTTCTCCTGATCAGATTGAGGTTAGCATTTTTGGCAAGAATGCCACCGAGTGATGTTGTGTCCTTCTCAGTGTTTCATATCAAAGGGTTCATGATGTCAGTATGTCCCATTACTGGTGATGTTAACCTTGATCACTTGGTTAAAGTGGTGTCTGTTGGGTTTCTCCACTATAAAGGTGCCATCATTCCCTTTGTAGTTAATACATATCTTCAGCGACTATGATTTTTAAGAGCTAAGTAGGGCAAGATTGCTCACATGTTTTCAAATGACTGGGCAACCATGAAGGGTAGGAAGACTAGTAACGTGACTTTGAACACAGACAAATTTGTTAGGGAGGAAGAAAATCTTCTTTGTGCCTCCCTCCCTCCACATTTCCCACTACCATTTGCAGCTACTTAGAGAAAACATACATATTCAACCCCTATTTGGGGAAATGGTAATTATCTAATTTATTTTGGTTCTACTGCTATACATTTCAGGTATGGCATCAGAAAGAAGCTCTTGGAAGTCCTTGGTGTTAGAGGTTTTGATTGTTTCTATTTCTTATCATTTCCTAAATAGTCATAATCTCTTTCCCTATATGTGTAAGGAAAGAAAGACTTCACCAAAAAAGTCATCAGTTTTTATTTTTAGATCATAGAAAACTCTGGTCTTAATTAATTATAACAATATTAGTCATACTGACCAAATATTAAAATCCTCTTACAATAAAATAGTGGAATGGCATGATTCCTCCTAGTTATACTTTCCCGGCTGACTATAAGTGTCACTGATGTCCTGTTCTTTAACCTCTCCAACTAATTTGTTTATTCCTTTGTTTGTTCATTCATCCATTCTTCATTCACTCATGCACTTACTGGCTGAGTGCATACTAAGTAAAAGGCACTGCACTGAATGTCAGGAGATAAAGAAAAGAGTAAGAGACTATGCCTGCCCACAGTACATTTACTATTTACTCCACACTGTCTTCAATAGTGCCTGTACCAATTTACATTCCCACCAATAGTGCATGAGGGATTCCTTTACTCCACATCCTTGCCAGCACTTGTTATTTGTTGTCTTTTTGATAATAGCCATTCTGATAGATGTGAGGTGATATCTCATTGTGGCTTTGATTTGTGTTTCCCTAATAATTAGTGATGTTAAGCATATTTCATTGTGCCTGTTGGCCATTTGTACGTCTTGGAAAAATGTATATTCAGGTCCTCTGCATATTTTAAATCAGATTGCTTTTAAATATTGAGTTGTATGAGTTCTTTATGTATTTTGGATATTAACTCTTTATCAGACATATCTTTTGCAAATATCATCTCCCATTCAGTAGGTTTCCTTTTCATTTTGTTGATGGTTTCCTTTGTTGTGCAAAAGCTTCTTAGTTTAATGTATTCCTATTTGCTTATTTCGGCTTTTGTTGCACTTGCCTAGGGAGACAGATCCAAAAAATTATTGCCAAGACCAAGGTCAAAGACCTTACTGCCTATGTTTTCTTCTAGGAGTTTTATGGTGTCAGGTCTTACATTTAAGTCTTTAATTCATTTTGAGTTTATTTTTGTATATGATGTGAGAAACTGGTCTAGTTTCATCCTTTTTCATGTAGCTGTCCAGTTTTCCCAACAACATTTATTGAAGAGGCTGTATTTCCCCCATTGTATATTCTTGCCTCCTTATTATAGATTAATTGCTATAAGCGTGGGTTTGTTTCTGGGTTCTCCATTCTGTTTCATTTAACTATGTATGTTTTATGCCAATTCCATACTGTTTTGACTACATAGCTTTGTAGTATAGTTTGAAATCAGGGCATGTGATACCTCCAGCTTTGTCCTTCTTTCTCAAGATTGCTTTGGCTAGGGCTTCCCTGGTGGAACAGTGGTTAAGAATCTGCCTGCCAATGCAAGGGATATGGGTTCAAGCCCTGGCCCAGGAAGATCCCACATGCCATGGAGCAACTAAGCCCATGCGCCACAATTACTGAGCCTGCACTCTAGAGCCCACAAGACACAACAAGCCCACACGCCTAGAGTCTGTGCTCTGCAACAAGAGAAGCCACCGCAATGAGAAGCCCGTGCACCATAACGAAGAGTAGCCCCCACTCACTACAACTAGAGAAAGCCCGCACACAGCAATGAAGACCTAACACAGCCAAAAATAAAAACAAATAAATAAAAAAAATTATCAAAAAAAAATTGCTTTGGCTATTCAGGGTTTTTTTGTGGTTCCATACAAATTTTAGGATTATTTGTTCTATTTCTTTCAAAAATGCCATTGGAATTTTGATAGTGATTGCATTAAATCTGTCAATTATTTTGAGTAAGTAGTATGATCATTTTAAAAATATTAACTCTTCCAATCCAAGAGCATGGTATATCTTTCCATTTATTTGTGTCATCTTCAATTTCTTTCACTAATGTGTTATAGTTTTCAGGGTACAGGTCTTTCACCTCCTAGGTTAAATTTATTGCTAGGTATTTTATTCTTTGTGATGAAATGGTAAATGGGTTTGTTTTCTTAATTTCTATTTCTGCTAGCTTGTTATTAGTGTATAGAAACAGCAGATTTCTGTATATTGATTTTATATCTTGCAACTTAATTCATTTATTAGTTCTAATAGGTTTTGGTGACATGGTAGGGTTTTCTATATACAGTATCATGTCATCTGCAGATGGTTACAGTTTTACTTATTCCTCCCAATTTGTATGCCCTTTACTCCATTTTCTTGACTGATTGCTGTGGCTAGGACTTCCAGTACTATAATGAATAAAAGTTGTAGGAGTGGGCATCCTTGACTTGTTCTTGATCTTAAAAGAAAAGCTTTCAGTTTTTCATCATTGAGTATGATAACTGTGGATCTGCCATATATGACCTTTATTATGTTGAGGTATGTTCCCTCTATACCTACTTTGTTGAAAGTTTTTAACATAAATGGATGTTGAGTTTTTCAAATGCTTTTTCTGCATCTATTGAGATGATCATATGATTTTTATCCTTTGTTTCATTAATGTGGTGTATCACATTGATTGATTTGCAGATATTGAACCATTCTTTCATCCCTGGAATAAATCCCACTTGATCATGATGTATGATCCTTTTAATGTATTGTTGAATTAGATCTGCTAGTATTTTGTTAAGGATTTTTACATCTATGTTCATTAGGGATATTGGCTATTGGCCTGTAATTTTCTTTTCTTTTCTTTTCTTTTTTTGTAGTGTCTTTGTCTGGTTCTGGCATCAGGGTAATATTGGCCTCACAGAATGAGTTTGGCAGCATTCCATCCTTCTCAATTTTGGGAATAGTTTGAGAAGGACAGACATTAACTCTTCTGTAAATGTTTGGTAGAATTCACTTGTGAAGCCATGTGGTCCTTGACTTCTGTTCATTGAGAGGGTTTTGATTACTGATTCATTCTCCTTACTAGTATTTTGTCTATTCGGATTTTCTATTTCTTTATGATTCAACCTTTGAAGATTGTATGTTTCTAGGAATTTATCCACTTCTAGGTTGTCCAATTTGTTTGCATATCATTGTTCATAGTGATCTCTTATGATTTTTTGCACTTCTGTGGTATCAGTTGTAACTTCTCATTCATTTCTGATTTATTTGGCCCTTCTCTCTTTCTTGATGAGTCTGGCTAAAGCTTTATCAATTTCGTTTATCTTTTCAAAAATTCAGCTCTTAGTTTCATTGACCTTTTCTATTTATTTTTTAGTTTCCAGTTTATTTATTTTTGCTCTGATCTTTATTATTTCCTTCCTTCTACTAACTCTGGGCTTCGTTAGTTCTTCTTTTTCTAGTTCCTTTAGGTGTACAGTTTGTATATTGGAGATTTTTCCTGTTTCTTTAGGTAGCCCTATACTGCTATGAACTTCCTTCTTAGAACTACTTTTGCTGAGTCTCATAGATTTTGGAAAGTTTTATTTCCATTTTCATTTGTCTCATGGTATTTTTTGATTTCTTCTTTTCTTTGATCCATTGGCTGTTTAGTAGCACGTTGTTTATTCTTCACATGTTTGTGGTTTTTTTCAGTTTCCTTCTTGTAATTAATTTCTAATTTTGTATCATTGTGGTCAAAAAAGAGGATTGATATGAGTTTAATACTCTTAAGTTTATTGAGACTTGTTTTGTGGTTTAACATGTGACCTGTCCTGGAGAATATTCCATGTGGGCTTGCAAAGAACGTATTCTGCAGTTTTGGAATGGAATATTCTGTATACATCTATTAAGTTCATTTGGTATAATGTGTTGTTTAGGGCCACTTTTTCCTTATTGATTTTCTGTCTCGATGATCTGTCCATTGATGTAAGTAGGGTATTAAAGTCCCATACTATTATTGTATTACTGTCAATTTCTCCCTTTATGTCTGTTAATATTTGCTTTATATATTTAGGTGCTCCTGTGTTGGATGCATAAATATTTACAAATGTTATATCCTCTTCTTGGATTGACCTCCTTATTGTTATGAAATGCCCTTCTTTGTCTTTTGTTGCAGTATTTGTTTAAAAGTTTATTTTGTCTGATATGGCTATTGCTACCCCAGCTTTCTTATTGTTCCATTTGCATGGAATATCTTTTCCATCCCTTTACTTTCAATCTGTGTGCTTCTTTAGTTCTGAAGTGAGTCTCTTAGAGCCAGCACATAGATGGGTCTTGATTTTTTATCCATTCAGCCACTCTATGCACTTTGATTGGAGCATTTAGTTCATTTACATTTAAAGTGATTTTTGATAGGTACGTAATTATTGCTATTTTGTTAATTGTATTGTGGTTGTTTTTGTAGTTCTTCTTTGCTCCTTTCTTCTCTTGGTCTCTTCCCTTGCGGTTTGATGATTTCCTTTACTGTTATGTTTGGGTTCCTTTCTCTTTATGTTTTGTGTAGCTATTGTAGGTTTTTGGTTTATAGTTAACATGAGGTTTACATATATCGACCTATATATATATATAGCAGTTTATTTTAAGCTGATAGTTGCTTATGTTTGAATGCATTCTAAAAGCACTATATTTTTACTCCCCAACCCCACATTTTGTTTTTGACAGCATATTTTACACCTTTTAATTCTGTGTATCTCAACAATTTCTTGTAGCTATAGTTGATTTTACTACTTTTGTCATTTAACCTTCATACTAGTTTTTTAAGCAGCTGATCTATATATTTGCCTTTAACATCTGAATTTATTTCTTTCATATATTTTCTTATTTCTAGTTATTACCCTTTCTTTCCTGCTTAAAGAGGACCCTTTAACATTTTTTGTAAGGCTGGTTTAGGGGTGATGAACTCCTTTAGTTTTTGCTTGTCCTTAAATCTCTCTATCTCTCTTTCGATTCTGAATGCTATATTCGCCAGGTAGAATCAGGTATTCTTGGTTCCTTTCAGCAATTTAAATATTATATATCATGCCACTCCCTTCTGGCCTGAATACTTTCTGCTGAAAAATCAGCTGATAGCCTTATGGAGTTTCCCTTGTATGAGACTAGTTGTTTTTCCCTTGCTGCCTTCAAAATTTTCTCTTTATCTTTAATTACTGCCATTTTCATTATAAAATGTCTTGGTGTGCATCTCTTTGGGTTCATCTTGTTAGGGACTTTCTGTACTTCCTGGACCTGAATATCTGTTTCCTTACCTCAGTTAGGAAAACTTTCAGCCATTAATTCCTCAAATAAGTTTTCTGCCCCTTTCTCTCCTCTCCTTCTGGGACCCCTATAACGTGAATGCTAGTATACTTGATACTGTCCCAGAGGTCCCTTAAACTATCCTCATTTTTAAAAACTCTTTTCTCTTTTTGCTGTTATGATTGGGTGATTTCCATTATTCTGTCTTCCAGATGGCTAATCTAGTCTTCTGTATCATCTAACCTGCTATTGACGCTCTTTGGTGTATTTTTCATTTCAGTTATTATATTCTTCAGCTCTGATGGGTTCTTTCTTATATTTTCTAACTCTTTGTTGAAATTCTCTCTGTGTTCCTCCATTCTTCTCCTGAGTTCGGTAAGCATCTTTATGACCATTACTTTGAAATTTTATCAGGTAAGTAATTTATTTAGGGTTTTTCGTGGTTTTATCTTATTCTTTCATTTGGAGATATTCCCCTGTCTCATTTTTTCATTTTCTGTGTTTGTTTTTATGAATTAGGTGAAATAGCTACCTTTCCAAATCTTGAAGGTGTGGCCTTGTGTAGGAGTGTCCCTTGTGTAGACTGTGTGTGCTGGGTGCTTTTGGTGGGCCAGCAGGAGCTGGAGTTGGCTCAGGCCAGGGGGTACAGAGATGTTGGTCAAAGGGTACAGACATGCAGTTAGAAGATGAATAAGTTCTGGAGATCTAATGCACAGCATTGTGATTATAGTTAATTTTCTTTCCTTCACTCCCTCGGGAAGATGGAAGGTCGTCATTTCACAACCATCAATAGTCAATAGTTTTCCATGTACATGTTGACCCCGTACCCAAATACCAAACATACCATCAAATAACCTTCCAGTTTTAAATAGCCTCTTAATTCAAGAAACTCCCAGAGAGAATCAATATGACTTTCTGTTTTCATTTCTACTTTCTTCTCCTAAAAATGTGCAGAAAAGTATAAACTTTGTATAGATTCCCATCACAGCATGTGGAGTTTAATACCCACCCACCACCCCACCCACAAAAGCAAATGGCCATACAAGGAAGTGGAATGAGCCACTCAGCACCACTCTATGAGCAGTTTAAAATAACAGCTTTGTAGAACATATGTGAGCTCAGAATAAAGACCCCTGGTAAATTCATGCAATATGCTTTGTACACTAATAAAATTCATCATGGTCTCTTGGAATGCAACAATTATTCATGCTCTCCTCATTCTGGTTTTTTTTGGGAGGGGGAGAGAACAAACAGAAATAGTTCTATATAGCAGCATGTTGAGATGAAGGCAAGTAGGATGTGATTTTTCTCAGGTGTGTAGTTCTGTGAGACAGAGCAGCCTGAATATGAAGGTCAGCAACAGTATTGCTTTTTCCTGTCAGAGCACTGGAATTAAGTGAAATGGATTTGAAATAGAAGAACATATTGTACTGTACTTATTATGGAAGAAAACATATCCCTATAACACTTTGTACAAGCTAACATTAGACATGGTAATTAAATTCAGTAGTTGTTCCAAGATTAATAGATGATTTCCTTCAAGTACTTTGCTAGCAGAACAGAATCAGACGGAAGCAAAATGAGAGAAAAATGAATCTCATCCTTTTCATTTCATTGAGCTGCAGGAAAGCACTTTGCAGCTAACCCTTCACAAAGACCCAATACATAGTCTCATGAGGTGGTCTCCCTTCCTTCTGATGCACGTAATCCCCAAGCACATTGACTGTAAAGCAATATCCTTTGACCACTAGCCAATTGCCATCTAAGCTTTTGACAGGACATATCATCATGCATATTAATTGTCAACATAATTTAAATCTGAATTCAAAACTCTCAGCTCATGTCAATAAAGGTGATATTCAATAAGTTATGTTGATTAGGGACAGACTTTTGCTTTTCAAAGAAAATACTGCATTTAGGTCAAATCTACTTATTTTTTTTTTTGCTTATGTATGAAAAGCACCAAATTGAGCAGCATGTTTTATTGGTAAATAAGCTTCCTTTTCCTAGATCTTTTTTCAAGTGAAGATATTCTCTAATCACTTTAAAACTGGCTGAGATGTACTGAGAAGGACACACATTACCTTTTGGGTATTACTGTCAAAAACACATAATCTGAATATAATCATTAGAAAACATCAGACAAATCCAAATGAAGGGTCATTCAGTAATTCTTTTAAAATGTCAATGTTATAAAAGACAAAGAAAGGCAGCAGAGAGGGCAAACAGCAGGAGCAAGAAGAACAACAATCCTGAAGCCTGTGGAACAAAAACCACATTCACAGAAAGATAAACAAGATGAAAAGGCAGAGGGCTATCTACTAGATGAAGGAACAAGAAAAAACCCCAGAAAAAGAACTAAATGAAGTGGAGATAGGCAACCTTACAGAAAAAGAATTCAGAATAATGATAGTGAAGATGATCTAGGACCTCGTAAAAAGAATGGAGGCAAAGATCAAGAAGATGCAAGAAATGTTTAACAAAGACCTAGAAGAATTAAAGAACAAACAAACAGAGATGAACAATACAATAACTGAAATGAAAACTACACTAGAAGGAATCAATAGCAGAATAACTGAGGCAGAAGAACGGATAAGTGACCTGGAAGACAGAATGGTGGAATTCACTGCTGCAGAACAGAATAAAGAAAAAAGAATGAAAAGAAATGAAGACAGCCTAAGAGATCTCTGGGACAACATTAAACCAACAACATTCTCATTATAGGGGGTCCCAAAAGGAGAAGAGACAGAGAAAGGACCAGAGAAAATATTTGAAGAGATTATAGTCGAAAACTTCCCTAACATGGGAAAGGAAATAGCCACCTAGGTCCAGGAAATGCAGAGAGTCCCATACAGGATAAACCCAAGGAGAAACATGCTGAGACACACAGTAATCAAATTGGCAAAAATTAAAGACAAAGAATAATTATTGAAAGCAGATAGGGAAAAACGACAAATAACATAAAAGGGAACTCCCATAAGGTTAACAACTGATTTCTCAGCAGAAACTCTACAAGCCAGAAGGGAGTGGCATGATATACTTAAAGTGAGGAAAGGGAAGAACCTACAACCAAGATTACTCTACCCAGCACAGATCTCATTCAGATTCCATAGAGAAATCAAAAGCTTTACAGACAAGCAAAAGTTAAGAGAATTCAGCACCACCAAACCAGCTCTACAACAAATGCTAAAGGAACTTCTCTAAGGGGGAAACACAAGAGAAAAAAAGGACCTACAAAAACAAACCCAAAACAATTAAGAAAATGGTCATAGGAACATACAGATTGATAATTACCTTACACATGAATGGATTAAATGCTCCAACCAAAAGACACAAGCTTGCTGAATGGATACAAAAACAAGACCCATATATATACTGTCTACAAGAGACCCACTTCAGACCTAGGGACACATACAGACTGAAAGTGAGGGGATGGAAAAAGATATTCCATGCAAATGGAAATCAAAAGAAAGCTGGAGTAGCAATATTCATATCAGATAAAATAGACGTTAAAATAAAGAATGTTACAAGAGACAAGGAAGGACACTACATAATGATTAAGGGATCAATCCAAGAAGAAGATAAAACAATTATAAATATATATGCACCCAACATAGGAGCACCTCAATACATAAGGCAACTGCTAACAGCTATAAAAGAGGAAATCGACAGTAAAACAATAACAGTGGGGGACTTTAACACCTCACTTACACCAATGGACAGATCATCCAAAATGAAAATAAATAAGGAAACACAAGCTTTAAATGACACAATAGACCAGATAGATTTAATTGATATTTATAGGACATTCCATCCAAAAACAGCAGATTACATTTTCTTCTCAAGTGCGCATGGAATATTCTCCAGGATGGATCACATCTTGGGTCACAAATCAAGCCTCAGTAAATTTAAGAAAATTGAAATCATATCAAGCATCTTTTCTGACCACAACACTATGAGATTAGAAATGAATTACAGGGAAAAAAACGTAAAAAACACAAACACATGGAGGCTAAACAATACGTTACTAAATAACCAAGAGATCACTGAAGAAATCAAAGAGGAAGTCAAAAAATACCTAGAGACAAATGACAATGAAAACACAACGATCCAAAACCTATGGGAGGCAGCAAAAGCAGTTCTAAGAGGGAAGTTTATAGCTATATAAGCCTACCTCAAGAAACAAGAAAAATCTCAAATAAATAATCTAAACTTACACCTAAAGGAACCAGAGAAAGAAGAAAAAACAAAACCCAAAGTTAGCAGAAGGAAAGAAATAATAAAGATCAGAGCAGAAATAAATGAAATAGAAACAAAGAAAACAATAGCAAAGATCAATAAAACTAAAAGCTGGCTCTTTGAGAAGATAAACAAAATTGATAAACCATTAGCCAGACTCATCAAGAAAAAGAGGGAGAGGACTCAAATCAATAAAACTAGAAATGAAAAAGGAGAAGTTACAACAGACACCGCAGAAATACAAAGCATCCTAAGAGACTACTACAAGCAACTCTATGCCAATAAAATGGACAACCTGGAAGAAATGGACAAATTCTTACAAAGGTATAACCTTCCAAGACTGAACCACGAAGAAACAGAAAATATGAACACGCCAATCACAAGTAATGAAATTGAAACTGTGATTAAAATCTTCAAACAAACAAAAGTCCAGGACCAGATGGCTTCACAGGTGAGTTCTATCAAACATTTAGAGAAGAGCTAACACCCATCCTTCTCAGACTCTTTCAAAAAATTGCAGAGGAAGGAACACTCCCAAACTCATTCTATGAGGGCACCATCACCCTGATACCAAAACCAGACAAAGATACTACAAAAAAAGAAAATTACAGACCAATATCACTGATGAATATCGATGCAAAAATCCTCAACAAAATACTAGCAAACAGACTCCAACAACACATTAAAAGGATCATACACCATGATCAAGTGGGATTTATCCCAGGGATGCAAGGATTCTTCAATATACGCAAATCAATCAATGTGATACACCATATTAACAAATTGAAGAATAAAAACCATATGATCATCTCAATAGATGCAGAAAAAGCTTTTGACAAAATTCAACACCCATTTATGATAAAAACTCTCCGGGAAGTGGGCATAGAGGGAACCTACCTCAACATAATAAGGGGGGCCATATATGACAAACCCACAGCAAACATCATTCTCAATGGTGAAAAACTGAAAGCATTTCCTCTAAGATCAGGAACAAGACAAGGATGTCCACTCTCACGACTATTATTCAACATAGTTTTGGAAGTCCTAGCCATGGCAATCAGAGAAGAAAAAGAAATAAAAGGAATACAAATTGGAAAAGAAGAAGTAAAACTGTCACTGTTTGCAGATGACATGATACTATACATAGATAATCCTAAAAATGCTACCAGAAAACTACTAGAGGTAATCAATGAATTTGGTTAAGTAGCAGGATACAAAATTAATGCACAGAAATCTTTTGCATTCCTATACACTAATGATGAAAAATTTGAAAGAGAAATTAAGGAAACAGTCCCAGTTACCACTGCAACAAAAAGAATAAAATACCTAGGAATAAACCTACCTAGGGAGACAAAAGACCTGTATGCAGAAAACTATAAGACACTGATGAAGGAAATTAAAGATGATACCAACAGATGGAGAGATATACCATATTCTTGGATTGGAAGAATCAATATTGTGAAAATGGCTATACTACCCAAAGCAATCTACAGATTCAATGAAATCCCTATCAAATTACCAATGGCTTTTTTCACGGAACTAGAACAAAAAATCTTAAAATTTGTACGGAGACACAAAAGACCCCGAATAGCCAAAGTAGTCTTGAGGGAAAAAAATGGAGCGGGAGGAATCAGACTCCCTGACTTCAGACTATACTACAAAGCTGCAGTAATCAAGACAATATGGTACTGGCATAAAAACACAAAAACAGATCAATGGAACAAGATAGAAAGCCCAAAGATAAACCAACGCACCTATGGTCAACTAATCTATGACAAAGGAGGCAAGGATATACAATGGAAAAAAGACAGTCTCTTCAATAAGTGGTGCTGGGAAAACTGGACGGCTACATGTAAAAGAATGAAATTAGAACACTCCCTAACACCATTTGACATAAATCACAGCAAAATCTTTTTTGATCCACCTCCTAGAGTAATGGAAATAAAAACAAAAATAAACAAATGGGACCTAATGAAACTTAAAAGCTTTTGCACAGCAAAGGAAACCATAAAAAAGACGAAAAGACAACCCTCAGAATGGGAGAAAATATTTGCAAACGAATCAATGGACAAAGGATTAATCTCCAAAATATATAAACAGTTCATGCAGCTCAAAATTAAAGAAACAAACAACCCAATGCAAAAATGGGCAGAAGACCTAAATAGACATTTCTCCAAAGAAGACATACAGATGGCCAAGAAACACATGAAAAGCTGCTCAACATCACTAATTATAAGAGAAATGGAAATCAAAACTACAATGAGGTATCACCTCACACCAGTTAGAATGGGCATCATCAGAAAATCTACAAACAACAAATGCTGGAGAGGGTGTGGAGAAAAGGGAACCCTCTTGCACTGTTGCTGGGAATGTACATTGATACAGCCACTATGGAGAACAGTATGGAGGTTCCTTAAAAAGCTAAAAATAGAATTACCATATGATCCAGCAATCCCAGTACTGGGCATATACCCAGAGAAAACCATAATTCAAAAAGACACATGCACCCCAGTGTTCATTGCAGCACTATTTACGATAGCCAGGTCATGGAAGCAACCTAAATGCCCATCGACAGACGAATGGATAAAGAAGATGTGGTACATATATACAATGGGATATTACTCAGCCATAAAAAGGAATGAAATCGGATCATTTGTTGAGACGTGGATGGATCTAGAGACTGTCATACAGAGTGAAGTAAGTCAGAAAGAGAAAAACAAATATCGTATATTAACGCATGTATGTGGAACCTAGAAAAATGGTACAGATAAACTGGTTTGTAGGGCAGAGTTTGAGACACAGATGTAGAGAACAAACGTATGGACACTAAGGGGGGAAAGCCACGGCGGGTGGTCCTGGTGGTGTGATGAACTGGGCAATTGGGATTGACATGTATACACTGATGTGTATAAAATGGATGACTAATAAGAACCTGCTGTATAAAAAAATAAATAAAATAAAATTTAAAAATTAAAAAAAATTAAAAAAAATAAAGCTCAAAGGACTGGGAAAAAGAAAAAGAAAGGCAGCAGAACTGTTTCAGATTAAAGGCGACTAAAGCAATAAGACAATTAAATGTAATATGAGATCCTGGACAGGATCCTAGACTTTAAAATAATTGCTATAAAAGGCATTATTCAATTGGCAAAACTGAAATGTGGATTATAGATTAAATAATAGTACTGTATCGATGTTAAATTTCTTGATTTTGATAATATGATTTTGATAATATGATTATGTAAGGTAATATTCTTGTTCTTGGGGTACATAGATTTATATATCTAGGCGTAAAGGGGCATGATTTCTGCAACTTACTCTGAAGTAATTCAGAAAAATATATATCAGTATCTATCTATCTATCTATCTATCTATCCATCCAGAGGCAGAGAGAATGATAAACTAAATGGGGAAGAATATTAACAACTAATGAATCTAGATAAAGAGCACATGGGAATTTTCCATACTATTTATGAACCTCTTATGTAAGGTTGAAATTATTTCCAAATAAAAAGTTTTTTAAAAAATTTAAAAAGATATTCTCTATACTTGGCATTAAGCATCAGTTGTCTCAAAAGTCTTGTATTGCCTCGCTTTCATCTTGTATGCACTGAAATTATTAGCATTGACACAAAAAATTCTTAACAGTGTCAAAGAACTGTAAAAAACTTATTACCTCTTTTAAGTTATGCAAAATTTACCTAAAATCTGTTGGATTTGAAATACGATTCACTGATGTCAATTTTAGAGACCAAGTTTATGTACTTACTCAGTGGATACTACAAATATTCTTTACTATTGTTGTGTGGGAACTTTTTGTTTGGTTCTTTAGCTTAATTCAATGTGCCCCATTCTGAGGAATATTAAAAATGGAAATGTTTTATCTAAGTATCATGTTTTAAAAGAACTTTTGGTTTGATTATTTGTAAGTGACATCATTTGAGACAACTGCTATTCTTAAGGAAATTTGTGGGTGTATGGTCCCATTGTTTTGGGGGGAGCATTATTGACATGTAGTAGGAGGAGGTCAGAATTGATAGACAGTGTGTGGGACAAACCTAACCATGAAAAATTATCTTCTGCATTACTTTCAATGTCCCACTGGACATTCATCATGGCAATAACCTGTTGATAATTATTAAATGTAGAGCATAATTCCATTTTTTAATTTAAAAAATATTTTGCACAGTTTTAATAATCACTGAATTTTCCAGGAATGTAAATGTCACTATCATATACATTGAGGAAAGAGTGAATTTTTAAAAAAATTCTATTAGAAACTGTTTACCAATCTGGAAAATCATGCCATCAATGGCAATGCCACTCATATTTGAGTGGCCAACACAACACACCTAAATCAGTCTGAATTATGAACCGGTCCCCACTATGGAGATTCCACTAACATACACGAATATAACTATATAGCCTTTATTTCAAAATGTCCAAAAGTTTTAAAGTTTCAACAATATTCAATTGTATATTGTCCTATTGCTTTTTTTAAAATTGAAAATGACCTGGTTTGGGCTTTTGGATATTATTATTGTTGTTGTTGTTGTTGTTACTATCAATGTTATTTTTTAGACCAGCTTCAGGTTCACAGTAAAATTGAGCAGGAAATGCAGATATTTCTCGTATACTTCCTCCCCTGCACAGCCTCCCCCACTATCAACACCCCACATTAGAGTGTGGTATATTTGTTATAATCAGTGAACCTACACTGACACATCATTATCACCCTATATCCTTAGTTTATTTTTATATTTTTTATTTTTGGCCGCGCCCCGTGGCACAGAACTTCCCTGACCAGGGATCGAACCTGTGCCCCCTGCAGTGGAAGCATGAAGTCTTAACCACTGGACCACCAGGGAAGTCCCTAAATCCTTAGTTTATATTAGGATTCATGGTGATGTACATTGTTCTGTGGGTTTTGACAAATGTATAAGGACATGTATCCACCATTACAGTATTGTACAGAATAGTTTTACTGCCCTAAATATCCTTCTTTCCACCTATTCATCCCTCCCTCCCCTCTAACCTCTGGCCATCACTCATCCTTTTACGGTCTCCATGGTTTTGCCTTTTCCAGAACATTATATAGTTGGAATTAGAATGCTAAAACATATTGAATGTAGCCTTTTCAGATAGGCTCCTTTCACTTAGTAATATGCATTTAAAATTTCTTACTTCTTTTAAATCCAATTTCATTTATTATAAGTAGAAGTAAACATCTGACTCTTTGTAGTGTGATTGTGCTGAAACATTTACTTGAAATATATTTTATATTATAAATTACTCTCCTCTTATTTCTCCTTTAGATCACAGGATATTATGTAGATTTTTAAAACTTACTGTGAAGTTGGATTATATTACCCTTGAATTTCATCTCAGTAGAGCACAGAGGATGATATAAAATATTTCTCCTTTTCTTTTCTTTTTTTTTGACACATTGCCTTATTTTATTCAAATAGCAGTCTGCTCACACATGGTCCAAGAATACCCAAATAATAAAGCAAAGATTGGTCTTCAAACACCATAGCCAATGATGCCACGCTTGCCTACGATCTCGCCAACATAAAACCACATCCACACCTCAGTGGCCACCAAACCATTCAGTAGAGCTTCCTTAACTGTGAGCTGTTTGAAGCTACCAGTTTGAGCACTATTGATAATTTTTTTCAAGCTCTGAATAGCTGTAGGGATCTCAGCAGAGATTGGAGGAACCAGCTTATCCTTGGTGTAGTGCCAAAATGTGGCCAATCGAGGCTTTGAGTAAGTCAAGCAGCGTTGAACAGCACTGGGGCCTTCTCCGCGAGGTTATGGACAAACTGGGCCATGGTTCTAGGACGGAAAGCCTGTCACCCTGACTGGCCAGCTGAATCTCCTTCTTTTCTTAATTTTTTCATTTTATTTAAAAATTTTACAGCTTTATTGAGATATGATTGACAAATAAAAATTATATATGTTTAGGTTGTACAACATGATTTTCTTTAAGGCATACAATATGATGTGAATCTAAAAAAGTTGAACTCATAGAACCAGATTAGAATGGTGATTGACAGAGGCTGGGGTGGAAGAAATGAGGAGATGTTGGTCAAAGGATAAAAACTTTCAGTTATAAGATGAATAAATTCTGATGTACAGCATCAGATGTACTCTGATGTACTCTGTACATCAGATGGCTCTGATGTACAGCATGGTGATTATGGTTAATAAACTGTATTGTATAGTTGAAATTTGCAAAGAGAATGAATCATAAGTGTTCTCACTACACACACACCCAAAAATGGTAACTATGTGAGGTAATGGATGTGTTCATTAACTTGATTGTGATAATCATCCACAATGTATACATATATTAAATCATCACATTATAAAATATCTCTTTAAAAATGGAGTGAGCATTCTTCAAAATATTTAAAAATGAATTACTGTATGATCCAGCAATTCCACATCTGGGCATGTACCCAAAAGAATTGAAAGGGTCTCAAAGGGATATGTGTATACCTATATTCATAGCAGCATTACTCACAATAGCCAAAAGGTGGATGCAACCCAAGTGTCCATTGAGAGATGAATGAATAAGCAAAATGTGATATATATAATATCACACACACACACACACACACACACACACACACACACATATGGTGAAATATTATTCAACCCTAAAAAGGAAGGAAATTCTGACATATGATTCAATATGGATGAAACTTGAGGATATTAAGTAAGTGAAATAAGCCAGTCACAAAAAGACAAATACTGTATGATTCCACTTATATAGGTACCTAGAATAGTCAAATTCATAGAGACAGAAAGTAGAATGATGGTTGCCCGGAGCCTGGGGGAGGAGGAATGAGGAGTAATTGTTTAATGGGTACGGAGTTTCAGTTTTGTCAGATGAAAAGAATCCTGGAGATTGGTTTCACAACAATGTGAATGTACTTAACATTACTGAACTGTGCACTTACAAATGGTTGAGATGGTACATTTTATGTTATGTGTATTTTACCACACACAAACAAAAAATAAACAAACCTGGGTGGAAGGGCATCGAGTATGATAGAGTTGAGATCCACTGCTCTGCAGGCTTGAAGAAGGGGCATGGTCTATAGTCTACTTGACCCCACTTCCCTATTCCCAGCAGGTTACACATCCTCCAGTGTGGAGACAAGGAACAGTGAAAGAGAAAAGTCATTTCTTTATATGACCACCAGTGGCAAGTTGATTGAGCTCATTGTGTAATTTTTCACTGAGCATTCATCCTATTGTCAAAAGACTTGGTGTGGCCAGGTGATGATCCCAACAGCCCTGCTGATGAAGGAATCACCTCCAAGCAGCTCCCCTGGGGGACTTAGCACAGCTGCTACCTGACTCTCAGCTGGGCGTCTCCCACCACATCCACATTCACCACTTTTCTGGAGCACCTCTGTTCCAAGTGAGCAGTATCCTAGCCATTCTGCATCCTGTCTCCGGGACCTGTTGGCACAGGAGGTACCCATCTTTCCATAAGCTTCAGAAAGTGAAAACTGGGAATTTGAATGGTCAGGCATTTTTTAAGAGATACTGTCTCTTGCACTTCCCATCTCTCCCCAGTACCTTAGGAGGCAGAGCAATATGACCAATGATAAAGATATCAGCTCCCACTTGTAGACCTACCCAAATATTGACTAGTTTTCTCAATATTGAGGGAGTAACCAAGAGTGACCCCCCTCCTGTTCTTTCTCAGGAAGGTGAGGTGAAGGGTTAATCTCCCTTTAGGAATACAGGAGGAACACAGGAATACATGAACACCGATCCAGGAATAGTGCTCAAGGTTTGTAATCATATTTCCATTTGCAGATGGACCCTAGGCATACCTCCAAGAGAACTGCTCTCTTCCGTCTCAGGTATCCCTAGTTTTTCTCTTTATGGAAAATGCCAGGTGGCATGGAATCTTTGAGCCAAAAACTAAGCCTTTTTTAAATCCAGTCTGGGAAAATTTGTCTTTGTTCCAAATAAGGCTTGATTTCAGCTATAATGTCTACTTTATTCTAAAATCTCTATAGAAGGAAAAGGTCTCAAACAGTCCCTCATGCCACTCGGTCACACAAGCCTCATCAACAGTACTTTCTTGCAGATCTGCACCCTCCTAGTTATACTACTTCATCCTGTTTGTGCCTACTCTTGCTAGGGGCTGCCTGAATTTCACGCCCCCTACCCGCGCTACACACACACTCATATCTTGGCTTTCACAGCTTCCAGCTCCAGTTCATTGTTTAGACTAACCATTAGTCTGATCTTGCTTTAGAGTTCGGTTTCCTGCAGTGATTCATTCATTCATTTAGTTACACAAAAACATCCTTGGGGTTGGATGGGCTTTGCTCTAGGCTGCACAATCTAGAATACCTTAGCCGCAGCAGTTCTGATTCGCATGTCTTTCTTCCTGCCCCCCGGCAGCAGCAAAGTTAGGCATGTACTTCTCACCGGGAAGGTGTAAGCACAAGAATGAGTGAGCCAAATCCAGCAAGCACTTTTTAAGACTCTATCACATTTGCTAATCCCATTGGCCAAAGCATGTCATCATGACTAAATCCAGGGGTAAGGAATTATGTCCCAGCTCTGTTGGAAAGGACTGCAGAGTTATATGACAAAAGGTATAGATACAGGTAGAAGTGGAGAATTGGGGTCACTAATAGAATCTTTTGCACAACTACACCCACGTATCTGCCCAAACCACACTTCAGTTTGCCATGCCTTTTGGATGTTATTAAAGGTGACTTTCTCTGAGTAACTTTTCTCTTAATTTGCATTTAGGCTGCTCAAATTCCGTTTGTTCACCTCACAGTCGTGTTCACATCTTTGTCCTATATAGTGAAATACCAAAATATAGTAGAAGCATATTCTTAATCTTGTAAAGTTGTTTTAGGACTAGAAAGCAGCTTGTGGAAATATAATTAAAGACAAATGATTATTAAAGGATATTCTAGATCTGAATTTAAAAAATTACTTTATGTGCTATTTGATCAGTAGATGGCCTTTTGCCCAAGTCTACACCTTTGAATCAGGTTTGAGAATATGAACAACCCCAGGACACTCAAGGGGATGTAAAAATTTGAATGATGGGGCTCCCCATGCATTCTTTCATTGGGTGGTGATGAAAGAACTGGTAATTCTGAGATGATGTAAGTGGTTGACATGAACTCGAAGTCATCTCTTCCAGGCTGATTCAAGGAAGTTCACAGAGCACCTCTGTACTAATGCTTTTGGTGGGTTGGCATGAGATATTTTTGTGTTACAAAGGCAGTGGTAGAACCAAGTATGATCTTAGGAAGGTATGGTATGATGGAAAGATCGCTGAATTGGCAGCTTGGAACTCTGAATTCTAGACCCCGATAAGCCACGACGTTAGCTACGTATACTTAGATGAGTCTCTTCACCTTCCTGAATCTTAGCTTTCTCATTTGCAAATATAGAATGGTACTAGATATTCTTAAGGTTTTGCCTAGCTCCAAGATTCTGTCATCCTAACGAGTATTACATATCTAACAATTGGAATCCTTTCCAATTGGTCCTAAGCATATCATAGTCGCTAAAAGGAAATCTAGGGATTTGCCAGAGTTTTATCCTCCTGTTTATTAATTATGTATGATGAAAAGATAACCTGTACCATAAATAATGTCCTCAGTCCTGTTGTATCTTGAAGCTAGACAGGAGTATATAACTTACTTAATACAAACTTGTCTTAACCACTAGAAAAACAGCTCAAAATGTATGCCCTACTGATAATGGGTTATCATTATCATATTCATATGTAAAGAATCCTTTTTCCAAATGCATGCTGTAAATGATATAATGAAGGCCTTGCTAATGAATGGTGACCGGAGTATCTTTCACCACCTCAAGAACTGATTTTAAGCAAACAATGATGGTCTCTTTTTCAAATCCCCAGTGTTGTTATTTTAGTTACAAACAGAAAGGGATTGCAAAGATATTGTGATTGATTTGTTGGCAAGTTTACAGCCTCTATCAGGGATTTATTAGGTTTATATGGTTCCCTGTGAATTTCAGCAGCTAGAGTTATCCACTTATTTTCCAGTGCATTAGGTTGGTGGTATGATAGGCTGTCTTCAGATGTACGTTATATCTTCCATCCACTTCTTACTACCCTTAGTGAGTTAGATGTTTTTAGATTTACTGCCGCTTGAGCTCTTGGAATCCACACATTCACTCAGTAGTTCAGGTAAGCTCTATTACCAGAAGCCAAATGTTTTGGACACCTGGGAGTAAATGGTCATTATGAAAAAAATAAATTTTTCCCACATTACTCTATAAAGGAGATAATGTCAGAGCACTTAGTACATTGTAAAACACTATGCAAAAGCATGTTACAATTTTCTTTTCATTTTTCATCTTTTGAACAAAGTTGTTCAGAATGGTAAAATTAACAAAATCTTTGTTTGTTCATACATGACTATTAGCTACTCTAGTTTTCACCACCAGTCGGATGTCTCTACATGCTATCTTTAACTAAAACACTGAAGTTGCCATATTTACTCTTTGGGCCTCACAACACATCTCTCCTTCTGTATTTAGTCTCTTTGTACGTGTGCATGTCTATAAATAAGTAAAAGCTTCACAATGCAAAAGAGCCACCATTCCCTGATTAAAGCCTTTTTGTCTTTTTTGTCCTTTAATTAAAATCTCACTCTAATCAAATACATTGAGTTTTAAGACATTTTTTTCTTGTCTCTTAAATTTTAAATGACCAAGAGATACATCTGTGGAAACACTTTTTAAATTTAGTCCTCTTATAAGTGCCAATCCCAGTATGACTCCATAGTCTTGCATTCAGGCTTAGAAAATTGTTTAATGTTACATTATGGAGTCCTCATTCTCTGTTTGATAAAATCCTTCCATGTTTATCCCTCTAAGATGCTGCTCTAAAATCACTCCTAGCTTTTGATGTTTCTTTAAATTTCTAAGGAGATACTGTATCATAGAAACGTGCTATGTTACCCAGCTCCTTTTTTTTTTTTCTATCAAATCTATGTTAGGGAAAATCCACTTCTACATGTAACACCCTCAATGCTTCTATTACAGCATAAGCAAAATTGATATCCTAATTTATGCCCATCAGCTTAGACTAGGCTTTCTCAGCCTCAGTGCTATATACATTTTAAGCCAAATAATACTTTGCTATGAGGGCGGACCTGCACCTTATAGAATGTTCAGCAGCCTCCCAGGCCTCCACCCGTTAGATGCCAGTATCATCTCCCCCAAATTGTGACAACCAAAAATGTCTCCAAATGTCCCTGGGTCGGGGTGGGGGGGGGCAACATTGCCCCTAACGGAGAACCACTGGCTTAGGTATATCAATCAGGCTATTCCTCAGCTCAGTTTTTATATTTTTAAAGGTGGAAGCTTTGATTTGCTCAATTTAACCTGTAATGTGTGATCATCCTCTGTTACTAAGACTCCAGGAGCTATTCTACTGCCTGGAGCAAACCGTTCATCTGCAGTAGAGACCATCTACTTACACAGGCTTACTGTGTGCTATTTATGCTATTACGTGCTACTTATACATTTTCTCATTTAGTTCTTCTGTTTCACATATGAAGAAACCAAGGCAGGAAACCTAATTTCCTGGAAATGTTTTATCCAGATTCTAGAAAAAGCAAATATTCTAGTCCTTTAAAACCCCTAAACTGTTTTTTCTTTCTTTGCTATGCTCATTTTGTGACTTTGAGCAACTTATTAAACCTCCAAATGCTTTAATTTTTGTCAATAGTGTTAGTTATTATCATTATTACCTATATAAATTATAACTTAAGAAAAAAATTATTCTCTGGCTTAGAATTCTACTTGAAACCTCCCTCAAAAGAAACTTTGGATTTTCATGTAGCTTGTTGACTTGCTATAATACTAGAGTTCCTTTTGTTTTCCCTCTCCTTGAAACTGCTGACATACTGGACACATAGACACTCAATAAATCCTTGCCAACTAACTGCATAAACAACCATGAGTAAATACAAATTGATTATCTATAGAAATTCAACATATTTTCTGCAAGGATATTAACAATTCTTGATATTCCACTGTTGATGATCCACTGTGAGTATTTGTGTGTTTTGACATATTTTAGCAGCTAATTTCTCTAAATCAGAGGGCTCCTATCAGCACTTTTTCCCAAAGTTCTGGGCTATCAGCAGTAGCTATTACTCACTTAGACCTCAATAGACATTAATTTTAAAATCTGAGACAACTTGCAGACAAAGGGGAAAGAGGGAGAACTCAGTCATCAATTTAGTTATGTGGAGCTGGCCTTATGAAACTGAACTTCATCTCGAACCCTTCTGTCTTCACTTTCTCAGGCTGCTGTACATGGTCTGTGGCCTCAGAATAATGATTAATCGCCTTCTGAAGGCTCCTGACGTGTGGTCCGAGGCAAATGAGGTATTACTATGTCACCAGAAGAGTGAATGGACGGTCACAGGAAGGCAAACAATGGCCAGCAGTATTGGTTACTTCTTAATAATTGATAAATGGGATCGAGTGTTTTCTTTTCTCTGAAAGATGAAGGGTGAGGTTACTACAAGGCATTGGCAGGAAAGGTAAACATTAGGAAGAAAGGTACTGGGAACTTAGGACTGATTTAGGCAGGAAATGAGTTTAGCTACAGTAACATCCACTTTTGACAGCGCCTGCACAGCATGTGCCTGGCACAGCACCTGGAGAGGGAAAACATTTTGACTACATTTCTTTGAGGGAAAATAAGGAGTATTAGATTGCACCCTCAAAGGCAGATCTGCAATCCATCTCCTCAGGGCTTAATATGTGAATGCTTTTGGTTTGGACTGTATCTGAGTTTTAACCTGGTTCCATATTGATTATTAAGTGTTATTTTCTATCTAAAGAAGCTACTTTTTAGAACTGCATTGTTACCTCTGTATTTCCAGATTTGGGCAATATTCATTAAGAAGAACTATGAGCCTTTTGTCTTCAAGTCAATTAATGTTGTCCCTTAACACTGCCAAGAATAAACCATGCAAAGCTAACTGAGATAGTATTCTCTCTTCTAGCACAGACAAGCAGAAGTTTATAGGGTCATTGCTAATTATTAGAGAAATGCAAATCAAAACTATAAGGAGGCATCACCTCACTCCGGTCAGAATGGCCATCATCAAAAAGTCTACAAACAACAAATGCTGGAGAGGGTGTGGAGAAAAAGGAAGACTCCTACACTGTTGGTGGGGATGTAAATTGGTGCAGCCACTATGGAGAACAGTATGGAGGTTACTTTAAAAACTAAAAATAGAGTTACCATATGATCCTGCAACCTCACTCCTGGGCATATATCCAGAAAAGATGAAAACTCTAATTCGAAAAGATACATGCACCCCAATGTTCATTGCAGCACTATTTACAACAGCCAAGACATGGAAGCAACCTAAATGTCCATCAACAGATGAATGGATAAAGGAGATATAGTGTATATATATACAATGGGATATTACTCATCCAAAAAAACAATGAAATAATGCCATTTGCAGCCACATGGATGGACCTAGAGATTATCATACCAAGTGAAGTAAGCCAGACAGAGAAAGACAAATATCATATGATATCGCCTATATGTGGAATCTGAAAAAAATGATACAAATGAATTTATTTACAAAACATAGACCCACAGACACAGAAAACAAATTTATGGTCACCAAAGGGGAAGCGGGGAGGGATAAATTAGGAGATTGGGATTAACATATACACACTACTATATATAAAATAGATAACCAACAAGGACCTACTGTATAGCACAGGGAACTATACTCAATATTTTGTAATAACCTATAAGGGAAAAGAATCTGAAAAATAATATATATACATTAAAAAGAAAATGAAAATTATTCTCTCTTTCATATTATAGTAAAGAGATAGGCCAAGTCTCATTTCCAGTAGCTCTCCCTTGAGTGAATACAGCTATAAACAGGAAACATGAGCTCAAGCACCCATTGGATGAAGAACAGTCAAGCTTTCTGGTAAAGCGATGCTCACAGACATGTATTCATGTTAAAAGCAGTTGTTTATGAAGACACCTTTTTCAATTACCTTGTAAATTAATGTTTAAAATCCTTGCAATAAACACCATATGCTAGTCAAAGCACCTCCTTAGGTGGCTTAAGAAGTCAGCCCTGAAAATAAAGCCAGCATTCGTTAAGTCAAGAAACATTACTGTCAAATGCAAATGCCAAGGTTGATCTACAGGACAATCATACTCATGTAAAATTTTGTTATCGGTAAAATGAGAGAACTTTAAAAGATAAAATATAGAATGTTGAGCACATGGAATCAGAAGTGGTACTCAATTACTTCAGAATCATTTTTCCTTCCCCCCAAATATATAATGTTTCATGCATTTATATATACATAAAACTTCTGAAGTTGTTTCTGGAACTTAAATATTTGCTACAGCATCTTATAGTTAATTAATGTTTGTATTTCTTTGTTTGATAGTTTTAATTAAGAAATGTGGGCTGTTCTTTAGTAACTAATAGATGCATAATGTCTATATTGATTTAAGATTCAGCAAAGGATTTGGAAGTTAGTCTATGTGATCTTAAAACAGAAATGCTTTAAGGTAAATTTCCAAAGCAGCTGTTCCCAATGTACTGGGGTTCTCAATTGTAAGTTAAGGATGATCACGTAATGTGCTGGTTGAAAAATGTGTCTATATAGATTAAAGCAATGGAAGGAATGTTGTGTCAAGATGAACACATTGACTAAGTGCTTTGGGATCACTATTAGAAGCAGGGACAGGCAGCATTTGTAGAGGGCATGCAGTGTGACAGGCTTTACAGGTTTTATAATTAGCAGATAATAACATATATTCTCTCGTGGATTTATCCATTCCCCATTAGTATTTGGCAGGGATTTCCTAAACAAAATGGAAAACAACGAAATTTGTAGTCGGTGTCCCCAGACCCTCATTTTTTTCATGGTTTTTTTCTTCATCCTATGAATGTATGTGGTTGGGCTTTCTTACCTAATTTCTTCTCTCATTCCAGCCCTTCCATCCCCACACTGCCCCCCTCCAAAAAAAAAAAACTTAAAGTATTCATACTGCAAAAAGCAAGCCATCTAAACATGATACAGGTGCCTACACTAGGCTGCCTAGACAATAAGCTGGTTGGAATCTGGGAGAGTCCATCTTTTTCCTGAATGAGGGACAGTGCTCAAGCTCAGCTTCCAATGGCACTGACAGCTTCCTGTCCACACTTGTCCTCCTCCTCTCACAGAGGATTATAATATCTCAAGGGCTCCACAGGCCCCAGGTACTGAGGTAGTTAGCATCCTAAATCCAGATTCCTGGCTCCATAAATAGCATCTTTATTCCACTCACTGACAAGGTGAGATGGTGATCTCACACTTGCTCTATAAGAAGAGAGACCCAAGAGTAAAATGTTCTCTTCATTAGAGTCAAACTCAAGCCAGGTCCAGAAAATGCTCCCCAGTGGATGATGGACAGATCAGGGGACCATGATCATCTCTGAGAGCTGACTTTAGCCTTGTGAGTATTCTCTTTCTTCATTGATACCTACTCCTTAACCCAATATTTTTTTGACTTGTGAAAGTTGTCCTTAAACCATCATACAACAGGTTGGCAACCCTGAAAAGAATCACCTGGTTCAACAGCTTTCTTATCTATTCTTTATTCATTCATAATTATGGCACCACAATATTATATTTGAAGCATCATTTCTAAGTGTGCAATGAAAGATATTTTTCACATTTGAAAGATATTTTAGTATCAAGTAACATATGAGAGGGCAAGTATTTAAAAATTTTTTATTACGAAAAGTTTTCTGGGGATTCTAAACTCAAACTACGTTAAGTGGTTATCTACTGTGTGAAGCTGACCCTGGAAAAGCTTTATTTGGACATTAAGAAATGGAAGAATAGGTATTAGATAGAGTAAACGTCCTTAAAGAAAGGGCATTGAAAACTTTAACATGGAGTAAGAAGTTAATGGTGTCTCTCTTTCTCTCTCTCTCTCCACCCCTCCCCCTCCCTTCCTACTTTCTTACAAGTACTAAGCAAATATTTATTTATTATATCCTTCCTTCCTACCTTCCTTCATCATGTTCTCTCTTCTCTGGAACATAAGCTTCACAGGAACAGTATCCCTGTTGGACTGGTATACTCATTGCCAGAACAGTGCCTGTCACACAGTGGGCACTCAATTAAAATCTCTTCAATGAATGAATGAATGAGCATGCACCATGTGCCACTAGAGATACAAGAATGGACCATACTTACACAATCTCAGTTTTTACAGATTTTACAGTCCAGTAGGAAAGAAGGACAAAATAATATGATGATTTTTTTTACCAGAGGAGAAGTAGATGATACTATGACTTTTTGTCAAGTGTGTGATGCATTGTCCTAGGTACTGAGTTATCATCTGGTGATCTAGTGTAGAGATCAGGGAAGTTTCCCATAAAAACTGACATTTATGTTGAGACATGAAGAACAAGTAAGAGTTGAACAGATGAAATGAAAGGTATTCCAGGCAAGGGAACCGCATGTTGGAAGCTCAGAGGTGAGAGCACTGGAAAATTCAAAGAAGTGATAAAAGTTCGAGAGAGCTGGAAAATAGTGGGTGAGAGGGAAACGGCAAGAAATAAAGTAGTGGCTGATCTTCATAAAAGATCTGGGACATTATATTAAAGGTAGTAGGGAAGTCTTAGAGGGTTTTAAGAGAGGATGACACTATCGGATTTGTGTTTTAGTCTTATCTAGCCATGGTGTTCAGAATGATTTGGAAGGAAGTAAGACTGTAAGAAGGATGTCCTTTAGGAAGCAGGATAATTTTAGATGAAGATGATAGGGGCTTTAATTAGTGTGGTGGAAATGGGAATACAGGGATTTTCAAACCTTGCTGCACATTAGAATCACCTGGAAATTTTAGAAAATCCTGATGCCCAGGGCATATCTGAGACAAATTAAATTAGAAGCTCTGGAGGTGGGACCTAGGCATCACTATTTTTTTTCACTTTTAAAAACATTTATTGAGTTATGGTTGATGTACAATAAACTGCATATATTTAAAGTACACAGTTTTATCAGTTTTAACATATGTATATACCCATGAAGCCCTCAATTAAATATATATATGTGTATCTATATATATCTATCTATATATATCTATAACCCCTAAAAGTTTCTTCATACTCCACCACTTTGTAATCCAACTGTCCTGCTCTTCCCACCTCTCCAAATCTCTATTATATATTAGTTTTTGCTTTCTGTTGCTATATACTAGCTTTCATTTTCTAGAATTTTATATAACTGGAATCATTTATATAAATGGAATCATCTGTTTCTGTCTGGCTCCTTTCAGTCAGAATAATGATTTTGAGATTCATCCATGTTGTTGCATATATTACAAGTACATCCCTTTTTATTGCTGAGTAGTATTCCACTGTATGGATACACCACCATTTGTTTATCAGTTCACATGTTGATGGTTGAGTTGCTTCCACTTTGGGGCTATTTCAAATAAAGCTGCTATGGATGTATGGTACAAGTCCCTGTAGGGACATATGCTTTCATTTCTCTTGGGTAAATATGTAGGGATGGAATGGCTAGATAATATAGTAGGCATATGTGTTTAACTTTTGAAGGAACTCCCCAACTTTTTTCCAAAGTGGTTGTACAATTTTACATTCCCACCTTCAGTATATGACAGTTTTATTTGCTCCACATCCTTGACAACACTTGATATGGCTAGACTTTTAATTTTTGCCATTCTAATAGGTATGTAGGGGTATCTCATTGTGGTTTTCATTTGCATTTCTCTAATCATGATTTTGGACATCTTTTTATGTGCTTATTAGCCATTTATATACCTTCTCTGGTGGAATATCTTCAAATGTTTTTCCCATTTTTTAGTGGGATGTATAATTTCTTATTATTGCGTGTTGAGAGCTCTTTATACATTGTGGATACAAGTTTATCAGATAGGTGAATTGTAAATATTTTCTTCCAGTAAGTTGCTTGTTTTTCCACCTCTTTAAAAGGATTTTGAAGAACAGAAGTTCTTAGTTTTGATGGAGTCCAACTTATCAATTTTTTTCTTACATAGATCATGCTTTTGGTATCATTTCTAAGAAATCATTAACAAGGTCACAAAAATTCTCTTATGCTTTCTTCAAGAACTTTTATAGTTTTAGTTTTAGATCTATGATCCATTTTGAGTTAACATTTGTATATGGTGTGAGATATGGGTCAATTTTCATTTTTTATATAGAGACATCCAACTGAACCAGCAACATTTATTTAAATGATTGTCTCTCCCCGCAAATTACCTTTATACTTTTGTTGAAAATCAATTGACCATATAAGCATGGTTTCATTTCAGAACTCCTATGTGGTTTTATTAATTTATTTGTCTACTTTTACATCAATACCACACTGTCTTAATTACTGTCACTTTATAATAAGTCTTCAAATCAGATAGTTTAAGTCCTCCAAATTTATTTTTCTTTTTTAAAGGTACCATGTATATGTATATTCATGTAACAACCACCTAAAACAAGATAAAGAATGATTCCAGGGACTTCCCTGGTGGCGCAGTGGTTAAGACTCTGCACTCCCAATGCAGGGGGCCCGGGTTCAATCCCTGGTGAGGGAAGTAGATCCCACACGCATGCCGCAACTAAGAATTTGCATGCCACAACTAAGGAGCCTGCCTGCCGCAACTAAGACCTGGCGCAACCAAATAAATATGTGTGTGTGTGTGTGTGTGTATATATATATATATATATATATATAAAGAATTATTCCATCACCACAAAGATCTCTCTCATGCTATTCCTTTATAGTCACATCCCCCTCTCCACCTCCCCCCCGCAACTCCTGACCACTAATCTGTTTTCTATCTCCATAGTTTTGACATCTCAAGAATGTTATGTAAATGGAATCATATAATGTATAACTTTTGAGACTGGCTTTTCTTTTTTTCATTCAGGAAAAGTTCCTTGAGATCCATCCAAGTTCTTGTGTATATCAGTAGTTTGTTCCTTTTTATTGCTGAGTAATATACCATTGTATACGTGTACTACAGTTTATTAACCATTTACCCATTGAGGGACAGTTTGGTTGTTACCAGTTTTTACTATTGAAAATAAAGCTAAGTGGACATAAATTTTGATTTTTCTGGGACAAATGCCCAAGAGTTCAATTGCTGGGTTATGTGGTAAGTGCATATTTAGATTTTGAAAGAAACTGTAAAACTATTTTCCAGAGTTGATGAGCCATTTTACACTCTAACAAGCAATCTATAAGAGATCCAGTTTCTCTGTATCCTTGCAAACAACTGGTGTCACTATTTTTTATTTTTGCCATTCTTATAGGTGTACAGCAATAGCTGATCATGATCTTAATTTGCATTTCCTCAATGGCTAGTGATGTTGAATATATTTTTAGGTGTTTATTTGCTATCCTTTTATCCCCTGTGGTGAAATATCTCTTCATGTCTTTTGCCCATTTTCTAAGTGGGTTGCTGGATTTTTACTGTTTTGAGAGTTGAGAGTTCTTAATATATTTTACATGAGTCCTTTACTGATAAAGGATATGTGGTTTGCAAATATTTTTTTCCAGTCTGTAGCTCATCTTGTCACTCTCTTTTTTTTTTTGCGGTACGCGGGCCTCTCACCGCTGTGGCCTCTCCCACTGCGGCCTCTCCCGCTGCGGAGCACAGGCTCCGGACACTCAGGCTCAGCGATCACGGCCCACGGGCCCAACCGCTCCGCGGCATGCGGGATCCTCCCGGACCAGGGCACGAACCCGCGTCCCCTGCACCAGCAGGCGGACTCTCAACCACTGCGCCACCAGGGAAGCCCTTGTCACTCTCTTAACAAGGTCTTTCACAGAACAAAATTTTAAATTATTAAGTCTAATTTTGATTTTTTTTTTCTTTTATGAATTATGCTTTTGGTGTCATGTCTGAGAACTTTGCACAAAACTTCAGGTCTCAAAGATTTTCTCCTATGTTACATTCTAAAAGTTTTATAGTTTTAGGCTTTATATTTAAATCTATGAGCCATTTTGAGTTAATTTTTGTATAGGGTATGAGGTTTAGGTCGAGGTTCACTTTTTTGCCTATGAATATTCAATTACTTCCGCACTTTTTGTTGACAAGACGATCCTTCCTCCAGTGAATTTCTTTACAATTTTGCAAAAAATTCAATTGGCTGTGGTTGTGTGGCACTATTTCTGGTTTTAATATTCTGTTTCACTGATCAATGTGTCTATCCCTTCACCAATACCAACAGTCTTGATGAATGTAACCAGGTAATAATCCTTGAATAGTGTAGAATGATTCCTTGCACTTCATTCTTCTCTGTCAAAAAAAAAAATAGCTAGTCTACTCCTTTGGTCTTTCCATATGAATTTTGCAGTATTCTTGTCTATATCTACAAAAAATGAATGCTGAGATTTTGATAGTGTGATACACCTGTACATCAATCTGGGATGAAATGACTTTTCTTTTCTTTCTATTCTGAGTGTACCAAATCATGAAAATGGTATGTTTCTCCATTTATTTAAATATCTCATTTCTTTCATCAGCATTTTGTAGTTCAGAGTACAATTCCTGTACACATTTTGCTAGATTTTTACCCACGTACTTCCCTTCCTTTAGAGAAATTATAAATAGTATTGTGGTTTTTATTTTGGTTTTCACAGTTTGTTGCTAGTCTATAGAAACACAATTAACATACATTGATCTTTGTTTTGAATTTTATCTTTTTAATACTGAAGGTTCTTGTTAGTTATCTATTATATACATATTAGTGTATATATGTCAATCCCAATCTCCCAATTCATCCCATCACCACCACCCTCCACCCGTGTACCCCCCTTGGTGTCTATACGTTTGTTCTCTACATCTGTGTGTCTGTTTCTGCCTTGCAAACCGGTTCATCTGTACCATTTTTCTAGATTCTACATATATGCATTAATATAAGATATTTATTTTTCTCTTTCTACATACATTGATCTTATATCCTGTGACTAGGATGTTTTTTGTAGTTTCCTTGGGATTTTCTATGCAGACTATCATGTCATCTACAAATAGGTACAGTTTTATTTCTTTCTTTCAGATCTTTATGACATTTATTTCCTTTTCATGCCTTATTGTTCTGGCTAGAACTTATAGTACCATGTTAAACAGCAGTGGTGAGAGAAGACATCCTTGCCTTGTCCCTCATCTTAGAGCAAAATTATTTAGCCTTTCAAAATTAAGTATAATGTTAGCTGTAAGTTGTTTTTATTTTGTTGTAGATTTTCTTTATCAAGTTGAGAAAATTCTCTTTTATAACTAGTCTCCTGAGAGGTTTTATCCCAAATGGGTGTTGAACTTTGTCAAATGCTTTTTCTGCAGCTGATAAGATCATGTGATTTTTTTTTCTTCACTAGCCCGTTGGTATGGTGAATTCCATTGATTGATTTTTGACTATTGAATCAGCCTTGCATCCCTGGAACAAACTCTTCTCGGTCATGGTATATAATTCTTTTTGTGTGTTGATTAATACTACATTCTACTATTTTGTTAAGAATATTTGCATCTATATTCATGAGGGATATTGGTTGGTAGTAGGTTTGGGGGGGCAGGGTACTGTCATTTTTTCTGATTTTGGCATTTAGTTATTACTGGATTCATAAAATGAATTTAGAATTGTCCTCTGGAGATTTCTTCTTGGGGAGTTTTAAACTATGAATTCCACTTCCTCAGTAGTTTTAATCAAATAATCTATTTCATAAGGGGTGAATTGTGATAGTTTGAATTGTTCAAAGAACTGGTCCATTTCATCTAAATTGTCAAATTTATATGGATAGTGTTTTTCGTAATACTCCCTTTCATAATGTATCTCTGATATTACTAATTTGTATATTCTTTTCTTATCAGCCTTTCTAGAGGTTTGTCAATTTTATTGATCTTTTCAAATAACCAGTTTTTTGTTTCATTGTTTTTCTTTATTATTTTTATGTTTCCAATTTCATTGATTCTGCTTTTATCTTTATTAACTATTTCCTGCTATTTGCTTTTTCTAGTTTCTTGAAGTGGTAGCTTAGATTATTGATTTGAGACATTTCCTCTTTTCTAATGTAAACATTTAGCACTATAAATTTCCCTGTCAATACTACTGTAGCTATATCTCACAAATTTTGATATGTATTTTTATTTTCACTTACTTCAATATATTTAAAAAATTTCCCTTGAGATTGTTTTGTTTTGATTCGTGGATTATTTAGAAATGTGCTATTTAGTTTGCAAATATTTGGAGATTTTTCTGTTCTTTCTGATTTATAGTTTGTTTCTATTGTGATCAAAGGATGCACTCTGTTTGGTTTAAGTTCTTTTAAATGTTTTGAGGTTTATTTTACAGACCAGGATATATTATATCTTGGTATATGTTCCATAGGCTCCTTAAAAGAATATGCATTCAGCTATTGTTGGATGGAGTGTTCCATAAATGCAAATGAGATTCTATTGGTCAGTGGTGTTGAGTTCTTCTAGAACCTTCTTGATTTTTCTCTCTAGTTTTATCAGTTTTTGAGAGAGAAGTGTTGAAGTATCCGATTACTATTATGAATTTGCATATTTCTCCTTTCAATTCTGTAAGTTTTTGCTTCACATATTTTGATGTTCTTTTATTTGCATACACATTTAGGATTACTATGTATTGGTGGATTGACTCATTATCATTATGTAATATCCCTTTATGTCCCTAGTAACTTTTTTTTTGCTCTGAAGTCTACTTTAACTGATATTAATAGCTATTTGTCCTTTTTTTTTATTACTATTTGCATGGTATATTTTTCCATCATTTTACTTTCAACCTACCTACATCATTTTATTGGAAGTGAGTTTCTTGTAGATGGCATATTATTGGATCATTTTTTAAAGCCACACTGCCAATCTCTGTTTATTAATTGATATATTTAGATCACTTACAATTAATGTAACTGTTGACATGTTAGGGCCCAAGTCTGCCATTTTACTTATTTTTTGCTTGTGTTCTGTTTTAAATTTCTCTATTTTCTTTCTGCTGCCCTCCTGTGGGTTACTTGAAAATTTTTAAAAATCCCATTTCTAACTATCTATTATGTTTTTAGTGTATCTCTTTGTATAGCCTTTTTACAAGTTGCTTTAGATACTTCTCTCTCTCTCTCTCTCTCTCTCTCTCTCTCTCTCTCTCTCTCTCTCCATCCATCAATCCATCTAAAATCACAGTCAAATGTTGTTATGGATTTAATGCTCTGTTCCCCCCGAATTCATATGTTGAAGCCCTAACCCCAAATGTGACTGTATTTGGAGAAAGGGCCTTTAAGGAAGTAAGGTTAAATGAGTTCATAAGGATAGGACCCTGATCTGATAGAATAGTGTCCTTTTAAGAAGTTCTCTCTCTCTCCCTCTCCCTCTCTGCAAAAAGAAGACAGAAACATTTGGAAAAATGTCATCAAAATGTCTAGACATGATTGGAGACCAAGTTGCAGCTGTATTCCTAAGAAACAGCTGACAAGCAACAACCAGTATTCTTGTCTTTTGGGGAGTCCTCAGAACCAACTGGAAGAGAAAAAATTCCAGGCAGAAATCTCACTCAGATAGTCAAGAAAGGGATAATTCCAGAAGGGTAGAAAACTTAGCACACTAAGCTTACTTTTCAAAATTCTCTCCAAATGATAATGACTCCAGTTTATCCTTAATTATCTGGATATATAATTACTCAGTGTATCTTTTTGTAAATCAGATGAGAAAAAAGTAAGTTTCTGTAGCTTTTGATATTTCCTTACCTTTTAGTTTCACATATTGTCCACATTGTTGATGATAATACATACTTTATTCAAGAAGGCTTACTGGATTTTAGAGCTGCCAATTCTTTGAGGATGTAGATGTACACATTTTGGGATTTTTTTAATGGCTCCTAATCTTTAGCTCCTAATCTTTCTTCTTGGATTTTTGGAAGGGCAAATTTTTAATCTTTCCCAGCCTGCTATAGTGAGTACAGCATAGGCACTGGAGACAGAGGAACGTGAATTCAAATTTGGCTTGAATGACCTTTGACATCATAAACGTCTTTCTCAAACCACTCTCTAAAATATCAATCTCCTGCTTAAAGCAGGCAAAATAGAGTTGCCTTTTTAAAGTATGTCTTCGATATTTGTGGCAAAAGTAAAATTCTGGAGAAAAGACTTTAGAATAAGGAGGATGTCAGAAAAGCTCAATTCTATGGACCTAGACATCACTCTTTAAAAGCCTTTTAGTAAAGCAGTCATCTAGTAATAAAATATAAACACTCCTTCTAAAGACTTCCCTACAAAGTCTTTAAGGAAGTTAAAATAAGAAAAATTCAATCTATGTTTAAAAAAATAAATATGAGTCTTATTTGAAAAACTGACAGCTCTCTGCCCTTACCAAAATATGACACCTTCCAAAAAGCAGCCATATGAAAGTAAAATGTGTGTTTGTATCAATAGAAGGCTTGGTTTAGCAGCTATGTGGCTAAATAATTTCTGTAAAGGCTGTAGAGACTGTTTTGAAATGTTCAAAATCATATTTGGGGGGGTTCACTGCATGGTATTCAGCTCTAAAGATGACATGACATTGTTAATAATGAAGGTATTTAAAATAGGACTCAGGCAAAGCTGACTATTTACAGAGTTGCCTGACTGGTGTGAATCTGCACAGACCTATTTCTGTGCTTTTGTTTGCAGCTCATGGTAATTTACAAAGTAAATGGCTCAGGATTTGCAAAAGGGAACAACAGCCTGTATACATTTCAGGGAGCTAAATGGAAGTTTTCCTCTTTGACATAGGCAAATTGGTGTATGATGGATAGATGATAGCTAGATTTTTATGCTCTTGTACAAAATTCAATTTAATTGTCTTTGGGTTTTAAATCAACTCATTGATAATATGTGAAAATGAAGAAAATAGAAATTAGCCTTTGAGGATATATTTACTCTTTAGTAGATGCTATTTAATAGGCAGGACTTAACTTATTTGAAATACTGAATTATTTTCTGACTATCATATCTACCGTTACTATGGTGCAGTATGGTGGAAAGAACACTAAAGTAAATTAATATATGCATAGAATATAAGAAAGGTACACTTATTGATCAACTATTATGCCTTAGGCATTGTACTAAGCAATTTATATGCATTATTTTATTTTCTGTACTCCAGTTCTATTTCCACTTACCAGCAATTCACCCCTAAGCATATCATTGAACATCTCTGAATTTTTGTTTTCTCATCTCTGGAGTAGGAACTTTAATAAGTGTCTTACTTTCTCATCCACTAATTTATTAACGCAACACATATTTACAGAGTGCCTATTACATGCCAGTAGTTGTACTATATGCTGGAGATACAACAGTGAATAAGACATTGTCCCTACCTAAACAGAGCTTATAGTTTAATTTCTTAAACATGATGTATATAGAAACGTAAGTATGTATTTTTTTCCAACACGTTCAAAAAAATAAAAATATTTTAAGGTGGCATATGTAACAAAGTTGTTATTGGGATCAATTGAGATAATGCACATGAAAAGTACTTGATGAATGATAAAAGGATATAAATCTACTTTGATTCAAAAATGGTCTTAAGAGTAAGTCAACAAATTCCTTACGGATAAAACACGCTTTCAGGTGAATGTTTTAGATTAAAGTCTAAAAGAATGCATTTATGATCTCATTTATGATTTCATAATTTTAACTTGAACTACAAACTATTGCTGGGATAACTGAAATATGCCCAATACTCATCAAAGGCTGCTACTCAGTAAGAGTATAACGTGGGGAATGATGTTAACACAGTGGTCCTCCTTTACAAAACAAACTGGACCCGATTGTCATGCTAGTTAAAGATACTTTCCAAATGAAGAAGCTTATGTATAATTTGTCTGAAACATTTTCTTCAAGGAGAGCTAATAATGCTGAATGTCAAATTCTTGTGAAAGGAACTTTTAAGTTGGAAGACATACTACAAAAGATATTAATTAATTAAATGATTCATTCATTCAATAATAAACCTCCTCAATCCAAAGATAATTTGGAGCCCAAGGACTGACTTACTTAAACCCTTCATCCCTAATAGCAGGTAAAAGAAGGGCATGGAAACTGGAGGGCAGTTAGAAGATACAGCAAAATGAGACCAACTTCTTTTGTTTTTTTAACAGAAACTAGATTTTTGGTTTTCCTTTGTTTGGTTTCCTTTGTTTTGGAGTTTATTTGGAGTTTATCTTGATTTTCTTATCACAGATAGGTTGGTTTTTATTGCTTGAGTTTTGACAGTTGGTTCTCCTGATTTCTGCCCTTGACACACAATACTGGGAGAACATAAGTAACCAGTGAAATTTTCTCCAAAATGAAAAACTATTCCCTTTCATGTACTGAATTTCCCTTAAGATAAGGCTGGCACGTTCCAACATGAAATTAAAGTAAGTTAAAGCAGGGAATGGCAATCTATGGCTCAAGGGGCAAATCTAGCCCACTGCCTGTTTTTGTAAATAAAGTTGCTTGGAATATGGCCGTTCCCATTCATTTACATAATATCTATGGCTGCTTTCGCACTACGAAAGCAGAACTGACTAGCTGCAGCTAAGACTTCATGGCCTGCAAAGCCAAAATTATTTACTATATGACTCTATACAAGAAGGTTACCAACACCTGAGCTAAAGAATTAACTAACCTTAAATATATAGGATCATTTTACAGATATATAATTAACATATAGCACTTATATAACCATGGTGGTTATTTATATCTTAAAATTCTTAAATAAAGTTATTTGTGAGGATTTTTTTTAATCTAAGTGGGCATTTTTCCTTCAAAGGCAGAATTTAATCAAGTCTTCCCTCCCCCTACGTTTCCTACCATCTCTAAAACAGCAGGGAGTACTGGTTATTTAAACATCTTAATTATAGTACTAAAGAAAGAAAGCACAATCACTTCTCACCCAATTGTTCAGCAAAATCATTGCCTTTTTAACAAGGATACTAAAGTAATAGCTACAGCATGATATAAAATAGCTGGTGCATGATATCATCAAATTAAATTATATATTTCACAAATTTAGCATAACTCAACCTAAAGTTTGATATGGAAAGTATGCCTTAAATTTGAAAACCCCAAATCTTATAAGGGAAAGGATAATTCTCATTAATAGAATGTAATTTTAAATTTTCCACAATAATCACAAACTATTCTGGGTGAAAAGTATAGTTCTATTCAATGATTTCGAAAGGAGAAATGTGAGATCTTGTTGTTCAGGCTATAGCTACTCCAGAGATATTAAGTTAAAATGGCAAAAGCAAAAGTTATTTAAAAAGTGAGGATGTCATATTTGCCAAATGAATCAATGAATCATAACACCACTTAGTTTAGGTAATTCACAGTGAAAGCATCATTTGTTCGCAGAGACATGAAGAACCTCTTTGTTCTGAAATATTTTCTAATTTATCTGTGAACCCAAGTGTGGGTACACGGGGAGTAGACGTTGTCCTGAACAAAGTGAAACATCCTCTTGACTTTGGTCAACTATGCTTACTTAGTTATCCTCCTACATCAATAGCTTGTTCTTCTTTGCCCTCCTTTACTTATTTTCCTTCTCTCTTCTCCTAAAAGTAAGCATTCCCTAAACGGCTTCCTCAGCACTTCCCCATTTAAAATTTTTGATATAATTTCAAAATTAGAGAAAAGTTGCAAGAGTAGTACAAGGAATTTCCATACACCCTTTGTCCAGATTCGCAATTGTTTATACTTTGCTCCATTTGCTTTATAATTCTCTCTCTCTCTCTCTCTCTCTCCATATATAAAAATATACAGTTATGTGTGTGCATATTATTATTTTCTGAACCATTTAATAGTAAGTTGGAGACATTGTACCCCTTTACCCCTACATACTTCAATGTGTGCCTTCTAAGAACAAGTACCTTCTCTTACATAACTACACTATAGTTATCAAAAGCAAGACATTCAATATTAATATGTTAGTATTATTTAATCCACAGTCCATAGCCAAATATCATCAATTGTTCCAACAGTGTCCTTTATAGCTATTTTTTCCAGTATAGAATCCCAATCTAGTGTCATGCCTTACATTTAGCCATCATGTCTCTAAGTTCCTTTATTCTGGTGTAGTTCTTCAGTCTTACTTTGTGTTTCTTGACCTGAATATTTTTAAAGAGTATAGGCCAGTTATTTTGCGGAAAGTATCTCAATTTGGGTTTATCTGATGTTTTCTAAGCATCCATCATTTTCTACCTTCCTAAACAACCTATATTCTGGATCTCACCCAATCCCCTAACTTCAATGTCTTCCCATCTTTGTCCTCAGTTCTCTTATCTTCCCCTTGTCTTAAAGATATATCATGACTTGTATTTCTGACAGTGCAGCAGAGCAGCTATCTTGGGGGGAAGAAAAGCCCTCCAATATAAGACATATTGATAGGCTGGAGGAATGTTATTTTAAATTCATAGTTGAGCCCACAAGAAAGTAAGGAAAGCCGCAGGGGACAAAAATACAATGAGAGCTGAAAACTTGGGTGGGAAACTGTCTCTGGCCATCTGAGGGGCATGATTTGGGGTTTGATTCCTCAATAATTCCTTATAGTGGTACAGAGTCAAAGAAAGCATGAAATAGAAAAAAGACTCTACTAGCAAAAGAAGATGACAAAAAATTTGTTTGCAGTAACAAACTGACCTGGGCTCTGGATACAAAAATGAAACAAATTTTAAAACATTCTTCCCTGAGAATTTAAGATCATAGGCTTGCTTTTTGCAGATTTGGGGTTCAAATTTACACAGCTTACATATTTTAGGAAGCCCCAAATCAATGTAAGAAATTTATGAGGTGGTCCTGAGTTTGCTTAGCAGAAGAAAATTCAAATGTTTTCCGAAGGGTCATACTCCATTCCTCACAGGATTCCCTTAAATAAAAACCAATCAAATATAAGCTCATAATCCAAGGTTAGAAAACACATGGAGGAGAAAACCTGCCAGGAACAAGAGTCAGAATTTGATGATCAAAAAATTCACATGACAGAATTATGGACTATATGCCACAAAATAAGTATACTTAAAGTGATTAAAGAATAAGAAAATAGAAGTAACAACATGACCCAGTATAAACTATTCCCAGACAGGTTTTTAAAAACCTAAATAGAACTTCTAGTAATAAAAACTATAGTCACAGAAGTAAACAAAATGCAGTAATAGATGGTTTAACAGAACAGATTCAGCTGAAAAGAGAGAGATGAAAAATTATCATGATTTCAGCACAGATGCTGAAAGAGAATAGAATAAGATCTAACATATTTCTCAACAACACCAATGGATTAATATCTTCTGTATGCTGAGAGAAAATAACTGTCAACCTAGAACTGTAATATATGACACATTATTATTCAAGAATAAAGGTGAAATAAGTATTTTTTTCAGACAAAAACTGAGTTTACCAGCAAATCTTCATTTAAAAAAAACTTCTAAAGTACACGCTTTAAGAAGAAGAAAAATATTCCCAAAGAAAGGATTTAATTCAAGAAAGAATGGTGAGCAAAGAAACAGGCAGACATATGGGTCTAAAAAAAAAAAAATCACTGAATAACGGTAGCCTTAACTTGAACACATCGTATCTTGCCTAAATTCAACACTCTCATTTACTTCTACAGGCTCCTGAAACTCCGCTGAAACAAATATAAAATAATTTTTTAAGGAATGAATGCATAAGGACAATGCAAACAAGGAAGAAAGATAGCAATTACAGAAGACGGAAAGCTAAATTAACTAATTTAGCAGGCCTGAGAGAGCTGAATCTTAAGCCTAGAGCAATTTGATTGTATCACAGAACCCTGAGTTGGAGGTGAGTGTTACCTCTAGAAGCAGAGGGGCATGTAGAGTTCAAAATAAGAGGATCTGTTGAAGGTCTATTCAAAAAACAAATTCTCACATCTCCTCCCTCCTATTACGCAGCCAGGCAACTGCCTCTCTGAATGCGGGTCTTTTTTACTTTAGAGAGAGTAAAACACTAGAGTTCCTGGAGTTGAAAACAAGGGTACTATATTAAAAAGGAGTATTAAGGCTAAGTTTACATTCGAAATGTTAAGACCTTCAGTTTTCTTCTCCCACCCAGCACCCAGAAAGCTGACAAGCAGACTTCTACCCTCCAGTCAGGGTACTGGAAGTTTCTTCTCGAGGTAATCTGACCAGCCTGAAAGAAAAGTCCAAAGGGTAAGGACATATAGAACTCTTCAAGGAAATGGCTCAGCCAGATTATCTTAGAATGAGTTTAAGCATATCAAGATGAGGGTTATATAACAAGGGAAAAGTTTGGGCTTGAATTTGTGTTAAGTATGTTGAAAACTAAGCAAAACAAAACACAAAACAAACAAAATTATTAACTTCAGAGAAAACAAAACCTTTTCCAGGAAAGGAAGTGTGACCATGGCATGCAACCTGGCCTCGGATGGATTAGCGTTTGTTTAGTCATAGTAACATAAATGTTGAATATTGGTGTAACATCCTGTCTTTTGTACTGGAAAGACAATAGACAATCTCTAAAACCAAAGAATCAAGAAGCAGTGATATTTAGCAATATTTATGGAGAAATATGGAGGTGAAACTAAAAGAATGATCTAGCAGCACTGAAAGTAGTCCCCTTTGGGGTTCAGAAAGTGATGGGAAGGGATACGGTAGAGCACAGTTATATTCCCCAAGAACCCTTATTGCTTTCTTGGATGCTGGAAGCCATCTATATTGATAATGTTGATAACAAATGAAACAAATTAAAATTTAATGGTACAAAACCAATTAATGTCTAACTGCAAATTAAAAGCAAGATAGAACTAAAATACTGGGGAGAATAACATGTAAGAAGAGAGGAGTTGCATGGAATTAAAATGTTCACTCTACAGAAGGAGAAATTAAATTTAGTCTTTGTTAATAATGCATGTTAAAATGTTAAGGAATGGAGAAAAATTATAATTTCTAAGCCAGTAGAGGAGAAAAGTTAAATTTATAAAATGCACACATATAATATACATTAAAAATATATAAAGATATAAGTGGAGATGAGATAGATATAGATATAATAGATATAGAAGCACTGCTATCATAAAGTCAGGGGTTCTACTACAATACCCAATATTTGAATCATACTCCAATTTTTTATTGACCAGTTAATTTAGAATTTTCTTTTTCAGGTGGGACAAGAGTAGGCTGAATGGATCATCATTTTTTTTTTTTTTTTTTTGCGGTACGTAGGCCTCTCACTGCTGTGGCCTCTCCCGCTGCGGAGCACAGGCTCCAGACGCGCAGGCTCAGCGGCCATGGCTCATGGGCCCAGCCTCTCCGCGGCATGTGGGATCTTCCCAGACTGGGGCACGAACCCGTGACCCCTGCATCGGCAGGCGGACTCTCAACCACTGCGCCACCAGGGAAGCCCGGATCATCATTTTTGATAATGATAATAATAGCAACGAGTTGTGATGTTTGTTCTAAATTTTCTTCAAAGGAAGAATGAGACTTTTTAGTTAAGTTTGTATAATATGAATAAAAGTAAAAATACCCGTGAATTATTTCACAGGCCTAACCTAGACCCTACTGAGATTAGGCTACATTTGGAAAAAATTGACATCAGACGAATCACGCCCCATACACGCAGCCTTCTTTTGAAGGAAGTCAAAGATTTTTGTTGTTGTTAGATGTTATTGTACAACAAAATCCTATTGAATAGTGGAGTTATTTCCAGAACAACTCATCAGATCATTTATTTTAGTTCTAAGTAAAATTTCAGAATTGTGAAGAAAAACATTGGAAGGGAATGTTCCATGTATTTTTAATGCAAAATCCATCAAAACTGGGATATTTTATGATAATACCAACTAGCAAGATAGGAAGCTGTTTGGGAACTTTTGTTTCCTTTTTTTCTTTTGTTTTAATGGATTAAATACTGAAAACAGAAGCTGAAAAGCTAGGTCTAGGAGTACAAAACAAGGAAGTGACTGCAACTTTATTACATGCGCAGGGTAACATGAACACAAAACAGTCTCATCATTTTTAATTTGAAAGTTGACTAAAATATTAAATCAAATTGAACAAACTGTCAGAAGGAGAACAGGTTGCATTTTGCGGTTTTATTTTCTTTTTCATTAAGATTCTGACTACATGTCACCCTTTGTGCTTTTTATACCTGGTATGAGTCCTATCACATAGCAACCGTTTGTCAAGTTTCACTTTGAGCAGTAGTTCTTAAACCTATATGGGACATTGGAATCACCTGGGATACTTTAGAACATACTGATACCTACCGATACCATAGATTCTGATGTAGTTGGTCTAGAGAGCAACTTGGGCACTGGGGGGTTTTTACTACCAGGTGATTCTAATATATAGCAAAGTCTGAGAAGCACTGAGTTGGAGGGTCCAACTCAGGCTTCTAATAACTTCCAAACTTCTGGGTCTCTAAGGGCTTTCTAAAATTTAAAAAGGCCATTTCTCTGGTTAAAATGAATAATGTTGAACAAAAAAGATCTTTTTTTTTTCTTCCTTTAAAGTTAGTGAAACCTGTAACTCCTCTCTCTCTCTCTGAGCCTCATCTTGTTTCCCACTCACACTGCTTTCCCAACCATTTAAATATTTGCCATGATCCCAGGCAGTACAAAGAGTGGACACCCAGCCTCACTTCCCTCACCATGATTCATCCTAAAAGCTGTTTGCTGAATGAGGCTCTGGTTTTTGTTTCAGACTTCATTTAGGGGCATCCAAAACCCTACACAACAATGCCTGTTCTCGCTCTACTCTCCCTTGGTCCCCGCCCAACCTCCTACTCTCTATTTAAAACCAAGCCAGAAGAAAAACAAGGCATTTGTCCCCAACAGTTTGCAAGCCAGTCATGCTTTTCCAACATATGCAGGGCTAGCATTCACCAATCCAGGATTCATGAAACTAGTTCCCTAGGCATCTATCAAATATACTTGTAGCCCTCTGAGAACAGTCAGAATTTCCAGCCTCTGAATGAGGATTGAATAGGGCTTTCACAATGCTCATTCAAAAAGATTTACAGGATTTTCATATCTTCCCAAATGTCTAGGCAGCAGAAAGAGACCCCTTTTAGAGGTATTTGCTAGGCATGTGCCCCAAATTCTCCCATGAGAGCTCAATTTGACTGTGTTTCAGATAGAGTTGTACACTTACTGGTTAACTACAGAGGGAAGGAGCATGGTGAGGGTTTGGGACAGAAAGCTAGAGCTAGATCTGCACAGTGGACTGTGGTCAGGATTCCAGAAGCAAGGACACTGACATGTGAACTCCAGGAACTGGAGGGTGACTAAGAGACAGTGGGTGGTAGTCCCTGCCTGATATGGGAACTGTGGAGGAAGGAAAGGGGCTGACGGACGTCTGAGGCACAGCAAAAGGGAATCCAACACTAACAACCTTCTGAGATCCAGGCAGGCCAGCCATCACTATTGGGTCAACCTCTTGGTGACCCTCACTCCACTCCTTGAGAATGGGATGGGGTATGAGATGGTTTAAGAAGGCAGTAGAGGGACTTCCCTGGTGGCCCAGTGGCTAAGACTCCATACTCCCAATGCAAGGGGCCCCGGTTCAATCCCTGGTCAGGGAACTAGATCCCACATGCTGCAACAAAGATCCTGCATGCTGCAACTAAGACCCGACACAGCCAAATAAATAAATATTTTAAAAATATCATGCTGAACAATATTTTTAAAAAAAAGAAGGCAGTAGAGTAGAAGAAGAGTACAATAGAGTACTCTAAGCCTCCAGTGAATTGGACAGGGACCCTTTAAGAATCATTATTAGCATGTCTCTTGATCTCATTTCAAGATACAGCTATGAGTACCTGAGAAGCAACTTAACATTTTGAGCCTCAGTTTTCTCATCTTTAAACTGGGTGAAGAAATACTTGCCTCTCAGGCTTCCCTGGTGGCGCAGTGGTTAAGAATCCGCCTGCCATTGCAGGGGACACGGGTTCGAGCCCTGGTCCGGGAAGATCCCACATGCCATGGAGCAACTAAGCCCATGTGCCACAACTATTGAGCCTGCACTCTAGAGCCCATATGCTACAACTACTGAGCCCACCTGTCACAACTACTGAAGCCCGCGCACCTAGAGCCCGTGTTCCACAACAAGAGAAGCCACTTCAATGAGAAGCCCACACACCACAACAAAGAGTAGCCCCCGCTCACCGTAACTAAAGAAAGCCCACGCACAGCAATGAAGACCCAACGCAGCCAAAAATAAGTAAGTAAATAAATAAATAAAAGAAATACTTGCCTCTCAAGAGTGTGATAAAGATTAAATGATATTATCAATGTAAAGCAATTAAATGTGGTAGATTTTATGCAAAAAATGGCCTCAATTATCCCTTTCTCTCTACCTACACCCCATTGTAAATGTGACTTTGTAGCTCCTTATATTAAGTGAGGAAGTCTCTCTGTTCACACCTTGAGCCTGGGCTGGTCTTGTGACTTGTTTTGGGACAATGGAATGCAATGTAAGTATTCCTCACCTAGGCCTCAAGAGGCCCTCTTTCTCTCTTGGAACACTGCTGCTGCCATGTAAAGAAGTTTGGACTAGCCTGCTGTAGGATGACAAGCATGTGGCCTAGTTGCCCTGAACACGTGAGAGGACAGCCAGCCAACCCCTGAGAGCGTAACGATTCAACCAACTGAAAGTTGACTGTAGACATGTCAGGAAGCCAGCCAAGACCAGAAATGCCCAGCTGCGCCCAGCATCTCTTGCCAACCCAAATTTTGAGATAAATTTAAAATAGCTGTTTTAAGCCACTGGGATGGTTTTAAGCAGCAAAAGCTAACTGATACAGTGCCTGACGAAGATTAAGAGACTAATGATGATAGCTACTATTAATAATATTAACTGAGTGCAAGATGGGAGACGTGGAGTCAAGTGAGACTCACACATATATACTGTCTGGTCTAAACATTGGTCGTTGTACAGTATTTGTAAGTTTTTAAGATAACAGTATTTTAAAATTGGGAGACTGCATAAAATCAGCTAACCTAGGTTTCCTTCCCTAGGCAATGACAGCAAGATCTAAGTAATTCCTGCTCCTTGAAATGGGGCAGTTACTCCCTAGATGCCCCAGTTTTCACCACTCTCCGTGTTTTCTAAAGCACATTAATTCACTCAGTTCCTAATATGGGCCAGGCATTATTCTAGGGCCTGAGGATAGAGTAACAGACAAGATAAAAAAGCCTCCTACTTTCCCATGGAGTTCACATATGTGTGACAGCTGTAGACTATGCTGGGGGAGTGGGGGTTGCATAGAGGCTGGGTACAGACAATATCTCAGTACAAATTTTTTGTTTTGATGTAGGAAGCCAAAAATGAATCAATTTGTTCCTTCTTTCTCTCTCTCTCTCTCTTTTTTGCTGTGCAATATATCCTGGTTGCTTATTTATTTTATACATAGTAGTTTCTATCTCCTAACATCATACCCCATCTTGCCCCTCCCCCCTTCCCTCTTCCCACTGGTAACCACTAGTTTGTTCTCTATATCTGTGAGTCTGTCTCTGTTTTGTTATATACATTCATTTGCTTTATTTTTTAGAATCCATGAATAAATGGAAACATAGAGTATTTGTCTTTCTCTGTCTGATATATTACTAAGAATAACATTCTCTAGATACATCCACGTTGTTTCAAATGACAGAATTTCATTCATTTTTATGGCTAACAGTCCACTGTGTGGGTATGTGTATGTATGTGTATGTGTGTATATATATATCTCACATGTTCTTTATCCATTCATCTGTTGATGTATACTGAGATAGCTTCCGTATCTTGCTTATTGCAAATAATGCTGCTAGGAATACTGGAGTGCATTTGTCTTTTTGAATTAGTCTTTTTCTTTTCTTTGGATATATGCCCAGGAGTAAAACTACTGGATCATATAGTAGTTCTAGTTTTAGTGTTCTGAGGACCCTACATACTGTTCTCCATAGTGGCTGCATCAATTTACATTACCACCAACAGTGTACTAGGGTTCCCTTTTCTCCATATCCTCGCTAACATTTGTTATTTGTGGTCTTCTTGATGACAGCCATTTAGACAGGTAGGAGGTGATATCGCATTGTGGTTTTGATTTACATTTCTCTGATGATTAGTGATGTTAAGCATCTTTTCATGTTCCTGTTGGCCATCTGTATGTCTTCTTTATAAAAATGTCTATTCAGGTCTTCTGCCCATTTTTTAATCAGGCTGTTTGTATTTTTTGGATATTGAGTTGTATGAGTTGTTTATATAGTTTGGATATTAACCCTTTACTGGTCATAGCATTTACAAATATTTTTTCCCATTCAGTAGGTCATCTTTTCATTTTGTCAGTGGTTTCCTTTGCTGTGCAAAAGCTTTGAAGTTTAATTAAGTCTCATTTGTTTATATTTTGCTTTTATTTCTTTTGCCTTGGGAAACAGATCCAAGAAAATATTGCTACAATTTACATCAAAGAGTGTTCTGCCTATGTTCTCTTCTAGGAGACGAACTTCTTGAAAGGTTTCAGGTCATACATTTAGGTCTTTAATCCATTTTGAGTTTATTTTTGTACATGTTGTGAGGAAATGTTCTAATCTCATTCTTTTACATGTAGCTGTCCAGTTTTCTCAGCACCATTTATTGAAGAGAATGTCTTTTCTCTATTGTATATTCTTGCCTCCTTTGTCATAGATTAATTGACCATAGGTGTGTGGGTTTATTTCTGGGCTCTTATTCTGTTCCATTGATCTATGTGTCAGTTTTAGTGCCAGTACCATGCTGTTTTGATTCACACTGCTTTGTAGTATAGTCTGAAGACAGGGAGGATGATACCTCCATCTTTGTTCTTTTCTCTCAAGATTGCTTTGGGAATTCGGGGTCTTTTGTGGTTCTGTATAAATTTTAGGATTATTTGTTCTCGTTCTGTGAAAAATGTCATGGGTATTTTGATAGGGATTGCATTAAATCTGTAGATTACTTTGGGTGGTATTGATATTTTAACACTACTAAATCTTCCAATTCAAGTAAACAGGATGTCTTTCCATTTCTTTGTAGGATTTTCAAATTCCTTCATCAATGTTTTATAGTTTTCAGAGTATAGGTCTTTCACCTCCTTGAATAGGTTTATTCCTAGGTATTTTAATCTCTGATGCAATTATAAATGGGACTGTTTTCTTGCTTTCTCCTTCTGAAAGTTCATTACTACTGTATAGAAAATCAATAAATTTCTGTATATTGATCTTGTATCCTTCAAATTCACTGAATTCATATATCCTAATAAATTTTTTTGGTGGAGACATTAGGGTTTTCTATATATTATGTCATGTCATTTGCAAATAGTGTCAGTTTTAACACTTCCCTTCCAATTTGGATGCTTTTAATTTCTTTTTCTTATCTGATTGCTGCAGCTGGGGCTTCCAATACTATGTTAAGTAGGAGTGGCAAGAGTGAGCATCCTTGTCTTGTTTCTGATTTTAGAGGAAAAGCTTTCAGCTTTTCACGACTGCGTATGATGCTTGCTGTGGGTTTGCCATATGTGGACTTTATTATGTTGACATGTGTTCCCTCTACACCCACTTTGATGAGAGTTTTAATCATGAATGGATGTTGAATTTTGTCAAATGCTTTTTCTGCACATATTGAGATGATCATGTGGTTTTCATCCCTCCTTTTATTAATGTGGTGAATCATATTGATTGATTTGCAAATATTGAACTATCCTTGCATCCCTGGAATAAATCCAACTTGATCATCTTGTATGACCTTTTTTATATGTTGTTTGATTCAGTTTGCTAATATTTTTTGAGGATTTTTGCATCTATATTTCCAAACATATTGACCTATAGTTTTCCTTTTTTTGTAGCGTCTTTGGTGGTTTTGGTATCAGGGTAACGGTGGCCTCATAGAATGAATTTGGGAGTGTTCCATCCTCTTTAATTTTTTGGAATAGTTTGAGAAGGATATGTATTATCTGTTCTTTATATAATTGGTAGAATTACCCTGTGAAGCTGTCCAGTCCTGGACTTTTGTTTGCTGGGAGGCTTTTTTAAATTACAAATTCAATTACACTACTAGTGATTGTTCTCTTCAGATTTTCACTTCTTCCTGATTCAGCCTTGGAAGGTTGTATGTTTCTAAAAATTTGTCTGTTACTTCTGGGTTGTCCAATTTGTTGACATATAACTGTTTGTAGTATTCTCTTATGATTTTTTTTTTGCTATCTCTGTGATATTGGCTCTTATTTCTCCTCTTTCACATCCTGTTTTGTCTATTTGGGCCCTCACTGTTTTCTTCTTGATGGCCTGGCTAAAGGTTTATCAGTTTTCATTATCTTTTAAAAAAACATTTCTTGGTTTCATTGATCTTTTCAATTTTTAAAAAATCTCTATTTTATTACCTCTCTGATTTTTATTATTTCCTTCTGCTAACTTTGGGTTTTGTTTATTCTTGTTTGTCTAATTCCTTTAGATCATATGTTAGTTTGTTTCTTTGAGGTTTCTCTTGTTTCTTGAGGTAGACCTGTATTGCCAGAAACTTCCCTCTTAGAACTGCTTTTGCTGTGTCCCTAGATTTTGGAACATTGTGTTTCCATTTTCATTTGCCTGAAGGTATTTTCTGATTTCCTCTTTGATTTCTTCATTGATCCATTGGATTTATTTTTAAACATCTTTATTGGAGTATAACTGCTTTACAATGGTGTGTTACTTTCTCATGTATAACAAAGTGAATCAGCTATACATACCCATTTCTCCTTCCTCTTGCATCTCCCTCCCTCCCACCCTCCCTATCCCACCCCTCTTAGTGGACATAAAGCACCGAGCTGATCTCCCTGTGCCATGCAGCTGCTTCCCACTAGCTATCTATTTTACATTTCATAGCGTATATATGTCCATGCCACTCTCTCACTTCGTCCGAGCTTACCCTTCCCCCTCCCCATGTCCTAAAGTCCATTCTCTATATCAGCATCTTTATTCCTGTCCTGCCTCTAAGTTCTTCAGAATCTTTTTTTTTTTTTAGATTCCATATATATGTGTTAGCATACGGTATTTGTTTTTCTCTTTCTGACTTACTTCACTCTGTATGATAGACTCTAGGTCCATCCACCTCACTGCAAATAACTCAATTTTGTTTCTTTTTATGGCTGAGTAATATTCTATGGTATATATGTGCCACATCTTCTTTATCCATTCATCTGTCGATGGACACTTAGGTTGCTTCCATGTCCTGGCTATTGTAAATAGTGCTGCAGTGAACATTGCAGTACATGACTCTTTTTGAATTATGGTTTTCTCAGGGTATATGCCCAGTAGTGGGATTGCTGGGTCATATGGTAGCTCTATTTTTAGTTTTTTAAGGAACCTCCATACTGTTCTCCATAGTGGCTGTATCAATTTACATTCCCACCAACAATGCAAGACGGTTGCCTTTTCACCACACCCTCTCCAGCATTTATTGTTTGTAGATTTTTTGATGATGGCCATTCTGACCAGTATGAGGGGTCATGAGGCTGGGGGGATGGAGGGGTACAGAATGCAGGGCAAGCCTGTGGTGGCAGAGGCCAACGTGACATTGCAACAACCTGAGGCACGCCCTGTGTTCTCCTGGGGAAGTTGTCCCTGGATCACGGGACTCTGACAGTGGCAGGCTGCGCAGGCTCCCGGGAGGGGAGGTGTGGATAGTGACCTGTGCTTGCACAGAGGCTTCTTGGTGGATGCAGTAGCAGCCTTAGCGTTTCTTGCCCATCTCTGTGTCCGCGCTGATAGTCACGACTTGCGCCCGTCTCTGGAGCTTGTTTAGGCGGTGCTCTGAATCCCGTCTCCTCACACACCCCAAAACAATGGTCTCTTGCCTCCTTGGCAGTTCCAGACTTTTTCCCAGACTCCCTCCAGGCTAGCTGTGGTGCACTAGCCTCCTTCAGGCTTTGTTCATGCAGCCAACCCCAGTTCTCTCCCTGGGATATAACCTCCGATGCCCTAGCCTCAGCTTCCAGCCCCACCCTCCCGGGAGGGAGAGCAAACAAGCCTCTCAGGCTGGTGAGTGCTGGTAGCCACGAATCCTCCGTGCAGGAATCTCTCCACTTTGCCCTCTGCACCCCTGTTGCTGCATTTTCCTCTGTGGCTCTGAAGCTTCCCCCCACCCGCCCACACCCCGTCTTTGCCAGTGAAGGGAATTCCTAGTGTGTGGAAGCTTTTCCTCCTTCACAGCTCCCTCCCAGAGGTGCAGGTCCTGTCCCTATTCTTTTATCTCTATTTTTCCTTTTTTCTTTTGCCCTACTCAGGTATGTGGGGAGTTTCTTGCCTTTTGAGAAGTCTGAGGTCTTCTGCCAGTGTTCGGAAGGTGTTCTGTAGGAGTTGTTCCACATGTGGATGTATTTGTGATGTATTTGTGGGGAGGAAGGTGATGTCCAAGTCTTACTCCTCTGCCATCTTGAAGGTGCCCCCGATCCATTGGATTTTCAGTAGCATGTTGTTTAGTCTCCACGTGCTTGTGCTTTTCCCATTTTTTCCATCTAACTGATGTCTAGTTTCATACTGTTGTGATTGAAAAAAATGCTTGATATAATTATATCCTCTTAAATTTGTTGAGACTTTTTTTGTGGTCTAGTATATGATCTATCCTGGAGAACGTTCCCTGTGCACTTGAAAAAATTGTATTCTGTTTTTTGTTGATGGGATGTCCTGTAGATGAAGTCCAACTGGTCTATTATGTCATCTAAGACCACTGTTGCATTATTGATTTTCTGTCCAGATGATCTGTCCAGTGATGTAAGTGGAATGTTACAGTCCCCTGCTACTATTGTATTATTGTCAATTTCTCCCTTTATGTCTGTTAATATTTGCTTTATATATTTAGGTGCTCCTATATTGGGTGCATACATGTTAACAAGAGTGTAATAGCTTCTTCTTGTATTGATCCCTTTAACATTCATTATATAAAGCCCTTCTTTGTCTTTTGTTATAGACTTTGTTTTAAAGTATTTTTTCTGATATGTGCATTGCTATGCCTGCTTTCTTAGCATTTTCACTTGCATTAAATACCTTTTCCATCCCCTCACTTTCAGTCTATGTGTGTCTTTAGCTCTGAAGTGAGTCTCTTGTAAGCAGCATAAAGATGGGTTTTGCTTTTTATCCAATCAGCCACTCTATGTATTTTGATTGGAACATTTAGTCTATTGACATTTAAAGTAATGATTGATAGGTATGTACTTACAGGCATTTTATTACTTGTTTTTTGGTTGTTTTTGCAGCTCTTCTCTGTTCTTCTTTTAGTTTCTTCCCTTGTTATTTGATGATTTTTTTTAGTGGTATATTTGTGTTCCTTTCTCTCCACCTTTTTTTTGTATCTATTGTTGGTTTTTGGTTTGTGGTTACCACGGGGTTCCTATATGTTGCCCTACAACTGTATCTACATGTTTTAAACAGGTAGTCCTTTAAGTTCAAGCACACTCTAAAAGATCTACATTTTTTTTACTTCCCTCCCCCACAACTTGTGGGTTTTATGTCATATTTCACATCTTCATGTTTATCCCTTTACTGATGATTGTAGTTATAGTTGATTTTATAATTTTTTGTCTTTTAATCTTTGTACTAGCTTATTTAAATGAATGATCCACAGCCTTTACTATATATTTGCCTTTATTAGTGGGATTTTTTCTTTCCTATAGATTGTTTTTGTTATAGCCTTTTTTTTCCCACTAAGAAAAGACCATTTAACATGTCTTTTAGGGTAGGCTTAGTATTGATGGACTCTTAGTTGTTGCTTGTCTGAAAAGTTCTTTATCTATCCTTCAATTCTAAATGATAATTTTGCTGTGTAGAGTATCATAGGTTGTGGGGTTTTCCCTTTCATCACTTTGAATATATCATGCCACTCCCTTCTGGCCTGCAAAGTTTCTGCAAAAAATCAGCTGAGAGCCTTATGGGGGTTCCCTTGTATATGACTCTTTGTTTTTCTCTTGCTGCCTTTATAATTCTCTCTTTGACTTTTGACATTTTAATTATGATATGTCTTGGTGTGGTCTGTTTGGGTTCATCTTGTGTGGGACCCTTTGTACTTCCTGTACCTGGATATCTGTTTCCTTCTTTAGGTTTGGGAATTTTTCAGACATCATTTTATCAAATACATTTTTTACCCCTTTTTCTCTCTCTTCTCTTTTTCAGACCCCTATAATCTGAATGTTGGCATACTTGATGTTATCCTAAAGATCCCTTAAACTGTTTTCATTTTTTTTTAATTTGTTTTTCTTTTTGCTATTCTGATTATGTGATCTCCATTATTCTAGCTTCCAGATCATTCAAGTTTTTCTGTATCATCTAGTCTGCTATTAATTCCTTCTAGTGTGTTTTTCCTTTCAGTTATTGTATTCTTCAGTTCTTTTTTTTTTATATTTTGTAGTTCCTTGTTAAAATTCTCACTGTGTTCACCTATTCTTTTCCTTAATTCAGTTAGCATTCTTATTACTAATGCTTTCAACTTTTAAACTTTTTTTTGTTCTTCCAGAGGTTTGCTCTTGCTCTTTCAATTGAGACCAATTCCTCTGTCTTCTCATTTTGCTTAACTTTCTCTGCCTCTATGAAATTAGGTGAAACAGTTACCCACTGCAGTCTTGAAGAGGTGTCCTTATGTGGGAGCATCCCTATGCAATCTGTGTGTGCCCAATGGCTTTGGTGGGAGAGCTGGATTTGTCATGAACACAAGGTGTGCTGGCAGCTATCACCTAGGTAGGAGTTGGGGCTGGAGATGAAAGGTCTAGGGCTAGAGCCAAGTGTGAGCAGGGGCGTCTCCTCTGTTCAGTGGCAATCACCACTCTATTGGGAGTGGGGGTAAGTCTCAAGCTGCTGGAGCAGAAGCCCTGAGGGTTGGGTCTGAGCTGGCTCTATTCGCTTTAATTGTGGGCTCTTCTCCCTCCCAGCACATGTACCCTCGCCTCTGAGGGGAGCAGTGCTAGAGCAAGAGGGGCTGTGTGGGCACTCAACACGTGTTGGGGCATGGGCTTTAGTGCTCCAGCTGGGTTAGAGATTCAGACTGCTTCTGATGTGCTGCTTGTGTAAGTGTCAGTAATGGCTGCCCCTGCCCTGTTCAGACATTGCTTCAGTCTGAGCCAGCTCTGTGTTTCAGAGCCTAGCTCCCAAGCAGGGCTGTAGCGTTCACTCAGTTAAGGCTGGGGGCACACCAGGGCAGTCACAGGAAACCAGTCACCCAGTTTTCAAGCCACCCTCTCCTCCCTGCTTTGGGAGCAAGCAAGTATGCATGACCTGCTCATAAGCAGAGTTCAGACTTCCCACAGCCCTCCTGTTAGTCCCACTGACCCTCCAATCAGCCATGGAGGGGCTCGTCTTCCCTGAGTCTGACCCGAAGGCTGGGGACACCCAGTCTGTTGCTTGAATCACTCACTCCTCAGGGAGGGTCTCCACCAGTGTAATCTCCCTTTTCCTACTAATCCCCTCCCAGGGGCACAGGTCTTGACCTGATTTCTTCTCTTCCCTTCCTACCAGATTCCATGTGGATCTTTCTTATAGCCTTGGTTGTACAGGAGTCTTTTTGCCAGTCTCCAGTTAGTTTTCAGTGAGAACGGTTCTATATCTAGATGTATTTTTTATGTGTTCATGGAGGGAGGTGAGTTCCACGTCGTTCATTCCACCATCTTTATCTCCCTCCAATTTCTTCAATATTTGTAAAAGCAGGATGGCTTAGAGAAGAAAAAGTAAGAATAAATCATTTGCTGAACCATAGATGGCTTGCTAAGAAGGATACTGTGGCCTCATCTAATCTTAGAGCAGCGTTTCTCAGCTGAAGCTATTGATATTTCAGACTGCAAAATTCTTTACTAGGTAGAGAGTTCTGTCCTGTGCATTATTAGATATTTAGAAACATCCCTGGCTTCTTCTCACTAGATGCCAGTAGCACCTCCCAGTTGTGACAACCAAAAATACCTGTAGACACTGCCAATGTTCCTGGTGGGAAAAATTGCCCCTGGCTGAGAACCCATTACATAGAGTGAACAAGTAATATGATGGGAAAGAGCTGAAGGAATAAAGGTTTGTGTTCACCATCTGCATTGGTTGGGATAAATCTAGCCACTGTAACAAATAGACCCTCAAACTTTAATATCATGGAAATTATTTTTTGTTTGCAGAACAGTCCAGTATGGAGTTCCTGACCAACAGTCTACATGGTTTCCAAGTTTCCCATGTTTATTTGTGTCAAACCAGCAAATGAGGAAAGAATGTGAAGGATAGCACTTTGGGTTTTATTTATGGGTAATGCAAAAAGTTGTGTATATCAATTCTGCTCACATTCCATTGACTAAAATGCAGTCGCATAGGGAGGGTGGGAGGGAGGGAGACACAAGAGGGAAGATATATGGGGATATATGTATATGTATAACTGATTCACTTTGTTATAAAGCAGAAATTAACACACCATTGTAAAGCAATTATACTCCAATAAAGATGTTAAAAAAAAGAATTACCACAGATAGAATGACAACAATGATGAACTCACAATCCAAAATTACAAAATAAATAAGGAAAAAGCTTCAAAAAATGCAGTCACATAGTCTCATGGGAGGCTGGGAAAAGTTAGTTCTAGTTATGTGCTCACAAAGAAGAGGAAAGAGGTTTGGTGAACACTTTTCAATTTTCTCCATCATTCTTACACTAAACTATATTGGTCACCACAGAGAACATTTCTATAAATGTTGTAAACAGAAATCAATAGGCCTTGAGCATTTCATTGTATTCTTCATTTTAAGGGGATTTACTAACCTTCATATTAACAACACACTGCTAATCAAGGTTGTTGTTACAACTCAGCCAAGATCAATTTACAGGCCTAAATCAGAAAAAGAATATTTATATATACAAATGTCAAAAGCAGGCATTAAGAGGGGACTTCTCTGGTGATGCAGTGGTTAAGGCTCCATGCTCCCAATGCAGGGGGCCTGGGTTTGATCCCTGGTCAGGGAACTAGATCCCACATGCATGCTGCAACTAAGAGTTCACATGCCACAACTAAGGAGCCCTCGAGCCTCAACTAAGAAGTCCGCCTGCTGCAACTAAGACCCAGCACAACCAAATAAATAAATAAAAAAATTTTTAAAAGCAGGCATAAAGACTTTCTTTCTGAAAACAACAGTAGAAAATTAGAGAGGCCCCTCATGGGGCATAGAAAGGTTATCATCTTACTTATTGGAGGGATGAAAGAATGTTATTGTTGGCCCAGAGAATAACAGTGAGACTTCCATCCATTACCCTTGGATAAACTACCTATGTGATGGTTGCATGAGAGCATATTTATGCTATGACTTTTCCACATACAAGAAAAATGGCTTCTTTTATCTAAGTCTTGCTGGGTGAAATGACTGTCAGGTGAGTAAACTGAAATTGTAACAGCCTTCACTGCACCTTTTGTCTCTTTCCCTGTGTCTCACAGGTGTAGGGCACACAGAAAAACTGAGGAGCATCCTGTACCACTGAGGGTCTTTTAGTACCATGCAAAAACAGAACTACATTAAACGGATGTGCAGTGAGAGATGTGAGTACTTGTCCTTTTGCTGTGTTTGATATGGATTCTGTCCCATTTTTACAGCATCTCATTCTCATTATTGTTATTTATATTAGGTACAGAAATGATTCACATGATGATGTTACTCTCGTTCTCATCCTGGGTGATGGGGCTGGGGGCAATAAAGAATATGTTTATTCATTTTCGAATCCCTTTAATTTTGTAATTCACAATCCCACCAAATCAGAACTAGATTTTTAACAGCTGCTGTGAAATCATTTTAATATCCACAAACAGGCTCAGTGCCTCAAAAAAATATATCATCTTCTCAAATATCCCCTTTTCCTGGTTGAGTTGAAGATCTATACTTCATGTTGTTTTAATGTTGCTGTGCAATCATCCCCTCTAATTTTGTCATACAGTGCGCTCTACAGGAAGCTCCCATTGCAGGAGATTTATGGGACTCCTGGCAAGGGATTCAATCAGAAATTGGGGAATGTAAATGAGCAGTGGGATTGTTCTCTATTTTTACTTGTTTATTAGAATTTTCTTGAAAGATCTCTTACTTCACAGTTCCATATTAAACAAGAAAAAAACAGAATCTGAGGTTTCCTGGATTTTCCACTCCTCAAGTAGTTTTATAAGTGCAGATGCCCAGGATAACAAATCAGCAGAGGTTTTCTTTCTAGTTATATCGCAGCAGCTTCTTTCTACTTTACTCACCTCGAAAGAATGGCTCAGGCAGAGTCTAACATGATGAACTATGACACATCTTAACTGTAAAGCTGTAAAAGGTAAAGCTATCCATCTTTCACTGCACTCCTACTGTAATATGCACTTCACTAGGAACTTTACATCTAGAGTAATTTTTGTAAGAACCCTCCAAATTTGTTGTTAGAGCATTTTATAGAGGAGGAAACTGAGACTCAGAGAAATCAAAAAAGTTGGCCAGAATCACACAGTGGTTATTTGGTGCCATAAATATTTGAATCTAGGTTGGTCTACTGCTAAGACCTATGCACTTTTCAGTTGTCCACTAATGTTGGAAGGCCCTTCCTTCTTCATTTGAGGATATTTGGAAATATGCCATTGAGAAAGTACCATGACGTCAATAGGTAATGCTGAAAATAATGGTGCTTCCAACAGCAAACCTTCCCTTAAGCAAGGATTATCTCTAGAGGCAGATGATGCTCCTTTGGGGTTCCACAACTTCATCATTCAAAAATAGCCACTTCCTTGTTTGAATGCCTCTGTCTGAAGGAGGGGGTCAATTCCGATCCTAGGTTGACATTTTGCAGCATGCCATGAGGAGCTCCTGTATTCAATGATTTCACCTTAGCTTGCTACTTTTTTTTTTCAGTTTAAAAGGCTCTGAATACCACTCACTTTATTTGTTAGGTGTTTGATATCTCATTTTTATCTAATGCTTATTAACACTATGGCTGAAAATACTGTTAAGGTACAGTCAAAAATAAAACTTTAATTTCTTGCTAACATGTTTAATTTCCCACTACCAGAAATGCCTCACAGTGATCTTACTCCCAACATAATCCGTATGTCTGTCTCTCTTTTTTTTTGGCTGTGCCACATGGCATGTGGGATCCTAGTTCCCTGACCAGGGATTGAACCCACGCTCCCTGCATTGGGAGCATAGTCTTAAGCACTGGACCACCAGGGAAGTCCCCATATGTCTGTTTCTTTATGTTGAAGTCCACTGTGGCTGCAATTCACCCTTGCAATATCAACCACAAATGTAATTTGTAATGAAAAAGCTATTCAGAAGCATCAAACAATAGTTTCTCCCATGGAAACAGTTTCTCCTCTCCTCTAGACCTTGAAGAAGTTGGAGCCATTAAATTTCAGTTAATTACTTTGCAGAGAAGAGTTAACATGGCAGGCCTGTGACTGCTCTAAAATAAAATAAAATAAAATTTTATTTATTTAAATAAAATCACAGGCAGGTTTCTTTGGGTTGGTTGGTTTGTTTGCTTCTTGGCTCAATTAAATACTTGTAGAAGGTGAATGCACCCCACACAAGAGAGGTTTAATGCTGACAAACTTCTGGTGGCAGTGAGATTATGTCAGCACAACTTCCAGGATGTGACTGCTATACTTTAAATGGCCTGCTCTCAAGGTTGGCCCTCAGCTAGCATCAGGGAACTTGGATTTTGGGAGTGTTCCTACCACCCTAACTGATAAGAGTGCGTCACTGCACCTAAACTGTTTGTACAAACCACATGGCTTGTGTAGAACACATGCTTTCCTTCTGGGAGTCTGGAATTTTAATATGCACTAGGCAAAGGGTGCCTATGTGACCAGCCTCCAATAAAAACCCTGGGTACTGAGTCTCTAATGAACTTCCCTAGTAAATGACATTTATATTAACCTATCTTCAAGTTCACAGAGCCTGCCCTCAAATATGTCCAGTCCACTGAAGGAATTCTTTACTGATATTGGTTGATCTTATGTGAGTTTCCTGTTCCTTCCTCAGTAGTAGCCAACCTCTGATTACTATAGGATTTTGAGCCCAAGATAGTTTTCTCCCCTTACCCCAGTGGCAGCAGATTTTTGCTTTCATATTTTCCCCAAGTTATAAGCCTTTGAGGGCAGAGACTGTGACTGGTCTTTGCATATCACACTGCATGACACACAATAGGTTCTCAATTAGTGACTACTGAGTGATGAGTAATTTTATCAATTACCCAAGCTTCTAGAATAATATTAAGAAGAAAAGAAGAAAAGAAACTGAATAAATAGCCCCCTGATCTTAAGGAACGTATACTATGGATAGGCAGACAAAACTAACATTAAGAGTACATTAAACATTCCGACCAATTAATATAGTTAGCCTTGCAAAGTAAGATTTTCTTGATGTGTTAGGTCATTGTGATACTTTGATAAAATATCAGATAATTATTTCTCCAACGAGTATAATAGATACAGATCTTTAAAATTGCGCTGGAGATAATGAGCAATGATATTTTACATACTACAAAGAGTTTCTGCTAGAATTTAGGTTTTTTAAAAATTAAGAATACATTACATTCTTGACTCAGATTTTCTCAACAATTGTTTCACATCCTCCAAAGGTTTTTTAAGTGGCACAAATTCATTTCGCCAAAAGGAATATATATATCTCTTCTTAAAGGAGCGCATTTTAACAAATTAGTTCCATAAATAGCAGGGAAATTTTAATGCTTCTTTTTATAGATAACGTTTTTTCTACCACATAAAAAGATTTGCATTTCCATTCTCCTCACTTATCTTTGGCTATGTAACAAACCGCCCCAAAACCTAGTGGCATAAAACAACAACAGTCTATTATTTATGATGACTCTGTGTTGATTGGGCAGTATTTTGCTCTATGCAGTGTTAGTTGGGCTCAACCATCTGACTGCATTCAGCTGGTGCCTGTTTGACCTACAAGGCCCATGAAGGCTTCTCTCTCATATCTGGGCCTTGATGCTTATTGTCATCTGGGGTACTTCAGTTTTACTCCATGTGGACTCTTTCTCCACAAGGCAACTCATCTTCTAGGACCTTGTCACATGTCTTCTGTCTCCACCATGGCAAACGGGTTCCAATGAAACAAAAGTACAAGCTGCCCCCTGACACAATGGCACTTCTGCTATATTCTATTGGTTAAAGAAAGTCACAGATCAGCCCAGATTCAAGAGAAGGGAAGCTAGAGAGCATATATTTTCATGGATATCTTTAGAGACCATCTACCATAATTCACTCTTCAACCACAACAATTCATATCCCTTATATATGCAAAATACACTCAACATCATCCTCAACAATGTCATACCACTGTAGCATTAGCGCAAAGTCCAGGATCTTGTCATCTTAAACAAGTTCAGATGTGGATCCTCAGGTGCAATTTGGGAGTTTGTTTTGAGTTTTTTTTATTTGTTTGTTTGTGGGTTTTTTGTTTTTGTTTTTTTTTGGTGAGGCTGCTTAAGTATTATTTCCCCTCAAACAAGAAAACTGTGAATTAAAAATACAAGTTATCTGTCCCCCATACACTCAGCATACAAAAGTGAGACAAGAGTAAGAAAATCACGATTGACTCCTCCATCCTAAAAGAGGGGATGAAAGGTATAATACAGTCACTGGCCCATAGCAATTCTGGTCTGCCCAATGGGACCTCTTTCTGTATGGAAGCCCATCCTCCGCATCCTCTGGAGCCTCTCTACATGTCCTCTCCAGCAGAATAGCCCAGACTTCCTTATAACACAACAGCTAGGTTCCAAGAAAGCAAACCTCTGAAGGGCTAGGCCTGGAAGTGGCAAAGTCAGCAGTCAGCCTACATTCAAGGGAAGGGAAAATAGACTCTATCTCTTCATGGGAGGAATGGGGGCAGCATGTTTGTATAAGTTGGGGAGACCTTGCTGACAACCATATTTGGAGGCTATCTAAACACATTCCTTAGCATGTAACCAACAAGGAAGAATGTGGGATTTTCAGCTTTCAAGTTCAACCTTCCAAAACCAACATATTGCTTCCAGATAGAAACGGATTCATTGCATGTACATAAATGCCTTTATGGAAATCTTATAATATGTCTGAAATTATTCTTTGAGATGGAGGTTTTAAATACACAAAGTAGGGAGGCATGAAAGTTTGACTTTGACCTTGGAATTCAGCCAATGTCTTGTTTGCAACTTGGCTTTTGGCTGTGGCCTTTGGGAAGCTAAATAGCCTCTTGCCTACTTTAACATTATTTGAGAGACTATTGGTTGCCATTATGCATACTTAGTGTAATAATAGCAGTCATATAAATAATAAGTGTCATGACAGTAAGCTAGATCCTCAGAATTTATTGTTAACTTCTTGATATTCACTTTCAAATATAGATACGCATTCTAGGTATAACATAGAGTTAAAATTTCCTTGAGTGTTTTATTTGTTGAAATTCTAACAGTCAATTGTAGTATTAATGTGTATTTATTATTGCAGAAGTAAAATGATGTAATAATTAATGATGATTGTGTAAGCCATTAATTTTTATGTACAAAACAGTTATTAAAAACTTTCAAAGAGTTAAATTAATAACAGAAAAGACTGACAGTTATTGTAAATATTATGAAAGTGCATGAGGAAAATAACTTTAGGAAGAACAATTTTTTCCAATAATTATTTATACAATTTGAATAATAATAAATGACTGGATAATAGTGATTAGGTTACATATTAATTCTAATTTCTGTAGAATTGTTTCATGTATGAACAATTATAACATCAAATATATAACCTTTTAAGAACTTTATTTAAAATGTAGTTATTTAAGTAGAGTATTAAGTAGAGTATTTCATTTAAGTAGAGTATTTCAAGAAAAAAAAAGTCCTATTGAGAATTCATCACACCTTACAAGGACAATTTAATAACTGAATGTCAATTTGCCACCCCAAACTATCACAAGCAGAAAAAACTAAAATATAAACTAAAAGTCAACTTAATAAATAACTTTTAATTCTGATAAAATAAAGAATATAAAGAATACAGAAAAAGAAAATGTTAGAGAAAAATGAGGTAGCCCAAACCTATTTTGTCCTCACCATCAAACTTTAAAATAACAGACTTTAAAAGAAAATGCTTAAGAAGACAATCCCATATAGTTTTTTTTAACAACTTTATTGGAGTATAATTGCTTTACAATGGTGTGTTAGTTTCTGCTTTATAACAAAGTGAATCAGTTATACATATGTTTCCATATCTCTTCCCTCTTGCATCTCCCTCCCTCCCACCCTCCCTATCCCACCCCTCTAGGTGGTCACAAAGCACCGAGCTGATCTCCCTGTGCTATGCGGCTGCTTCCCACTAGCTATCCATTATACGTTTGGTAGTGTATATATGTCCATGCCACTCTCTCACTTTGTCACAGCTTACCCTTCCCCCTCCCCATATCCTCAAGTCCATTCTCTAGTAGGTCTGTGTCTTTATTCCCATCTTACCCCTAGGTTCTTCATGACCTTTTTTTCTTCCCTTAGATTCCATATATATGTGTTAGCATACGGTATTCTGCTTTATTGCTTTCCAAGGGATTTCTAGGTTTTACACCACAAACATAGCCCATTTGATTTAAAAACTATTTATAGGATAGAAAATCGGTGAATGGAATTATCATGTAATTGTCTTTGGGAATTCAACAAGTATAAAGAGAGTTATACATAATTTAGGATCCACAATCATACAATGCTTTGTCCACTTGGTTTAGTTGTGTGTTCAAAAAGGAATTATGGGACATCAGAAAAATAGTGAAACATTTTCATCATTCTTAAGCAAGGGAAAGATTTCTAGTCATAAGATTTTGGGATGGTATGTTATATAGAGATGCAATCCATTTTGGATTTGCCGTGTCACATGTTTTACAAGATGTCCAAACATGATGGAAGGACCACTATTACATGTCTAAAAAGGCAGCTAGAATATAAGAAAGCCTTAATACCTTACTTTTAAATAATAATAATAGAGCAATACTTGACAACTGATGGCTGCCTGTGGGCAGAGTCATTGCTACTGAAACCTGTTGAAGAAACAACACTGTGCCTTTGAGAATGAAAGTGTCTCTTATACGACAGCTGATGAAAAGACACTTCTATCATTCCTCTCTAGTAAAGATCCTGGGAGTGGTATCCAGGCAATGAAAGCTGAAATGCACATGAAAATTCAGGGAAGATTCTATCTTGAAAGTTACATAGCTCCAAAGTCAATTATTTTGCCCCATTCCAGATTTAAGGTTTAGAAATTTTTTCTTCAAGTTATTGTTTCAACTAGCAAATGCATGAAAAATATTAGAAATAAAGAATATAACGGGGACTTCAATTATATTTTTGCTTCTGAAAGTATTTAGAAAGCTTCTTTGAGTAGTGTACAACATTTCCATTTGTGGGATTGCTTTAATGCATTAGCACCATCACCATCAGCCAATCATCATTACTAGGAGTTAAAAAGAAGACAAGTCTTTACTGTAGCCATTTACTATTAAAGGAATAGAGCATAATAATTTGGTGGCAACGTCACCATCAGTATCTTACATTGGCAAAGCTAGCCAAATATGGTCTTGTTCCTCTACCACTTCATTTGAAAGTGACAGACTATTTAGTATCATGGCAACAAACCAGTACTTAGCACATTATCATTCCTGCACTATGTTTAAAATCTAACCACTAAATTTTTGTTTTAATTTGGAGAGGGGGTATGGTTTACAGATGTCTGCCTAGAAGGACAACATCACAGCTGGATTGTTTTTCCTAATTACAATAGTGAAACAATGTAAAAATCAGATTTTACACAGTATTTGAAAGCTTCTGTACATCCTCCCACCCAAAGATAACCACTATTTATAGTCTAGTGGTTTTTTTTTTTTGAGGTGTCTGCCATTGGATATAATCCAGTTGTTGCTCGACGCCAGTTCCCTGCCTAGTCCCTATTATCAAATGTGGGGTATGGGAGCGGAAGGGGATTTGGAAGTGACCACCTAGTTGGGACTTGCTCCGTTTAATGACAGAATTTTTTATTTTTCAAGGACTCAAAAAAAAGGAGCAGTGTGAAGCTTTCCAGTGGAAGGGAAGAGCCACCATGTCAGCATCAGTCTGCCCTGGGTCCATCCCCTATACAGAACCTGGCTCATCTCCCTTTCCTCCCATGGCTACCTAGCTCTATGCCCACTCCTGCCTTGCAGTTGGTCCTGAGCATCTTGCTGCACAAGTTTCTCTTCCTCCCTCCGAGACTCGGCCAAGAAAGCTGAACAGCTTCCTGCCTATGAACCCTGTTGGGGCAGTGCTGCCTTTGGGTCCTGGATGCACGGGTTTGATCCGAGTCCTTGGAAGACAACCCCACTACTGGGCATATACCCTGAGAAAACCATAATTCAAAAAGAGTCATGTACCAAAATGTTCATTGCAGCTCTATTTACAATAGCCCGGAGATGGAAACAACCTAGGTGCCCATCATTGGATGAATGGATAAAGAAGATGTGGCACATATATACAATGGAATATTACTCAGCCATAAAAAGAAACGAAATTGAGCTATTTGTAATGAGGTGGATAGACCTAGAGTCTGTCATACAGAGTGAAGTAAGTCAGAAAGAGAAATGCTAACACATATATATGGAATTTAAGGAAAAAAATGTCATGAAGAACCTAGGGGTAAGACAGGAATAAAGACACAGACCTACTAGAGAACGGACTTGAGGATATGGGGAGGGGGAAGGGTGAGCTGTGACAAAGCGAGAGAGAGGCATGGACATATATACACTACCAAACATAAGGTAGATAGCTAGTGGGAAGCAGCCGCATAGCACAGGGAGATCAGCTCGGTGCTTTGTGACCGCCTGGAGGGGTGGGATAGGGAGGGTGGGAGGGAGGGAGACGCAAGAGGGAAGAGATATGGGAACATATGTATATGTATAACTGATTCACTTTGTTATAAAGCAGAAACTAACACACCATTGTAAAGCAATTATATCCCAATAAAGATGTTACAAAAAAAAAACTGGTTTTCATTAATTTTGCAGTAATGCAACCTTGCACTTTATGGGATTGAACCATTTGGACCCTATTTATGACTTATGATAGGGTTTGGTGGAAGTCCAGAATTTACTGGGAAGTCATTCATTTCCTTCAGATTTTCAATTTTGATGCCATGAACTTGCATATCACCTCTAATTTTTTTCAATCTTATCCATTTTTGTGGTTATAATATCTATTCCATTCCCAATAACAGCACTTTTGTTTTCTCTTTTCTGAATTGGACTTGCCAGATGTTGGCTTATTTGATTTTTTAAAGAACACTTATTATCCTTCCCATTATTTTTTGTTAATTTTTATCTTCTTCTGTATTAAATCCCTCTTCCTACTTTCTCTTGGTTTATATTGTTGACTTCCTTAAATTGAATCATGTAGTTCACTTATTTTCAGTCTTTTGTAAAAATAAAAGTATTTAAGACTATAAATTACCTGAACTTATAAATTATATGTTATATAATAAAGTATAATTTTTATTACTTTCTAGATAATTTGTAATTTCCTCTTTGATCTAGGAGTCATTTAGGAAGAGATTTCTTTATTTCTAAGTAGGTTGTTCTGTCATTTTATGACTTTATTGAATGTTATTTGATTATGATCAAAAATGTAGCCTGCAAAACCTACTATCGAAAATTTACTAAGGATTTCTCAGTGGCCAATAAATAATTTATTTTTGTAAATGTTCAATCATATGAAAAGTGAATGGTGACTTTATTTTTAAGTTCCTTATATTATTCAAATGCTGTGTCTTTGCTTTTGACAACTTTATTTGTCAAAATTCTGAAAGAAAATTAAAGCCTTCCATTATTATTATTTCTTATAAAGAACTTGTATTCCTGAGAGATTTTGTTTCATATATCTGGCTGCTGTGATATTTTGTACATATCTTCTCATGGAGTGAAATTTCATTGTTATAAAATATCCCCCTTTGTCCACAGTTTAATTTTTTTCTAATAAAGTATTTAAAGACGTTTATTAGTATTTAATTTTTTGTGTGTGACATTATTTTATAATTATCATTATTTTATAATTATCATTGTTTTATAATCAAAGATGGACATATATGATTCATGTCAGAGCTAAAGATGTTTTAATTTTTTCCCTTTCACAAGGCATCATCACAAACTGAAGTTTATACACTATCTGTATACACATATATCTTGCTACACTCAATATGATACTAAGTTTGAGATAATCATTCTCCTTTAGCACTGATTATAAAACATATAGAGACTTAATACACCTGAACTAACACTTAACAGATAGCTATAGTGTTTGTTTTTTGTTTTGCTTTTCTTTTTACCTTTTGATCCCCTTTACCCATTTCTCCCACCCCCCACTCCCCACCCCAAAAAGCTACAAGATGTTAATGAAAGAAATTGAAGATGACACAAATAAACGAAGAGATATTTTATGTTCATAGATTGGAAGAATTAATATTGTTAAATGTCCATACCACCCAAAACAATCTACAGATTCAGTGCAATCCCTATCAAAATTCCAACGGCATTTTTCAAAGAAATAGAACAAATAATCCTAAAATTTGCGTGGAACCACAAAAATCCTGAATAGCTAAAGCAATCTTGGGAAAGAAGAACAAAGCTGGAGGCATCATGCTCCCTGATTTCAAACTATATAACAAAGCTATAGTAATAGAAATAATAGTGGCATAAAAACAGACACATAGATACATGGAACAGAATAGAGAGCCCAGAAAGAAACCCATGAATATATGATCAATTAATTTACAACAAAGGAATCAAGGATATACAATGGGAAAAGGACAAACGTTTCAATAAATGGTGTTGGGAAAACTGGACAGCCACATACCAAAGAATGAAACTTGACCACTATTTTACAGCATGCACAAAAATTAACTCAAAGTGTATTAAAGACTTGAACTTAAGACCTGAAACCATAAAATTCATAGAAGAAAACATAGACAATAAGCTCCTTGAAACTACATTTTTAATGATAAAATTGTATAATTATAATAATTAACATCTATCCCAGAAAGTAATTCTAGGATGGTGATATTCAGCTTTAGATAAATGTTGATTTTAGAATTAGGCCACTTGACATTTTGCAAGATGTGTATTTAGTGTACCTCTAGCAAAAGCCTAAATCGTGAAAATATAATGGGTTATTGGACAGAGAACTTCGTCACTGGAACAGTGTGATAAGTCAAGGACCCAATCACTGAAAATTGGGATGTAAGCCAGAGGGAGATACCAGCAAAACTACTACAGGTATGTACTACACAATGCTGAGTACCTGATGAGAAGTTCCTCAGTCAACCCTCCTACAGGCCCAAGTGGTCTCAGAGCTCAGAGAGAACACAGAAAGTATTTGAGGGACTGTACCAGTTATCTATTGCTGTATAACAAACCACCCAAAACAAAATGGCTTAAATCAACAATCATCTGATTGACTTAACTCAAGATTATTGTAAGGAACTAGATACAAGGAGGGGTGAAGAATTGTGGCCATTTTCGTAATTGATCTACCACAGGTTCACTGGCTCCAAATGTGAGGGCTGGAGGAATTTGGAGACGGGGATCGCAGGGTTGTTCTCTATAAGACATCAATATTTAAATACATTGCTTCACGATGTAGCTGAAATGCTTTAATGCAATCCATTCATTTTGAGTGGAAAATTACTTCAAAATCATCATTTAGTTGATGCTTTCAATTGTGAAATCATCTTACTCACGCTTTTGAAGCTCCTCTCTGGTAATTAGTTTATTTGAACATCACAAGTGCTCTGCTGAGCATATGTTGTTATACTTATTTCCCTTTTGAGGAAACAGAACCCAGAGCAGTGGTTCTCAAAGTTTGCATTAGAATCCCTTTGAAAGGCTGTTAAAAATCGAAGTTTTGGGGCTACACCCTGGACCTGTTGTATTAGTTAAGATTTTGAGTTGCAAGCAATAGAAATTGACCCTGGATGATTTAAGCAAATATCAAATGCATTGGTAAGTCAACAGTAGCTCACAGAATCACCAGGAAGACCGAAAAATAAGGCATAGAAAATGAGCATTGCCAAGGGAGGCTAAGGAGGTATCTGATGACACTACTGTGGCCACTGCCAAACAATGTACTCATGAGCCTGCAACACTGCTGCTGGGAATTCTACACATTGGGCACCACCACTGACCCTCTCCCTCCTGCCACAGATGCTCTGGAGACTGGCTGCTGCCACCACTGCCAGCCAGTGTCACAAGATTTAGTGTTCCAGTACCCCAGATTCACTGTGTCACTTGCTCCAGATTCAATATCTCAAGGAACAGCATCTGATCGGTAGAGTCCTACCTGCAAGCAAGGCTTGGAAAACGCGCATCTTCCATTTTCAGCTTCCATGCTAGAGGGTAGGCTCTGTTCTTTCCCAAAACCCATAGGGTAGGGATTTCCTCAAACATAGGAAGGTGGTCTAGAACCTAGAGAGAGAGAGAGAGAAAAAAAAGACTAATGTTCACTCTATGATTAGTGTAAAAATCTTGGTTGGAAGATACAGCACACATTATGGTGCCTCACTCTTATCCCCTCAGCTCTCACCTTCACATGTTGTCAAAGGCTGCTTTACTGAAAAATTCATGACTTTACCCAAGGACTGTTGGTCTGGTCAAAGAAGCACTTGGCCTGCCCAACAGCAAGCCACAAGTGTCATAGAGTTAATGGCCCCAGCAGTAGTCCTTGCACTGTGCATGGACAAGGAGTTAAGTAGATTAATACCCCAACTTCCTTGCACCTCAGCTGGCATAACTCTGAGGCACATTCTTATACTAGCCTGTAGAGATCTTCAGTGGGATTGAGATAGTTTCCCACGGTGGTGACAGTTGTGATAACACACCCCTTGTTGGTTTTCTTCCCTACCTGTCTCACTTGCTGGCTCCTCTACCAATGTTTCCTGGGATTACCCCCCAAATATACCACTTGAACTTAAAATTTTGTCTTAGGGTCAGTTTCTGGGGGAACTCAAGCTAAAATGGGAGATACCTTGGTATTTGAAAGTTTTCAGAAGTGATTTATGTGATCCAAAATGTGTTTCCATACCAAAAGTTTAAGAACCATTTGTTCTGACAAATGGAAAGGCTTGCCCAAGTTCCCATTAATGGTTAGGGTTCTATGCCCACCCTTAAATCCAGGTCTCTTCTTTTGGTTCTTGGGCCAGTTCTCTCCTCACTAAGTTACATACATGGCAAAAAAGGACAGACTTTTATTTCCAGATGACTTTATGTAAGGAGAGATTTATGAAACAACCAACAACATAATCATGCCCAGATTTCAAAGAATAGATAATGTCACTAGTGACTTATTCATTTTAAAAATATAACAACAGTCTCTCCTTTTTTATTCCTTTAATGAATGTTTCTACCTTTGCAAATGCTTTGCATAGAATTCACCTCTGATATTGTTGTTTTGATTGACAATTTTATTTCCATTTTAGAAAAGATGAAAGAGAAATTCAAAACGAAATAGTCATCAAAGAATGGACTTTTATTTTAAAAAATAGAACACTTGCATTGTAATGTTCAGGAAGAGAAATGCACTTGCTATTGATGTAACCTAATGTTAACAGCTTGTCTGTATAAATGGTATTGTACAACAATATTTGTGAAGGGGGAAACAAAGGCAGAATGAAATGCACAGTGGTGGCCCACAATAATTTACAGAATAATATAATGCAAGTAAAACAGACCCTTTATTAAATAAAATTCAAATTGAGCCAGAGATAAATAATTAGAAACCAAATGTGAGAAGAAATAACTAATTTAGGATGTATCCTGAGAGTATCAACAGAATGTGTTTAGGGTTGTTCTTTTCTCACATCAGTGGAATAGGGAAAGTAAAATCTTCAGTAGGAATGAATGACTCAGTTGTTTGGCTTAGCTCTGTCTATTAGATTATTTTTTCTTCATATATTTTAACCAACTACCCAGAGATTTTCACTCATGTGAACTATGTCCTCAACGTGTGCACCAAAGGTTTTCTCATATGTTCTAGTATGACAGTGGGACATACATTTCCCATCTTCTGTGAGTTTGTAACTAGTGCTAGGACTTATCAGTAATTTGATCTTGGGCTAGAATCCTATAACTTCTCGGAACTTTGGCATTTGCCTTTTATATGACCATATACATAATAGTTTTCATTTTGCAAAGATATTGTGCGGACCAAATGAGATAATATCTGTGCAAACACTTCATAAAGTAACATACACATATTAACATGTATTATTATTTTTATTATGATTAGTATTCTTCCCTGGTTGAGGTAACAAGTACATATTTAGAGCATGGACTATGGGATCTGACAGGCCTGGACAAAAATCTTGATTCTTTCCAATAATTTGGTAAAATTATTTAACATCCCTTAGCCTCAGTTTTCTCATTTGGAAAATGGAGATAATAATGTTATTCTCTGAACAGAGAATGTGTTCAAATAGAAGAGGATATCAATAATGTTGATGATGATGCTGATGATGCTGATGATAATCTGCCACAATTTGGGGGCTTTTTCTACTCTCAGTCCCCACTATTTCTTGGATCACTTTTCTTAAGTATATTCAAAATCTTATAACAGCAATATTCAGGGCCCAAAATATCCACCTAAAGACCTCCTATAGATTATTACCTTAATATGTTAGCACTGCACATCACTTTGTACTTCTGAAAGGGTATAAAAAAATAGTGGTATCCCTAACTCAAAGTTCCCTATTAGTTCATCATTATCAAAAGTATCAGTCAGCTACAGCCACAACAGTGCTGCATAACAAATCATCCCAAAACTCAGAGATCCACATTCACTGGAGGTGGCTCTGCTCTAATTGTCTCTCATCCTCTCTGGACCAGTGGGCTAGTTGGGGGTATGTACTTCTTATAGCAATAGTATAGGTGCAAGAAGTAAAGTGGAAATATGTGTGATTAAGGCCTAAACTCAGAACTGGCACTCCATCATGTCTTCCCCATTACACTGGCCAAATCAAGTCACAAGGTTGAGTCTAAAGTCAAGTGGGAAAGGGAAGTATAACCTGTTCTTTTAATGTGAGGTGTGGTAACATCACATGGCAAAGAAATTGGATACAGGGAAGGGTGAAGTATCAAGGTAATAATGGCAATCAACCATAGCCATCAAAGACTAAACCGAAGTCCTAGAGAAAAGAGTCTAAGCCTCATTCATCAAAGAATCAGTGTTTCTAAACCAAAGCCTGACACATTGATTAACTGGTCATTCAACAAGTATTGCACTAGAGCTGAGAATATGCAGCCTGAAACAAAGGCACCTGCCCCCATAGAAACAAAGGCCCCTCCCCCCATAGAAACAAATTCAATGAAGAGTCATAAGAGACTGTAATCATAACCTATTTGTAGGAACACAAAAGAGGAAGTGGTAGGCACGTGTAATAGGTACCAAATGAGTGTTGAATGAATGAAGAAAGAAAAGAATGCCTATTCATGCTGCCAGGTTTTGAGAAAACAGTTGCGTAGGAATCAGACAAGCAGGAATACCCAGGTAATATGGGAGAAATAATGCTAAAAACTATTTATCGTCTTTTTACCTTTTCAGAAAGAACTTGAAATTCCTTGCTACATACAGGAACTCCTTGCATATGAGGCCTACCACTGAGTTTCCCACAGCTACAGAAGCCCAAAATGCCAGATACTCACTTTTCAAGCCTCCTTTGCTGCTGGAATGTGGCCATATGCCACACTCTCTAGATTTGTACCCTCTCTAGATTCTGAAACTAATGGAAAGAGAAGCAAGGCCAATAGGGAATTCATTCCTGTGCAGACAATGCTGTATCTATTTTCCAGGAGTAGCTGTGGCCATAGCTCCAAGCAGTCGTGTAGTGTTCAGCATTGGTGGTGTGGGCTATGCAATCCATTGTGCCTGAGTCTAGTGACAGTAATAACTATATCTTCACAGGGTCAGTTCTAACATTTTATTTGGGGCATTGATCTTGACTCCAAACTTGGTTCTCTGGTGCTCATGGAAAATTCCAGTATCTTTTAAATAAATTCCTTCGATGGCTCAATTAGTCAGAATTTGCTTTCATTCTTGCAGCTAAGACAGACTTATCAGAGGGCTAGACCAAAAACTGAAGGAAAATTCAAAGTCAGTGATCAGGTGAAGTGAAATTATTGTAAATAAAGAAAGATGAGATGTTAAAACCTCTGGCAAGTGATGACTGAGCTGGAAGAACCCTAGTAATCAATGGCAGAAGTCTTGCAAGTCCTTAGCTTCTAATACAACCAATAACTTATATCAGTGTTTGGCAGCCCTGACTGAACTTGAATTTATTAGGGGATTTTTAAAAAATCCCAATGCTCAGGTTACATCCCTGATAACTTATATCAGAACCTCATTTTAAAAAGCTAACTTATATCAGAATCTCAGGTAGCAGTATTGTTTAAAAAGCTCCCCAGATGACTAAATGTACAGCCAATGTGCAGCCAATGCTGAGATAGGATTAGAGGAAGTTCGAACCACAGATGGAAAATAAAACAGGTGCACCTGGCTGGAGGGAGGAATGAAGGGAAGGAGTCAGAGCTGATAATGACACAGAATGAACACACTGATCGGATGTACTGAATCATATGTGGTGTCTAATACAAACTGCCGACCTCACCATGCTCAATCATTTAAAATTCTATAGTGTCTATCCAAACCACTCTTCTCTTCAAATCCATCTTCTGTCTCAGCTCAGGCCCTTATCAGCTCTCATGTGGCGTATTGCTACCACCTTCCAGTTGGCTTCCCCACCTCCATTCATTCTTACCTCTAATCCATGCAATGCAATGCTATCAGACTGGAACAATCTTTCTAAAAGGCAAATCTGATTGTGTTACTATCCAGCTTAACCTAATCCAGTAAATCTCCCGAACACTACCAGATAAAACCCAAACTTTTTATATGGCTTAAAAAATTTTATGCTCTGTCCCTAACTAACTTCCCAGCCTCATCTTCTGCCTCATCCTGGATCCTGAGCCACCCTCCAAGCACTCACCTGTTCCTCAACATGCCACCATCTTTCATATCTTTATGCCCCTTTGTTGATGCACGTATTCTTTCTCTGAATCTGATGTAAATGTTTTTAAGATTATATTTAATGCATTTGTGGTTTACTACTTAGACATTTTGATCCACGTAACAGTATTCACTGAAAATATCAGAAGTTTCTAGAATGCAGAAACTCTGATTTCTGGCCTACAAAATGCTTTCTGATAATTCTGATGTATTTGATAGTGATGAATTTGATGATGAATGAAAATGGTACAATAGATGTTGCATGTTTAAAAAGGGTCAGGAAGAAGGGAAATTGCCTAATTTTTCGTGTCCCAGGGAAAGACTGAATGAGTCTTTAAGCAATTTGGAGAATGAGGTAATTTTTGAAGTTGTAATGATTACATTATTCAGTTATTGCCATAAAATGCCAGAATGGATTACCTTTTATGTCTCCTGAGACAGGTTATTTCACCAATGTCATTATCTCACCCATATTTTTCAATGCTAAAATAATACTCCATCTAGCTCAAGTGTTTTATTTATGTTAAATCTGAAAAGATCAAGTTTAAATAGTCTATCCAGCAAGCAAGAGTGTTCATATATGGCGTCTATAATAATTATCTGATTTGGTGTGATATTTTCCAGTTTAAAAGACCTAGAGTCTGTCATACAGAGTGAAGTAAGTCAGAAAGAGAAAGACAAATACCGTATGCTAACACATATATATGGAATCTAAGGGGAAAAAAATGTCATGAAAAACCTAGGGTTAAGACGGGAATAAAGACACAGACCTACTAGAGAACGGACTTGAGGATATGGGGAGGGCGAAGGGTAAGCTGTGACAAAGTGAGAGAGTGGCATGGACATATACACTACCAAACGTAAAATAGATAGCTAGTGGGAAGCAGCTGCATAGCACAGGGAGATCAGCTCGGTGCTGTGTGACCACCTAGAGGGGTGGGATAGGGAGGGTGGGAGGGAGGGAGACGCAAGAGAGAAGAGATATGGGAACATATGTGTATGTATAACTGATTCACTTTGTTATAAAGCAGAAACTAACACACCATTGTAAAGCAATTATACTCCAATAAAGATGTTAAAATTAATTAATTAATTTTTTAAAAAAGAATTGGTATGTGAGAACAAAGATGAAAAACAGGAACCTGATACAAAATCCTGATGTCCAAGCTGAACTATATAGACCATTTAAATCAGAATCTGCAGAAGTCGAATCCAGGCATCAGTTTTTAAAGCTACTCAGGTGATTTCAATTAGCATCCATGGCTCAGAACTGCAGATATAAAATAACAACCCTTTCTGACTTACTTATATACACTACCAAATGTAAGGTAGATAGCTAGTGGGAAGCAGCGGCATAGCACAGGGAGATCAGCTCGGTGCTTTGTGACCACCTAGAGGGGTGGGATAGGGAGGGTGGGGGGGAGGGAGATGCAAGAGGGAAGAGATATGGGAACATATGTATATGTATAACTGATTCACTTTGTTATAAAGCAGAAACTAACACACCATTGTAAAGCAATTATACTCCAATAAAGATGAAAAAAAAAAAGCATGGGAAAGAAAAACAAAAAGTAAAAAGAAATCCAGAGTTTTATTTCTTGTAAATCACAAAAGATCCCTAGATTTAGCAAATTTTCCTCACTTCAAAATGTTTGCCTTTACCTATGCAACCTTCATTATCATTCTAATTTGGTTTCAAAGAAAATTTTTGAATAGATATATATGGTAAGATTAATTCATGTATTAAAATAATTAAAACAGCTTATATAGGTATGGAACAGGACATTGCCATTCTTCATTATTAAAAGCATCTAATTTTTAATAATCGAATACCAGATTTGTAATCAGTTTTCTTGCCTACAACTCTTAACTCTAAACTCTAAACCCATGGCTGTGATTACCATGGAGGGTACAATGACACATGGTAACAAAAAGATATAGTGCCTCCACTGGTCTCTGATTTGCCAGCTCTCCTGTCCATGACTTGTAATTCCAATCTTCCAACACTTTTGTTTTAAAGGAGAGTTTTCTCATTTTATAGTGTTATTGTCAGGTGTCAGAATACCTAGCCAAAAGTTCAACTAAAACAGCAAATTAGCCTTTCCACCATGTGAGGATATAGCAAGAAGGCCCCAGCTATGAACCAGAAAGAGGGCCCTCACCAGAACTGGACCATGCGAATACCTTGATCTTGGCCTTCTCAGCCTCCAGAACTGTGAGAAATAATTTTCTGTTCTTTATAAGCTATCCAGTCTGTAGCATTTTCTTATAGCAGCCAAAATGGACTAAGAAAGAACACTGGTACAAGAAGTGGGGGTGATGCTGTAACAAATGCCTAAAAATGTGGAAGAGGCTTTGGAACTGGGCATTGAGCAGAGGCATGAAGAATTTTGAGATTCATGCTAGAAAAAGCCTACTTTGCTGTTAATGGGCGTCAAGGGTGATTCTCCTAAGGGCTCAGGAGAGGAGGAATGCTGTAGAGAAATCTTCAATCTTCTTAGAGAATACCTAAGTGTTCATGAACAATGTTGGTAGAAATATGGACAGTAAAGACCATTCTGATGAAGTCTCAGATGGAAATGAGGAACATGTTATTGGAAACAGGAGGAAAGGTAATCTTTGTTGTAAGTGTCAAAGACCTTGGCTAAATTGTGTTTGTGTCCTAGTATTTTGTGGAAGGTAGAACTTGAGAACAATGAAAATGGATTTTTTTTCTTTTTTTGCGGTACGCGGGTCTCTCACTGTTGTGGCCTCTCCCGTTGTGGAGCACAGGCTCCGGACGCGCAGGCTCAGCGGCCATGGCCCAGGGGCCCAGCCGCTCCGCGGCATGGGGGATCCTCCCAGACCGGGGCACGAACCCGTGTCCCCTTCATCGGCAGGCAGACTCTCAACCACTGCGCCACCAGGGAAGCCCTGAAAATGGATATTTGACTGAAGAAATTCCTAAGCAAAGTGCTGAAGGAGTGGCTTGCTTTCTCTTGAATGCTTACAGTAAAATGTGATGAGAGAAATTACGTGAAGGTAGAATTGTTAATCAGAAAGTAAATAGACTGGTTGACAATTTGGAAAATTCTCAACTTATCCATACTGAAAGAAGTAAGAAGGCTTGTTCAGAGAGCACACAAAGCGTGTCCTGAATTTGATGAGGAGATTGGTATGGATTGACCATTTCAGTAGAAGCTAGGAGCTATTCATCAAGACAATGGGGAGACTGGCCATCTAAACAGAAGCCAGGGCCTATTGTCCAAAAAATGAAAGAATGAACCCCAGCGCACTTTAGAGATGAGAGGCTACCCCTCCCTCCACAGGCCCATAGTGCAAGAGCCTGCAGGGCAGAATGATTTCAAAGAAGGTGCTGTCTCTGCCAGGTGGTTGCCCTCCCTGGATTCTGGCACCAGCTTCTCCACCATCCCAGGTGCAGCTTTCGCTGGGCCCAGCAAAGTCCAGGGGGTGGGGGGTGGGGTTGCTGTCTCAACCTAGATTTCAAAGGATGGAGCCACACAGGGTTGCAGGCGCACAACGCTGGCAGAGGGCCACTGTGGGGGCAGGGCCACCACAGAGAGCCCTCACCAGGGCAATGACCAGTGGAGCTGTGTGGATGGGGCCACCCCCAGACCTCAAAACTTAAAGGCACCTGTGCAACTGCAACCTGGGACAGCCACAGGCACAGGACTACAACCCATGACTGGCATGTGTACCCAACAAAACATGGGTGTGGGGCCACCTGGGAGCCTTGGGGGACCAACACCTACCTCAGTGTGTCTGGAAGATGGGACCACGGCCCCAGTGGGCCTTAAGGTTTTGGACTTGCTCAGGACCTATTACTCCTTTCCTCTTTCCTATTTCTCCCTTTTGTGTTTTTTTTAAATTGAAATATATTTGACATATACTTTTGTGTAAGTTTAAGGTGATGGGTGAAATTAAGCAGTTATTAATGCCAGAAAAGTTGGCGGGGGGTGAGGATTTGACATGGGAAGAGTTGTGTAAGAAAGGAAATATAATCATTGCACATTTTTTTGATTCAGGTGTAAACATTCTTTACAATATCATAATTTTTAAAATTTGGAACATAAACTTAACTAAAAATTGTGATACAACTACCATGCAAGCAGGAAAGGAGACAATGCATGATGTGAAAGAGCTAAAATCCTCATCTATTTTAGAAGGAAGTCAATACCTTTATGAGTTTTCTATTGTTGCTGTAACAAATTTATCACAAACTTAGTAGTTTAAACAACACAAATGTATTATCTTACAGTTCTGAGGTCAAAAGTCCAGTATGTGTCTCAATGAACTAAAATCCAGGTATTAGCAGACTGTATTTCTTTCTGGAGTCTCTAGGGAAGAATCCATTTCCTGCTCATTTGGGTGATTGGTAGAATTCAGCCTCTTCCAGTTGTAGAACCAAGGTCCCTGTTTTCTTACTAGTTATGAGTTTAAGGCTGTTCCCACCTTCTAGAGGTCACCACGTTCCTTGGCTCATAGCTCCCTTTGTTTACCTTCTTTGAAGCCAGCAATGGGTGATGGGGGCGAAGAGAGTGGGGGATAGAAGGCAGGGAAGAGGTGATCTTTCTCACATCCATAGCTCTGATACTCTCTTCTTTCCTCTTACACATTTAAGGACTCATGTAATCAGACTGAGCTGCCCAGATAACTCAGGATAATCTCCCTATCTCGAAGTCCTTAACCTTAATCACATCTGCAAAGTTCCTTTTACCATGTAAGGTAACAAATCTACACATTCTAGGAATTAGAACATGGACATCTTTGTGAGCCTATTATTTTGCCTGCCACTATGTCAAATGTCTAACATGAATGAATTTTAAAATTATATATGTGTTATTTCCAAAGGAGAAAAAACAGCCAGAAAAAGTGTAAAGAGGTTGCTTCTAAGAAATGTGACTGCCCTGTGTGCTGGTTGGTCAGGACAGGAGGTTTGAAATAAGGTAGTAGTCTTTTTTGCTAAAAGCCTCTAAATACTATTTGACTTTTTAAAACCATGTTCAAGTCACTACTTAGATAAAAAATTAACTGCAATTATAAAACAAAATAAAGGGAAGGTTTTCCAATTACTGTTTTAGAAAAAAGGAAATCAGATTTGCAAAGAAGGATGGAGTTGAGGAGGAATTACTCAATGCTTCAGTTGTATGTGATGACCTAGCTGAAATCTAGGAAGGTACATGCTTCTATGTTTTTTACTATGGATTGTAGGGAAAATCTATTTCCTAGCTGTCAGATCTTTTAACCTTAGTTAATCACACATATGAGTAAAATGGGGTGTTTGGGCCTAGATGCCATAACCTAATGTGGTGGATTGCAAAAGGACACAATTCTTCACTCTTCTGGGGTCCTCCAAGTGAATTTGTGCAGGTCTTCCTATCAAAATAGGCAATCTGTTTCCCCCCTTCTGAATCTGAGCTAGTCTTGGGATTACTTGCCACTAGGATGAAGCAGAAATGACACTGTGTCAGTTAGAGCCTGGGCCACAAGTGGTCTTGCTTCTGCACTCCCTCTTGGACTTGAGCCTGCAATGTAAGAACAAACGTGGGCTACCCTGCTGCAGGATGAGAGACTACATGGAATAGAGACAAGCCATCGCAGCTCAGGCCATCCTAGAGCAGGCTTCCTCTGGCTACAGGGTAGCTGACTACAGACACATGAGTAAGCCTAGCTGAGACTGGAAGCGTTGCTCAGCTGAGCCCAGCCCAATTTGCCAACTGTGAGCTAAATAAATGGTGGTTTTTCTAAGTCATCTTGTTTTGTGGTGGTTTGTTACACAGCAATAGCTAAGTGATTTGCTAAAATACCACCATATTATAATTACAGGTCATGTACCTAAGTGAAAATAAAGAACCTGTTTAGCTTCAGATCTCAAATTTATAAAGCAAAAATGTCATATTTCTCTTATGTTTTATTATCAATATTTTATTTCTAGTAGCATTCTATTCTTCTGTGAGTTTCTAGAGCAATTTTAATTAGTTTTATTACAGTATTTTTTCTATTCTCTCAGAATCCAATTTAGCTTCCTAAATTGGAAAATCATATTCAAGAGACAGGGATTAAGGGGACCATTTTCCTAGTGTAAATCACAGTATAATGAGGGCAGTAGAAATGTGAGAAATGTTTGATTATTTCTGTTAAAGTAGCAAGTCCTATAGCTCAAAGAGAAATGGACTTTTTCTTATGATGTGAGGAAGAGTTAAAGATAAAAAACAGAGGGGTTCTTCCAGGGATTTTAGTAGTACTTTGTGGATAATGAAATTATTACATTTCTAGAAAAATATAAAGAACAACATAATGGTCACTTATAATCCCATTTTCCAGAGATACTTAACATTTTAGCACATTTATTTCCATGTTTTAGATATAATTTTGCATAGTTTAAAAATCTTTTATAATGCTTAATGTTCTTTTTTCCATAAAAATACACATTAAGAAGTTTCCCATCAAAATTTTTTTCTGCAAAATAATTTAAATAGCTATGTAATATTCTATTCTCTGCATAATTTTTATTGACTTTATAATTCAATAAAATGATGTATAATTTAGGTTCTCTGCCATTGCAAACTGATATAAACACTACATTGATGAACATTATTGTGCCTATATCTCTGTACATATATTCATGTTTCTGGTTATTTTATTAGGATATATGCCTAGAATTAGAACTATCAGGAAAAAAGGAATTAATATTTTTAAGGCTCTTGAAACATATCAAATTGTCCTGCCCAAAATGTGGCATCAGTCTTTATTCCTGGCTGCAGTGAGTGAGAGAGATTCTTTCTATGCATTTTCACCAATATTATGTATCTGCTTGTTTAAAAATCTGAGCTATTTTGAAAGACATAAAAAAATCTTATTGCTTTATTTTGTATTTTTATTGCCAGTGGTGTTGACCAGTTTTTCAGGTATTTATTACTAATTTTTATTCTTGATATTGGAAGAATTTTCAGATCGGGTCATTTCCTTCGTTTATTGAAAGCATTTTAATTTTCACGAGCTCTTTGTAGATTAAGGATTTTAATCTTTGTCTCACATTTCTTGCATATACTAGTCCCAGCTTACTGTTTGATTTCTCATTTTGATAAGCAGAACTCTTACATTATTATGTAGACATACCTATTGCAATTGTTTTCTTACTTTCCAGTTTAGGATATTCTTCTTTAACCCAAGATCAGATAATTATTCAGCCATTTTCTTTGTGCTTTTATGCGTTGGACCCCAGGTGGACTGTGGTAGAGGAATCTTTCTTTCTCATCTTTTAGGGAATATACCCTTATGAAATTATGATGAAGTTAAAAGATATTTAGTTTAATTTTGACAGTTGAATTTTTTCTGTCATACTGTTGGGCTTTTTCTCTCTAATCTACAGAGATATAGCACTATCTCCCAGAGAGATGACTTGGATTCATTCTCTGTTTGACAAAAGCCAGTTGAGAGGAATGAGATCTGTTTCCACATCAGTGATCAATCTGACCATTGTGATGAAGAATTGGGAACACACATACATTCAAGAGAATGGATGGACAATATAGCATGTTGGAAGGAGGCCTCAATGCTTTTTTGTTTTAATAAAATCACTCTAAACTGTGCAAACATTCCTCTTCTTAACTGCTTCTTGATGACACTTTTTGGCCAACCCAATAGTAGTTGTGTGAAGGTAGTGCTTGAGGAATCAGTTGAGAAGGCAATATTGAGCAAAGGGAGGATTTAGAATGAGAATCTGTAGCATAGAAGGAGCTGCAAGTATTAGGGCTAGTTAAGTAGAATTAGGATTTATGAAATCAGTCAATTCACTAGCATAGTTACATGTTACCTGAACATTATGGAAAGAGATGAAGCCAAGTTGGGGACTGGGGAGGATGAGAGAAAACTGTAGGAGGCTTACATTTTGGCTCCAGTGTCCACCATGTTCCTTCATGTTCTTTCAAGTCTGAATTCTTAATAATTACCTTTTCTACTCCACACACTACCAAAGTAGGTTCCCCTTTTCTAGGTAGGGATCAGGATACAGAGTTGAATTGAACTTAGATGAAGAGAAGTGATTTATAAAAATGATCATCTTTTGATAGAGATGGAATTTTTATTGATAGTTCAGGACCCCCTCTTCTAATTTCCCTAGATTCCTATCTAAACTCACTTCTCTCCATTTCCCCCTTATTTTATGGAAAAATTAAATGCTGTTATTAAATATAGAGAAAATATATTTTCATAATTACATGACTTAAATGCACGTCTGTATTCAATTTGGATAATCTCTTCATATTGTAGGGGAGCAAAATTTGCCATCCCAAAATGTCTCTTTGGTATGAGGATTGTTTTGGGCTAGTTATCTTTGAGAAACAGAAGACTCGGGTAGTTTTTCTTTTTACCTCCTCCTAAACGACCTAAAAGAATTTAGATAGGGAGCCTGTACCTGGAAGAGAGCAATTACCAAAGACAACTTCTTTTTACATCAGAAAGACTTCTCTGCTTGGCATGGCAAACATTTGTTTACCAAACATTTGCTCTTCCCATCTCCCTGTGAACTGTCTTCCTCCCCTTTGAAGTCCCAGACCAACACCCTCTTCTCTTTAGCTCTGGATGGCCTGTCAGCCACAACTGCTTGAGTGCCTGAGGGCTTCGTATTCCTATGGATATGTAATTTAATTCTGAGACCTGCCAGAAGAACGTAGAAGGATATAAGAAACATTTTCCTCCCCAACAAAACGAATTCCTTTCTAACTTTTTATTATGGAAAATTTCAAACGTATAGAAAGTAGAGAGAAGGGTATAATGAATCCATTAACTGTCCCCTTGCTGCACTAGTCACATTTTTGCCAATTTCATCTCTCTCATTTTCCACTTTGTCTAACATTTTATTATAAAAATTTTCAAATATAAAGGAAAGGTGAAAAATTGTAAAATGAATCCTCATATGTCCACCATCTAGACTCTACAATTAATCTTTTTCCTATATTTGTTTTATAACATATCTATCCATCTCTTCATCTAGCCACTCACCAAACTCTCTTATACTTTTATGCATTTCTAAGTAAGCTGCAGACATCAGAGTATTTTCTCAAAAAACTTCAGGTAGTATATTAGTAATAGACCAGCATTTGTTTATAGTCCCTTATTTTGAAGTAAATTTTATATACAGTGACACGCCAGAATGTGCTAAATATTTTACAGGCAGTCTAATTTACCCCTCACAACTCCTATATGAATTTATTATTACAGTTGTTATTTTACATCTTACAGACTTGAAGAAGATAAGTGTTCTGTGCAGGGCCAGACAGTCAGTGGCAGGGCCAGGTTTCTAAATCTAAAGCCTTTGTGTAACTGAGCAGGACCCTATGGGGCCTTCCCGGGACAGGCCTTCCCCCACATCCTCTGCTTCAGCTCCTCTCTGAAGCACCTAGACAATAGTAATTGATGCAAATTTCCTGAGTTGTTTTGCAGATGTGAAAACCCCCCACCAAATGGAATACATTAACTACTTGATGACCACAGAGCACATCGCCCCAGGCCTCCTGGAGCCTAAGGACTGATAACGTGAACCCCTGTGACACCACCTGTTCCCTCACCATCAGCCAGTCAGCGGACTGTGCACAATCTGATCACGTAGCCTGCGACCCCCCCACCCCCCCATCCCGACCTGGCCTTTAAAAATGCTTTGCTGAAACCCTTCAGGGAGCTCAGGGCATTTTAGGGCATGAGCCACCTCGTCTCCTTGCACGGCCCTGCAATAAACCTTTCTCTGCTCCAAACTCCAACATTTCGGTTTGTTAGGCCTCACTGTGCGTCAGGCCCACGAACGTAGAACATATCCACCACCCTAGAAAACTCCCTCATGCCCGTTCCCAGTCAATTCATGCCTTTACCCTGACTCCAAGAGACAACAGCTTTTCTGATAGTTTTCCACCTTAAATTAGTTTTGCCTTTTTTAGAACTTCATATAAATGGGATCATATAGTAAATGCTCTTTTGTGTAACAGTGTTTTTGAGATTTATCTGTGTTGTTTGTATAAGTAACTTATTTCAATCCCACACTTTAAAAAAATTTTTTTGATGTGGTATTTTAAAGAAAATCCCAGCCATCATGTCCTTTTGTCCATCAATGTTTCTATTTCATCTGTATTCTCATTTGTACCTAAGTGTAGTCTGACTCCAGTGTTTCCCATCATCACCTCTTTACTTCCTTCTCGTAAGCCACAGGTCAACCAATAGGTTTGTCTGCATGGACTCAATGCTACTGACACACGTAGGTCACCAGACACTTTCTGATAGTAGCATAACCGAGAGAAATTTAACACTTTCTCTTTGCAGTGAACATTTTTCTGCTATATTATTCTTTAATTTTTTTTTCTAGAGAATCATTTTTTTTCCTCCCTAGATATTCCAAGAAACTTTCTGCCCACTTCATTTTCCCACCCCCATCTCTGCAGCACATCCCAATCATAGCATTACTCCACTCCTCTATGCTCTGTAAGAGGAACTATTTTACATGAATGATCCTATTTTCATGGATCCTTTGATTCTGTCATCAATAGGTGGAGAAAAACTACAGTAGACAGAGTAGGGAATCATGGTGGTTTGATGAGTACAATTTTTACTCTACGTGAAAGCCCTTCCTTTTCCTGAGTATTTTGGTAAAAATATTAAAGAAGTTGTTTTATACTTTCTGTCAATTGGCAATTATTTTACTCTCAAGTTTCCAGAGATAAGCTTTTGACTTGAACTACCAGCAGTTTAATTGTGGGACTGGGAATGAACAAGGTTAGTCTATGTTCTGCTTCACCACAGATGTCAAGTTAATTAGTAAAAAGCCCAGAAGGAGCAGTTTGGGGATTTGATTTTCATCACCCACTGGAGGGAAAAACATCAGCTACTGAGAGAGTGTTCTCAGTATGTCTGCACCCTGTTATTCCTCCACTTAAAATTTGACATCCAGAATAAAATGCACCCTCTTTGGGGATCACATGTGGTGGTAAACACATTTAATTCCTCTTTTGTGAGAAGGAGAAAAATGCACGTGACTTCCTTATTTCTAAAATATGTTGGCACCAAAATTTTAAGCAAAATATAAAATAAAAATCAAGATTATATTTGACATGTTTCTTTTATAATTGTATACTGTATTACATAGTACAAGTAATATATTCTTTAAGCAAAAAGTAAGTAGTATAGTCTTTGAAAAATACAAGTTTGAACCAACTCACCATAAAATATGCCAAAATGTCTAATCTGGAGACATTTATAAAAATTAGCTTCCCAGGACTTGGTAAGTTTTCCCTTCCTCTATTTAGAAATAGCCACAACAGCGTATGTAACAGCATATAATCGTTATGATAAAGGCATTCCACTTTGGCATAAAAAGAAACGTCTATTGAAAATAAAGCTCCACTCTTTTCCCATGTTTCTGTCCTCTTTTCCCACAAAATTTCTGTTGTGAACCTTGAAACATTCTTGTTGAAACAATAAGTGTAAACAAGTAAAAACTGTGCGGATTTAATAGTAGATGGCAAGTATCATTTAGGGGTCGACAGGATATGTTTAGGTTCATTATCACTTTTGATGTGTTCAAAATTCATGAAGTATGCAGAATAGATGGGGCTCAGTAATGTTCGGTGATTTGTCCAAGGTCACACAGCTATGAAAATCAGGACTTGAACCTTGGTCACCTAAGCTTTCATCTAGTTTTCTTCCTCTTACATCAGACATCTTCATTAAAGACAGAAGACATATACATACACAAGTGACTATAACATGAGACCATAGACAATGAATGATGTGTGTAACATAAGATTCCACCCATCATGTCCACGTGGGCTTATCAGGAAACATTTTTGGATGATGTTACATCAGACCTTTCTCACTGACAGAGAAGAGAGAGGCTGAATTTCTCTCCCATTTCAAATTACTTATGGCTTCTGCATTTGGATTCAAATGAAATATGCAAATATTTCAGGTTTGTGTGTCCTTTGTAAACACAACTTCTTGTTGGATTTTAGGAAGATTCTAAAGTGACTTAAATGGCTTCCTGAGTATTAAATAGCTCATGAAGAGCAAAATCTTGATGAATTATGTGCAATCAGAGACATAAATCCAAGACATGGATTTTAAAGTTCCCGTCAAACACACGTGCTTCAAAGCAGCAGAAGGGAAGATAAGTTTACAGAAAAAAAAAATGTTTGGGGGTTTTCCCATTTCTTAAAGGGCCACAAATTCTGTGAAAGGTCAAAGGTCTAACAAACAATATTGCCTCTTTGTATATTTTGCCCTCAAGTCACTTTTGGACATTTTTAATCCTTTCAAATCTTTAAGGCAAAAAATAACTAGATCCATCCTAAAACTTATTCCTGAAATAGGGGCTGAGTCTCTGTATCAAGTCCTTCCTTCTAGCATCCATGATGTGATGGCTACTGTGGGATATTGGCCTACAGGAAGTGAGGTCATTGGGCTGCTTCAGCTGGTGTCCTGGTTTTATAGGTTTCTACATGTGAGGGCAAAGGAAACAAGAGAAGAACAACACTGACAGAGAAACAATGTGATAAGCCTGGAATTGTAGTCAGAGGAGGTTTGCTTCAGTCACCTCTATCTCCTCCTCAAACACTGCTCATGGGCCATTTTTATTCTCTACATCCTCAGTGGGACCACTCAGAACCATGGGCAGTTTCCTTCCAGATCACAGCCTTGGCTCAAATCCCCCTGGAAAAAGCCTTCCTTCCCCTACACACCAGCGCCCCAGGGACAACTCAGCTTTCTCAGCTCTCCACATCAATCCTATCAGATGTAGATCTGACTCTTCAGCTGTTTCTGTGGACCTCAGTGAAGCTTGTGAATGCTGGCAGGCACTGTCTTCAAGCCCTTACTCCAAAGCTGGTACACAGAATAGGGAAAAGAAGATCAGATAGTTAGAAGAGAGAGAAATAGGAACTGTTAAAATGATGTAGAAATAGTGGTAAGATGAAGAGAAATGTCAAGACGTGAATGAGAGGGAAGGAAAGAAAACAAAGAGATTTATATGGTGAGAAGGAGGTGACATGCTGGGAAAATGCTCCTCTCCATATGAGTTCTTCTGAGCCTTTGGGGATGGCCAGGAAATGCTTGTTGGAGCACATGCCTCAGTGGAAGAATTTTAGAATATTAATTCCACTTACATTAGGAAAAAAATAATTTTGCAGGATACCAAACTGATTGAGCTTCTTAAATCAACAGACCAGCTTTTTACAACAGGGAAGTATACATTGTATATAAGAATTCTAAAATGAATACTTTTATGACAACCAAACTCTAGAATTAGTTATCCATCTTTTCCTCCTGTATTAGAAAAAATTATAATGAGGTTGGCATTCTTCAGACTCCGTATTTTCCATATTTTAATCATTTTTATTAGGTATCAATCATCTGGGGGCCAATATCATTCTATAGTCATTCTAAAGCCAAAAAAAAGAGTAAAACTGATATTATACATTTGCTGATCTTTATAATCAATGGATTTGGTAGGTATGAGGATGTGAGTATTTATGAATTAATTTTTTTATGTTGATGGCATCTCTCTATTTAATGGTTTGTATGACCTCCTGAACTATTACAATAGAAATTGGTGCATTCCTATTTTTTCTTCTACATTTGTTACAAAATTGATACATTCCTTAGGAAAACAGCTTTGAGCTTCTTGTAAACCCCACTTAAATCCAATGAAAATCATGTCACTCATGGTTGAAAGGACCAGAGAGGATTGAGTACTTACTCTGAGCCAGGTGCTTTCACAAACATTTCACTTAATTCTTACAGCAGTCTCTTCCAATTGGCTTTATCCTCCTTCTACACTCGAGAAAACAGAGCCCCACACTGCAATACAGTTGTAGAAGCAGTATCTAAAGTTGTATATTTCTAATTCTAAAACATGTGCCCCTTTCATTACACCCTATGACTTTGTTCTACAAAACAAAGTCCACTGTTTGTCTTGTTTAGAAGACAAAATTATACACTATGCCACAATATTCCTACTTTTGGATCCGTCCAGCAGAAGGGGGAGATGCAGCTAATGTGTGCTCTAGCCCTTACAGATCAACTCCAGTTTGTGCTTCTACTCTAAGTTAAATGGCCATTTAAAGCCCTCAGGCATTAACTATTCCTTCTAAAAAGATTTTTCTTTTGTGTTGTTTAACACTCTTGGATAAAACTTCAACAATTATATCTTTATTCAGAGTTCACATTAAAAAGTGTATTTATATAAAGTATTGTGACTGATGATTCTTATTATTCTGATTTTTGTTTGTGGCTTGTTTTGGTCCCATGGGGTCTCCTTTAAGGAGAGCACATTTGTATTACATTTATTTGATAGAAAATGACACATAATTTTTGAGGGGTTACCCTGAAGTAAGGCTTCCACTGACATTTTATGGAAGAAGTAAGCTGCAAATAAACAGGAATGCCTGTAATCCCGAACACTGCAAACTTAGGTATGAATTAAGTTTCTACAAAAGATGACTATAATGAACAATTTAATAATGATAGTGTTGTACTTCAGCTAAAAGTCCAGAAATAGAAAAATAAGAAATACTGAGACTTAAGTAAAGGAATACATCTAGACTATTTAGAGCAGCGGCCCACTCTCTACCATTTTCCTCCTGCAATTGCCTTTATATACATAACAACTCATAGATCCTTCTTCTTCTCCAGGGAAACCTACTTTTCTCTAACAACAAAGATATATGGTGCAGAGAAAGGTATTGATCTTGACAATCCCGAGAAAATTAAAGCACTGAAACTAATTTGTAGAGGACTATTTGTTTGGGTCAACTTTGTGTGGGAATGTTTAAAATATGATATAATAATATGATACACGTAGGTCAGCACTTCTGGACTGTTTAGTGTGTCAAATACTTTGAAATAGCCAGTTGCCCACACTTCTAAGGTAAAAGAGATAGTATGTCCTTTGTGAGAGAGAGGGTTATTCTACAAATAAGGAATCATTTCTCATGTTACAGGTAGACATATGGTTGCATTGATCTGAAAATGCTTAACTGACTTAGACATCCAGAAAGCAGGAAAATAATTATTCTGGTCAAAGGTTAATTTGTTGTACTGCAATACTTGGCACCGAGAGGTACATTCTAATCATTTTTTTGGTGCCACAGTTGTGTACCAAGCCCAGCAGTGGTGGGTGTGCAGTTGATTATATGCCAGTGGCAGGCTGCTGAAATGCTATTTTAGCTGGGGCCAGCTTGCAGTTATTATAATGATTTGACACCTCTGCCCAAATTTAGTGTCAGGAAAGTTGAAATCTCGTTTCTGAGGAAGAGTATCTGAGGTGTGGGGGTAGTAATTTCTGAATTATCATTTGTTAAATTTAATTTTAGAACAAAAGTGACATAGTTATCCTAGTTGTATCAAATTGATCCAAATGCTTATAAAGTGGTCATCATCACACACAAAGTTTCTGGAATTTTGTTGCTGTTATCGAGGATCTCCCTTTAGAAAGTGATGAGGAAAAGATTATATTAGTTTGTACAGATCATAGATTCTATCACTGTTTGGTTATTTTGGGGGAGTGCCATTTCATCTTATTACATTTTCCCTCCTATCTATAAAATAGTGATAATCCACATTCATGAAACCCTATAAATTTTCTAAGACACTACCACCCTCTCAGAGTAATTTCAATAGTGCAAACTAGAACCTATCTTACTTGACAAAGCTCCCTTTTTTGAATTCCTTTTTTGTGAGTTGTTTGACTGCAAAATTAAGATCACAATGTACCTGTCCTTTTTCTCCTCCTGGCCCCCCAGCAAGTTCTCTTGCACTTCTCCCCCCATCCACTTTCCACTTACACTCAGGATATTCTGATAAAAATTCAAATCTGATTATACTCACTTCCCAAGCACTAAAGTCTTCCTCCCAAGACAGAGGCTGGGAAGACGGATGGCCTTTGTCTAATAGCTAATTGGAAAATTTCAAGAGGTCATTTTGAACTTTAACCAGGTCTTTGTGCAGCTAACTGAGTGGTCATTAAGAGGTATATGGCTTAGTAATGGGCCATTTCTTATTCTCAGCAAGCTCAAGGAGGTACAATTTGGAGAAGGGGATAATAGAAAGGAACTAACACCGCTTTGCATAATTATGTACTGTACTAACTCCATTGTGAGAGAGGTGACCTTGTAAATTATGAAACCTTAGGGAATTATTGCCTTTTCCTTCTTGTGAGACTTGTTTGTACTGTCTCTGCCAAATAATGTTTGTCCTCTGAAGACTATGGGTGAGGGTATGTGGGTACACGTAAGTATGTGTTCCAACAGTTACCCACTGGGCAATCACCAAAACAGAGACTTGTATGCAAGTCGTGCTGGTGGGAGGAGCTCACATTAAAACATAAGAGTGGTGCCAATGAACACCTAGAGGTTTCTATGGGATACAGAAAGTCAAAGATTACCGTGGATTGTCCTGCTGGACCTAAGTCACAATTATTGATTGAACAACTCAGATTTAGGGAAATTGCTAGAAGCAGAGAGATATATCCTGGGCTGAGAAACAAGACCTATGTGCGCTGGAAAGATGTACTGAAAGGCTGGTAAAGATCTGTGAGATGGGTGTTAGAAGATGGTTCTCTTGGAGAGGAAGTGGATCTGAGAACATGGGTGTGAAATTTGGCACCCCTCCCCACATACATACTGGGTCCTTTTCCTTTGGCTTAAGGCGGTAAACATATTTGCTATGTCCTTTTAGATTTTTTGTCTTCCCTGTTGCACTGTAATTCTCAACCATGTAGGGAATTCTAATATCCATACAGCTTTAAAGGGTGGAACTATTGGGATAAATGCACAGAAGAAAAGAAGATGTGTCCGGCCTCATTTCTCCCTCACTGGGGCCATACAGAGGTGCTGCAGCCCATTAGGGAACTCTGCTTAATGTCTAAGCTACAACTGCAGTGGAGTGAGCAGGAGTGAGGCAGCATGGAGAGGTGGGCAGCAATTTATAACACTGAGGAAACTTTTCTGTGGACAACTCAGGAACCAGATCAGACAAGCCCTCCTCCCTTCCCAAAATGTGGAAGAAGTGAAGCTTACTGAAGAAGTCAACTGCCATTTGCATTGATGATCCTGTTACTGTCCTGATTAGAATCCTTCAATAGCTTCCTATTGCCCTGAGGAAAATGGATGAAATACTTAGAGTTGCCTACAAGTCCTTAGGAGATGGTATCCCTGCCTTCCTTTCTCTCCACCTCTTCTAGATACTCTAAGGCATCATTCTCTCCTCCATTTGGGCCTTCACACTGGCACGCTTCATTCTTCCCCTTTTAGTAAACTCCTTCTTAGCCTTTAGACCTCAGACTAAAAGTAACCTCTTCAGAAAGGCCTTTTTTGGGTCCCTAGACTCTGTTAAATCCCCAAGTTCTGAACTCCTAGTTCTGCTTAGTTAAGATCAATCACAATTAGTCAATGTTTCTCATCTTTGCTAGACTATAATCTCCTTGAGACAGCTATTATGTCTGAGGGGGACCAGAATATGCCACCCTCAAATATGCCACTTTAGCATAAGTATTCTTTTGAGCTGAAGGCAATTAGCTCTCTGCACCCCCCCACTCCTTTCTGTCTAAAAGCAGGACATAAATTTCTATTTGTAAAGTTATCTCCCTCTCTGTATCAGGAAGAGAACTACTCCTAGAAACAACTCTTAACTCCTCAGATGATTCTTACCTCGATAACAAACCTTATTAAACAAACTTTATCAATCATACATTTCCTCTCCTTACCCTCCCATTAACTTACCATTCCCTCCCCCCAGGAATTCCCCAACCCATTTTTCTTTGTCTAGCCTAAGATGGTACATAAGCCTCAAATTCTAACCACCTCCTTGAGCCACATTTCTTTGTGAACTTCCATGCATACATGTGTAATTAAATCTTCTATTTTAACTTATTTTATTTATTTTGTTATTTTTGGCTCCATTGGGTCTTCATTGTTGCGTGCAGGCTTTCTCCAGTTGCTGCGAGCGGGGGCTACTCTTTGTTGTGGTGCACGGGCTTCTCATTGCTGTGGCTCCTCTTGTTGTGGAGCACAGGCTCCAGGCACGTGGGCTTCAGTAGTTGTGGCACATGGGCTCAGCAGTTGTGGCTCTCGGGCTCTAGAGCACAGGCTCAGTAGTTGTGGCACACGGGCTTAGTTGCTCCTTGGCATGTGGGATCTTCCCAGACCAGGTCTCGAATCCGTGTCCCCTGCATTGGCAAGCAGGTTCTTAACCACTGTGCTACCAGGGAAGTCCCTTTATTTTTTTTGCTTCTGTTAATCTGTCTTTTGTCAGTTTAATTTGTACGGGCCAGCCTGAACCTAAGAAGGTAGAGGAAAAAGTTTCTTCCTCCCATACGTTTCTGTCTTGTCCACTGATCCAACCCTCAGCATCTAGCCAAGTGCCTGAAATCCAGTAGGTACTCAAAATTGTTTATTGAGCAATTGAATTCATTAGACTGACAAACAAAAATGCATGTATAAGGTTATTTATTATACAGTTGACCTTTGAACAAGGCAGGGAAAATCCACTTATAAACTTTACAGTTCCACATCCTCAAATTTAAGCAACTACAGACTGTACAGTACTGTAGTGCATATTTATTGAAAAAAAATCTGTATAAAAGTGGACCCATGCAATTCAGACAGTGTTGTTCAAGGGTCAACTGTATTATTATTTAAAATAATAAAGAATTGGATATAATAAGCATGTTTAACATTGTAACCAAGCAGGACTCTATGGGGCTTTCCCAGGACAGACCCCTCCCCCATATTCTCTGCTCTAGCTCCTCTCTGAAGTACATAGGTAATAGTATCTGATGCATATTTCCTGAGTTTTTAAGATGCTAAAACCACCACCAAATGGAAGAAATTAACTACTTGATGATCAGGAGCACTTAGCCTCCAGACTTTCTGGCACTTAAGGATTGATCACCAACAACAAATCAGAAAATTGTGCATGAACTCTATTTACAATAGCCACGACATGGAAGCAACCTAAGTGTCCATCATCGGATGAATGGATAAAGAAGATGTGGCACATGTATACAATGGAATATTACTCATCCATAAGAAGAAATGAAATTGAGTTATTTGTAGTGAGGTGGATGGACCTAGAGTCTGTCATACAGAGTGAAGTAAGTCAGAAAGAGAAAAACAAATACCGTATGCTAACACATATATATGGAATCTAAGAAAAAAAAAAAAGGTCATGAAGAACCTAGGGGTAAGACGGGAATAAAGACACAGACCTACTAGAGAATGGTCTTGAGGATGTGGGGAGGGGGAAGGGTAAGCTGTGACAAAGTGAGAGAGTGGCATGGACATATATACACTACCAAACGTAAAATAGATAGTTAGTGGGAAGCAGCCGCATAGCACAGGGAGATCAGCTTGGTGCTTTGTAACCACCTAGAGGGGTGAGATAGGGAGGGAGGGAGGTGCGAGGGAGGGAGACATAAGAGGGAAGAGATATGGGGACATATGTATATGTATAACTGATTCACTTTGTTATAAAGCAGAAACTAACACACCATTGTAAAGCAATTATACTGCAATAAAGATGTTAAAAAAAAAAAAAGAAAATTGTGCATGAGCTGATCACATAGTCTGGGATGACCCTCCCTCATCTTGCCTTTAAAAATACTTTCCTGAAACCCTTTGAGGAGTTCAGGGTTTTTGAACATGAGCCACCCCTTCTCCTAGTATTGGTGCCTTACAATAAAGCTGCACTTCCCTTCCCCACAACCCATGTCAGTAGATTTGTTAGGGGAACCATGACTGAAACCACCTGCCCTGGCCAGGCACCATAGGTCCTGGTAAGGAATGCAGAACTAACAAGCTACCACCAACTGGAAGAATTCGGTAAAGGTTAAAAGGAGAGAGGAGACGCCAGTTCATATATCCAACCAACCTCCCAGAATCCTCCTCGGTGGAATCCATCTTGGCTAAGCGATGCGTGCGCCACCAGGAAGGACCCTGAGTCAGAATGACTGGCCAGAGACAACCCAGAAACTAACCCCATTACCATAAAACCAGAGACGGTGAACCATGTGGCAGAGCAGTTCTCCTGGGTTCCCTTACCCTGCTGCTCTCCACCTGGGCGCCCCTTCACAATAAAGTCTCTTGCTTTGTCAGCACGTGTGTCTCCTTGGATAATTCATTTCCCAGTGTTAAACAAGAGCCCACTCCCGGGCCCTGGAAGGGGTCCCTCTTCCTGCAGCAGATTGGCCTTACTGCATATGGGCGAGCAGACCCGAGTTTGGTTCAGTAACAACATTGGAAAGTGACTAAATAAATTATATGTACATGTTAGAATATTATTTGCTTATAAATCATTGTTCAGGCTATTGATGAAAAGCATTTTCAAAGTGTTTTATCTTCCCAAATACATTGAAAATGTCTCAAGTATTAGAAAGATAATTGCTTTTTTTTCTCCTTTTCACCATCAAGTATACTAGCAGTGTCAGGATTTTTTAAACTTTCTGTTTCGGGATTTCCCTGGTGGTCCAGTGGGTAAGACTCCGCGCTCCCAGTGCAGGGGACCCAGGTTCGATCCCTGGTCAGGGAACTAGATTCCTGTATGCATGCCACAACTAAGAAGTCCGCACTCCAAAACTATAGATCCCGCATGCAGCAAGAAGATCCAGCGCATGCTGCAACTAAGACCCGGCACAAACAAAAAATAATAAAACTAAATAAATAAAATAATTTTTTTTAAAAAGTTTGTTTCTTTTTCACTTCCCATTCATTTCAAGATTAACTTCAATTTGGAATCTTCCCCCATTCCTTTTATCATCTGCAGTGTCCTCCTAAATCTTTATTCTACTTGACCTCTGCCAAAGTTGACACTACTGAGCAGTTTCACTTTCAAAACTACTATTGTAAAAACTGCTGAGATAACTCTAGAGGTTGAGGGAGGGGGACTGAATGGACTGGAGCAGGAGGAAACTTTCTGTGGTGATAGAATACTCTTCATCTTGATATGAGTGATCAAGATTTGTACATTTTACTCTATGTTAATTATACATTAAAAAAAAAGTCTTGCTACCATTTAGAAAACACACTGTAACCATTGCTTCCCCAATCTTCATTTATTAAATTCCTTCTTTTTTACCCCATGATTTCTGTTTATCTCTCTGACAGCCTGGTGCTATTTTTTTTTAATCGAAGCTAAATTTACATACAGTAAAATGTACAAATCTTAAGTGTACAATTCAATGAGTTTTTAAAAATATACACATCTTTACTTTGTAGAGAAGGCATACATTTCTCTCTAAACACTGCTTTAGCTACATCCCACACATTTTGATATGTTGTATTTTCATTATCATTCAGTTCAAAATATTTTCTAAATTCACTTGTGAATCCTTCTTTGATCCATAGGTTACTTAGAAAATAACCCCTCCGATATTTGAAGTATTTCAACATATCTTTTTATTATTTATGTCTAATTTAATTCCATTGAGATCAGAAAACAAACTGAACTCTGTATGATTTCATTTCAATCTTATGAAATGTATTGCATCTTATTTTATGCTCTAGACAATGGTTTGTCTTGGTCTTTTTCCCAGTTTTAAATTGGGCCATCTTTTATTTTTGAACTGAAAATGTTCTTTATATATTCTCTAATTAGACATATATTTGAAAATATTTTATCACTTTCTATAGGTTGTCTTTTCACTTTCTTAATAGCTTCCTTTGAAGCATGAAACTTTTTATTTTGATAAAGTCCATTTTATCTATTTTTTTCTTTTCTTGCTTATGCTTTTTCATATCTAAGAATCCATTGCCTAACACAAGATTATAAAGATTTACCCCGTGTTTTTTTTTTTTTAAAGAAGATGTTGAGGATAGGAGTTTATTAATTAATTTATTTTTGCTGTGTTGGGTTTTCATTTTTTTGTGCAAGGGCTTTCTCTAGTTGTGGCAAGCGGGGGCCACTCTTCATTGCGGTGCGCGGGCCTCTCACTATCGCGGCCTCTCTTGTTGCAGAGCACAGACTCCAGACGCGCAGGCTCAGTAGTTGTGGCTCACGGGCCTAGTTGCTCCATGGCATGTGGGATCCTCCCAGACCAGGGCTCGAACCCCTGTCCCCTGCATTAGCAGGCAGATTCTCAACCACTGCGCCACCAGGGAAGCCCCTCCCTGTGTTTTCTTCTAAGAGTTTTATAGCTTTGGCTATTACATTTAGGCCTTTGATCTATTTTGAGTTAATTTTTATGTATGGTGTGAGGTAAGGGACCAAATTCATTCTTTTGCATGTAGATATCCAGTTGCTCCAGCACCATTTGTTGAAAAGACTATTCCTTTCCCTATTAAATAATCTTGGCACCCTTGCTGAAAATCAGTTGACCATAAATGTGAGGGTTTATTTCTGAACTCTCAGTTCTCTTCCATTGATTTACGTCTATTCTCATGCTAGTATACATTTTCTTGATTACTGTTGCTTTGTAGTAAGTTCTGAGATCTGGAAGTGTGAGTCATCCAACTTTGCTCTTTTTCAAGATTGTTTTGGCTATTTTTGGCCCCTTGCATTTCCATATAGACTTTTGGTTCAGCCTGTCAATTTCTACAAAGAAGCCTGCTGGGATTCTAATAGAGACTGTGTTGAATCTGTAGATCAATTTGGAGAGCATTACCATCTTAACAATATTAAGTTTTATAATCCATGAACATAGGATTCCTTCTATTTGCTTCAATATTCTTTAATTTCTTTCAATAATGTTTTATAGTTTTATACTTTATTAAATTTATTCCCATTTTATTGTTTTTGTTGCTGTTGTAAGTGAAACTGCTTTCTTAATTTCATTTTTGGCTTGTTCATTCCAAATGTATAAAAATACAATTGATTTTTTAAAATTAATTAATTAATTAATTTCATTTTTGGCTGTGTTGGGTCTTCGTTTCTGTGCGAGGGCTTTCTCTAGTTGTGGCAAGCGGGGGCCACTCTTCATTGCGGTGCGCGGGCCTCTCACTATAGCAGCCTCTCTTGCTGCGGAGCACAGTCTCCAGACGTGCAGGCTCAGTAGTTGTGGCTCACGGGCCCAGTTGCTCCGCGGCATGTGGGATCTTCCCAGACCAGGGCTTGAACCCATGTCTCCTGCATTGGTAGGCAGATTCTCAACCACTGTGCCACCAGGGAAGCCCTACAATTGATTTTTGTATATTGATCTTGTATCTTGCAACCTTGCTGAACCCATTTACTCGTTCTGATAGTTTTTTAGTGATTCTTTAGAAATTCCTATATACAAGGTCATGTCATTTGTGAAGAGAAGTAGTTTTGCTTCTTCCTTTCCAATCTGGATGTCTTTTATTTCATTTTCTTTTCTAATTTCCCTACCTAGAACCTGTAGTACAATGTTGAGTAGCAGCGGCAAGAGTAGATATCCTTCTCTTATTCCTGATCTTAGGAGGAAAATATCAAATTTTTCATCATTATATATTTTGTTAGCTATGGGTTTTTGTGGATGTGCTTCATCAGATTGAGAAAGTTTCTTTCTATTCCTGGTTTGTTGAGTGTTTCATCATGAAGAGGTCTTGGTTCTTATCAAATTCTTTTTCTGCAACTATTGAGATGATCATGTGGTTTTTGTTGTTTTAGTCTATTGATATGGTGCAATACATTTTTGGATGTTAAACCAAGCTTGCATTGCTGCGATAAAACCCACTTGGTCATGGTGTATAACTCCTTTTACATGCTGCTCAATTTGGTTTGCTAGTGTTTTGTTGAGGATTTTTGTGTTTATATGCATAAGAGATATTGGTCTGTACCTTTCTTTCTTATGTTATCTTTGCCTGCTTTTGGTATCAGGGTAATAATGGCCTCATAGAATGAATTGGGAAGTGTTTCCTGCTCTTCTGTTCTTTGGAGGAGTTTGAAAAGAATTGGTATTCATTTAAAAAAATATATTTGGTAGAATTCACCTGTGAAGCCATCTGGGCTTGGACTTTTATTTGTAGATAATTTTTTGATTACTAAGGCAATTCCTTACATTTTTCAAATAATGTGTATTTTGCTGTTGTTAGATGTAGTGCTCTATAAATATCAGGGAGATCAAGTTACCCGAAAGTGTTGCTCAGATCTTCTGCATTCCTGTTTATTGCGGGGGGAGGGGATACTTATGCTGACAATTACTGAAAGAGGCATGTTAAAATTTCCAACTTTGATTATAGCTTTTTCTGTTCTTCCCTTTAGTTCTGTAAGTTTTTATTTCATGTATAGTGAAGCTCTGTTATTAGATGGATGCACATTTGGGATTGTTATGCCTTCTCAATATATAGACTTTTTTCTTTTCATAAAATTTCCTTTTAATCCCTGGTAATACTTGTCCTCTACTTTGTCCTGAAGAAGCCTACTTTGTATCAGAGCAGTATAGCTACACCAGCTTTCCTATGCTTCCTTGTCACTTTTTGTTTCTTTCTTTCTTGTAATGGCCAAAAGACCTAGAAGTGATGCTTAGCTTGCTCCATAAAATTTATTGAGCACTAACCCCTAGTAGGTTTTATTTGATATGGTACTAGTCAGGTCTTCAGAACACCATGGAATTTTCTTTCCCCAACATGAGAGTGAGCTTTCCAGGCAGTGTTTCTCTCAGGCTGTGCAGAGCCTTAAGATGGTGACTAGAGATATTTACCTGATGGTACTTGAATGATGTTTCCTTTCAATAATGTAATCTTCTTATCTGACGTTTCCTTTCAATAATATAATCTTCTTATCAAGACTCAAATCAAATACACATGAATAACATACAGATGGTTGTGGTGAGATTCAGCACCACAAAATGAGAGGCCACAGAAGAGCCCTATCTTGAACAAACAACTATTATCATGATTTGAGGAGGAGATTGGTGCCTGGAAAAGTAACTTCAAAAGGTCCTAGAAAAGGAAAGTTTCAATATGTATGCATGCTTTGAATAATGGAAAACAATGTTTTGGGTGTTAGGCCACAAACTTGAGAGTGGTTTCCTTCTGCTTAGGCTAAGATAGCTTGAAGTCTGATCCGCTGCAGCATGATTAATGATGTAGAACTGGGCTATAGTTTGCCTGCAATTTATATACTTATTGATGTGTAGCCACAAAAGAAGGACTCTGATTGTAATGATAGCTTCATATCTGAAAAACCTCTCAAGCCTCTTCTGTCTTACTTGTCACTAGACTTACAGATTCAATTTGTGAATAGCCTCCAATTGGTGCTAAACATTCTTATTCACAAATTGAATCTGAAGTCTAGTGACAAGTAAGACAGAAGAGACTATAGAAGAAATTTTGAAATATGTCCACAGTTGTATGGATGCAAGAAGAATGGTTAGGAGCATGGACACTGGGTTAGAAATGGTTTCTGGTCTAGTTATGTGTCCCTAAGCATGTTAGTTAATCTAAGATTTCCTGTCTGTAAAATAGAGATGATAATGGTATCTGACAGGTTTTTGGTGACGATTAAGAGATAATCCATTTAAAGCACTTAACACAGTTCCTGACACACGGTAAGCATGCAATAATTTGTAGTTATTACTTTTATTATCATCATTATTGTTATTACTACTACTATGTTTTAGTGGTCTAATTACCAATGCCATCATTAAAGGAACTTATAGTGGATGTACTTCCAGGAAAAGGAAAATGAACACAAAAGGAATGTATGAGATGAAAGAAAGAATGCTGAGCATGTAAAATGGTCGACATGTAGGCTAAATTGAGCACATATTGAAGTCAATAGCATATAATTTACAGGGTTAGCACTCAAAATAGAATTATGTGGTTGTATGGTCAATAAAAGCAAAGGAGTTGTGAGTAAGGAGTGATTAGCATTTATGTTTTAAGGTCCTTGTATGGTCCTTGTATTATTTGAGAAGAAGATAACATTATTGATTTACTTTAGATTTGATAAATAAGTGCATGAAAAATTCCAGGGTAATCACAAAAAGCATAGAAATAGAGTATCTCTTCCAATGTACTAGGAGTGAAAAATGGGAATCTGAGGAAATAAAAGCAAAAATAAAACTCAGTCGATGCACATGGAGGTAAGAGAAGAGAACCCAAAGGCATTGTGCCTATGTGTACTACTTCAGCCAAGTGGACAAGATACTCAATAAAGGTTACTTTTTTTTTGATAGAGTAGGAAATGTTGAGTAAGGTGGCTTGGTTATGAAGTTCAAGAATTAAATGTTTCATAAAATCCAGACATGTGGTTCATTTGCAAATTAAAACACAGGCAATGATGTACTGCTCCACAAGCTCTCCTTCACCTGCCTCTCCCAATTCAACAGAACTTGCTCTAGCTTTGAGGGAATCAGGCTGAACTGAGTTGGATCCAACTGAACCTGAAGCAGCCCAGAAGGTATGGCTAGCTTAGGGCAAAAGAATCCCATTTTCTTAGATCCTCCGTGTATTAAGGGTTACTTTTAAGATCCTGACTGGGACCAACTCCGCCATAGAGAGGATCTAAATTATTTCTGCAGATCCAGATTTCCGGGTGTTTCCAAGGCAGCAGACAGGTGGTGAGCTAAGATCCCCTAGGCACCCACGAGAATGTAAGATCCATGAGAATGGGGATTTTTGTCTGTTTCATTCACTGTCATATTCCCAGTCTATAGAAGAGTGTCTGACACATAGTGGGTGCTCAATAACTACTCACCCAATCAATAATTCAATGAATAAGACAGGTAGCACTCTGTTTGCAAAAGGCAACACCACAGAATGCGAGAGCTAAAAGGATCATAGAGAACATCTTGTCCAACACCAGTAGTTTATCTGGACAAGAAGTTGGCCAACACAGCCTCCCTGGATGAGTTTAATCTACACCATGGTTCCGATGGCCACATGGACAATGAGGTCTCACTAATGTGCTTCTCCAGCCCTGGCCCATTTTGGAGTACCTGACTCATAGATGGAAATGTTACTGACATTTCTAGTTAGACATCTCACAGATATCTAAACCCAACATTCCAAATGGTCTCATTAACTGATGCTTTTGACAGTAATGATGAGAAAACTGACCTGTAGTACAGCTGATGAACACTATACCAAATCAATTTTTTCATTTTAGCTGTCAGGATAGCACCTGCTCAAGCCCAAAAAGGTTGACGTATTTGTCTTATTTCTATTCCAGCTCATATTTTTCTTTATCTAATTTGTTTTCCTCCTGGTCCTAGTCCTCTACTTTTTATTTATTTAACTATCCTGTGTATTTTCTAAAAGCCACTTCAAGTTTTTTGCAGAATTAAGCAGAGCATATGTAAAGGAAGAACTTGTTATCTCTTTCTGCAAATTTGTTCCCCTTCTTGTATTCTATATCCTGGTTTTTCCAGCCCTCTCCTTTTCTGGCTTTATCATAAGAGCTTCCCTACTGGTCTTCCTGTCTTTCTTGAGTCTTTTCCATACCTGATTTATATTCCATAAAGCTGCCAGAAAAAGCATTCTAAAACACATCCTTGGTGATGCTCCTAGCCTGTTCTAACCCTTTTATTGATGACCCTCCACTCTCTAGGTATGAAATCCAGATTCCATTGCATGAAAGTCAAAGCCAACCTCTCAAAGTATGTCTCTGAATGCTTCTCCTCTCACATTCTTCAGTTGGATTAGATCAAATCTCTTGCACCTGCCTGGAATGCCCCATGCTGTTCTACATCCACATGCCTCCACATGAGCTATCCTCTTTGTGTGCAAGACTTGCTTTGACCAATCAAGTTCTATAGCCCTCAGAACTCAGTTCAAGTGTAACTAGTATCTCTTGGGAAGCCTTCCCAGAACTCATTTTACCCTATTTTTATAGAAGCCCTGTACCTTCTATTTTCCTTTCATATAGCCCTTATCCCACAGCTGTACAATTAATTATGTCCAGACAGTTTTGTTCTATGAGTTCCTCAACCACACTGTTTTATATTCATAGTTCTCCCCAGAGCACCTAGGCACAAAGGACGGGATCAATAAATTAATACTAACCGCAATACCCAATATTTATGAAAATGTACTGTGCACCAAATACTATTCTCCTCATAATAACCCTAGGAGATTATTATTAAACCCATCTTGTAGATAAAGAAACTGAGGCTAAGATACATTAAGTATCTTACCCAAGGTCACACAGTTAATAATAGCTGGAGCCAGGATTCAAACCCTATGATGTTTCAGCCACTGTTCTTAAACCCAAAGAGACTCCCATATAGCAAAAGATTCAAAATGAAGAAAACAGTCCTACAGAATTTAAGGGCAATGTCCAATGCCAATAATGAATCAGTAGTAAATATTCCAAGACAGACAGATTAATTTTAAAGATCACTGATGCTGCTGAATGATGGTTGTGATTGTGGGTTCCAAGTTCTGACTCTGCCAAGGTAATTAGTATTTCTGATTGTTGGGTGATTAGAAGACTTCTAGAGGAACTCCATTCAAAGTGAAATAAATTTAATAGAATTTCAGTTTAGGTTTCAATGGAACCCCTAAAGGACAGCTGCAGGGAAAATGCTTTCTTCTGGTTCCAGGTCTGCACCTGAATTGTGGTAAGTGTGGTTATAAACACATCACTGAACCTTTAATCTCTTGGGCACATTATGAACTATTTGCATTAGTTTGGGTCTTTTGAGAACCACATGCCAAGATAGCATTAAAGGTTCAAGAAATTTATTAGGGGACATACCTGTGAGAGAAAATGGAAAGGCAGCTGGGAGAGGCTGGAAGAGACATCAGACTGCAATGCAGGTCTGAACCCAAGTGAAGGACAGAGGGAAGGAAGGAAGCTTGGGTGGAAGATCTTAGTCTACAATGCAGTTCTAAGAGAATCTGGAAATACTGTAGAGGAGTCCTTGAGCCTAAGCCATCCATCAGAGGAGTCCTGCATCTTCCAGGAACATGCTTGCTTTAGTACCCATGCTGCACTCAGTCAGTAGCTGGGAGCAGCCCTGTGAAGCTGTCATTGCTTTGGAAGTATGGCTTTGGAGCAGAAAGCAGATGGACTTCATAGTGCCACATCTGGGGCTCCCCAGAGTAGAAGATCCAAGAGATGTAATCTCATGGCCACCACACAATTTTAATAGCCTAACGTCTCCGAAATCAGTGAAAGTTTTTGTTAAGCTTTGCTCTTCAGTTACAAAAATGACTGGCCAAACGGAGCCCGCGTTTCCACAGAGCTGGAGCTCCCGGCTCGGGGTCTCTTCCCTCCGCCGTCACGGAACTAACTGCCCCGGAGCCCGAGGGGAGGGCGGCCTCACTGAGGCTGCCGGCTCTGGAGGGGCCCCGGCGGCCGAAGCCGCGACAGTCGTGGGGATGGCGGGCCAGAATCATCGTACCTAGGGAAGAGGAGGAAGATGGCAGAAGAGTAAGACGCGGAGATCACCTTCCTCCCCACAGATACATCAGAAACACATCTACATGTGGAACAACTCCTACAGAACACCTACTGAACGATGGCAGAAGATCTCAGACCTCCCAAAAGGTAAGAAAATCCCCACGTACCTGGGTAGGGCAAAAGAAAAAAGAAAAAACAGAGACAAAAGAATAGGGACGGGACCTGCACCAGTGGGAGGGAGCTGTGAAGGAAGAAAGGTTTCCACACACTAGGAAGCCCCTTCGCGGGCAGAGACTGTGGGTGGCGGAGGGGGGGAGCTTCGGTGCCGCGGAGGAGAGCACAGCAACAGGGGTGCGGGGGGCAAAGCGGAGAGATTCCCACACAGAGGATCGGTGCAGACCAGCACTCACCAGCCCGAGAGGCTTGTCTGCTCACCCGCTGGGGCGGGCGGGGCTGGGAGCTGAGGCTCGGGCTTCGGTCGGAGCACAGGGAGAGGACTGCGGTTGGCGGAGTGAACACAGCCTGAAGGGGTCTAGTGCACCACAACTAGCCGGGAGGGGATTAAGAACGTTGCTTAAAGGAGCTCCAGAGACGGGCGTGAGCCACGGCTAAAAGAGTGGACCCCAGAGACAGGCATGAGATGCTAAGGCTGCTGCTGCTGCCACCCAGAAGGCCGTGTGCAAGCACAGGTCACTATCTACACCTCCCCTCCCGGGAGGCTGTGCAACCCGCCACTGCCAGGGTCCCGTGATCCAGGGACAAGTTCCCTAGGAGAACGCACGGTGCGCCTCAGGCTGGTGCAACGTCACGCCGGCCTCTGCCACCGCAGGCTCGCTCCGCACTCCGTACCCCTCCCTCCCCCCGGCCTGAGTGAGCCAAAGTCCCTGAAGCAGCTGCTCCTTTAACCCCGTCCTGTCTGAGCAAAGGACAGACGACCTCAGGCTACCTACACGCAGAGGCAGGGCCAAATCCAAAGGTGAACCTCAGGAGCTGTGCGGACAAAGAAGAGAAAGGGAAATTTCTCCCAGCAACCTCAGAAGCAGCGGATTAAAGCTCCACAATCAACTTGATGTACCCTGCATCTGTGGAATAACTGAATAGCAACGAATCATCCCAAATTGAGGAAGTGGACTTTGGGAGCAAGATATATTATTTTTTCCCCTTTTCCTCTTTTTGTGAGTGTGTATATGTATGCTTCTGTGGGAGATTTTGTCTGTATAGCTTTGCTTTCACCATTTGTCCTAGGGTTCTGTCCGTCTGGGTTTTTTTTCTTTTCTTTTTTTTTTTTTTACTTAAAAAAACTTTTTATATGATTTGATCCACTTTTGAATAGGAATAAACTCTTTATAATCTTTTTTTATTGGAATATAATTGCTTTACAATAGTGTGTTAGTTTCTGCTTTACAACAAAATGAATCAGTTATATGTAAACATATGTTCCCATATCTCTTCCCTCTTGCGTCTCCCTCCCTCCACCCTCCCCATAAAAAAATTTTTTCTTAATAATTATTTTTTATTTTAATAATTTTATTTTATTTTATCTTACTTTATTTTATTTTATCTGCTTTCTTTCTTTCATTCTATTTTTTCTCCCTTTATTCTGAGCCGTGTGGAGGACAGGCTCTTGGTGCTCCAGCCAGGTGTCAGGGCTGTGCCTCTGAGGTGGGAGAGCCAACTTCAGGACACTGGTCCACAAGAGACCTCCCAGTTCCACATAATATCAAATGGCAAAAATCTCCCAGAGATCTCCATCTCAACACCAAGACCCAGCTTCACTCAATGACCAGCAAGCTACAGTGCTGGACACCCTATGCCAAAAAACTAGCAAGACGGGAACACAACCCCGTCCATTAGCATAGAGGCTGCCTAAAATCATAATAAGGCCACAGACACCCCAAAACACACCACCAGACGTGGACCTGCCCACCAGAAAGACAAGATCCAGCCCCATCCACCAGAACACAGGCACTAGTCCCCTCCACCAGGAAGCCTACACAACCCACTGAACCAACCTTAGCCACTGGGGGCAGACATCAAAAACAGCGGGAACTACGAACCTGCAGCCTGCGTAAAGGAGACCCCAAACACAGTAAGATAAGCAAAATGAAAGGACAGAAAAACACACAGCAGATGAAGAAGCAAGGTAAAGACCCAACAGACCTAACAAATGAAGAGGAAATAGGCAGTCTACCTGAAAAAGAATTCAGAATAATGAGAGTAAAGATGATCCAAAATCTTGGAAATAGAATGGAGAAAATGCAAGAAACATTTAACAAGGACTTAGAAGAACTAAAGAGGAAACAGGCAATGATGAACAACACAATAAATGAAAATTAAAAATACTCTAGAAGGGATCAATAGCAGAATAACTGAGGCAGAAGAACGGATAAGTGACCTGGAAGATAAAATAGTGGAAATAACTACTGTAGAGCAGAATAAAGAAAAAACAATGAAAAGAACTGAGGACAGTCTCAGAGACCTCAGGGACAACATTAAATGCACCAACATTCGAATTATAGGGGTCCCAGAAGAAGAAGAGAAAAAGAAAGGGACTGAGAAAATATTTGAAGAGATTATAGTTGAATACTTCCCTAATATGGGAAAGGAAATATTTAATCAAGTCCAGGAAGCACAGAGAGTCCCATACAGGATAAATCCAAGGAGAAACACGCCAAGACACATATTAATCAAACTATCAAAAATTAAATACAAAGAAAACATATTAAAAGCAGCAAGGGAAAAACAACTAATAACACACAAGGGAATCCCCATAAGATTAACAGCTGATCTTTCAGCAGAAACTCTGCAAGCCAGAAGGGACTGGCAGGACATAGTTAAAGTGATGAAGGAGAAAAAGCTACAACCAAGATTACTCTACCCAGCATGGATCTCATTCAGATTTGATGGAGAAATTAAAACCTTTACAGACAAGCAAAAGCTGAGAGAGTTCAGCACCACCAAACAAGCTTTACAACAAATGCTAAAGGAACTTCTCTAGGTAAGAAGCACAAGAGAAGGAAAAGACCTACAATAACGAACCCAAAACAATTAAGAAAATGGGAATAGGAACATACATATCGATAATTACCTTAAATGTAAATGGATTAAATGCTCCCACCAAAAGACACAGACTGGCTGAATGGATACAAAAACAAGACCCATATATATGCTGTCTACAAGAGACCCACTTCAGACCTAGGGACACATACAGACTGAAAGTGAGGGGATGGAAAAATATATTCCATGCAAATGGAAATCAGAAGAAAGTTGGAGTAGCAATTATCATATCAGACAAAATAGACTTTAAAACAGACTATTACAAGATACAAAGAAGGACACTACATAATGATCAAGGGATCAATCCAAGAAGAAGATATAACAATTGTAAATATTTATACACCCAACATAGGAGAACCTCAATACATAAGGCAAATATTAACAGCCATAAAAGGGGAAATCGACAGTAACACAATCATAGTAGGGGACTTTAACACCCCACTTTCACCAACGAACAGATGATCCAAAATGAAAATAAATAAGGAAACACAAGCTTTAAATGATACATTAAACAAGATGGACTTAATTGATATTTATAGGACATTCCATAAAAAAACAACAGAATACACATTTTTCTCAAGTGCTCATGGAACATTCTCCTCCAGGATAGATCATATCTTGGGTCACAAATCTAGCCTTGGTAAATTTAAGAAAATTGAGATCATATCAAATATCTTTTCCGACCACAATGCTATGAGACTACATACCAATTACAGGAAAAGATCTGTAAAAAATACAAACACATGGAGGCTAAACAATACACTACTTAATAACGAAGTGATCACTGAAAAAATCAAAGAGGAAATCAAAAAATACCTAGAAACAAATGACAATGGAGACACGACAACCCCAAACCTATGGGATACAGCAAAAGCAGTCCTAAGAGGGAAGTTTATAGCAATACAATCCTACCTTAAGAAACAGGAAACATCTGAAATAAACAACCTAATCTTGCACCTAAAGCAATTAGAGAAAGAAGAACAAAAAAAACCCAAAGTTAGCAGAAGAAAAGAAATCATAAAGATCACATCAGAAATAAACGAAAAAGAAATGAAGGTAATGATAGTAAAGATCAATAAAACTAAAAGTTGGTTGTTTGAGAAGATAAACAAACGTGGTAAACCATTAGCCAGGCTCATTAAGAAAAAAAGGGAGAAGACTCAAATCAATAGAATTAGAAATGAAAAAGGAAAGGTAACAACTGACACTGCAGAAATACAAAGGATCATAAGAGATTACTACAAGCAACTCTATGCCAATAAAACGGACAACCTGGAAGAAATGGACAAATTCATAGAAATGCACAACCTGCCGAGACTGAACCAGGAAGAAATAGAAAATATGAACAGACCAATCACAAGCACTGAAATTGAAACTGTGATTAAAAATCTTCCAACAAACAAAAGCCCAGGACCAGATGGCTTCACAGGTGAATTCTATCAAACATTTAGAGAAGAGCTAACACCTATCCTCAAACTCTTCCAAATTATAGCAGAGGGAGGAACACTCCCAAACTCATTCTACAAGGCCACCAGCACCCTGATGCCAAAACCAGACAGAGATGTCACAAAAAAAGAAAACTACAGGGCAATAACACTGATGAACATAGATGCAAAAATCCTCAACAAAATACTAGCAAACAGAATCCAACAGAACATTAAAGGGATCATACACCATGATTAAGTGGGGTTTATCCCAGGAATGCAAGGATTCTTCAATATACACAAATCAATCAACGTGATACACCATATTAACAAACTGAAGAAGAAAAACCATATGATCATCTCAATAGATGCAGAAAAAGCTTTCAACAAAATTCAACACCCATTTATGGTAAAAATCTCCAGAAAGTAGGCATAGAGAGTACTTACCTCAACATAATAAAGACCATATATGACAAACCCACAGCCAAAATCGCCGTCAATGGTGAAAAACTGAAACCATTTCCACTAAGATCAGGAACAAGACAAGGTTGTCCACTCTCACCACTCTTATTCAACATAGTTTTGGAAGTTTTAGACACAGCAATCAGAGAAGAAAAAGAAATAAAAGGAATCCAAATCGGAAAAGAAGAAGTAAAGATGTCACTGTTTGCAGATGACATGATACGATACATAGAGAATCCTAAAGATACTACCAGAAAACTACTAGAGCTAATCAAGGAATTTGGTAAAGTAGCAGGATACAAAATTAATTCACAGAAATCTCTGGCATTCTTATACACTAATGATGAAAAATCTGAAAGTGAAATTAAGAAAACACTCCCATTTACCACTGCAACAAAAAGAATAAGATATCTAAGAATAAACCTACCTAAGGAGACAAAAGACCTGTATGCAGAAAATTATAAGACACTGATGAAAGAAATTAAAGATGACACAAATAGATGGAGAGATATACCATGTTCTTGGATTGGAAGGATCAACATTGTGAAAATGACTCTACTAGCCAAAGCAACCTACAGATTCAATGCAATCCCTATCAAACTACCAATGGCATTTTTCACAGAACTAGAACAAAAATTTTCACAATTTGTATGGAAACACAAAAGACCCCGAATAGCCAAAGCAACCTTGAGAATGAAAAACGGAGCTGGAGGAATCAGGCTCCCTGACTTCAGACTATACTACAAAGCTACAGTAATCAAGACAGTATGGTACTGGCACAAAAACAGACAGATAGACCAATGGAACAGGATAGAAAGCCCAGAGATAAACCCACGCACATATGGTCACCTTATCTTTGATAAAGGAGGCAAGAATATACAGTGGAGAAAAGACAGCCTCTTCAATAAGTGGTGTTGGGGAAACTGGGCAGGTACATGTAAAAGTATGAAATTAGAACACTCCCTAACACCATACACAAAAATAAACTCAAAATGGATTAAAGACTTAAATGTAAGGCCAGACACTATCAAACTCTTAGAGGAAAACATAGGCAGAACACTCTATGACATAAATCACAGCAAGATCCTTTTTGACCCACCTCCTAGAAAAATGGAAATAAAAATAAACAAATGGGACCTAATTAAACTTAAAAGCTTTTGCACAGCAAAGGAAACCATAAACAAGATGAAAAGACAACCTTCAGAATGGGAGAAAATATTTGCAAATGAAGCAACTGACAAAGGATTAATCTCCAAAATTTACAAGCAGCTCATGCAGCTCAATACCATAAAAACAAACAACCCAATCCAAAAATGGGCAGAAGACCTAAATAGACATTTCTCCAAAGAAGATATACAGATTGCCAACAAACACATGAGAGAATGCTCAACATCATTAATCATTTGAGAAAGGCAAATCAAAACTACAAAGAGGTATCATCTCACACTGTTTAGAATGGCCATCATCAAAAAATCTAGAAACAGTAAATGCTGGAGAGGGTGTGGAGAAAAGGGAACCCTCTTGCACTGTTGGTGGGAATGTAAATTGATACAGCCACTATGGAGAACAGTATGGAGGTTCGTTAAAAAACTACAAATAGAACTACCATACGACCCAGCAATCCCACTACTGGGCATATACCCTGAGAAACCCAGAATTCAAAAAGAGTCATGTACCAAAATGTTCATTGCAGCTCTATATACAATAGCCAGGACATGGAAGCAACCTAAGTGTCCATCAAAAGATGAATGGCTAAGGAAGATGTGGCACATATATACAATGGAGTATTACTCAGCCATAAAAAGAAACGAAATTGAGTTATTTGTAGTGAGGTGGATGGACCTAGAGTCTGTCATACAGAGTGAAGTAAGTCAGAAAGAGAAATACAAATACCGTATGCTAACACATATATATGGAATCTAAGAAAAAACAAAAGATCATGAAGAACCTAGGGGTAAGACGGGAATAAAGATACAGACCTACTAGAGCATGGACTTGAGGATTTAGGGAGGGGGAAGGGTAAGCTTTGACAAAGTGAGAGAGTGTCATGGTCATCTATACACTACCAAACGTAAAATAGCTAGCTAGTGGGAAGCAGCCACATAGCACAGGGCGATCAGGTAGGTTGTTTGTGACCACCTAAAGGCATGAGATCGGGATGGTGGGAGGGAGGGAGACGCAAGAGGGAAGAGATATGGGAACATACGTATATGTATAACTGATTCACTTTCTCATAAAGCAGAAACTAACACACCATTGTAAAGCAATTATACTCCAATAAAGATTTTTTAAAAATAAATAAATAAATAAATAAATAACTGACCAGCTCTGTTCTTCCTAGCATCATGAGTTTGTTTCTTTTGAAAGGGGAAAATATAAGATTGTTTTTATTCATAACACATTAAAACCAAAGGAACTGCCTTTACAAAGGACAAAAGAGCTACTATTTCAGGAATTTATTTTGTGTGCCTTTGGGGAAGTTACTTAGTATATCTTTATTCTACACTGCTGGATTTCAATAAGTGAAATTATCAAATGAGAACTTCCCTCTAACAGTTCCTAAAGTGAAGGAGATAGGTGAGAGAACGGGTTGGGAACATTGAGAACGAAGTGCTTTCATAACACCAAGGAAAATGTCAGGACTCTTCTTTTAAACCAAACCACCTTCTGAGACTTATCATCATCTCCCACTCTCTGATTCCCTATTTTACTTCTTCACTCTCTTATTATGCAAGTACTAAATGTGGTGAACCTTTTTAGAAATAATGATTATCAAATCATGCAATATTAAAACAATATGAAATTCCATGACCTCAGGATAATTAATGTTAAAACTTTGGTGTGATCTGTCTAATATTTCCCAATGAAAATGCATGCACATAAAAATTAGAATCATAATGTAATTGCTCTTTGTAATATAATTTTTTACTTCTATATTATAAATATTTTCCATTAAGTAAATATGGATGTGAGTCATCATTTTTGATGGCTGCGTGGTATTCATGCTTTCTATGTATGTACTGAAATGTATTGTGAAAATTTCCTATTGTTAGACATTCAGATATTTAGATTGTTTCTGGTTCATTATTTATAAACAATGCAGTCATAAATATATTTATGTATGTGTCTTTTCTAACTTGTCTGATTAGTTCCTTAAGATTAACTCCTCGAAATAGAATTGCTGGATCACAGAATATGAAATTGTTTAGGGAAACTTGCTATGATATAAATAAAGCACACTGAAGTTATGCCATGAGTGGTGGTCAATATCAGCAAGAAACAGCTTAGTTTGAACTATACACTTCCCATTTTTTGAGGAATCCAAAGGATTCAGGGCTCCCTCATTTCGCTCCATAAATGCTCTCCCCTTCCTTTTTCTGGCACCAGGAGAGGATTCTCAGAACCTCAAGTAGACATGCTTCTTCTTTAGGGTAGATCTAGAATGCTGGGAAAGAACAGAGGTGTAGAAAGTACAAAAGTGACCGTGGGAAACAGAGACAGACTGGGGAAACAGAGAAAGAGAAAGTCTCCAAGATGCCTCTCAGGCAAATTCTATATATACTAAAAGATAATTCAAAGTACATGAACATTTTACACCTCCTGGACTCTGCATGTGTGACCATAAAATAAATAGGTTTTTATTTTTCTAGTGATTATTCCTGAATAAGTTGCCAGACATAAGAAGCATAACAAAAGTACTACAGATTGTAGAACACACACACCTACTACAGATTGTCGGCTATTTGTTCACCAATATCCATGCTCTCTTCCTCCTCATCACATGAATAAACTACATTTCCCAGGATCCCTTCCAATTGAATCATGACCAGTGAAATGTAAGCAGAAGTGATGTACTCATTGGTCAATTACACTCTCTGCAGTTGATGATCTGAAAAGTATATTCTCATAGCCACCACAAGAATGAATGGGGACATTCTCAGTAATTTTACTAGGTCAGCAAATATAAATGAAAACTGTTCTGGTCAGAGAAGAATGTAAGGACACTTTTCCCATGGCCTACACTTTAGAAACACAATGGTTAAGAGCATGAGCTTTGTAATCAGTAGATATGATATGGAAGCATATCACATGCTTTCAAACTAGCCTGACTAATTTAACTACACTGGTTCTTTGGGGGACCTGATTAACCTCACTAAACTTCAATTTACTCACTGATAAAATGGGAATATAACTAATACAACTGCATTGCCAACTTGTGTGGAGAGAACAATTATATACATGAAGCTGTTGGCATAAAAATGCCTCAGTCAATGATACTACTAGTATTTTTTTTTTAGTTTATCTGGAGAGGCAGTGTACACTAAAAAAATATTCCAGCTCCGAATTACACCATGCTACCAGTCCATGAGATGTCAGTATTGCAGAGTTGAGGACTGAATGGTGGCAGATAGACCTCTTACTCAGAAATAACTGGCTGGAAGAGTTGCGATTTGAACAACAATGAGTAGAGCAACCTCACCTCTATGGGGATGGCATTGTTTAAGGGGCATGATCAGCTCACAAGACTGGCATTAATGTGTTCTCCAATTTAGGTTAGAATTATTTGCTGGCCTGATACAAAACCCACTAACTAGCTTTTAAATAAGACCCTCCCCTCCCTGCCCCAAGTTTGAGCACAAGAGATAACACTTTTTGAACCTTCAGAGTATAGAGAATGGCTTCAGATAGAAGGCATTTTTAATCCTCCTGCAACAATACACAAGAAACAGAATTAATGGAATTACCTATAACTCTGTACATTAAGGACAGTGTTTAGAAACCAGTTAGATATGTCTGGGGGAATTTTTTTTTGCTAATATGCATCAATTCAGAGAGAACACTTAAAACTCTTATTGCTTTTAATTTACAGAAGTTTACTTTTTGCAATAATGTTATAGTTAAGCTTACTCTGAAAACATATATCCACCATGGTACTAAACCTGACAGATTTTTACAATCTTGATTAGCTAAGGATGCACTTTTTGAACTTGGGTTAATTCCAGCTATTAATTTACCCCCTGAAGAGCAAATCTGCCAAACATTCTCATTACCTATTCCTGTGAACAAGCAATTCACCCACTGGCATCCTCAACACTCTTTCTGCTAGCTTTTGGCCTCTTCTTCCCTCCCAATGATTCAGACGTGTCTGACGATGGAGGAATTTTTTCTCTAAGCAAGTAGTCATTAGTATATGTTTTTAAACAGCTTTATTGAGATGTAATTCACATACCACACAGTTAACCCATTTAAAGTGTATGATAAATGGCTTTTAGTAACCCAAACACCTATGGTCAATCAATCTTTGACAAAAGAGGCAAGAATATAAAATGGAGAATAGACAGTCTCTTCAGCAAGTGGTGTTGGGAAAGCTGGACAGCCGCATGTCAGTCAATGAGATTAGAACACACCCTCACACCATACAAAAAAATAAACTCAAAATGGCTTAAAGACTTAAATACAAGACATGACATCATAAAACTCCTAGAAGAGAACATAGGCAAAACATTCTCTGACAGAAATCCTACCAATGTTTTCTTAGGTCAGTCTCCCAAGGCAATAGAAATAAAAGCAAAAATAAACAAATGCGACCTAATCATACTTATAAGCTTTTGCACAGCAAAAGAAACCATAAACAAAATGAAAAGACAACTTATGGACTAGGAGAAAATATTGCAAATGATGCACCCAACAAGAGCTTAATTTCCAAAATATATAAACAGCTCACACAACTCAATAACAAAAAAGAAATACCCTAATCAAAAATGGGAAGAAAATCTAAATAGACATTTCTCCAAAGAACACATACAGATGTCCAAAAGGCACATGAAAAGATGCTCCACATCACTAATTATTAGAGAAATGCAAATCAAAACTACAGTAAGGTACCACCTCACACCAGTGAGAATGGCCATCATTTAAAAGTCTACAAATAACAAATTCTGGAGAGGGTGTGAAGAAAAGGGAACCCTCCTACACTGTTGGTAGGAATGTAAGTTGGTGCAGCCACCATGGAGAACAGTACGGAGGTTCCTTAAAACACTGAAAATAGAGTTACCACATGATCCAACAAACCCACTCCTGGGCATATATCCAGAAAAAACTCTAATTTGAAAAGTACATGCACCCCAATATTCATTACAGCACTATTTACAATAACCAAGACATGGAAGCAACCTAAATGTCCATCGACAGACGAATGGATAAAGAAGATGTAGTATACTACTCAGCCATAAAAAAGAATGAAGTAATGCCATGTGCAGCAGCATGGATGGACCTAAAGATTATCATACTAAGTGAAGTAAGTCAGACAGAGAAAGACAAATATTATATGATATCACTTATATGTGGACTCTAAAATATTATACAAATGAACTTATTTACAAAACAGAGACAGACTCACAGACATAGAAAACAAACTTATGGTTACCAAAGGGGAAAGGGGGAGGGGGAGGGATAAATAAGGAGCTTGGGATTAGTAGATACAAACTACCATATATAAAATAGATAAACAACAAGGTCCTACTGTATAGCACAGGCAACTATATTCAATATCCTGTAATAAATCATAATGGAAAAGAATATGAAAAAGTATATATATATATATATATATATATATATATCTCCGAATCACTTTGCTGTACACCTGAAACTAACACAATATTGTAAATCAACTATAGTTCAATTCTTTTTAAAATGGCTTTTTGTATATTCACAGAGTTGTGCATCCATTACCACAAACAATTTTAGAATATTTTTATCACTCCAAAAAGAAATCTTGTACCCCTTAGCTGTCACCCCCAATTCCCCCATCCCTCCTAGTCCTAGGCAACCACTAATCTATTCTATATTTTTAAGGATTTGCATATTCTTGACACTTCATGTACATGGAATTGTACAATATGCAGTCTTTTGTGACTGGCTTCTTTCACTTAGCATAATGTTTTCAAGGTTTATCCATATTGTAGCATGTCCCAGTACTTCATTTATTTTTATTGCTTAATAATATTCCAGTGTGTAGATATACCACATTTTATTTATCCATTCATTAGTTGATGGACATTTGGATTGTTTCCACTTTTTGGTTTTTATGAATAATGCTGCTATGAACATTTGGGTACAAGTTTTTGTGTGGACGTATGTTTTCACTTCTCTTGGGTATATACCTAGGACTAGAATTACTAAGTCATATGGAAAGTCTAAGTTTAACTATTTGAGGAACTGCCATACTGTTTTCCAAAGTGGCTGAAACATTTTACATTCCAACTAGCAGTGTATGAGAGTTCCAATTTCTCTAGATCCTTGTCAACACTTGTTATTATCTATCTTTTGGATAATAGCCAATCTAGTGGATGTGAAGTGATATCCCAATGTGTGGGTTTTTTTAACATCTTTATTGGAGTATAATTGCTTTACAATGGTGTGTTTGTTTCTGCTGTATGACAAAGTGAATCAGCTATATGTATACATATATCCCCATATCCCCTCCCTCTTGCGTCTCCCTCCCACCCTGCCTATCCCACCCCTCTAGGTGGTCACAAAGCACCGAGCTGATCACCCTGTGAGATGCAGCTGCTTCCCACTAGCTATCTATTTTACATTTGGTCGTGTATATATGTCAATGCTACTCTCTCAATTCGTCCTACCTTACCCTTCCCCCTCCCTGTGTCCTCAAGTCCATTATCTACGTCTGCGACTTTATTCCTGTCCTGCCCCTAGGCTCATCAGAACCACTTTTTTTTAGATTCCATATATATGTGTTAGCATACGATATTTGTTTTTCTCTTTCTGACTTAACGAAATTGAGTTATTTGTAGTGAGGTGTGTACAGAGTGAAGGAAGTCAATGTGGTTTTGAGTTGCATTTCTCTGATGACTAGTGATGTTGAGCATCTTTTCATGTGCTTATCAGCCATTTGTTTACCTTCTTTGGAGAAATGTCTATTCAGATTCTTTGCCTATTTTTAGATTGGGTTGTCTTTTATTATTAAGTTGTAACAGTTCTTGATATATTTGAGATAAGTTTTTTTAATCACATACATGATTTGCAAAATTTTTCTCACATCCTGCAGGTTGCTTTTTCACTTTCTTAATAGTGTCCTTTAAAGCACAAATTATTTGGATTTTGATGATGTCTAGGTGACCTATGTTTTTCTTTTGTCGCTTGCTTTTGATGTCATATCTTAATCCAAAATAACAAATATTAATGCCTGTTTTCTTCTAAGAATGTTATAGTTTCAGCTTTTACTGTTAAGTGTTTGATCCATTTTGAGTTAACCTTCATGTATGGTGTGAAGTAGGAGTGCAACATCATTATTTTGCATATAGATATCCAGTTGTCTCAGCACCATTTATTAAAAAAGATGATTCTTGCCCCTATTGAATTATCTTGGCACCCTTGTCGAAAATCAGTTAACTGTAAATGTGAGGATTTATTTCTGGACTCTCAATTCTATTCCATTTATCTATCAGTCTATCCTTATGCCAGTATCAGACTTCGTTGGTTATTGTTGCTTTGTAGTAAATTTTGAGATTACAATATGTGAGTCATCCAACTTTGCTTTTCCTTTTCAAGATTGTTTTGATTATTTTGGGTCCCTTTCATTTCCACATGAATTTTAGGATGAGCTTGTCAAATGCTGCAAAGAAGTCAGCTAGGATTCTTATAGGGATTGCTTTGGATCTGTAGATCAACTTGTGGATTACTGCCATCTTACCAATATTAAGTTTTCCAATCCATGTGCGTGAAATGTCTTTCCATTTGTTTAGGTCTTCTTTAATTCCTCTCAACAATGTTTTCTGGTTTTCAGAGTATACACTTTGTACTTATTTTGTTAAATTTATTACTAATTTTTTTTCTCTTTGATGCTACAGTAAATCTAACTATTTTCTTATAGAGGCTTTTGTTTTTAATTGAAAGTTTCACAAAAGGCTATTTCTTTGAATTTCAGGCTGAAACTTTAGAGGTCAAAAATTGTTACAAACATAAGAAAAATATCAATTCTAGCTTACCCACTGCAGAGGGCTGCTCAGGCAGTGCAATGTCCTGTCACATCTAAAAGACTTGGCACACTGTCCCAGTTGCTAAGAGTGCCACTACCAATTACTGCGTTTGCAAAGCAGCTTCTCTTCAGACTCAGGAAGCAGGTGAGGTCTGTGTTGGCCTCCTCAACTCTTTGTTTAGAGCTTCAGTCACAGCTCCCCAGACTTCTCTGAAGGCATACAAGCTTTCCTGATATTTCTTGGTTAACCAGAGGCCACCAGTGTGGTTTCCTACCCAGGCTTGCCTTTGCTGACAGAACACTGAATCCCTCACTCTCAGCCACCTACCTCCTACCTCAAGCTCTCTGTGTGATTATATTCTTCTTAGCACACAAGTCAGCATATTAGAGGGTTAAAGTGTTGCCTTTGCAAAGACAGTGACAAACTATGGTGAGGGGGTAGCAGGGGCAGGAGATGTGGCCATAAATGCGTTATCATGGGCAGCAGGGATGCAGGAGGACTTCAGTGAGAGGTGCAGTCACACACACAGATGGAAGATCCAGGAATAAAGTCAAAGAAAAATGGCCACAAACAGGAGTCAAGGCAACAACAGTCAGTAGAACAGACTGAGATGACATAAGGGGCAGGATCAAAAAATAAGACAGTTTGTGGCTTGAACAAAGGCCAGAAGTTAGTGATGGAGCCAGACCTTGATACAGTAGCAAGAGAACTGACATTCAGGTCTAAGCTTGTTCCCTTAGTCACTATCAGTTTAGCTCCTTCCCCTTGAGGTGGTCCTCCAAGTTCTTACAGAGTCCAGGCTTCTAGTATCAGTCAGGGTGTGATCAGAAAAGCAGAATCAGGGAGCTCCCTGGTGGCCTAGTGGTTAAGATCCTGGGCTTTCACTGCCATGGCCCGGGTTCAACCCCTGGTCTGGGAACTGAGATCCCACAAGCCTTGCGGCACAGTCAAATTTTAAAAAAGCAGAATCATTAGGAGATATCGGTCCCTATCTCTATTACCATCTCTTTCTCTATTACTATCTCTATCTCTAACTACACCAATTTATTAATATCTATACCTATAGATAGCTATATTAAGGGCTCTATTATAATAATTTTACCATATGCAATTGTGGAAGCTGATCAAATAGCCAATGTGAAACTGTTTCTTCTCAGTCTGGTACTGGAGCCCAAACTCTCAGGGCTGGCATTCAAAAAGGAAAGACAAACATGAAGTAGGGGAAACAAACATAAACTGGAACCTGCAAGGCTGAGCTGGCACCCACAAAGATGAAGTGGAACCATGTTGGTCCCTCATCATGAGCTTTAAGCCTCCCACTTTGATGACGAGAGTTTCCTACATAAGTTGGCACACTTCACCTCAGAGCTAAACACCCAATTGTCCCAGGAGTTGGAAAAGCTATGGTGAGGCAGGAGATAAGAAAGAGCCTATGTGAGCTGCAACAGCACCTCGTGCCCTGCAATGATTTTTCAGGAGAAAGAAGATGGTTCTGCCTTGTTTGTATCTTCATAATCTGATATACGATGTCTCTTGTGGCTCACTCTAACCCAAAACTGTGCAGGGAAGGGAATTCTGGAGATATGTAGTTCCAGCTTAGCTAAGTCAACACTGAACAAATCTACAGTGCTTGTCAACACAGATCATGTTTTCTCAGTGAAGAACTCCTCCTTATTCTTCCAGGAGCACTTGATGTCCCATCTTCAGAAGAGAACAGTCATTCTGTAGGGTTCGTGTTCCCAATGGATAGGTAGGGACTACCTCAAAGCCTTTTGGGGTAAGAATCTTGATAACTGGGATTTCAACCGGAGCCCTAAGAAGCATTTTCCACTCCATGAGCTACCTTAAAAGACTAAAGAAATATAGCTAAAAGGATGGTTTCTCAGTTCAATGACATCAAATAGGTCTCTCACTCACAAAGCTAGCCCTTGGATTATGGTACAGTCTTACACACATTTTAACCACAGTCTGTCCTCCTATGAAATTTGCTCTTAAGTAATGCGGAATGGAGCAAGTTGCTTGATAGTTATAACTGGCCTTCTTTAATGAATTTGACCACAGCTCTTTAAACAGGACTAAGAGTGTCTTGCTGAAGAGCAAACAGATGTAGTGGGACTACTCATACTCTCCTTAAGGTAAATGAATTACTTTCCTTCAGGCACTGATTTAGGATCTCTTTACACTATAAAAATGAATGCACCCAGCATTGCCCATTTAATTTCTTTCTTGTTTTGTTTGTGACCATTGCTAATGAATGAAAATAGAAAAGCACAACAAAAAGAAAAAAAACTGGCTTTGGACAGTTATATAAAACTAGTTTAGAGTTTGAAGAGATTCCAAGAATGAAAAGAATTATAGGTTAGCCTTACAAATTGTCAGCTGCCCTGGGCCAAGCATGATTTATGTGTGCAGTAAAGCTTCAGTTTGTTTCTTGTTCTGCGCTAGGATTCTGTCTCTCTTCCAGTAAAGATGACATCCCCCTCCATACACATAAACTCACCCTCATCACAAGTAACTCTGAAAAAGAAAAGCAGAGATTTGCAATGTTTGGATCCTGGTAGATTTTGTATGCTTATTTTCAACAAATGGCCTGGATGGCTTTTTCCAATAAACTACAGACCGAACATATTTTAGTTTCTTCAAGAGGGAAATATCTCTTCTTAAACACAAGTGAACAAGATCATGATTTATTTATCAAGAATGGAAAATATATTCTTCATCAAAATCTATAACTTGTATCTTTCTCTGGACTAAGTAGTTATGATAACTGAATACCTGCATTTTTAAAAATTTCTTTGCTACTTAATCCTCCTCACTAGGAACCTCTTTGGAACTGGAATGCCCTATATTCTTAATGACTTAGAGAGCCAGATTTATCCTTCTAGTTTCATTCCTGTTGAAATCCCATTAGAAAAGCTGGTCTATTGTTATATTTCCACTGCAAATTGCACACCTGATATTTCAGGACATTTAATAATTAAATGAGCAGCATGACTCCTGAGTAACTGTAAAATGATTTGATGGCAACTGACAAAGGGCTAAACTTTAGATCCAACAGTTTCCAATCTAAGAGAAAAAGGTGCCAACATCCATTCAAAGAATTAGACGGAGGAAGTTACAACTGAAATTACTATGGACTGGAGAAAATCAGGCAATAAGAGCACAGGTCTTCTCTAAAGCTCTCTTATAATTGGGAACTGGGAATACTTTACACAGTGATTGGGGATGCCTCTTTTGTCTTTGTGACATGGGTTATGTATTTATATCTTAGCCCAATACCTCTTTTGATCCAGTTTGGGGTGGGGGCAGTGTTTGTTTGTTTTATTTTGGTTTGCTTTGCAAATGCAATGTCTAGTGAGAAATGGATGGTTCTTAACTTTAGAAAATACACAGTCTAAATACTGGGCTAATGGAAAGTCAAGGATGGTTAGAATTAGCAACCAGGCCACTAACCTTCCTTAGCTGTTGCTAAATCCATACTGACTTCCCCATAATAGTCCCTCCAGGCTGGTTTGTTTTCACTCTTCCCTGGAAAACATACTTCTGACTTCATTTTCTTTAGATCCCAAATAAAGGAGCCTTGGCTGGTTTGTGGGATTTTGCCTAAAAAGGCAAACCTTGACCTTGTCTATATTTCAGTGATTAGTAAAGTAGTTATCACAGTTGTAACCTTATCAGCTATAAATGTGATATACATGAGGACATCACTCAGCTGAAATTCAAAACAATGAATAGATCATCTTTCCTAACTACAGAGAAGTGAGCAGTTTTATTATACTCTAAATAATGTACTATGTATGGGAGTCAGAGTTTAGGGAAGTGACAAAGAGGGTTTGATCAAATTCCCTCCCAAGAACCATCAGTGTCTTAATCCTATAGAATTCAGAAATTTTGCTTCTCAATTTCAAGAGTTTACTAGAATCAGATATAAAATTAACCTAATAATCACATTGCTCTAGAATAACATTCTTAACATCTATCCCTATAAATGCCACTTACCAGTGGCATTTGAATTTTGAATTGGTTTTGAATTTTCTTTTGCCAGCAAATCAATGTTTGTTAAAACTACAATTAAAGAAATTTTCAGCTGATGAAGTGGGGATTCTTTAAAGGAACTCAAGGAATTAATATGGGTACCTCAGTGTCCTCTTCTTCATAACCCAAAGAAAGAAAAATATACTAAAAAGAGTCTGGGCATAAAATTGAGTACTGGGTTGAAAGGCTTTCAAACACAGCTGTACCACTCACTAGTCACATTGGATAATCCAAATTATGTCTGTGGGTATAAGTTTTCTCATCAAAAAAAGTGGGGATGGTGTTTGCTTGGCCTGCTTCTCTGTGTTTTGATGGCCTAATGAGGAAGGAGAAAGTACTTTGCCAGCTGCAGAGCATCACATAAAGCTAAGATGTTATAATGGGAAGCTGCCTGTGGATGACAAGGCCATTAGGAGTCAGAAACAACTCAAGATGGACAAATCTTTGGCCTTATTTTTCTCTATATCAATGGTTCTTAACCCTAGCTGCATATTGGGAAACTCTAAAAAATACTAATGCCTGCGCCCCACCACCAGTGATCCTGTTGTCGTTGGTCTGGGGTTTGGCCTGGGCATTAGGATTTCTTAAAACTCACAGTTAATTCTAATGTGTAGCCAAGGTCAAGAAACAATTGCAGAGTAAGAATTTGTGGATGCCTGACTTCTGCCTATACCTTGTGCCGCTTATCTAGCTTAAATGCAGACTTGTAGAGATATCCTCCTGAGGCTTCACGGACCCAGCCACAGGAGATAAATCACCAGGACAGGGTCAGAAAACTTCCACGTGAGTCCTGGATGTATCACCTTTAAGCTGTGTGACTTTGGGCAATTCACAACTGTGCCAATGATAATAACAATATGAGAGCTAGCATTTATTGTGCACTGACTGTAGACTGGTAATTAGACATGGCAAACATGTCTAGCCCCCCAAAACAACTCATGGTAAACATTATTATCCCATTTTACAGCAGAGGAAACTGAGGCTTATTCATATTCAGTGACTTACCCCTGTTTTTCCTTATTTGCAAAATGGATATAACAATAACCTGTCATACATAATGATCAGATGCAATACATGAAAGTTCTTTCTAAACTAAATCAACTGTACATAAATTCGGCAAACATATAGCTGTGTTGAAAAAAGCATATTTAGCTTCATACAGACCTGGGTTTCTATCCCACTTCTGTCCAATTAATAGCACTGCAACCTTAGCAGATTACTTAGCATCCTTTTGACTGTGTTTTCAAAACCATATAATGGAGATAATGATACTTTTGTAAGAATGCTGTGGATTACAGATAACGTACTTAAAGAACAAAGCATAGTGCTTGGCACTACAGCTCAATAAACGCAGCTATTGTCATTTCTAACAGTTTGCATCTCTGCAGGATCAGGTAGTTCCTGCTCCCAAACTTCAGGTTAAGAGCTATTGAATCTATAACTCATTTTTTTTGTCTTTGTTGTGTTATTAGAGTTTTTCCTATATTCCATCCAGGATTTTGAATCATTAGGGTGGGGCTTTTAGTTTTGAATATACTCCATTTTTTGGTCTATCTCTATAGTTAAACAGAGCTTACTGTGGCTGGCCCTGGAAAGTCAGCTCACCTTGGCCACCATAATCCTCATCGTACTGGTCAGAGTATCCACTAGGAGCTTCTAGGTTTACACATACATTTGCAGACCCCAAGTCTCAGCCCCATTCTGCATAGGAGAATTCAAACTATGTCTAACAGTCATTACATGGAAATGTGAGCTCTTTTCCCATTCCTTTCTCCTTAAAACAACAACAACAACAACTTTTAAACCATTTCAACCAACTGAGGTAAATGACTTTGCAAAAAGGTGAAAAAGTTTTGGAAGCCAAAGGGTCAACACTAGAAGGTAAACCATCCATTGGATAAGTAACCATCCCCTTATGTGTATTATGAGGTGGCGGCCCACCTTAACACTCCTGGGTGATTACTTAAATATTTTCTAGTGGATATGTCAAAAGAGAAGAACAGGGAATATAGTGTTCTTAATCCTGCTTAAAGAATCACCAGGAGATGCTGTTACTAGCAAGTGTGTTGTGACATTTACACAATTCACATGCTCCTTTCTTCCATTTCATCACCAAATATCTGTTTTAATACTTACTATAAACATGACATGTGAGGGATACAGATGCCATGTACAGTGTAATCCCTGTGTTCAAGGAGTATATAATTTATTCAGAGAGACAAGATTCCACATAGATTACAACTCAAAATCAATATATAATTAAATGATGGCTTTTGTAGTGCAAGTGAGGTAGAAGTGCTATTTGAATTTTTATGAATGTGGGCTCAATGTGGGATAGGGTGATTTGGGAAGTCTTTGTGGAGGTGATAAAATGTGAGGTGGATCTTGAAAGAACGTAGATATGGAAATATTTTGGTAACAGGGAGAGCAAAAGCATTTTAGATGACAGGACCACGGAGTGTTCCAAGTCATTATCCCCTCTCTCACTCTCGCATTCCCTCTCTCTCTCTCTCTTTACTCCATCTCATTGTCCTTTCTCTTTTCCTCTCTCACAGGACAAGATCAGTTGCTAAACCAAGTAGAACCCCGGGGAGAATCAAAACATTGTTAACTACTGGCTTCTATAGGGACCTGCCCTGCTCTGAAAAGATGCACTAGCCTTCTAGCAGGTACCTGCCTCTACCATGAAGATATTACCAAGGCAGAGGATAGATAGCTCCCATGCTAGGAATCAAACTTCCCTGGTCATGGTGTTGTATGAAACTACTCATGATGCAGGGTCTCTTAATGTCATACCTTCATATCTTGATCGTTCCTCTGTATGTGAGATGATCTGCTACTTACTGTGCTCTCCCAAATACTCAGACCACACTTTGAACTGTTCCTACATCAACAGTATGGAAGCCTTTAGAGTAGCCGTAGGCCTCTGCCTCATCTGAGTTCCACTCTGGCTTTGGACGATCAGTGTAGTCCACTGACTGCATGTCTAACTGTTCGTTCCATCTTGGCCTGAGCACATTGCCCGTGACTCTGGCTTTGCCTCTGTGTCCAAAATACGTACATTCTCCCTTCTTTCTACATTAATTGACTTCCCTGAGCCTCAGCTGTGACTCCTTTCTTGGCCATCCACTTTTCACTCATAATCGCACCCATGGCTTTTACTGCCACCTGCACACTGGCCATTCTAAAGTTTCCGTCTCCATCCAAAACCTCTCTCCTAGTCCCAGACCTGTAGAGCTGACTGCTGGCTTGATATCTCTATCTGGAAGTTCCAAACACAATTCAACACCAACCTAACCAAATTTATATTCTTCCCCTCTCCCAAATTTATTCTTCCTTTAGTTCACCTTCTCAATGCATGGTTTCACCATCTGTTTGGTTATCTGTGTTAAGATTTGTTGTGGCTGTGAGTGACAGAAACCCAAAAGAACAGTGGCTTAGACAAAATAGAAGTTTATTTTTCTTGCATGTAAATGAGAGTACTTCAGGGCTGATTTGGCAGCTCTGCAATCATTAGGGACCCAAGTCCTTTCAATCTTGCTTCTCTGCCCTCCTCTATATGCAGTTTCTACCCCCAGCCATTATGGCTGCATTCCAGTCACCAAAAAGGAAGAGAAGGGCATGCTCCTGCCCACTAAGGACTCCTCTTGGGAGTTTTACATACCACTTTCACTTACAGCCACAGCCACTGGCCAGAACTGAGTTACTCGGCTGCAAAGGAGGCTGGGAAATATGGGGCTTTTTCCATTCACATGAAAATTCAAGGCTTCTATTACTAGGAAAGAAGGGCATAATGTAATGTGAGGAAACAACTAGCTAGAAATATGGGAGTCATTCTCATCTCCTGCATTTTCCTCACCTTCTGCCTCCAAGATCAACATTTCTCATAACTCTATCCCCTAAATTACTCACAAGTTTACTCAGGACCCATCTCTCACATGGACTATTATGGAAACCTTCTGAAGAAGTTCTCTGAGTTCAATCCCACAGTCCCCTATGTATTCGGTCCATTCACCACGGGTCCCTAAAGTTTTCTGCCAAACATGCAAATTTAATTATCACTTCTGTTTGATTCTGTATTTTCTTCAGGACATAGTCTAAACTCCTGGGAGTGGTATATAAGCCCAACAATTCTTGAACTTACCCTATTCTCTAGTTATAGAAAACGTGTACTTCCTTGAAGGCATGACCCTCTTCCAAGCCCCTTAACTTTTCCATGATGTTCCCTTTGCCTAGAATGTCCTTCTTTCTTTGTCTTGATAAATAAACACCTATTTGCCCTCCCAGCCCCAGCACAGCCTTCACCTGCTCTGTGAGGTCTCCTCTGATTCTCCCAGGCTGGACTGCGTGGCCCCATAGCACTTGCACCAACCTCCATACAAGCATACTGCCTTGGAATTTTAGGTTTACAATTCTAAAATGTGAGTTCCAAGGCTGTGCCTTATTTATCTTTGAATGCTTCACCTCCAAGAACAGTGCCTGGTCCGGAGCAGGGGTTCAATGGATGATTATTAAACAAGTGAAGGAAGAAAATCAAATACCTAAACTTGTTAGAATTGTGTGCAAAGTAAGAATAAATAGACTTTGCAGGAAGGTTTGAGAACATTTCCTCTATTCAGAGTAAAGAAACTTAGTACATAAACTCAAACACATTTATTTGGAGTATCTGATCTTTTTCAACTGCTTTCTGATTCTTAACTGTGTGCTGTGAGTAGTTAATATCATTAGATAGGTGACTTTTCAATTTGGAGTATTATTTTAGTATGTTCAAAATTCAGCACAAGGTATGCAGCATAAAAAAGCATAAAAAATATAATTCTCACTTTGAAGTGTACTAATAAACATCATGGACAGGAGTCAGACAAACTCCCTCC